>NW_027202270.1:143196215-144396215 GCF_024711535.1 Dipodomys merriami | reverse complement strand
GCCAAGCGAGTGGGGGCAGTGGAGGCAGGACTTCTAGTAAGGAAAAGCACGTTATGGTAAAGAATCAGCTCAGTGGGTCAGAAGTAGGCCCTGGGTCAGATATAACACAGAATGAATACACAGAACAAAAGGTCTAAGGTTCAGGCACAGGAAGACTTGAAAGAAATATGTTAAATAAAAAAATTCATGTTAATGAAGACTATCATACTCCTCCCAAATAAAGACTTCAATAAGGTGAGAGTTTTAAAAAATATATTTATTAAATATCTTTATGTAATAAGCAGGGCCTCACATTCTCATTTGGCTTTTTCTGCTCAAGGCTGATGCTCTACCACTTGAATCCCACTTCACTTCCAGCTTTTTGTTGGTTAATTGGCAATTAGAGTCTCTTACAATTGTCTTCCGGGGCTGGTTTTGAACCTCAGTCCTCAGATCTCAACTTCCTGAGTACCTAGCATTACTGACAGGAGCCACTGATGCCCAGCTTATATAGATGGGATTTTTAAAATGGCATTTGTCTTGTTCTTTCTTTACTGTTATGTATGAGCTACATTGATAGAATTTACCTTACTATATACCTTCTTATATAGCCTTGAGAGGTAATGCAGGACCTATAGACTAGCTTCGTGTAATAACTACAAGGGACATTGTATTGTGACCAAATGTAGATAATTTTGAAAGTGTATATTGAGTAGTCAAAATGTTCAACTGTAGAGGATATTCACTAATTTCCTGCTCATCGTTCACCTCCACATTTCCTCTATCCTAATGCTTTCCAGAGTTTCGAGGACTTTCTTTTTAAATCATCATACTCCATCCAGATCTTAGCCTACTGAGAAGTTTGGATTATAGGTGTGAGTCACCAGTGCCTACGTAGCAGTGGAACTCTCCACATACTTTTTTGAAGTTGTAAGGCTTTAAGATTTTTTTTTTTTTTTTTTTTTTTTTTTTTTTTTGTCGGTTGTGGGGCTTGAACTCTGGGCTTGGGCGCTGTCCCTCAGCTCTTCAGCTCAAGGTGAGCGCTCTACCACTTGAGCTACAGCGCCACTTCCGGTTTTCTGGTGGTTTATTGGAGATAGGAGTCTCACGGTCTGTCCTCCTGCCCGGGCTGGCTTTGAACCGGGATCCTCAGATCTCAGCCTCCTGAGTAGCTAGGATTACAGGCGTGAGCCACCAGCGCCCGGCTAGGCTTTAAGATTTTTAAAGTTGGTGGGTAGGCTGTCTTGGTGTACACTAACCCTGTGAGAATTCACCTTTGATTCTCTTGCTAATATTGTTTTTGTTGTTGTTGGTGGTTGTGGGGTTTGAATTCAGGGTGTGGGTACTGACCCTTAGACTTTTGCTCAAGGCTAGCTCTGTATCACTTTGAGCCACAGCTCCACTTCTGCTTTCCTGGTGGCTAATTGGAAATAAGAATCTCCTAGACTTTCCTTCCCAGGCTAGCTTTGAACCACCATCTTCAGATCTCAGCCTCCTTAGTAGTTTGGATGACAAGCATGAGCCACTAGTGTCTGGTAATTCTCTTGTGGATTTTTATACTATTCCCATCCTTTAGGGAAGAGAGAAGCCATTCTTGATTAGTTTCTAATGTCCACTTGCTCTGAGAGTTGCAATAGCTATTTTACTAGTCCCGCTGGTTTTCTGGAAAGGAGTTGGAAGCCAGCACTGAAAGCATGGACCAAGCACCTACTGGGTGTTGGCTATATGCTTCCTAAGGTGAGGAATGATGGAGACAAGTTATTTTCCATCAGACATAATGATGAGAGGGCCCTTTAGACAAGACACCAAAAGATGTTGGGTTTTGACACCAAGTTCATTCGTGTTCCAGAGGGCAATCCAAACTTCTTTGTAGGAAAATAAGTTGCCTATAGCCTACCTGGCCTAGGAATGTTGTACTGGTGAAGGCTGATCTCAGAGTTTCTCAGATCTCAAGTTGGTAGGAAGGAGGGTTTAGGGTTAGTGGAAAGTTTAGCAGTTGTTAGCTCCCAGTGGCCTAAGGCAAGCCATTTAACCTCTTGGTGTCTGGATTTCCTCATCGGAGAGCAGGGATAATAATACTTCCCTACCTCACAGGTGTGTTGGGGGCATTAATTAATGTTTGTCTATTGCTTGGGGATCTGAGATGAAAGGCAGGCATCATTACTGTGGGTTTGCTTCAGGCAAGACTAGATTATAGTCCTCCAGATGGGTTGCATATGGGAAGTGGTTTTAGCAAAAGATTTTCCCAAATGAAACACAGGCTTTAAGGTTGGGGGCCACTTCAAAAGGAAAGGTGCCAGTAGAACTTCATCCTCTCTCTCTTGCCCTGGTTGGCTTGGGATTTTACTGTCTTACAGAGCCACAAGTCTTCATTTCTGCATTTCTTTATTCAACAAGCAACATTTAGCTTGTTTTTTTCAGTAACCTCTGTTCTGCATGGAAGTATAATGATACAGACTAGCTCAGTTATTGTGAGTTTATTGCTATAACATGCTCTTAATTCCTCATGAAGAATATTTAATGTGTAGCACCTATTGAGTGTACCCAGATCCCATTATAAATAGGGCAGAACAAGCTATATTTTTGTAATAGCTCCAAATGGACAAGTCAGAGAAGAAGTTTCAGTCTTTTTAATTTCCTTTGCTCCATATCTTAAAAATAGCTTTCTACACTAAAAAGGCGCTAGTATGTTCTTGAAACCTTTTCTTTTTTGCCAGTCCTGGGGCTTGAACTGAGGGCCTGGGCACTGCCCCTGAGCTTCTTTTGCTCAAAGCTAGCACTCTACCATTTGAGCCACAGCACCACTTCTGGCTTTGTGTGATACTGAGGAATCAAACCCTGAGCTCTACCACTATGCCACATTCCCTGAAACCTTTTGAAGAGCATTTTGAGAAAGGGCATCCAGGCAAACTGACAAAAGCACATCTAGACTGCACATTATAAATTCAGAAGAAAGCAAAATATCAATAGTGGTTGGGCACTGGTGGCTCACATCTGTAATCCTAGCTACTCTTATCTCAAATTAACCACCAGAAAACCAGAAGTGACTCTGTGGCTCAAGCGGTAGAGTGCTTGCCTTGAGTTGATGAGCTGAGGGACAGTGCCCAAGCCCAGAATTCAAGCCACACTTCTGACAAAGAAAATGTCAATAGTATTAAACCCAGTAATATAAGACACAAGATGAATCTTCTTGTTAGTTGAATGCTGCTAGAACAAACCTCTCTAAGTCCTAAGTGCAAAATAAATGGCTGTGTTCTTTGATTAAGCTACAAAGAAAGTAGAACACTTACTCCCTTCATTCAAACTGCACCTATCTATTGAATATATTCTCAGAATCAGGGATTATTGTAGGCCCTGGGAAATGAATGGTAAAACATAGGGTCTCTCTTCTCTTGGAACTTACATTTGGTGATAGAAGACAGGACCCTAAAAAGACACAACAATAGAGACCTTAAATAAGTGATGTGATATTTGGATGGTGATTTAATTTAAGAGAATAAAAAACCCAGTCTTGAGGATGGCTCCAAAGACATTGTGAGACTTAATGTTAGAAAATGATTGTGTTTAAAAAAAATGGCTTTCAATACATATAAGCTACAGGTTGAGACTATGTCTGATCATTTCTTCCTTAACCTCGACTCTTGCATCTCATTGGCTCATAAAGAAAGTGAGGTACATTTGGAATCATCCAATCAGGATGGCTAGCTGGTACTGGAAAGAACTGAGAACCTAGGTAGAAGATTTACTTGGTCCAGGACCTTCTGATGTCTCTCTGGGTTATTCGTAATATCTTTATATTTCAGTTTCCTTTCTTTGGGGAAGGCAAAGGTTCTCTTTCTACTTCTAGAAAGAATACAAAATCTTGATTCAGTTGTAAGGAAAACGCAAAACTTTCTGTAAGTGGTTAGATCTGCCCCTTTAAAAATTAGGATAATTAGGCAGAAAATTGATTACGATAGATAGCACCAGTATTTTTATGAGTCTTGTTGTTGTTATTGTTTTGTTTTGGAAATGAGGATTTTGTAAAAGACCATCTGTAGAGAGCTTTCAAAACATTAGAAAAGCAAATAGTCATTATTATTGGAATGCTTGTGCTTTCTTTACTTCTGAATATTTGTTGCATTCACAAACTGCCAGAAATGAACAGATGTGGAATGGTTTAAAGCTTTGCAGCTAAGAATCCCATTTGCTCCATCATTCCAAAATGGCTACATGTATAATTTGAATTTCTATGTCCATAATTCAGGACCCCAAGAACTTCCAAGAATCTCTAGAAGGTTTTGGGGCCATTATGTTGTACATTTGAACTTCTGGAGCAAATTTGGGCTGCTATAGTAATTCTATCACTTTTACTCTTCTACTGGGCCCATGTCCTCTGTGACCTATCTGTCTGTCTGTCTGTCTGTCTGTCTGTCATGGCTGTAATTCTTACTGGGCTGTGTTTACCTTTGCAGCAGTTAGATTGTGGTTGTGTTAGATGTGTCTTAATTTTAGAAAAAGGTAGGCAGGGATGGATCACCTTATTCTGCATTCATTTACTCATTTATTCTGAATTCATTAACATTTATGATAAAATGTGATGTCATTTTAAAGAACACATTTTTTTTTCATGGAGCATAAAATTAAAAAAAATCTTGTTTCAAGTGTTGCAATGGTCTTTAGCCTCATATGAGTCACTAAACATTATGTTCAGAGTGATAAAAAGCAAAGAACATAAGATTTGGGGCCACCCCTCAGACCTTACATTCTACTGTGGTCACAAACTATTAAGCATTAGAATTGGAATATGGTGAAATGATTATAGAAGATATTTTGCTTTATCATTTTGAGATACTGCTATGCAATCTGCTAAATATATCTATAAGTCAAGGAGATTGAGGGAGGGAGAGGAATGTATTTGAAGGCAAAAACACCAGGGAATAAAAGACATGAATTTAGAGAGAAGAACCAGGCACAATTTTGCTCAAAATTTTACTCTTTATTAGCAATAAATTAAAATAAGGTGGTGGTTGGGGGTGACTCATAAGATAGATGTTGCATGAAAGGGCACTGGAATCAATGGACACAAACTAAGACGGGCAAACATGGAAAAATGATCAGAGGTAGAGCATTTGTTCCACTTGCCTTTTATCTCTTACACCTGTGTTTGAATTCATCCAAACTTGCATAAATCCTTTACACAGCTGTCCAAATTGCACCTGAAAAAAGGCTGAAGTAGTCTCAGACGGGCTAACATTTCATCATGCTGAATACTTAAACCCAAACAGGTTTAAACACTTTGCCAAACCCAAGGATAACGGGCTTCCCATTGATCTCTGCTCTGTTCAAATGTTCAACTGTGTGTGCCAAAATGCACACTGCAGACTGTACTGCCTAGGTTCCAGAAAACTATTCACTGGAGACAAATCCAAAAATAAGGCTTTAAGGAAGGCAAGTCTCCTTTAAAATCTACACAGAAAAAACACACTTTGATATTTGTATTCAAATAAAGAAGAGGTGGGCATTATGAAAATCAGCCTACAAAATTTTCTTTTATTGTAAATAAGTTGTTAAATTCAGTACATTTCTATAAAGATCTAATCACGTTCCTCACACTACACTATTTTTGTTGATGTCTATTTTGACCTCCACAATTTTATTACTTTTAATTTAGTCTCTGTGATTAATTATAATTTTTAAATGTATGCATCACATAGTATGGAAAGGCATAGAGAAAATATTTTAATTCTCTTTCCTCCAAAACCTCCTTCATATAATTAATGTACAAGATTACTTATTGTTAATATTAATAATGTCAATAGCTTGGTGTATAGCCTTCCAGGTCCTTTTTTGTTGTTGTTGTTGTTAGTTGTGGGGCTTGGACTCCGGGTCTGGGCATTGCCCCTGAGCTCTTCAGCTTGAGCCACTTGAGCCACAGAGCCACTTCTGGTTTTCTGGTGGCTAATTGGAGATAAGAGTCTCATGGACTTCCCTTGCCTTATCTGGCTTTGAACTGTGATCCTCAGATCTTAGCCTCCTGAGTACCTAGGATTACAAGCATGAGCCACCAGCACCGGCTTCCAGATTTTTTGTAAAATGAATTATTGTATGTGTGTATAGTTGTGAATATACACAATTGCACTCATAAAATATTGTTATGCCATTACCTCTTTCTTGAAATGTTATAATGTATTATTATCCTTAAATACTTCACCCAGCCTATTGAGCAATATTATTTCTAGGTATAGGATTTGCCCTGAGTAAGGAATAAAAGCAGTTAAACTATTTTCTGAGCACTTATTTTACACTCTTTACTTCTTTGTTGTACTAGCAAAATTTGGGAATTTTGTTTACTTGATAAACATGGTACTAGGTTTAAATCTGAAAGCTGGTCCTGAAGAAAATTTAGAGTTTGTCATAATGGATGGAATTAAAAGGGGGAAATTCCTCATGCTGTAGCATGTGATAGCAAAGCCGTAGAAACCTGTGCCTTTTCTTATTTTCTTGGTTCAGCCTGTCTATGCTGATGGCAGAGACAAGTATTGGCCATCATCATGACTGAGTCAAGCTGTGTTTCTCCACAGGGCTCTTGCTATGGACTACACTCTGCTCTGTATTTTCCTAGCCTTCTCATTTAACATGCATCCACACTCTTCTATAGTGTTCATTGCTATTCTTTAGAAAGAGTTCTCTATTCCTCTCAGTTTGACAGAGAAAATGCCAGAGTGTGGGTCCTTGCCTGACCTTTGTGAATTGATAACTCTTGGAAATGCAGAACATGCAAGAAGCTATAAGGCATGGTAAAGTACAGAGAACACAAGATTACTGTTTATTAAAAATAGCCTGAAACAGCTAGGTGCCTATAATTCTAGCTGTTCGGGAGGCTGAGATCTGAGGATATGGTTAAAAGCCAGCCCAGGCAGAAAAGCTCTTGAGACTCTAATCTCCAATGAACCACCAAAAAGCTAAACATGGAGCTTCTGGTTCAAGTAGTAGAGTGCCAGACTTAGCCAAAGGACAGTATATTGGCCTAACTTCAAGCCCCAATACTGGTGTGTGTGTGTGTGTGTGTGTGTGTGTGTGTGTGTGTGTGTGTATGTGTGTGTGTGTGTGTGTGTGTGTGTGAATAAGAATTCTAGACTACTATTATGGGCATTGGAGATTATTCAGTGTTATTGTTCACATAACCAAATTCCACTTCCCATTGAGTTAATTGGGTGCAATGTCAACAAGCAATGTTGCCTTTAAAATTTTAAGATGGAAGCAAATGAGCAAGTGACAGCCACTTCACATGAGCAGGACACCATGAAGCCTGTTGTCATCAAGTAAAACACACAGCAAAGTTCATCTCTCTCTCTCTCTCTCTCTCTCTCTCTCTCTCTCTCTCTCTCTCTCTCTCTCTCTCTCTCTCACACACACACACACACACACACACAATAATATATACCATAATTATTGAGCAATGTCATAATTATACACAAATGGTATGCAGGTCTTGTTAAATATTGTAATTCATTTTGATGAAAGTGGGATTTTATTTTATAGTCCCTGCTTTCTTAGTTTGTTATCTGAGTTGAATCTATCAGCAGTTTCCAATGCTATCTTGTACCATCAATTAAAATCGTTCGTGACTGAGTCATTCATGTGCACTCTTGCACCATGACCCTGTATCCTGTAATCTGTTCTTGCCTTGATTCAAAGATGATGTTCAGGTTAGACTAAGGAGTATAAAAGAATAAATATGGTCAAAATAGATCGCCAACATATATAAAAATAGAATAGTAAAATCTGTTGAGACTGTGTTAGAAAGGAAAGAGGATGGTGAGGAAGAGGGATATATGGGGAAAGATTGATTGGAATATACTGTATGCATGTATGGAAATATCACAATGAAATCCCCTCTCGTTCAGCTACAAAAGATGGCTTCCTCAGACTGGGTGTGCGAATGAATGCAAACCTGTAATCTCAGCATTTGGGAGGAGGCAGCTGGAGGATCTTGAAGTGAGACCTTCCATAGTGAGACCTGTGTAAAGGGCGAGGGGGTGGAAGATAATATTCCCAGATAGTCTTTCTCTTTTCAACTGACAACCTTACCTCTTGACCTTGCCATGTCTTCCTGGTTCCAGTCCTGTGCTGGGCAATGAGTTCTCCACCAGCATCTCTGCTATCCTTGATTTTCTGTATGGCAAAGATTTTAACACTGGAGAACTCTGGCTTATGACTCTGAGATTCTTTTGCCCAGAAGGAAAACAGACACATGGCAGGGTGGTTGGCACAGAAGTAGAAGAAAGCAGATGTCTAAGGGAAAGGGGGAGGTAGATAGAAGTGAGGGGGGAGAGTTTGTTCTCCTGCTGGGAAAATAGGCAGTGACTAGAAAAGAGGACATGCTAGAGTAGAATGCTTTCCAGGCAGGGGAATATTTTTCATTTAAAAATGGTACACTCACAAATCTGTTTTCTGGAGTGGGAAAGAGACATGGAGGAACATTATTATTTTCTTCTTCTGGTTCCCAGTGAGTTTATCAGGACAGGTTAGATGATGTTGCTGTGAAAAACATCCCTCAGATCTCAGTGGATACACTTCACAAGTTGATTTTCCCCTTATTCTGCACATTCACTGTGGGACAGCCATTCTGGGCTTTGCTGCATGTCACCCACCTTAAGATGAAAGCTGATAGACTCTTTTATCCAGGAATAATATCTAAGAAAATCCACAGATAGCACAGTGAAGAACAGGCACATCTCACATTTGTACTTAAAGAAATTGTGTAAATTACTTCATTCACATGTCATTGGCCAAAACAAGGCATGCCGTCATGCTTTTCTTCAAAATGGTGGAGAAGTAAACTCTTTCCCCAGGCCCAGGAGTTGAAAGAACTGGAAAAATCCTACCTAAAGACATAACCCTGGCACAGGAGTGGTCAGTAGTTTTTTAGAAGCAACCTGATGTGTTTCCAGGGTTAGAGAAATGGGAATCCTTTGGTTTTGAACTTTTTGCCTACTCAATGATGCTTTAAGTTCCTTTTAGATAACATAGTAAGTATTACGGGTGAGTAAGAAATGCTTAAGATCCTAAATGAGCTACTAAAACTAGTGACCAATCTAATCCTAAATAGGAAGGGCCTTCTAAAGAAAGGGGAGATACTGTGGCCTTGTCTGAGCTCCTATAACAAACCAATAAACTTTCACATAATATGTCTGCTTCAAACTTCTCAATAATCCAAGATGATTTAGTACTAATGAACATAGACTGGAGCCAGACTATCAAGGTTTGAATCCTGGCTCTGCCATTTAACACTGACCTTGGACAGTTTCTTGGTTTCTCTGTGTTTCAGATTCTTCATACATACATTCTTCATTCATTCCTCCATACAGCAGAGACAAGAGCAGCCACTGTAGAGGCCATGAGAAGCCAATGTTAGAAAAGAATGCTGGCCTGCCGAGGCAGACTCTCTGTGGAAGTACTTGTCAAATTAATAAAGTGAAACTCTTATTTTATACAGAGCATATTGCTAAGCAGCCTCATGTACCAAGAACATTCTAGAGCTCATAGAAGTCAAATTGTTTAGGAGAGAGGACCTTGCTGAGAGTCAATCCATTTCCACAGCTCAAGTTCTTTCCATGCTGGAGACTTTCCCAGCTTCTCAGCATTGCTTTCACTGTCCAGATTGATTGTTCTGAAAAGCTCTTCCTAGGAGCTTGTCAGTGAGCAAAAACTATTGCCCTGTAGAAAGCAGATACCATTCAGAACTATAGACAATGCCATCACCCACATTCTTTATGTGCCCATGACCAAGAACCTTGCTCAGCGATGGCCAAGTCTCAAGGAGTTTACAGACTTTTATGAGTAAACATGATTGCTCCAAACGTAAAATGTTTGATTGGAGTATGAATGGTCATGTTTTTCACTTTGAAAGAAAATCCTGGTATATTTCAGTAGGACAGCAAGAGAGGACAGCGTGATTCAAATGTGAGATACAAAAAAAATCAAATGAATGGGAGCAAATGAAGACTTTCCCATGACAAAGAGAGCCCAGAGGCATGTATTCCAAATTTTCATCTTTTCATTTTAAAGAACCCGGATGTTTATGGGGTGGAATTATTGTCTGCTTCTTAAGAGCAAAACTCTGATGTCAGAGCCCAGATGTGGAGCTGTGCTTTGTCACACAGCTTTGTAGTGGTTGGTTTTCTCATGTAAACAGGAGGATGCCATTTTAGTGGCTGCCCACAGCCATCTTCATCTCTCCCATTATACAGCAGGTGCTTTGGGTGAAGGGATCCCAACTTTAGCTTTAGAAGCAGACTCCAGTTAAACTTCAGCCAAACATCATACTCTTGCCTGTTGCTTCAGTGGTGATTTTAGGGATATGTAGATAACTCCCATGTCAGTAGATTCTATATAATGAGCCATTTTTTGTTCATTTATTCTGGGATGCTTTCCTTCCTTTTAAGAATGAAGATGCATGTAGGCCTAATTATCATCAGCAGCATTTGTTTTTTAGTGGTATAGGGATTTGAACTCAGCTTTGCTTGTTATGGGGACACACAACCACTTGAGTCACACAACCAGTCAGTCTTTGTGCTGGTGTTTTTTGGAGATGGAATCTAGAGGACTTTTCTGCCTGGGCTGGCTTTGAAGAATAATCCTTCAAATCTCAGCCTTCTGAGTAGCTAGGATTAGAGGTGTGAGCTACAGGTGCTCAACTAAACTGCATTTCTTTTTTTTTTTTTTTTGGGTCCGGTCATAGGGTCTAAACTATGGGCCTGTGCGCTGTCCCTCAGCTCTTCAGCTCAAGGCTAGCGCTCTACCACTTGAGCCACAGCGCCACTTCCGGCTTTTTTCATTTTGCTTATGTGGTGCTGAGGAATCAAACCCAGGGCCTCAGGCATGCAAGGCAAGCGCTCTACCACTGAGCCACCTTCCCAGCCCTAAACTGCATTTCTGTTGATGGTTAGAGGAATGAACTTGATGGCAAATCCAACACATGGAGGGAAAGAGATAGAGTTGAGAAAACTACAGAGAATTTGAGAGCATGAGTCAATAAAAAACAATTGAGAAGTACTTTCCTCTAAATGTTATGTCCTGTGCATTCATTCACAGCAGTGGTATTTCAATCCTGGACTTCAAACCGCTGGACTTTTCAGTTATGTGGACAAGGAATCTTCCATATTTGTGAAGCAGGTTGAGCTATTATTTGCCACCTAAAACATGCCAAACTGTGTAGTGACTTCTAAGGGGGCTGTGAGGATTAGATGAGCTCATGTGAGTAAATCTCTCAGCAGAGTGTCTGGTGAGTTCTAAGACAGTCAGTCTCCACTATGACGGTGTAATTACTGCCTCATGTTGCTGAAAGGTTGGGAGGCAGCAAAGAATGACACATAAACAAGTCCCAGGGATAGGGTGGTAGTGATTCTGGGGGCAGAGACTACGAATTAAGAATAGAAATCATTTCTTAAGACTTCCATTTCACCTTCAATCTCTCAGGCTAATTAGTAATTAGTTTACTATTTAATTGATAACTGTAACTACTAATTATGTTGGGAAATAAAAAGGCTTACAAATGTGCAGCCTCTCATATTCTGTAATTTAAAGCCATGAGTCAAAGGGGAGGTACATTTGCAATCTGCTTGTCAATTCAGAGGGCCTGAGGATGTCTAGATGTCCTAAGGATTGGAATGTGCTAGAGATCTTAAGTATTTTTCATCAGTCGAATGAAGAGGAAAGTAGTGGGTTTTATTTTTGCCTTTTTTTTCAGACAACCCTGAAGTAAAATCATTTGAGGTCTCAATGCTGTCACACTTTCCTACTGGCTTTCAATATTGGGGAAGAAAACCTGCCTTTCAAAGGTCTGGGGTCTGATAAGCTACTTTAGCATAGTTGTGAATGCTAGAGATAGGATCCCCAGGTGAGGGCGCTGTTGACAACCCTAGAGAAAGGGAGACTAGGAAAGTGTGTATGTGTGTGTGTGTGTGTGTGTGTGTGTGTGTGTGTGTGTGTGTGTGTGTGTGTGTGTGTGTGTGTGTGTAGATAATGAGCCTTGCTTCTGACATGTTTAGTTTTAAGAGGTGGTAGGACACCCAAGTAGAGATATTCTGCAGACAGAAAGAAATATGGCACTGAAAAGAGGGTGAGAGGTCAAGGCTGGGGCTGGAGATTTGGGAGTCATCTGCATTCAGGTGGTAATTAAAGCCATCTGACTGGAGCTTCCAGGAGGCCTGTGCTGCCAAGGGAGAAAGCCCAGGACCCCAAACTGAGCCTTGCTGAAGGAAAGAAGGAAAAGAAGAGAGGAAAAGCAAGAGGCTCGGGAAAGAACTGACGAGGAGAAAGGAAGAAATTGACAGAATGTGGTCCCTGTAACTAAGGGTAGAGAGGAGAGAGAGGGAAAGCCATAAAAAGGCTCCTAGAAGTTGGAAGAGCTATGAAGAGCAATTAGGCAATTGGATGTTACCATCATTTTACAGACATCATTCAGAAGGGAGCAAAGGTCGTTTACCCTTCAAAGAGCCGAAGAATCACTAGGATATGATGAATGATTTAAAGGAGGCTGAATTCTCCCTGCCTTCCTTTTCCACTTAGAAAGGAAATAATAGTTATCAATCTGGGGGCTTTAGGAGGTTAGTCATCACTCTTAGTAGAAAAAAAATTCACTCATTATAATGTCATGGAAATTATCATCATTATGCTGCTATGATTTTTTTTTAAAGACAGCTCTTGGAAGTTATAGGAGAGCAGAAGGAATGAGAGAATATAGCTTACTATGATAAATACTACCCTAGGAATTTAAGCATTAGGGAAGAAATAGAAACAATTGAGAAATACTTTCCTATAAATGTGTTCATTACATTCAAGCATAACAGTGGTAAAACTAGCTGAGCAAATTGAACTGTAGGAAAGGATATGGAGTTGTGGGTTAGAAAACAGACACTTAATTTTCTTTTAAAAGTTCTTCCCTTAACAGAACTAGTAGAGAGTCACAATTCCCCCACTTGGTAGTTCTGGCGTTTGAAGTCACGGTCTCAAGCTTGCTAGGTAAATGCTCTATGAATAGGCCACAGCTTCAGCCCACTTAAATGCTGGTTAATTTTTTAAAAATCTATTGTAAAGATGATGTACAGAAGGGTTACAGTTACAGAAGTAATGAGTACATTTCTTTATGAACAGTGTTACGCGCCCCCCTTCATATTCTCCCCCCTCCCCTGACTCCCCTTTCTCCAATACTGGTTAATTTTGAGGCAGAGTTTTACTTCCTGTCTGAGCATGCGTCGAGACCATGATTCCCCTATATAGGGTTCCCTATATAGCTGGAATGACAGTACATACCATTATTCCTATCCAACTTTCTTCAGTTAGAATCTTGTAGATTTTATGCCTTGGCTGGTTTGGAACTGTGATCCTTCTGATCTCAGACTACCAAGTAGCTAAGATTACAGGCATGAGCCATCAGCACCTAGCTATTGAAGGGATTTTATAGTGGCAAAGGGCTGGAATCCTGTCCTCCAAATACCTTTCATAAAGGACTGTTGATAAAGATCGCTTCCTTTAGATGCTCTAGGACTGGTGTGCTGATAATAGTGTGCCTGGTGGCAAAGATAACTCCATTACAACTCTTGTCCAGCATCAGAACAGCCTGTATTATGCTGGGCCAGAATGCTGTTGGATCAGGTTTAGTATTCCTTCCCTCTCTCCTCCCACATATTTACCAATTGCTGTTCAGATATGGAGGAAGGCCACCTTGTTTTCATAATGCATCTAAATGGTTGGGTGAGGATGTATCTGGCTGCTTAGAGGGAAGGTTGGGTTGGCGCCAAGAACAAATGGCTTCCTTACACATTAAAAGCATGAACTTTTGCTCTGAGGCATGAGGTTTGTTTTGCTCTATTATTTCATTCATAATTCAATATAGCATTGATTTTCCAGGCCTCTTGAACATTCCATTAATTGAACTTGATTGAATTGTTATAAAATTCAGACTGCTTCACAGAGGCAAAAGGAATGACACCACAAAATCAGATTGGAAGGAACAGAGAAGGACAGAGGGATGGAGTGGGGTGGATGGGAGGAAATAATCTCTACGTTTTCTTTTTTTTTTATTTTTTTTATTGAAAAGGTGATGAGCAAGGGATTACAGTTACATAGTTAAGGCAATAAGTACATTTGTTTTTAATCATTGTTACCTCATCCCTCTTTATCTCCCACTTACTTTCTATGTTTTCTTGAAGCTCACACTAATCTTTGTTATAATCCCGGAAGAAAAGGGAAGGAGGGAGATTGATATAATATTTACTATTTGCTTTCTATGGTCTAGAACTAGCATGTATGAATCCATGTAAGTCTCACAGTAGCTCTTTAAAATACATATTATTCTATTTGTAGATAAAGAGGAAGTGGTAGAACCTCTTTTCCTCTCCCTCCTTCCTTCTTTTCTCCTCCCTCCTTCCCTCTCTCCCTCCCTTCTTCTCTCCTCCCTCTCTTCCTTTACTTTTCCTTTCTTTTATTCCTCCCTGGTTTTTTTCCTACTCCCTTTATGACTCACTCACAGGAAGGAGCTTGAATTTTTGTGTCTCATCTGTGGACAGACATCTGCCACACTTATGCTGACATTGATTCTGATTATCCACATCAGCAGCAAATAGGCTGCCATGCAGGTGGTGGTGGGTGCTGAGGAGCTTTTGGGCGTCTTTTGTGGTACAGGTGAGATCACCTGTGCACTCTGACTGCTTTCCTGTCAGTATGGATTGGAGAAGTACGTACTCCTCTAGCTGGCAGTTACCACACACAGTAGTAGGGCCCACATTGTGGACTAGAAGTTGGGGGTGAACTTAGGCCTTAAGAGAAGGTGCCAGCTCTGAAAACATTACAGGATGGAATAGGAGAAACCCTAGGTCTCCTTGGCTCAGGCCGAAATTTTCTGAATAGAGACCCGGAAACACAACAAATCAAAGAAAGGTTGGACAAATGGGATTGCATAAAGTTGCAGAGCTTCTGCATGGCAAATGACATAGTTAGCAAGATCAATAGAAAGCCCACGGATTGGGAGAAGATCTTTACTAGCCATACAACGGACAAGGGTCTCATATCTAAAATATACTTGGAACTCAAAAAATTAAACCCCCCAACAACAAATCCTCAAAGAAACAACTGCCCAATAAATAAGTGGGCGAAAGACTTAAAGAGAAACTTCTCTGAAGAAGAAAGAAGGATGGCCAATAGACACATGAAGAAATGTTCAACATCCCTAGCCATAAAAGAAATGCAAATCAAAACAACATTGAGATATCACCTCACTCCAGTTAGAACGGCAAAAATCAAGAACTCTAACAACAACAGATGCTGGAGGGGATGTGGACAGAAAGGAACCTTACTTCATTGTTGGTGGGAATGTAAACTTGTTCAACCACTTTGGAAAGCAGTATGGAGGTTCCTCAAAAGACTTCACATAGAGCTCCCCTATGACCCAGCAATCCCACTTTTGGGCATTTACCCAAATGTTTACAAACAAGACCACACTAAAGCTACCAGCACAACTATGTTTATTGCAGCATTATTTACCATAGCTAAGATATGGAACCAACCCAGATGCCCCTCAGTAGATGAATGGATCAAGAAAATGTGGTATATATACACAATGGAATTCTATGCCTCCATCAGAAAGAATGACATTTCCCCATTTGTTAGGAAATGGAAAGACTTGGAAAAAAATTATATTAAGTGAAGTAAGCCAGGCCCAAAGAAACATAGGTCCCATGGTTTCCCTTATTTGCAATATCTAGTATAGGTATGAGTCAAGCGGAAAAGGTCAGATAATGTGATGTCAGGAAAATGAACCCTTAGATATGTATTTTAATGTTGTTTTCTTTCATACATGTGTTTCTAACGCATTTATAAGATTATTTCTTTGTTGCTTTGTATGTCCCTCCCCCACAGTATAACCCCTGCTTTCACTATATTTGATGTCAGTATAACTTGTGGAGGAGATGGGGAAAAACCAGTTGTTTAAGGATACAGGTGGACCTGCTGCAACAATGAGAAGTACAAGTTGTCATGTCCAAAACGAGCTTTACAACGTCGGTGCGGGGGCGGGGGGTAAGGGGGGAGAGGAGAAGGATTGGGATTGGGGGGGAAGGGGGAGGCTGGGAAGGGATGTGAAGGGTAAACAAAGGAGGAGGCTGCAATGCTTGGTAAGAAATGTACGCATTATCCTGCCCATGTAATTGTAACCCCTCTGTGCAGTATGTTCACAAGTAAAATAAAATTAAAAAAAAAAAAGAGAAGGTGCCAGGCAAGATGCATTAGAATTTAGGGAGAGGAAGAGTCCTGCATAGGACTGCGGATGGGGTCAGAGAGAAACACCAGCACTGAATGCTTTCAACTGACTGGTTGTAGCCAAGGGATTGAAGCTGGCTGCTGCCCAGCGATGTGGCTGGTCTAGCTGATCTCAGAAAGTAAGAAAGGTATTGGGGAAGTAGGTAGAGGACTGGGAAAAAAAACAGTTGGAATTCTTACTCTAAGGTTAAAAGCTGAGGAATCAGGAGGTTCATATCCTCTAGCACTAAGAGAAAAGGCTTGCAGGCTACCATGAAAAGTAGAGTCCTAGGCTAAATGGGGGAGCGAGTAGCTACCAGGAGATGAGAGAGGTTGGCCCAATTTGCTTCTGTTAGAGTCCTTTCCCCTCGCTCTGGCTGCCTGATTGGACTCTTGTGTTTGAGTTTAAGACAGAGGAAGATGAGATAAATCGTCAGCTTGCTATGATATATTTTGGACATTTTTATTATGATAAAACAGATATGCAGAAAGACATTGGACAGGGTGAGCAATGTACTATCTTCATCATAAGATATTAGAATTGGTCTGTTCCTCAGCAGATACTACTTTAGTTTTATTTTACCTGTCTCTCCTCTCCTCTCCATGATGTTCTCTTGTTAGGTTCTCAGAAGGTGTTAGACTATGGTTTCAATCACTGTGCTTTAAAAAATATTGAGAATTTGTTGATCAATGAGAGAGAGAAATTAGAATCTTGTCTCACTCACAGGAGTAATGAATGTAAGATTTACCATATGTATTTTTATATAGAAGAAATTGTAATGATTAATTCACATATCAGCATGAAAAAAACTAAAATATTCCTGCTGTTCCTACTTCTTAATTTTCAGCAGTTATGATAAATAATATAAATAAAATCTGAAGCAGAAAAGCCCTCAGTATCTTATGGTACAAAATTATAGGTATCATTAATGACATTTTCATACATGTGTATATTGTACTTCACTCATATTCAGTCCCCAACACTCTGTTGTCCTTTTGATCCCTTCCACATGTTCACCACTCCAGATAGTCCTCAACTCACTTAATTTTTTGGTTTGTTTAATATCAAGGGCTCAAACTCAGGGCCTTGCGTATAGATTGTAACCACTAAGCCATAACCCACAAACTCCAAGCCTTTTTTTTTTTTTTTTTTACTAAAGTAGTGATTCAAGTTCACAGATCTTTGAGTAACATAGCTGCATATTTATTATTATCTAATGACGTCACAATCTCTTAGAAGTGTTGAGAGCCCTTAGTGTGACTATATAGAGTGATTATTCGCCTCTGAATCTTACCTGTAAGTAAAACTTCCACCATTTACACTGTTTTTCCTTTAGAGGAGGAATGCTAAAGCTCTACCCTGTGAGCACTTGGATGGAGTGTGTGCATGTGTACATGTATGCTGTGGGAGGTAGTGGTGTGAGGTGAGAGCATAAAACAAACCCCATGACCCTTTGTGCCCTTTCATTTGCCACTGGAAATCGATTACATTGGTAGTAAAGGAGGCACTAGTACCGACAGATATCCTACACGGCTCTGTAGTTTCAGGGACCTGAGAAACTTCATTCAAAAGGTTTCAATATGAGAAGACTGTTAAGAATTATATACAAGGAAACTAAAACATTGTGAGTCTGGCATGACTTAAGCATAACAGAGCCTCTGTTTTTTTTTTAATTACCTGATTAATCTATTTTTTTTTTTTTATTTTGGTGTCCCCCTTCACCATACTAACCACCTTGTTCTACATGTTTTAGTTTCGGGCAAGTATATTTGCATACGCAGCTATGATACTTACCTTTAAGGCCATCACAAACCATGGTTTAAACACAGAAAGTAGAGCTGAGTGCTGGAGGCCCATATCTACAAGCCTAGCTACTGAGGAGGCGTAGATCGGAGGACTGTGGTTCAAAGCCAACCCTGGCAGGAAAGTCAGAGCTCTGATAAGAGCTCTGGTGCTCTTCCATCAAAAATATACACTATACACTATACAAATATACAAAATATACAAATATACACTATACAGACTCACCACCAAAATTAAAAGTAGGAATTGGAGTTATGTGCGAGTTAAGTGGTAGAGTAGTAGCATTTAGTATAGAAGTTCAGAGACAGAACCCAGGTCCTGAGTTCAAGCTCCAGGATCAACACACACACACACACACACACACACACACACACACACACACACTCACATGCGTGTGCGCACACATGCATACCTCCTCTTGAAAAAAAACAGAAGGACAAGAATCCACAAAGGCTAAAGTTTACATGAAATTATTTTGTTCTTCATAAACTTGCTTCAATATATTTAACTACTCAAAAATATGTTGATTTGATTTGCAAGGAAAAACCCAGATAATTTTTCCAATGCTGATGCAGAATAAATAGCCCTCAGCCAACAGCTTTCATCCAGATAAGATTGAAGGATGGGGTTAGAGCAGCAGGGAGTGGTGATTTTTTAAAGGTATTTCACATGGTCCTTTGAAGGGAATCAGCTTTGGAGTCTTTAAGATTACATTTACTGCAGTGGTGCATCTCTCCTATGTTTAGACATGAAAGTGAATGTCCTTGTTGAACGGTAAATACCCGAGAAAGACTGTGTGACAGAAGTATATAAAGTATCTTGTAATTCAGTAGGAGAATCAAAGTCTGCTTCAGTTCTTTGCATTCTTAGGGCTTCAGAAAGGATTAAGGTAACAATAGCTAGATCCAATAGAAGAGAGTAACTGAAGGCTGGCATTCCTTGAACCTCAGAAACCTGGGTGAAAGGAATTGAGCAATTAAGGTCTTTAGGAAATCTAATGGGGTCATTTGTGAATGCTATCTTCATGGAACTTGGCAAACTGTCATCTCAGAGATCAAGGGAGGTCAGTGGCTTGAGGGTTGCTGGGGAATAAAGGTAGAGTGTCTGTTTTCTGCTAAGTGTGTTTAGAGACCCTTAACTCTTATGGTAGCTAGTTTATTTTCTTAAAATAAACTTTCTGAAAAAGGTATAATGTCTTTTAAAGTGAGCTCTGTCGCTCTTCCACTAAAGACAGAATATACAAAGAGCTTAGATTTGTTTTCCCCAAGTAACCACTCACACACAACCTCTCATAACTAATGGAGGTTAGTAAATCACCAAATATTTATTAAATGTAAATGATAAAATGGAACCATGTAACTTGAGGGGACAGATGAGGGAATATGGGGGGGCAATGATGGAAAGGGTGACATTGATCAAGATACATTGTACTCATAATCTGACTAGCCGAATTGAAACCCCCGCGAACAGCTACTTAAAATACACAAAAACAAGTGAATAAAAAGATATGTTGTACTTGTAAACTGATTTGTTGAATTGAAATCCCTTTGTACAGCTATTTAAAGATAATAAAAAATGTCAGTGCTGTCTCACACTACAGACAAAAGTCTTATGTTATTATTTATCAGAAATCTTGGTATTATCCATTACTTTGGCTAAGCATGGAGAGATTTGAAAGTGGGAAAGGTAAAATGATCATATTCAGCCCAAGAGCACTGTGCATTTTCAGTGGGGCTGTGACAAGGGTTCTGAAAAAAGTCATCTGAAGAGAATTGGCTGCAGTTAGGTCGAAGGAAGAACATTAAGCAGACGTAGGGGAGTTGTTTTCAAACAGTCATAGATTTGGTAGAAGACAAATTTTCCCTTTGAAGCAGAACAAATGGGTAGATGTTATATGGAGATGATTCCCTGTACAAGGGAAGCAGTGTGATTTGGTCTGAGAGAGGTCTTCACATTTTAACATGCATTTAGGCAAGGTTCTGGAGCCCAGAATAGTTTAGCATAAAGGAGATTACCTGGATGCTATTGTCATCCACATGCAGGGAGTGGTAGATGCCGTCATAACATGGCAGAAGTAGGAGTGAAGAGGAAGGTTAGATTGAACAGATATTTTCATGAATCTTGAACTGGATTGGTGAAATGACTGCTTCGGAGAAATAAGAAGGAGGAGAAGGAGGAGGAGGTGGAAGAGGAGGAGGAGGAGGTAGAGGAGGAAGAAGGAAGAGGAGGAAGAGGAGAAGAGGAAGAGGAGGAAGAAGGAAGAGGAGGAAGAGGAAGGAGGAGGAGGAGGAAGGAGGAGGAGAAGGGGAGGAGGAGGAGAGGAGGTGGGGAGGAGGAAAGGGAGGAGGGGAGGAAGAGGAAGGAATCTACCTTGATCTCCAACCCTTAATCTAGGTGACTGAGTGACACCATTGACAGAGTTGGGTAAGGGGACATGCTAGGAGTATTTTTGAGGAAGAGAGAAAAGTAGGAGCAAGGGAAGATACTATGAGCCGGCTTCCATGTATGGTAGATACTCTTGTGGAAAGATAGGATCGTTAGACCTTTGGAATTACCTCAGGTACAGATGTGGAGGTGAAAGAATGTTCCTGGTAGAAGCTCTTTTAAGGCAGGTGGGGATGAAAGGATGAAGGCTGAGCTCATGTCAGTCCCACAGACCGACATGGGCTGGTCTGTGGATATTTTGAGGAAGTTTCTGTCATGTGTACATGGAGGGCAGGGAGGAGTTTCAGGAGAGAGTGACTATAGATTCTGATAGATTGGTTTTGTTGTGGAGTCTAGGGAAATAACCCCCAAAGCCCCACCTTGCAAATCACAGTATTTCAAGGAGCTACTTTATTTCTTTCTTTAGGGAGCACAGCTAAAGAATCATGGCTGGTGTGAATACTTTTTCAGAAGCTCTTGATTTTTACTCTTAATAGCTCTTAGAGGCAAACATGTAGCTTTATGAACATTTTAACCTTGAAAGGCATCACAAATAGTTCTTGGTGGATCATCTGCTCCATGAGGAAGTCAGTCTTGCTGTGTTATCTTCCCACATCTCAGAACAAAAGTGCCAGTTAAGCAAAGAGCTCCCATTAGCTGTCATCTGGCTACTCATGAAAATCAGGGTATTTTATAGTTTTTAAGTGATCTACAAAATGGCATAAATGAAAACATCTCTCTCTCTCTCTCTCTCTCTCTCTCTCTCTCTCTCTCTCTCTCTCACACACACACACACGCACACACACACACAAACACACACACACACAATCTTATTTAATCCCAGTTCCTAAATCAGTAGCTTTTAGGTTGCCCAGAGGTCTGAAGCTAGAAACAAGCTTATCCACAGGGTAATAATTACCCTTAAATTAGCATTCCTTGGGGGAGATGTCCATACTGTTTTCTTCCATCTTCCTGAAGTAACTACTCGGGATTGAAGCGGAAGTGTTGACTAGGCATTGAGCAATTGATAGCCATTATTTATAGTATAGCTTTACCTTCAAGACCAAAATGTTCTGTTTTTATGATTCTGGGTAATCATCAGGTGATTAGGTAGAACTAAACACATCCTAATGAATTGATTTACTCATTAGTTGATCCCGTCGAGGCCTTGCTGCTTGGTTAATGAGGGATGTAAAGCAACAGGCCCCTCTTTGCCAATGTGGTAATAATGCTAATGCTCAAGAGCTCCTGTTCTGTCCACAGAGGTATAAACGCAGCCTGCCATGGCGTTAAGATTTCTCTAAAGTCTACTGCAGTTACTCAAAATATTTATGACTATGGACAGCCAGCTTTCCACTTTCTTTGAAACAGAAACATCGTAAGTTATGCAAACAGGAATCTTTGATATTGTCAGATAATGGAGAAACTAAGCTAGACCTGTTCAAAAAGAGTTAATTTTTGTTTTTTATCACAAAACTTATTCCTGCTTCTTCAGGCAGACAAGAAGTAACCCATATAAACCCCTGGAGGCTAGATGGTCACAAAATAAAGATAGTGGATGGTGATTTGCTTTTCCCTTGGCAGTGACAAAAATACCTGAGAGTGGACTTGCCAGAGGCCATGTAAAAACCGTTTGCCCAGTAACTTTCATCTGCACAACTACACGGTTAATATCAGCGACCACATATGAGCACAAAGGCAGACAGAGGTGGCTACAAGTGGCTTTTGATCTAAAGACAAAGCCATCCGCAATGCAGTCTAATATTAGCCAAGAGGACCCGCTTTCCTGAAGGGAGAATGATTTAAGGCTCTATTTTTGTTGTTCAGCAAATGCTGTTAGGAGCCACAGAAGGTTACCCTTTTCCCATCACCTCAATTCCAGAGATACTCACGGAGCTGACATTAGGCTGTGAGCGACTCGTCATAAGACTTCTCTGTCAAAGGCGATCCAGCTGATGAGCTACGAACATGCTTACAGCCAGATAATAGATGAAAGAGCCTGAAGATAAACGAGGTGCTTATAGAAACCCAGCCAGCGTTGTTTAAAAGAGGATGGCAAAGGCCGTTAATTCTCGTCAGGCAGTTTCAAAAGGCAGTGGGTACTTGACTTCTTCCTTAAGAGCCCATTATCTTACCTCTGGGTGAGGAGTGCGGCCCTGGTAGACGTTGAAAGGGGAGCGTCCCTTTTTAATCTGATGCTAAATACCATCTCTCCTAAAGGGAAGAAGAAAAGGAATTTTTTTTTCCCCAACAGTGATAAAGAGCTTTGACTACTCTTGCAGTCATTTGGACCAGTTTATAGCACACGAAATAGAGTGGGTATTTTTTTCTTCGTGTTCTTCTTTCTCTCCAACCCTGAATGCTGAAATAATATCACTATACTTCAAAATGTGGACTCAAATGTAGATTGCCTTTTCCTTCCTTCCTTCCTTCCTTCCTTCCTTCCTTCCTTCCTTCCTTCCTTCCTTCCTTTCTTCCTCCCTTCCTTCCTTCCTTCCGTCCTTCCTTCCTTCCTTCCTTTCTTTCTCTCCTCCTTCCTTCCCTCTCTTTTCTTTCCCTCCTTCCCTCTCTTATTCCTTTCCTTCCTCCTTCCCTCCTTTCCTTCCTTCTTTCCTTCCTTTCTTTCTTCCTTCCTTCCTTTCTTTCTCTCCTCCTTCCTTCCCTCTCTTCTTTCTTTCCCTCCTTCCCTCCCTTATTCCTTTCCTTCCTTCCTCCCTCCCTCCTTTCCTTCCTTCCTTCCTTCCGATAGTCAGTATGGCTGCATTTGGGGTTACCATTTGTTAGTAGGAATTATTAATAGCACAAAAGTTCAAATATTTTTTATTGTGAACATACTGTACAGAGGGGTTACAATTACATGGGCAAGATAATGAGTACATTTCTTATCAAGCATTGTAGCCTCCTCCTTTGTTTCCCCTTCCCCTCCCTTCCCATAAAGTTCAAATATTTTTGAATTTGACAATTCGGTTAGTGTATCTCCCTTATCTCACAAACATGGAGGTATAAGTTTGCCTAAAATTTGGCAAAGGACTGCCTTTTCATTTCTTTTATTTTCAATTTTGATACATGATAATTTTATTATAGTCAGAATCAAATTTGAAAATTAATAAGGGGAATGTGTTAAAACATAATTCTCCTAAAACAATACTAGAAATTCTGATGCAGAGCTTCCAAACAATTTATAATAACTAGTATGGCAGGAATTCTCCTGCGTCCTTTTCTGCTGTCTCTTATTTTGTTGGAATTTCTCCTTCCCTTCTGTAATATCTGAGTTGCTATTCACTGGCAGAAAGTTCCTCCTATTGTCTGGCCTCAGTCCCTCCTGCTGTTGGAAATTTACTCTCTCCCCTGAATCTCTTTTCCCTTGGAAAAGAAGGATATCCATGAGAACTAAAATGTGAAATCAGAAATCAGAACAAAATTATTGATAAAGGGCAAAACCTCTTGGTAAAGCAAAACCTCAAAGGGTGACCAGTAGTCAGCCTTTGCCTCTTTTCCATCCTTGCTAAAAAGCAAAAGAACATCTGTCCCTCACTCAAGTTTACCAAGCTGGCAGCTTTGCAGAAGGCTACTGACAACCTTGAGGCTTCTCACCAGCTGCACTGAGCTGCTGTATTAGTCAGAAGCGTATAATAAAGATCATTTCTGTAATAGTGTCAATAGCATTGATAGCATCGGTCATGCTGACCAAGTCAAGATTCTGTTTTGCCTGTGCTCCTGTGACTCAAGGCTATGCTTTTGCTACGTGTGGCTTCTGTAACCTTGCTGGCTTGCCTCAGTAGCAAGGCCTTAGGCCCACAGGTGACATCACCACTGTCCTCCAATTGAAGACATCGAGTGGTCCCACCGTGGGTGGCCTACGGCAAATTATTATGTATGGTATTTACCATAAAGAACAAATGAATTGAAAGGTCCTCTGACAATAACCAATGAAAATGTGCCAAACCTGCCTTGCATGGCTTGTCTATGTAACTCTATGTAACCTACCCCTATAAAAACCCATCCTACCCTGAGCTCAGAGCCATTCTCCTACTTTCCTGGTAGTAGGAAGTGGACCCCGAGCGGCTGTAATAAAGTTCCTAGCTCCTTTAATTGGGTGTCTTGGAGTCTCTCCTGGATCTGGGATATTATGCATTCAGCAAACATTTACTTCATGTTCTCTGTGTGTGGGTGTGTGGTCTGAGAGCTGGGGTTCCACAGAATACTCTAGCACTTCCCTCCAAGTTTATGCTTTAGAGATGGGAACAGTTGACTGGAAGAAACTCAGACAAAACTGGGAAAATGCGCTAAATCCAGCTACCACGTTGGAGGACTTACGGATAACACCTTCCTTCCTGGAGTACAGGACAAGTACAGGAAAAGTCTAGCAGTGGAATTGGGTCAGGAGGTTGCCCAGTCACAGGCTGATAAGATTGTGAGAATATGGTGATTTGCATCAGAGCACAAATGTCAGTGTGAATAAGGATGTCCTAGTTAATTATAGCAGTAGACCACTAATTCAAAATAAGATGTGTTTCCAAAACCATTTAGAAAAGGTTTCTTGGTCAGACCTAAAGATCTGGACTGGTGCCATAAGGGAAGCAAAGGTGTGGAGAGCCATGAGACAAGATATGATGGAGAATGAGGGCAACAAACAGGCTGTGAAAGATTCTAAGAACAAGCCCGACACAGCTGGATTTGTGTTGGGAGAGATCACCTTGAGTACAGTGGGTACGACCACTGGAGGAGGACTGTACTAAAAACAGAATACATGTAGAATGGAGTCTAATTCTGAGAGATGCTCAAGTCCTGTACTACAGTAGTGGCAATGACACCGAGAAAAGTAATAGATTTGAGATATTATTCATAGAAGCTGGTGGTGAGCTTGGGAGAGCTTAGCTACTTCTAGAACCTTCCACCTGTCTTCACACTAGAGACAGGAGTCCTGAAATAACATGTGCAAGATTGTGCTTATCTATAAGAGTTTGTGTAAATACAGACATTGGATAAGCTGAAAACTAAATAGTTTTGGATGGAAGTGGAAAGGAATAAAGATGATAATATGATTCTAATCGGAACACAAGTGTTAGTGAAAAATACATTTGGTCCAATTAACCTGGGCCTATAGTAGTAGGTCATCAATTTAAAATACAGTGTATTCCCATTTTGAATTTTTTGGTTAGAACTTGGAATGTGATTCACAAAGATATGAAGTTCTATGATTTGGCTAAGTTCATACAAATTTATTTTCAATAAAACATAGGAAAAAACACGTCTATTGCCACCAGTAGCAGAAAGAACACTACTATAAAAACACTAATTATAGAATAAGGAAAATATGAAAGCCCACAAGATATTTAAAGATATTAATGTTTCATATTGGTCCTATAAGATTAGTCAATTTGATTATATAAAAAATAAGGGCTAAGTGGACATTTGGATATTATGAAGAGAGTTTCTGGGTTCTTTCAAAGGATATAGCACTGGATTCTTAACATAGGCGATATTGAAGACTGGCAGTTCTAGCTATATTATACGTGTGAACAGAATGGCATGAAAGCCAGCACTAGTGTGTCTGTGTGTGTGTGTGTGTGTGTGTGTGTGAAAGAGAGAGAGAAAGAGAGAGAGAGAATAAGATGATAATCCTATTTTACTTTGTTGTGGCTGACCTATATTTGAAGTATTATAATCAACATTAGAAACCATATTTTCAGAGAGACACAGACAAGCTAAAGTATGATCAAAGTTGATAAATCAAGAGGCTGAGATGATTGGATTAACTACAAAATGTATAGCTTGGGTGAGATAGCTAAACATCAAGGGCCATGCTGTATAAGATGATTCCATAAGTCTCTAAGAATAACATTAGGATAAATATAAGTGATAGAAAGTAAAATGGAGTAAGTGAAAGGACAATGTGTTTTTGTTATTCTAAGAGGGGAGAGAACAAGAGGGAATCTGTGTTGGATTACACTGATTCGCTTGATAGCCACTGCATGGGGCCATTATCCTAGGGCATTGTGGGTCTCTCTGGAGAGGAATGAGTGGCCTCAGGCCTCTGAAACTATGCGTTCATAGTATGAATACAAAATGTCATGATGTCCATAAGCTGCTCACTTGTCATTCTTTTCTCCACAACCAAAATTGCACCAAAACATGTAAAAAAGTTATGTAGCCACAAGTCATATTCTTGAATGGCTGCAGGGAAAGACAAAAAAAAAGGTCACTTGTGTTAGTGTCACAATGTTTGTTGGTGGGAACTGATAGCTAACTTTTTTTTAACCTCTCTTTACTAAAGACTTAGGAAATCAATCAGAATCATCTTTCAACATAGTTTTTAGAAGTTTGGTCTCAGTGTCTAAAAAAGTTATGGACAATTTAAAATCCATTAGTGGATGGGGGAAGATTTTTTCATGTATTCAATTTGATTTAATTAATTTTAACCACATTTTTATTAGCATCAATAAGTTGTACAAGGTTTCCTCTGACACACCCACCTATCCATTCAGTATACCTTGATCAGACTCATTTCCCTTGGACACTCTTGCTCATCCCAATCCCTTCAAAAACCCATCTCAACCAGCTTCACCGTTCTAGTTTCACACGTAAAGTATTTTGGCATACTAGGTGAAAGATCTTAGAAATCTATTGTTATAAAAGCATGACCTACTGTGATTGTGATTATATAAATATAATTGTTAATTTTTCTTGAGAATTTACTCTCTTATCTCTTTTTATCTTTCTGTATACAATTTTTTTCTTCCTCTGAATTCCTTGAAATATCTCAGGCTGAATAGTAATAGTATTTTTGTCGGTCGTGGGGGCTGAACTCTGGGTGTGGGCACTGTCCCTCAGCTCTTCTGCACAAGGCAATCCACCTACCACTTGAGGCACAGCACCACAGCACCACTTCTGGCTTTTTTCTGCTTATGTGGTGCTGAGGAATTAAACCCAGGGCCTCAAGCATGCAAGGCAAGCACTCTACCACTGAGCCACCTTCCCAGCCCGAAAGTACTATAAAATTTGTAAGCAGAAAAAGATTAAATCCTATTTTGTTTTTTAGTAGGCTAATTATTTGTGGAAAGAGCAGATAAGAGATGGAGTTAGGGAAAGTGAAGGCATGACTGGGTTGAAAGATAAAGTTCACAAAAGGAGACTAACAGGAGGAAAGTAACAATGAGTAGATGCATGGATAGTGCCAACATAAAGGCAATAGTCTTATTTTCTCTTCTCCTCCTCCCCCTCCTCCCCCTCCTCCCCCTCCTCCTTCTCTTCTTCCTCCTCCTCCTTCTTATTTTCTTCTCCTTCCTCTTCTTCTTCCTTTCCTCTTTCTTCCTTTTCCTCTTCATTTTTCTGGTAATGGGGTTTGAACTCAGGGATTCCCATTTGCTGACAGCTGACACAATACCAGTTGAGCCATGCTGCCAGCTCAGCTTTTTGCTGGTTAATTGGAGATAGAGTCTTGCAGACTTTTATTGGCCTGGGGGCTTACACCACCATGACCCTCTGGGTCTTAACTTCCTGAGTAGCTAGATTGAAGTTGTAAGCCACTGGTCCCTGGCTATGTCCTTGTTTTAGAAACAAATCTTGTTTATTATTCAGTTTCCAGAAATCAAAGATATAAAATAAAGGGTGTTGGTTTCAATAAAATGGCATGATGTGTGAGACTTAGGGTGAAAATGGAATGGCCAACAGCCCTGCAGTTACAGTTGCACTTCTTTTCTGTGTAACTTTCCTTTCAAGTTCTTTAATAGATGATTCATTTTTTTAATACAGTAAGAGAGAAACATGGCCTTCATTATTAAAGTACATGTTGAATTTATTTCCTTGAAGTTAATTCATTTTAAGTGTGGCTTGCTCTCCTACACCACAGTAAAAGTTTATTTGTCCAACAGCATAAAACCATGCTCTAGGCAAAGGATGTGACCTGGAAGGATTTCTTATTTTCTGAAAGTTCTTAGCATCCAGGCTGATTCAGCAGCCTTTAGGCCTGGAAAAGAGGAGAAATTAATCTACTGACCTCATTAAGTCAAGTAAATACCCCGTCCTGGTGGATCTCGGGTGTTTTGGATTTGCATGTATGCTCATGAAATTCCAAGTTGGGACTAAGTTCTATAGCACAGGCATCTTTAGATGTAGCTTTTGGAAAACCCTGTCATATCTCTTTCCAGAAACTGGATTTTCTTGTGTGTGCTGGGAAGGTAAACAGCAAAAAGACCCAGGAAAGTCCCAACCACACAAAACTACTCGCCATTTCATTCAGCTTCCTGGACAGAAACAGTGTGGGAAGTAACTTCAAAAGAGATGCTTATTTTTCCTTTTTCTTTTGAAAAATTTTATTGTTATTCTAAGGTATATACAGAGGGATTACAATATCATAACTTAGACAATGTATACATTTCTCTTTGGGGCAATGTTACCCCTTCATTTCCCATCGATTTCTTCCCTTCTAAGATATATTTGTAACTCATTTTACTGAGTTTGTTTGCCTGATATCTCAATCTATACTCACTAAAAGCAGATCATTTTGGGGTATGCTCATGAGGGATCCCAAATCCTTTTGACTTTTCATTTTTCTTCTTCTAAATCTGTATGTGTTACCAGGCCTTAAAGTTATGAAAAGAAAAATAAACCAAAAATGATTCAGGAAAAAAAGACCTAAGGGAGAAAAAGTCCTTTATAAAGTTTGATAAGGAAGAATTGAGGTCTTTTAGGATATGTGACCATTTGAAGGATAACACCCAAGCCATCAAAGTTTGTAAAAGTTTGCTCATGGTAGAAAGGAAGAGAGCCATGTTTTTATTTGACTGCATCATTTGATCCATTGTAAAAACATGAAGTAAAAAGCTGTCTTCTTTAGGGAGATTGTAACTTCCTGCAAAGAAAGCAACTTGTACTCTATTTAGGATTTAGAGGTGGACATGTCCCTGATTATGCCTTTGTTTTTGATTTGTGTCTCATGCCTCTCTGTGTGTCCTCTTTGTCTCTCTCTCTGCCTCTCTGATTCTCTCTGGGTCTATCTGATTCTCTCTGATTCTATACTGGTTGTACTCACTCGAAATTTAGGAGTTTGCTTTCAATGGAAAACTAAGCTTTTATTTCAATAGCAGTGAAGCCAGTTTGAATTACTAATATGGACTGATGTCAGGAGAAATATGTCTCCTTCTGCTTGGCTTAGAGTAGTTTGTGGTGACATGATTTATCACCATGTGGGATGTAAACAAGCCTAGCCACTGGCCTAAGTTCTTTCTTCACTGTGCTTCTTCTGGGTACATGAAAGACACAGTACCACCATGTCTACACTTACGTGTACCATACCAGAGAGATGACTTATTTGGTCCAGCACTTTACTAGGTCTTATCTAAAACTGATGAAATATTAAGTAGTGGTCACCGTTGATCTGTAAGAGAAGCTTCTTTCTTTAGCAAGATGAATGTCTTCCATAGGAAAAAAGTAGTACAATTCACTTCTTCCCAAGTGAAACTGATCAGCTGGACATATGAGGCATTACTAGGTAGCTGGCATGGGATGGGTTACCATTAGTTTTAAGACTTACATTAACACACTGGGCATTTGCCACTCCTGTCTCCAACACAAAAGAGACAGCGTGGTAGTTTCATCACTGATGTGAATTGTTCCCATTATTATTGTTTAGTAACTATAAAGATTGGAAATACTGGCCCATCATGGGAAAAGAAAAGTAGCTTTAACTCTATGGATCTGTTGCTTCATAAGATGAATTTAGAAAGAGCTTATTTTTCTATCTAATCAGATGAATGATTCACTTCTGAACAAAAGGATCAAAATGTAGTTCAAAGACACTAGAAAAGAGAACGTGAATAGCAGCTATTATTCTGAAATCACTATTGCATGATCTCACCCCAGATTTTACAATGAAGCACTAAACTGTAAAAGCTGAGCATCTGTAAGATTCAGTTCCCTTCCTGAATGTCTTAGGGATCAGTCCTTGTGTGGGAAATGTAATAGAACACTTTAACAAGTTGCTCAGAAGTATTGATGAGTTGATTAAAACAATACAACTGAACTGGTAATTGGTGATCTATGCTTGTCATCCTAAACTTCTCAGGAGGTTGAGATCTGAAAATGGAGCTTCAAAGTTACCAAAAAAACTGGAAGTAGAGTTGTGACCCACATAGTAGGGTGTCAGCCTGCAGTCAAAAAGCCAACAGACAGCACCATGTCCTGAGTTCAAGCCCCAGCAATAATCATACACACACACACACACACACACACACACACACACACACACACACACACACAGAGCAACTAATCATTTGTTACTATAAAGTTTCTTTCACACGTGGTTACCTCTGCAAAAGCAATTTAACACGATCATACTTTAGTCTGGATTTTGAGTCTTAAAGAAAAGTGTTCTAAGGAAAGGAAAGAGGAGAAAGAAAAAAAATTTGGTTGTCAATGTGTTTTATTTCTACTTCTTACACATAAAAGACTATATTCCAAAGGGTAAAAAAAAGAGTTTATTTAAAGATTTTACTGGTCCTAGGAATCAAGCATTATCAGCATGGCTTGGGAAGAACTGACCAGGGCACTGCTGCCAATACTGAATGATGGAATGTTCCCTTTATCAATGTAATTTGTGAATGAGTAATTTATGTGTTTTAGTTGCTCTAAAAGCTGGGATTAAGAAATCTTGACACTTTTCCAGAAAAAAGTCAGAAGAAAGATAGTGTTCCCAAGTGGAAAATATCCCATGAATAGAATCATGATTCAAAAGTTGTGTGGTAAGCAGTAGCAGTCATGAATGGAGTAAAACTGATGGCTGCCTTACCTAATCAGCTCAGTGTTAATTAAACAAATGTGAGTATTGCTACTGAACACCGAAGTTTCAAATGTGACTAGAATATGTTTGCTCTCCCCTCCACAAAAATTTCTTTATGGGAAGAACTATGATAAGGATTTGTGGGCTATATTGAGTTAGGAAAATGACTTGCCTGTTGGCCATGTTAAACAGCTACCAAACTTTGCTATAAGATGGTTTACTTTGGGGTTGTCTACACCACTGGGTAATGTTGCATTTCCTCCAAGGCCTTGTACGTTTTGCTCTTTCCATTGGAATCCAGGACAGGAAGGCTGTTATTAAAAATGCTGCTGAGAAAAGCTTGGCATCCTGGAACTATGTCATGTTTTATAGAGGTGGTATCAATTGCCATTCAAATATAGTATTTCTAATAAAATAAATGTGTGATCACTTCCAAGCCGGTGGATCCAAATACACAGAAAGGTGAAAAACCATAGGACTAGCTGGGCCCACCAGGACAAGGCAAGGCAAGTCTGTAGGCTGTGAAGCCTGGTATCATGAAGGTGGTCTAATGTGAAGCTAAGCAGTGATGAGTCACCCCCGCCTTGCTCCTTGCGGGGCAAGATCAAATTGAAAATATTAACCTATCTGCTACAAGTATCCTCCAGTCAGAAATGAGGCTTTCAGCCATGGGAATACTAAGAAGGGAGAGGCAGAGAGGCAAATACTGTGGAGCAGCCTTACCCTAGAACAGGAATGCCTAGCTCACAGACACTTTTGTGTGTGAATGTTTGTTTAGGTTGAGTATTGCTAACGGACTAAATGCTGGGCCAAAGTAATGTGCTTTAGCACTTTTGCATTGCTGTGTCAGATTGCTTTCCTATTGATCATCAGTATAGGATTTAGAATATATAAATGTATGAGGAGAGACTCGAAATGGCCAAGTAATAATAATAGAGCTTTAAGATACTGCTCACAGTCACTCTTGGTGTCTAGCCAGTCCACAGCCCACAGTCTAGCCAGTCTCAAGTGTATACATCACTATGAGAGAAATAAAAAGAGAGAGATGAAAAATGTAAAAAATGAAGATCTGGGTGTTTGTGGCTCACACCTGTAATCCTAGCTACTCAGGAAGCTGAGATCTAAGGATCACGATTTGAAGTCAGTCTCCAGTAAACCACAGAAAACTGGAAGTGGCGCCATGGCTCAAAGTGATAGAGCGCTAGCCTTGAGCAAGAAACTCTGTAACCAGGTCCTATAATCAACCAAAAAAAAAGTCTCTGTCCATGGCCTGTGAATCAACTCTGCTCCTCAATCTGGCACTAGCTATTCTTTTTCAGTTAGGATTTTACCTTTTGGACTTAATTTTCCTCGACATTTCTCCAGGTGCCCACACCAACTATACTATTAAGTAGTCTTTGTTGCATGGTTTTCCTGGTCTCCTGCCTGCTTACAGATTTAATCCTGCTGATCCTCTAAGGCCCAGATCCATAAATATTCTCCAGAAACTGTTGAGTTCCTCTCTAGGCTCAGCACTTGATTTGTACAGCATATATTTTCGATGCCTTTTTAATGCTTACTTTTCCCCAGGCAGTGAGATCTGTGTTTCTTAACTGTGGCCTGGGACCCTCTGTGAGATGTGATTTTGCTCATTTCTCCTCCTTTACCTCCCACCACCTTGCCCTTTGTCCATTCTACTTCTACCTATGAGCCCTCAAGATGTTCCCCAGATGTGCCTGTCCTGGTGCCATTGTGGGGATCACTCTTCCTCAGACCTTAGCATGGCTGACTCTTTTCTTCACTGAAAGGTCACATGACTTTCTTAGAAAGGCTTTCTTGGATTATGGCTGATGAATAAGTTGCCACCCAATCACATGAACCCATTGCGGTTTTTCGTAGTCCTGATTACTGCTTTTTCTTATTTTTTGCTTAACTAGCCTGATTATCAGTCCCATGGGAACTGGAATAACTTTTATCCTTTTCAGAGATGTGTCCTTCCTTATTGTCCAAAACTGTGCCTAGTATATAGATATAGGAGAATACCTTCAATGATTATTGGATGAAAGCTAAGTGAGCATTCATCAATGAAATGACTTATGCTAATCTTTAGATTTCTACACTGTGGAAACACTGTAGTTTGAACATGATTGAACTTCAGTTAACATTAAGACAGTAAAGATAGGAAAAGCTAATAATCCCAGAATCATTCATAAATTGTGTCCCTGTTTTATATAATGTAAATGCCTATGTAATTATTTGTTATTCATAATTGTTTTCACAAACAAGATGCTAAATGCTAATGTAACATCAATTGTGCTCAACACTTGACACTTAACATCAAGGTACTTGACACTAGATTATCTAATTTAATTTACTAAGCGCTCCTGTGTATTATTATTTCAGGTTTATTATTTATTACAGGTTGAGAAGGTAGGCAACCAATCCACAATGCTATAGCACAGACAGGAATGAGAATGGGGTTTAATTGTTCAACCCATGCTATTTTAGTATACATGTGCAATTATATGCAATATTACATCATTGGAAACGGAAAAAGTATGTTGTAGACTGTCTTACTTTGTTTTTTTAATTTTAATTTTATTGTCAAGGTGATGTACAGCGGGGTTACAGTTATATAAGTAAAGTAGTAATTACATTTCTTGTCTAACTTGTTACCCCTCCCTCATTTTCTTCCTCTTTCCCTTGCCTCCCAATCCCCCCCGCCTCCAAGTTGTATAGATCATTTCCAACATATTGTCTTGTGGTATCACTGTTGCACAGGTTTCCACTTTGCTCTTTGTCTCACTATTTTGTAACTGTCTTACTTTGAACTGATGAGTGCAGCCTTTGCAAGTTATCTACTAGATATTTCTTATTGGTTGATTTCAGTAGTCACAGGAGAGAGGCGCCTCACTGTTTCTTTCATTCTTGAACAAGTCTAGAGGACACCCGGCTGTATCGATGCCACTCATGTCTCTGTTCTCAGAGTAGAATTTTAGGGACTCAACATTAAAGAAGTATTCGTTTCCTTTTTTAAATGGTAGTATGAGGTAATATTTTGAAGGGATAGTTGACCATGTGGTGAAATGTTTACTTTTGTTGTATGTCATGTGCTCAGCATCTAACTTGTTCATTTTGGCTCCTTAGGAAAGGACAGTCACCCTGGCAGGAAGCTCAGGCTCTGCTCCTAGCCTTGTAGACAGATTGCTCAGGAGCTGGCTTTGGGTTATACTTAGCAAAGTTCACTGTCCACTTAGCAGACGTGCTTTGTTTTGTTTTGCTTTACAACTTTATAAACTGTTTTGAATTGTCATTGAAAAGTCAAGATATCATTCTTTCCTGACTTCTCTTGAGAAATTAGAATAGGAAGCAACATTGACTCATATTCTGTGCGGTAGTAGCTGACATGAATTGAGGCACAGCCATCTTATTTAGATGGCGCTTACATGAAGTAATATTTGCCACTAGGGAGCTACTTAGTGGCAAACATTTCACATCCAGCTCCTCAAGGGTTGAGTCTAAGCCTCCCTTATACACCCACCTCCCTTCCTCCCCCCCCCCACCCCAAGTCAGGACACTGGGATATATTTTTTGGGGGGGTTCTGGTCGTGGGGCCTGAACTCTGGGCCTGGGCGCTGTCCCTCAGCCTTCAGCTCAAGGCTAGCACTCTACCACTTGAGCCACAGTGCCACTTCCGGCTTTTTTCTTTTTGCTTATGTGGTGCTGAGGAATCGAACCAAGGGCCTCGAGCATGCAAGGCAAGCGCCACCTTCCCAGCCCTGGGATATATTTTTTTAACAGAAACTTATGTCACTCTGAAGTGTAACTAAATGAGTTGTGCAGCTAGACACAGGGATGCATTCCTGTAATTCCAACACTAGGGAGTCACTAGACAGGAGGATTGTGAGTTAGAGGCCAGCTGATTTAGCCTAAATATAGAGTTCAAAGACAATCTAAGTTACATAGTAACTGTTTGTCTCAAAAGCTCAGGACTGAGGATGTAGGTCATAGGAGAATGTATGTGCAGTGTGTATAAAGCTCTGAGTTTGCTCCTTAGCATAACACGTTTGTTGTTGTTGTTGTTGTTTTTTCATCTTCTGCTATTCGAAGAAGGGTGTTAATCCTGATTCACGTGTTTGAATCATCTGTTAACATTTTATGATTCTGGGACCCACCATTAGAGATTTGACAACTAAAGAAAATGAATGAAAAAGAGTGCAATTATCACCAGAGATGGCCAGATAAAGGAGAGGAAGAGGGAAGAAGGTAAAGATAAAAGAAGATGGAAAGTTCTTGACTTCATCATCAAACAGCCGCCAATGCCACACCAGCTTCTCGGGACTCTCTGACTTGTCTTTGATGAGTGTCACAATGCAGATCAGGGGATGACTTGGAGGAAACCTGGCTCTTTCTCTCTAGGTACAGCTTTCTTTTTGTACCATGAACAAATACTCTATTTTCAGGCTTCAAAGAAGGCTTGCAGATAGATTCACTATTGTTTTCCTAAAATTGCCTGCTTTCTCAGTAATTCAAGTGAGGCTACAGATTTAGGATCGTTTTTTACTACTGTCTGCTGTCAAGATTCTTTGAAATTATATGTCTTTACTTATTAGTTTGAATGATTAGTACATATTATGGATAACTTGTAACTTCAGAAGTTTTGTTTCCCTTTTGAGTTACATATGAAGTCAGTACAATATTAAATCAATTAGTACATGCTGCTAGCTAAGTAGCTCATGATTAAATCCTATATTCTTTTTAACCCATACTGGGGTTTGATCTCAGGACTTCGTGCTTGCTAGGTAGGCACTCTTCCACCTGGACTATGCTCCCAGCCCTTTTTTGCTGGTATGATAGGCACATATGCCAAACTCAGTTTTTTCCTGTTGGGATGTGGGTCAACAGAACATTTTGCTCAGGCTGGCTGCCGATCACAGTCCTCCCCACCTCTACCTCCTGAGTAGCTAGGATTACAGGTGTGAGGCACTGCACTAGTAGGAGTCAGTAAGACTTATGCCTGTGTGATACAAGGACTGATCGATAGAGGTAAACTGACATAAATGAGCAAATAGAAACCACTTGATCTTCTCAATAGACACAAAAAAAAGTCTATGAAAAGATTAAATATACTTTCACTGTAAAAAAAAAAGTCTCAACAAATCAAATATAAAAGGATCATACGGAGACATAATTAGGGTCATATGTGACCATTCTAGCACTAACACCAGCAGGCAAAAAGAGTCAGCTTTTTCATTAAGATCCGGAAGACTCAGATGCCTCCTCCTGTAACTCCTATTCAACATGGGGCCAGAAATTCTAGCCAGAGCAATTAGGGAGGAAAAAGAAATGAAAAAAATGCAGTCCAAATCAGAAAGGAGGAAGCAAAATGATCTCATTTGCAGAAGACATCATTTGGAAACCACTAAATACACTATCCCCACCAATAAAAGTAGACAATTTCAGGGCATAAAATCAATATAAAAAATTAGTTGTGTCTCTCTGTCCCTCGCTTCCAAGATGAGGAATAAAAGAAAAAACAAGGGTCGAGCCAAAAAGGGCCAGGGCCATGTGTAGCCTATTGGCTGCACAAACTGCGTCTGATGTGTGCCCAAACACAAGGCCATTAAGAAGTTTGTTATTCGGAACATAGTAGAGGCCACGGCCATCAGAGACATTTCCCAAGTGAGTGTCTTCGACGCTTTTGTGCTTCCCAAGCACTGCAATGCTCCATTACTGCATGAGTTGTGCCTCCATTCACAGCAAGGTGGTCAGGAATCGATCTCGTGAAGCCTGGAAAGGCCAAACACCCCCACCCTGATTTAGACCTGTTGGTGCTGCTCCACGACCTCCACCAAACCCAGTGTAAGGAGCTGGATACTTCTAGACTTCAGAAAAGCTGTCTTCTAGGGAAAACAAAAACAAATAAAATGGAGATTATACTTAAAAAATTAGTTGTGTTTCTATATAGTTATACCACTCCACTAGGAAAAGAAATGAATGAAACAGCCCCATTTGTATCAACATCAGAAAGAATAAGATGCTTGGGAGTAATTTTAATCGAGGAGATGAACTGAAAATTATGGACCACTGAGGAAAGAAACTGAAGAGAAGAATGAAAAGTATCCCACGTTCAGGAAGGAATTAATATCATTTAAATATCCTTGTTAACCCCAAATCATCTACACATTTGGTTCAATCTCTATCAAAAGACCAGTGATGTTCTCCATAGAAATAGAAAAAAAATCTTAAAATTCATATAGAATTTTAAAATAATTCTAAATAACTGAAGCAGTTTTGAAAATGGACAAAGGTGGAGCACCATATTATCTGATCTCACAGTACAATTTACTGGGTTACAGTGATCAAAACAGCAATGCTAGGATGGTGCTGACATTAAAAAAATAGACACATGGGCCAATAGAGCAAACAGAATTAAGAGTCCAGAAATAAACCACACACAAACTGTCAACTAATCTTCAATGCAAGTGCCAATGACTATTAGTCATGTTGCCTGTTTTTATTTTTCTACCTACTCAATTCTTCCTTCCTTCATTTCAACATATATTTTCACTGAATACCTAAAGTGTATACCTAACCAGCCTTGTGGATTTCGTTGCAGACATGGGAGAGTCAGTCTTTGACTTCATGAAGTTCAAAATCAGCTCAATGTTTATGCAATCAATGTCAAAACAAGGAAAAGATATTTGTTACCATTTCAATGAGAAATTTTTGACCCAATGATGTTATTAATTATAATGAATAGTATTCCCCAAACTTTTAGCACCTCAAACTTCAGCCTCTTTAATTTTATCAGGGTTGTGTCTACCTTTTGTGTGTATATTTTACTTCTCAACTATACGACTGATTAAGAGCAGATATGAAACAATTGTCCAATTTTATTGGTTATTAATATTACTACTGCTAATATTATCATGACTATTTATTACTGATTGATTGTGAAAAATATTGGCTAGAAAAGGTACAAGTGGAGAGGATTGGGTTCTGTAACTTTCTCCCTGTTGGTGAAGTTCTATCAAAAGATGTTGCTAATTACAGATGATCAAGTGAACTGCTGTGATCTATCAACAGTGAAAGATGGAAGGAGTAATGAGAACATGGGTTTATAGCTCCTTGGTTAACCATATTCTTTAGTGAGCTCTCCAAGGATAATCTCCTTTTCGGTAGTGATTGAATTATTTCCCAGACTTTAAATACCACTGAATCTTTAAACTATTATTAACAAGTTAAGGGGTTTTGAGGTTGCCTAAGAAAAATTACATGCTGCTAATTGCACTGTTCTCTGTTAACACTTTAAGGAGAATAAATAGACTCGTGTTCCTGGGATTTGAGCTTGGAAGGTTTTGGACTTGTGGAAATGTTAGATCTGAGAGCCATTTCCTTTGTATTGCAAGTTCCAATTGGAAGCTGAGCTCTGAACAAGTCTTGGCATTTCTTTCCTCATTACAATTCACACGTTCAGTGCAATACCAGTTAATCCATTGTCATATGAATTTTTTGCTCTTAACTTTGTTTTGCTACATGTTATGACCATGTGTGCTTAACATTAACTTGGGATTAAAGTGTTATTTCAGAAAGCTTTTCCCTCTTCTTAAGTGAAACCATGATTTTGTGACAAAATTACTAAGATGAACCTGTGATTTTCATTAAAAATTTTAGTGACAGACATTTTTTCCTAATTATAAATACAGAGTGTGGACCCAAGAATTTGTGTACCAGTTGCAAAATGTCAGCTACACCCTTGTGTTTAGCTCTTTACTCAAGCCAATGGATTCTTTGAGATCTTAAAAAAAACACATTTTAAGTGTAGTCAGTCAAGCAAATGTACCTAGTCCAGAACACCATTGTGTATATGAAATGCTTTTAATTCAAAATGCATTGTAGTCAAATACACACAATGGAAAATTGACCATTTTGGTCATTTCAAAGACTATCATCGGTGTCATTAAGTCCATTTGTATTGTGAATGTCACTGCCACCCATCTTTAGAGTTTTCATCTCCAAGGGAACCTGTACCCACAAATCATTGTCTCCCCATCCTCCCTTCCTGTGGCTTCTAGAAAACACTGCTATATTTTCTTCTCTGTAAACACTATCAGTCCAGGTGTGTACATACAATGATGCCTTATTTGGGGATTTCATTTCACTTAATACATTCTAACTTCATCCATGTTCTCGTGAATGTTAGAATTCTATTCTTCTATAATAATGTTTCAATTCTTATGTCAGAATTCTATTCTTCTGTAATAATACTACAATACTTATCATTAATAATGTCTATAGTGTTTTATTATTATGAATTACAGATTATTATGAACTGTAAATTATGAATTACATGTTAAACCTTTATTCTATTCTTATGTAATTCCCTTCTACCTTTTAGCTGTTGCTGGTAAGGTTGCCCTGCATGTGAGTGTACTATTTCAGTTTGGCTTTTTTTTTTTTTTGGTAGATCCTGGGGCTTGAACTTAGGTCTGGGTGCTGCTTTTTTAACTTTTGTTTGTTCAAGCTAGCACTGTACTGCTTGAGCCACAGTTCCACTTCCAGCTTTTTGGTAGTTTATTGGAGATAAGTCTCACAGACTTCATGCGCCCCTGTGTGTGGGGGGGATCCTCAGATCTCAGCCTCCTGAGTGGCTCAGAGCACAGGTGTGAGCCACTGGTATCCAGCTTCAGTTCTTTTTATTTATTTATATGAGCATATATTAATTGTACAGAGGGGTTCTATTGGGATATCCCCATACATATGCATAATATGCTCTGATCAAATTCACTCCCTCTATTACTTTTCCTTATTCCTCCCTTGTTACTGTACAATGTTCATGCATTTCATTATTCTTTTGAGCAGATTCCCAGAGATGGAAGCACTGTATCCTATGGTAATTTTACTTTAATATTGAGAAACCACCACAATGTTTTCTGAAGTGGATGCATCATTTTTCACATTCCAACAAGCAGTTCCCAAGGGTTTCAATTTTTTTTTTATCTCTTTGCCAACAATTATCTTGTGGTTTTGTGAGATGCCTCCTAATGAGTGTATGCTAAATTTTACTTTCCATGTGGATACAAAATATAAAATCAACTATTTTTTAATTGGATAATGTAAAAACTAGTTTCCAAATTTTGTATGTCCATTTAAATAACACGTTTAAGTATAAAATAATAGTAACTCCGTTGAATAAAAATAACAAAATGGAGCAAATAAAAAGTAAAGACAAGCAGCCAAGGACCTCCAAGGTGGACTAAAACAATCCTTCCCAAATGATACTTGAAATAGAGCACTCGCTGGTTGGGGTGGTTGGGATTTTTTAATTGTTATTATAAAGGTGATGTACAGAAGGATTACATTTTCATAAATCAGGCAATGAATACATTTCTTTGTAGACAATATCTGTCCTTCCTTCACTCCCAGTTTTAGTGTTTGGGATTTAACAAAATACTTAAAGCATTCTACAGTGATGGTATTTTATTATTTACATGATTAAAAAAGGTGGCAAAATGCTTTGCAACACGTTTCTGAACATCTAAAGATATGCAGCAATAACTCTTTTGGTGTGCTATAGTAAAAACTCCACAGCATTGCCTTTACCAATGCAACGGTATGTGACAGCACATTCCTATGTTTATACTGTTTTTCCCTCAGGCTTTCCACTGTTTTCAAGGTTCATTACCCTGACCTGAACTCCCTGGTTTGGGCCTGCTAGAAAGTAGATTACTTCATTAGTAATCCAGAAGTGCCAGGTGAAAATCTATCTACCATCTTACCTCTCTGGAACAAATATACCCAGGTTACTGGTTATAACACATGTGGTATCGTTTTCCCTTATTTGGAACATACAGAACTAAATTAATAACAGTTCTTACAAGACCCTGGGGGTTTATGGAAAAGAATTTTGATCTCCTTAGGAAGGACTCGCCAGTGCTCTCAGGAGAGATGCACTTGACTTTTGACCTCTTTTCAAAGGCACCTGTGTGAGCTTTTAAAATCACTACCACCAATTATCCACTTTCAACCTGAAGTGTTTAAACCTAGGACCACATTAACTGAGCTTAGCACATAGCCATGTCATTGTAGACTTCCTGATGTGAGGAGATGTCTTGACATAGTTAAAAGGGAGTTTAGGGATGGGGCATGAGATTAATCAGGTCCTCCTACTGACAGGTTCAAACAAAGAAGCCTTTTAGCCACCTGGTTTATGTCTCTCACACCTGCATTCAGATTGTGGGGGACAGAGTTTTGTAGTTCCCTTGATCCATTCTTTCCAGGTACTTTGTTTGTAGCTACTCTGCATCACTTAATGACTCTTCCACAGAGGCAGTGGATGAAGATACAAATAAACAGTTTCCTCTTTCAGGTCCAGCAGTGTTGTTAGAATAGGAATCATTTATGAAATCTTGCCTAGATTTCTTCAGGGCTTTTGGAAGGAGGCCCCAGCTCATGGTATTCTTGAGGTAGAGAGGCACAATCTGTTCTTCTGCTATTATTTGCTTGCAAATTTAAACCACGGTGAATATACGTTTCTCTCTGCTTGCTTCGGTTTCTTTGGCAGTAAATATGGCTTTGATTTTAGTCTCTGGGCTTATTACATTTAATATTTTTATTTTTTACTTATGGCACAGAAGGAACAAGCATTGTAGTACTAAGTCATTCCAGCATTCAGGAGGCCAGAGCAATTCTGTGAAGTGAGATCCCAGTTGTGTAGCAAGCCCTTTAGCCTCTGCACATTGCAGAGTTTCAACAACAGCCAGTGACTGCATTGTTCACTGGAACCAAGCATTGTAGAAATATTAGAGGCCTAGTTGAGTTCATATTCTATGCCTGGTTTAAATCACTGATGTTGTAAGATCTGGCCATGGACTAAAAAAAATTCCAAATGTTTTCTGGTTCTAGTTTTTGATATTTTTTTCCCTATGAAAAGTAAAACCATACAGAATCTCTTGATTGCATAATGAAGCACAGTTCCAGGGCTATGCTAATAATTTATCCCAGTTTACCCTTAGCAGAGTTATGCAATGGCCATTTCAATACACACATTCAAACTATTTGAGCTGTTTCAAGAGTCTTTGTTGAGTAGAGAGTACTATAATATGGGTTTAGTAGATAAGGCAACCTACTTCTCAGCCTATGGAGAGCTGGGTTCCTTTACCTTTCTACTTTCAGTTGTCCTAATTACTGTGTTTCCCTACTATAGTATCTTTCCTGGAGCTATATCATTAGTCATTATAGTGTCTTAATAATACCAGTAACAAAACCAATAACATCAATAATAATGAAGATTAGACCAGTATATCCTATGTCCCAGGAACCATGCTAAGAATTTTATGTATTTTAGCTCATATACTTCTCTAAGAAATGAGGGGGACAAAGTTTCTTTGAAAGAAATACATAACACAGTTTAAGAATAAGAAAAGCTGTTCCATAGAAGAAAACAACTTGCCCAAAGTCAAGCACTCTTAAGCATAACCAGAATTTGAATTTTCATATTTTGATTATACAACTAATGATCTTAATAAAGTACATTATATAAGTATATACAAATAAGTCCCATATTTGTGCTAATAATTAGCAATAAGAACAAGCCTACCTACTTCTTACATTCACATTTCCACAATCAAGGGAAATACTAGAGTTGTGGGTACAGGCCTACTGGAGCAATCATTACTTTCTGTTCTTGATTTTAAGTTCAAATAAAACAAAGGGGAAAAAGGACATGGTAATCCACATTTAGTCTTGATAAAAGAAAATGTCCTGTCTCATATAGTGTGCTTGAATTTATAGGATTGTGGATTTCTTTTCCCTTCCACTGAGTTGTTGAAAACAGAGGCTTTTTGTAACCATTTAGTGAAGCCTAGGTAAAAATCATCAAGAAGGGTACCAGAAAGATATTTTAGGGTTGATGATAACAACTATAACATCATTTGGGATGGTTATCTATCACTTGTGTGTTTGTAGAGAATGTCTCCTATTAGTTAACTTTGAGGAGGTAGCTTATGTTTGTAGATGATCTTCTCACGAGTTGTGAACAATCTCTACACTGTCTGAGGAAGGCTGCTGTGAAGAAAAATTTGGTGTGCATGTGTGAATGTCAATCTGTGTGCAATCTTTGGGACTGGGCTCAGTGCCTTCTACTTCTGTTTCACAAAGAAAATACTGGGAAAGGAACAGTAACAAACAGGTGCACCATGTCTGTATTCCCTCAAACACTCCAAGTCATGCAGAGGCTTTGTCCTGTGTGACAAAGACATTGTGGTAGAGATATTAAAGGTACACTGTGAAGGTTTCCAGGTTGGAGGGCGGTGGAGGAAGTCACACACCAACTTCATAATCAAAGAGAGCCCAAATGATCCTCAAAAAAGCCAGAGGAACAAGGAGAGCACCATCACTGCCCCACTGTGCCGACCAGAATCACCTGCTAATTTATCCGCTCAGCTCCTGCTTTGCCTGCAACACTAAACACAATCAGCAAATTAACCCATTGACCAGGAAAGGATTTTAGAAACCAGAGCTGGAAAGACCCCTATGCCAAGTCTTCCATTCCTCTGATAAGCCTGGGTCAGCCTCTCCACCTCCTGTGCCTTTTCTACTTTTTCCTCTATTGGAAATATCTCAAACCTGTATTTCCTTTGCTTACCATTCTCCCATTACTTCTAGTTTACAATGGTTTTTGTCATACCAAATAAGCCCTTTTGCTCCTACCAACAATTATATGATCCTTAGCCTTTCTGTGGATGTCATGCTTTTATTCCCCCCTGCTAAGTCACTCCCTCTAGCCATTCTGTAATTCTTTTTGACCTGTTCTGAACTCCACACACTATGCCATCTCGCACTGTGAGGTCCCTGGGGCCTGAATGGATCTTCCTCAGTGTGGTCTCAAGCTGGGCTGGGGGAGGTAGCCAGTGTCACCTGTCCTTCTAAACACGGGTTACTTTGTCAGCAACTTCAGTGCCACCTTGTAGATTTACTTCGGCTATGAGAGTGACATAAAAATGATTTGTAGGAAATGCAATGAGGGTTGAATATAAAATGTCTTCAGCAGAAGTAAAGAAAGCAATACTGTAATTGTTATTTTTTAGAAGTAGCTAGAAAGATGTCTTTTCTGTTTTTAAATCCAAACTCCTGTTGTTTTATGTAATTTGTATTACCTTTTAAGTATACCAAGGGGTTTCAATTCAACAGCTAAGTTTATGAGTATAATGCATCTTGATCAATATCACTCCTATTATTCTCCCCACCCCCATCTTATGCAATTATTTGTGGAATCAATATTGAACTCTATGTATGGGTTATTAGAATCATCTCTCTCTCTCTTTTTTTTCAGTCATGGGGCTTGAACTCTGGGCCTGGGCGCATCCCTCAGCTCTTCAGCTCAAGGCTAGTGCTCTACACCTTGAGCTACAGTGTCACTTCCTAGAATCATCCCTTATTACTAAACCTAGGAAATCAGAAGTCTTTTATGTGGAAATGTTGTGCTAAATTTGTATTTTAATTACATAAATTTAAGATTGAAGTAGATTTAGATATTAAGTTTTTCAGACACACTTAAAGTTCCTCAATAATTTTATATCAAGAATGTTTCTATTATAAAAATGGGTGCACTGACATCCAATACAGATATATTTAAAATCATATTGCCCTCCTGATGAGTTGTTCCCTTAAATTAATCTGAAGTGAACTTTATTAATATGGAGTAACCTATAGTAGTGAATGTTGTTTTGATTTGCATTTCTTTTATGTCCAGATAATTTGAACATTTCTTTTATATATATATTTTTATAGTAAGGATACTGTACAGAGGGGTTACAGTTACATGAGTCAGGTAATGAGTATATTTCCTATTGAGCATTGTTACCCCTCCTCTGTATTTCCCCTACAATATCTCCCCCCCCACCTCCCTCCCTCCCAGTCCCCCCCTCACACCTGAAGTTGTAAAGTTTGTTTTCAACATAGTGTCTTATACATCTCATTGATACAATGGGTCAACCTGTGTCCCTATTTAGCATTTTGTTTTTTCCCTTCCCCTTCCCAAATTACAAAAATGTATATACAAGATGCAAGGAACCAGAATCAAATACTGTGAAAGCAGGGATTATACCGTGAGGGAGGAACATACCAAAGAAACAAAAAAATCACATAGTACATTATAAGTATGTTAAAAACAAAAGCATGAAAGAAAAACCCACATGTGTCTCTATCTTGGAGTTCATTTTGCTTAACATCATCTTATTTGGTCATATGTACACAGCTTTTGACCTTCTCTGCTTGTCCTAGACATATACTAGTTATTGCAAATAAGGGAAACCATAGGACCTATGTTTCTTTGGGCCTGGCTTACTTCACTTAATATAATTTTTTCCAAGTCTTTCTATTTCCTAACAAATGGGGCAATATCATTCTTTCTGATGGAGGCATAGAATTCCATTATATATCTATATATCTATATATCTATCACAATTTTTAAATCTATTCATCTACTGAGGGGCATCTGGGTTGGTTCCATATCTTAGCTATGGTAAATAATGCTGCAGTAAACATAGCTGTGCTGGTAGCTTTAATATGGTCTTGTTTGTGATCATATGGTTAAATGCCCAAAAGTGGGATTGCTGGGTCATAGGGGAACTCTATGTGGAGTCTTTTGAGGAACCTCGATACTGCTTTCCAAAGTGGTTGAACAAGTTTACACTTCTACCAACAATGCAGTAGGGTTCCCTTTTGGCCACATCCCCTCCAGCATCTGTTGTTATTAGAGTTCTTGATTATAGCCATTCTAACTGGGATGAAGTGGAATCTCAGTGTTTTGATTTGCATTTCTTTTATGGCTAGAGAAGTTGAGCATTTTTTCATGTGTCTATTGGCCATTCATATTTCCTCATCAGAGAAGTCTCTCTTTAAGTGTTTAGCCCATTTATTTATCAGGATTTGTTATTGGGGGATTTAATTTTTTGAGCTCTAAGTATATTTTAGATATGAAACCCTTGCCCGTTGTATGGCTAGTGAAGATCTTCTCCCAATCCGTGGGCTTTCTATTGATCTTGTTAGCTATGTCCTTTGCCATGCAGAAGCTCTGCAGTTTCATGCAATCCCATTTGTCCAACCTTTCTTTGATTTGTTGTGTTTCTGGGTCTTTATTAAGAAAATTTCGGCCTTTGCCAAGGAGCCCTAGATTTTCCTGTAATGTTTTCAGGGTGTCTGCTTGACTACGAGGTCTTTGATCCATTTGGAGTTGATTCTGGTGCAGGGTGATATATAAAATCTAGCTTTAGTTTTCTATAGGTGTTTAACCAATTTTGTCAGCACTATTTGCTGAAGAGGCTGCCTTTCTTTCGTTCTATTTTTAGCTCCCTTATTGAAGATTAGGTGGCTATGGGTCTGCAGGTTCATTTCTGGGTCTTCAGTTATATTCTGTTGTCCTCAGGACTGTTCTTGTGCCAGTACCACACTGTTTAGGTTACTATGGCTTTTTAGTAGAGTTTGAAATTTGGCATTGGTATTCCTCCAGCACTGTTCTTTCTACTAAGAATTGTTTTTGCTATTCAGGGTCTTTTATTATCCCATATGAATTTTTGGGTTGCTTCTTCTATTTCCTTGAAGAATGAGGTTAGAATACTGATAGGTATCACATTGAATTTGTAGATAGCATTTGGCAGTATTGCCATTTTCAAGATGTTAATCCTCCCAATCCAGGAGCATGGGAGGTTTTTCCACTTCCTTAGTTCTGCTCTAATTTCCTTTTCCAGGTTTTTAAAGTTTTCATCATAGTGGTCTTTCACATCTTTTTTTAAATTTTTTGGTCAGTTGCGGGACTTGAACTCTGGTTCTGTCCCTCAGCTCTTCAGATCAAGGCTAGCACTCTACCACTTGAGCCACAGTGCCACTTCCAGTTTTCTGGTGGCTTATTGGAAATAAGAGTCTCATGGACTTTCCTCCTTGAGCTGGCTTTGAACTGTGATCCTCAGATCTCAGCCTCCCGAGTAGCTAGGATTACAGGTGTGAGCCACCAGTGCCTGGCTGGTCTTTCACTTCTTTTTATTTTGCCAGTCCTGGGCTTGAACTCAGGGCCTGGGCACTGTCTCTGAGCTGCTTTTGCTCAAGGCTAGTGCTCTACCACTTGAGGCACAGTGCCACTTCCGGCTTTTTCTGTTTATGTGGTACTGACGAATCGAATCCAGGGACTCATGCATGCAAGGCCAGCACTCTACCACTGAGCCACCCTCACAGCCTTGGTCTTTCACTTCTTTAGTTAATTCCTAGGTATTTTATTTTTTGTGGGGATATTACAAAAGGAGTTGCTTTCCTGATTTCAGCTGCGCTCTTCTCATTATTGGCATACAGAAAAGCCATTGATTTTTGAGGGTTAATTTTATACCCTGCTACTTTGCCAAAGTTTCAGATCAGCATGAGTAACTTGGGAGTGGAATCCAGGGGCTTCTTTAAATACAGGATCATGTGATCTGTAAAGAGGGAGAGTTTTACTTCATCTTTCCCTATTTGGATCCTCTTTATGTTTGCATCTTGTCTTATTGCTCTAGCTAGGCATTGTAATACTAAATTGAAGAGAAGTGGAGAAAGTGGACATCCTTTTCTTGTTCCTGAATTTAGAGGAAATGGCTTTAGCTTTTCACCATTATATATAATGCTGGCTGTAGGTTTCAAATACACAGCTTTTATTATATCCCATGGATTCCTAGTTTTTCCAGAGCTTTTATCATAAAGAGGTGTTGGATCTTGTCAAATATTTTTTCTGCATCTATTGAGATAATCATTCAGTCTTATCCTTGCTCTTGTTGATGTGATGAATTATATTAATTGATTTGTGTATATTGAACCAGCTTTGCATCCCTGAAATGAATTCTGTTTGATCATGGTGTATGATTTTTTTGATGAGTTGTTGAAGTCGATTGGCCAAAATTTTGTTGAGAAGTTTCGCATCAAAGAAATCGGTCTATAGTTCTCTTTTGGGATGAGGGTTATGATGGCTTCATAGAAGGAGTTTGGTAGTGAACTTTCTCTTTCAATTTCATTGAAGAGTTGGAGGAGTATTGGTGTGAGTTCTGCTTGGAAGGCCTTGTATAATTCAGCTGTAAATCCAAATTGGCTTTTCTTGGGTGGGAGGTCACTTATTGCTGTTTCTATTTCAGTGCTTGATATAGGTCTGTTAAGTTGGTTTAAATGATCTTCATTTAGTTTGGGATGCCAATATTTGCTAGAAATTCTTCCATTTCTTCCAGATTCTCAAACTTATTAGCATAAAGGTTTGAGAAGTATTCCCTTACAAGGTTCTGAATCTTGATTGTTTCTGTGGTGATGTTTCCATTTTCATCTCTGAGTTTCTTTTTTTTTTAATTTTTTATTATGAAAATACTGTACAGAGGGGTTACAATTACATGGGCAAGATAATGAGTACATTTCTTATCAAGCATTATAGCCTCCTCCTTTGTCTCTGAGTTTCTTTATTTGGGTGTGTTCTCTAATAAGATTTGCTAAGCGTCTGTCAATTTTGTTAATTTTTTGGTAGAACCTACTCTTTGTTTTGTTGATTCTTTCTATGAGTTTTTTGGACTTTAATTCATGTAATTCTGATTTAATTTTAATTATTTTTTTCCATCTACTGGATTAGGGTTTAGCTTGTTGCTCTTTTTCAAGGAGCTTCAGGTGCCTTGTTAAATTGTTGGTTTCAGATCTCTCCAATTTGTTAATGTAGGAGCACAGAGCTGTAAATTTGCCTCTGAGTACTGCCTTTGCTGTGTCCCAGAGGAACTGGTAATTTGTGTGTTCATTTTTGTTAAATATCATGAACATATGAATTTCCTTTCTAATCTCTTCCATGACCCTCTGGTGGTTCAACAGTGTGTTGTTCAGCCTCCATGTGTTATGGGATTTTCTTTGCTGGCTTTTGGTGTTGAATTCTAATTTTATTCCCTTGTCATCTGAGAGAATGCAGGGCATAATTTCAATGTTTCTGAATTTGGACACATTTGCTTTGTGACCTAAAATGTGGTCTATTTTGGAGAATGTTCCATGTACTGCTGAGAACAATGTGTATTCTGATGCTACTGGGTGAAATATTCAGTAGAATCTAAACAACTGCAGAGATCAACTAGACTTAACAGACTAGTTGATCTCTGCAGTTGTTTAGATTCGAGGTTTCTCTGTTGAGTTTTTGCCGGGTTGATAGGGATTTGTTAAAGTCCCCAACAATTAATGTCTTTGGATCTATGTGAGATTTTAGGGAAAGTAATGTGTCTTGGATAAATTTGGGTGCTCTGTTGTTTGGTGAATAGATATTTAGAATTGTAATATCCTCCTAAAGGAGAGATCCCTTAATTAGTAGGTAATGACCTTCTTTATCTCTTCTTGGTAATTTTAATTTGAAGTCTGTTTTATCTGATATAAGGATTGCAACTCCTTCCTGTTTGTTTGTTTTTTTTGGTTTGGTTTTTTTTTGTTTGTTTTTTGTTTTTTGTTTTTGGTTGGTCATGGGGCTTGAACTCTGGGCTTGGATGCACTCTTCAGCTCAAGGCGAGTGCTCTACAGCTTGAGCCACAGTGCCACTTCCAGTTTTCTAGTGGTTTATTGGAGATAAGAGTCTCATCAACTTTCCTGCCTGGGCTGGCTTTGAACCACAATCATCAGATCTCAGCCTCCTGAGTAGCTAGGATTACAGGTGTGAGCCACTGGCACCCGGCTCTCCTTCCTGTTTATAGGGGCTGTTTACTTGGTAGATTTTATTCCAGCCTTTCACTTTCAGAGTATGTTTGTCTTTGTGGGTAAGGTGTGTCTCTTGAAGGCAGAAGATAAGATTTTGTTTTTTGATCCAAGTAGACAATCTATGTTGCATAATTGGAGAGTTAAGTCCATTAATATTGAGAGTTAGGACTGAGAGGTGTTTGGTAGTTCCTGCCATGTTATCTACCTTCTTGGGGGGCGATGCCAGCTGGTTTCTTCCTATGATTCTTGGATTCTATGTTTGGAGGCTGTTTCTTGGCCTTTATTTTTGGACATCTTTAAGTATCTTTTGTAGGGCTGGTTTTGTGGAAATATATTGTTTCAATTTTTCTTTGCTGTGGAAGTTTTTTATTTGACTTTCTATTATGAAGGAGAGAATTCTTGGTTGATAGTTGTTTCTCTTTAGTGCTTGGCATACATCATTCTAGGCTCTTGCTTTCATTGTGTCTTCTGAGAAAGTTATTCTTCTTTTAAAGTATTCTATTGGTTTTCCTTTATAAGTGATTGATCTTTTCTCCTTGACAGCTTTAAGGATCTTTCCTGGGTCTCAATTGATCCTGTGGAGATTACAATATGATGGTAGGATGTCCTGTTCTGGTCTGGTCTATTTGGGGTTCTAGAGGCTTCTTGTATCTGAATGGGCCTATCTTTTTGCATGTTTGGGAAGTTCTCTGCTAGGATCCTGTTAAATAAATTTCCTAGACCTTTCACTTCTGTCTCTAGGCCTTCCTCTACACCCATTAGCCTTAAATTAGGCCTTCGATGGTGTTTCCTTAATGTTGAATAGATCTATCATATTTCTTGGATTTGTCTTGAATACTTGTCTGTTCTTTTTCTATAATGTCTAGTCTGTCTCCAATCCCAGAGATTTCATCTGCTGCATGGACTAACCTACTATCAAGACTTTCTACTTTATTTCTTATTTCTTTCTTCCTAATTGGTAGGATTTGATGGCTTTTCATTCTTTGTTGGAGTTTTGTTTTAGATCTTGTATGGAATTCTTTACCTCCTTTGGTTTTCAGTGTTCATTCTCAAATCCCTTAGTTGATTGGTAATAGTTTCATTGGACTCCATTTCCTTCTGTTGGGCTTCATTCAGCATTCCTTTTGTGGCCTCCGTGGATTCCTCCAGTTTTCTGTTTGTGGATTCTATAAGTGCTTCTATTAATCTTTGTTTATTCTCATCCTGCTCACACAATTCCTCAATTAATATTATATTAGCCTCCTTATGCTCATGATATTCCTGTATTGATCTTTGGTTAGCCTCATCATGCTCACACATTTTCCTATCATGCTCACACAGAGTCCTTTGCAGGCTCTCAGTCTTTTCATTCAGCATGTTTACCAGTAGTGTTTGTAGAACATTTGGGGAACTCTCCTCTCGATTATTCATTAACTGCTCTGTTGCCTGATTATCATGAGTAGGAGTTGATATACTTGGACTTGCCATTTTTCTTGTTTTTCTCTGGCTTGTTCTTCCCATTTGGGTATGAAAGCCAAACCAATTCCATGCTAGAACACAATACATCAACCAGAGCCCTGTAGTTGCACAGATTGTTTGATGCAGTCAAAATGAGTACAAATACAATCTAGTTCAACAACAAACAACTAGGGATCAATGGACTAAGAACATCAAAGGAGTCAGCAGACCAGAAATCAATAGGTTTAGGGAGAACTGTGTGGAAAAAATAAGATTAAAGGAATGTGGGGAGAGAAAAGGAGAGAGGAAATATAACCAAGACCTAAATGCAGAGAGAGGAAAAGGATAGAAGGAAAGGAGAAGAGAGAAAGCTGAACACCAGTAGCTCATACCTGTAATCCTAGCTACTCAGGAGGCTAAGATCTGAGGATCAGTTCAAAGCCAGCCCGGGCAGGAAAGTCTGTGAGTCTCTTATCTCCAATAAAAACCACTAGAAAACTGGAAGTGGCTCAAGTGGTAGAGTGCTCTCCTTGAGCTGAAGAGTGCAAGGAGAGTGCCCAAGCCCAGAGTTCAAGCTCCACGACTGACAAAAATAAAAAGAGAGATACAGAAAAAGGAAAAATGAAAAATAAAAAATTTAAAAATGAAACACAAAAATTACATAAGTATAAAGAAATAACACTACAATTAAAGGAGTTAATACTGAGAGTTTGTGAATTGAGTAATGGATATCTGAATAAAGCCTAATAATCAAAGACGGGTATATATCTGGGGATGAAAAGAACAGCAATTAAGTAAAGCAAAAAGCTCAAAATGACCAAAAGGGAAAAGAGTAAAAATTAAATTAAAAAAAAAAACTAAAAATGATTAAAAAAAAACAATTTTAAAAATTTAAAAATTCAGTAGAAAAATTATTTTTTTTGGTGGTGGTGGTGGGGGGGAAGTCTTATGCTTTCCTTGTGTCCATAACCAGTCTCTTGGTGGAGTCTCTGGTTTGCTTGAGGTGTTTGATTTTCCTGTGGCTTGACTGGTATCTTAAATCAGTTTGTTTGAACAAGGAGAATGAAGCTCTGCCTTACCACACAGGCTAGTTCAGTGGGAGAACAATCTGCTTTGAGTATCACAAAAGAGGGAGATGGCTGTTTCCTCTAGCTTGAAGTTGCTGTGATGGGACTAGGTTGTGGGTCGGGTTGAGGCCTGTCAGCAATCAGTAGCTTTTCCCTTAGGGCCTAGGTCCTGAGACATTGACAGAGCCAAGTCTGGAGCCATTCTCAGGATTTATGTTTACTGAGTTCCAATTGTTTTTTATTTACCTTCCTGCATAAGTCTGCTGCCTGTGCTGCAGAGGGGTGGGTCAGCCTCTGGCTCTGTTTACCCTGTGAAGAAAGTCATTCCTCCATGGACGGAGCTTCCTCAGCTCCTGGTTGGAGCTGAGCCCTGCAGATCAAGTTCTTGTGACCTGCTGAATGGCTCCTATTGTCTTCTTCCAAGGCTAGCTGCTCTAGCCAGGTCTTTTTCAGTATCAAAGATGGAGTTCTTCTCCAGTGGTGGGGGAGGGGCTACCTTCCCACCACTGCTCCTTGAGAAGGAGTGAGGATGTCTTGTGGGGTCCTCACACCTTTCCATTGGTTTCCAGGCCATCCAGTCTGCAACTGTCTGTGGTCAGAAGGATGAAGATTTCCACTCCTTGTCAGTTCTTGCTGATGTTGAGTAGTATCCTCTCACCCACTGCTTCTGGCATCTTTGTCCCTGGTTCTCTCTGTTGATATGGCAGCTGTGGCAGCAGCAGCCACCACTGTCTCCTCCATGGATACCAGTGAGTCTGCAGAAGGAAGTGGTGCCTCCGGGGCTGAGTCCCACCGCTGCAGCTGTAATGCTCCCCCGCCAGGCCTGCAGAGAAAAGCTTCATAGAGTTTCTAGCTGAGCCTGTCACTGAGTTTTAAAAGGTTATTTCTTTTCCTTATTGCTGTCTTCATGTAATATCTCTTTGATGTTATTTTCAATTCCTGATATTCTTTCTTCTGCTTGATATAGCCCATTGGTACTGCTTTTCTACAATATTTAGTATTTGACTTGAAATTTTGATTTCTATCTTTTTTTTTCAGAATCTCAACTTCCATGCTGAATCTCTCTTTTTCATATGTCTTATGGTGCAGTTTGTGTATTAGTTACAATGAACATCAACAGTTTAAACATAAGCAAGTATTTTAATAAAATATTTATTTAAGCATCCATCACCACCCCTCCCCCAGATTAGAAGTTAATGAGTACTTACAGGATCAAGTAGGAATGAAAAGATATGAAGATATAAGTATTAAATGAGTAGTAAAAAGAAAAGGGGATTTTAAAAATTTTTGTTGGTCATGAGGCTTGAACTCTGGGCCTGGGTACTGTCCCTCAGCTCTTCAGCACAAGGCTAGCACTCTACCACTTGAGCCACAACACCACTTCTGGCTTTTTCTGTTTATGTAGTGCTGAGGAATCGAATCCATGGCCTTATGCATGTGAAGCAAGCACTCTACCACTGAGCCACCTTCCCAGACCAGGATTGGAAGGAAGAAGAAAGATAGGAAAGATAAGTAGCATATGGTAGGAAGGAGCAAGAAAGAATAGTGAAGTCACCAGTGGCTCACGCCTGTAATGATAGCTATTCAGGACATCTGAAGATCATTGTTTGAAGCCAGCCTAGGCAGAAAATCTTCCTAGGCAGACTTGCTGCTTAATTTCAGTTAATAGCACAAAGCTGGAAGTGGAAGTGTGGCTCAAGTGGTAGAGCACCCACCTTGAGTGAAAAAGGCCAACTTACAGCATGAGGCTCTGAGTTCAAGTCCCAGTATCAGTACAAAAAAATAAAGATAAAGGAAAGCATTAAGAATAATGACACCTGCTGCAACAATGAGAAGTACAAGTTGTCATGTCGAAAACGAACTTTACAACTTGGGGGGGGGAGGATTAGTGGGGGGAAGGGAGGATGGGAAGGGATGGGAAGTGTAAACAAAGGAGGAGGCTACAATGCTTGATAAGAAATGTACTCACTATCTTGCCCATGTAATTGTAACCCCTCTGTACAGTATTTTCACAATAAAAAAAAGAAAAAAAATTAAACAAAGGATAATGACAGAGCCGGACGCCGTTGGCTCACACCTGTAATCCTAGCTACTCAGGAGGCTGAGATCTGAGGATCACGGTTCAAAGCCAGCCTGGGCAGGAAACTCCATGAGACTCTTATCTCCAATAAACCACTAGAAAACCAGAAGTGGTGCTGTGGCTCAAGCTGAAGAGCGCAGGGACAGCGCCCAAGCCCAGAGTTCAAGCCCCACGACCGACCAAAAAAAAAAAAAATGACAGAGAAACTCCTAAATATGTATATAGAGAGATAACATTCAATTTCATTGAAGAATCTGAGGAGTTTGGCGTGAGTTCTGCTTTGAAGGCTTTGTAGATTTCAGCTGTTAATCCATTGGGTCCTGGGCTTTTCTTGGATAGGAGGACTTTTGATGTTGTTTCTGTTTCTATGCTTGATATAGGTCTACTTAGTTGGTTTAAATCTTCTTGGTTTAGTTTGGGCATATCAATATTTGCTACAAATTCTTCCATTTCTTCCAGATTCTCAACTTTGTTAGCATAAAGGTTTAAGAAGCATTCCCTTACAATGTTCTGAATCTTGGTTGTTTCTGTGGTGATGTTTCCATTCTCAGCTCTGATTTTGTTTATTTGGGTGTGTTCTCTTCTTTTTTTTGTAAGATTTGCTAAGGTTCTGTCAATTTTGTTAATTTTTTTGAGGAACCAACTCTTGGTTTTGTTGATTCATTCTATTTTTTGGTACTCTAATTCATTTAATTCTGATTTAATTTTAATTATTTGTTTCTATCTACTGGATTGGAGTTTGGCTTGTTGTTTTTTTCAAGGAGCTTCAGGTGCCTCATTAAATTGTTGGTTTCAGATCTCTCCAATTTGTTGATGCAGGAACTCAGAGCTATATATTTTCCTCTGAGTACTGCCTTTGCTGTGTCCCAGAGGAGTTAGTAATTTGTATGTTCATTTTTGTTAAGTGTCATGAACTTATGACACTTTCTAATCTCTTCCACGACCCACTGGTGATTCAACAATGTAGTGTTGAGTCTTCACATGTTACAGAATTTTCTTTGCTGGCTTTTGGTGTTGAGCTCTAATTTTATTCCATTGTGGTCTGAGAGAATACAGATAATAATTTCAATATTTCTGAACTTGTACAGATTTGCTTTGTGAATTCTATGCTTCTATCAGAAAGAATGATACTACCCCATTTGTAGGGAAATGGAAAGACTTGGGAAGAATCATGTTAAGGGAAGTAAGCCAGATCCAAAGAAACATAGGTCCCATGGTTGCCCTCATTTATAATAATTAGTATATGTCTAGGATATCCCTAACAGATGAGCAGAATAGCTCAATAGCTATGTGCATATGATCATGTAAAATGATGCTAAGTGAAGTGACTCCAAGAGATGGACATGAGTATTTTCTTTCTTGTTTTTAATGTACTATGAGATTTTTTTGTTTCTTTTGTGTGTTATTTTTTTCCCACTGTGGTTTATCCCCTGTTGTCACTGTATTTGATTTGGGGATCCTGGGTATGGTATTATGTTTATCTGAATTAGGGAAGGTAAGGGAACAACAAAATGGTGAGACAAAGGACAAAGGGGAAGCCAAGGCAAGAGTGATACTCACAGACAATATGTTGGAAGTGATCTGTATAACTAATGGGGAGGAAGTTGAGGGGAGGGAAAGTAGGAAATAATGAGGGAGAGTGTAACAAGTTTGACAAGAAATATACTCACTACTTACGTAACTGTAATCCCTATGTACATCACCTTGACAGTAAAATAAAAAAAGAAGCATCTGCTCTGTATGAGGTAGTTCTGCCATCTTCAATTTAGTATTTTTGCAGAGGGCCAGCTTATGTGCTGGTGAGGTCTCTTTTACAGATTTCAAGTTCTGGATTTTTTCCTGGCCTTAAGTGTCTTCTGTTCCTGTTGCCCTCCTATGCCTTTGGTTTTGGTTCAGATTCATGGTGCTAGGTGTCCCTAACACCATCTTGTCTCCCTAGAAAGTTCCTATATATTAAGATTCAGTGGTGTGGTTTCTAAATTCATGCACACTAAGCATGAAGTTAGTATACCACCACAAGAATATCATAGACATCAGAAAAGTGAAAGACTGGTAAAATATGTAAGTTTCAAAACAGATGCCAGGTCCTAAGTTTCTACTGGCCCATTAAGATTCTTCCTTTACTTTGTCATAGAAATACCAATGAAGCATAGAGAATAAGGTATGCCCAGCACTACTAGTGACAATGCAGTTAAGAAAAGAGAAATAACAGGAACTTCTTTTTTTTTCTTTCTAAAAGGTTTATTGTGTGCTATTCTTTTTTTTTTTACTTACTTTTTTTATTGTGAAAATACTGTACAGAGGGGTTATAATTACATGGGCAAGATAATGAGTACATTTCTTATCAAGCATTGTAGCCTCTCCCTTTGTTTCCCCTTCCCATCCCTTCCCATCCTCCCCCTGCCCCCTCCCCCAATCCTCCCCACTCCCCTGCCCCCCCCCCCCCCCCCCCCCGCACCAAAGTTGTAAAGTTCGTTTTCGGCATAACGACTTGTACATCTCATTGTTGCAATGGGTCCACCTATATCCCTATTTAAACTATTTGTTTTTCCCCTTCCCCTCCACAAATTATACCGACATCAAATACAGTGAAAGTAGGGGTTATACTATGGGGGAGGGACATACAAAGCAACAAAGAAATAATCTTATAAATGCGTTAGAAACAATTGCACGAAAGAAAAAAAAAACATTTGAATATATCTCTTAGGGTTCATTTCCCTAACATCACCTTATCTGACCTTTTCTGCTTGTCTCAGACATATACTAGTTATTGCAAATAAGGGAAACCATGGGACCTATGTTTCTTTGGGCCTGGCTTACTTCACTTAATATAATTTTTTCCAAGTCTTTCCATTTCCTAACAAATGGAGCAATGTCATTCTTTCTGATGGAGGCATAGAATTCCGTTGTGTATATATACCACATTTTCTTGATCCATTCGTCTACTGAGGGGATCTGGGCTGGTTCCATATCTTAGCTATAGTAAATAGTGCTGCAATAAACATAGTTGTGCTGGTAGCTTTAGTGTGGTCTTGTTTGTAAACATTTGGGTAAATGCCCAAAAGTGGGATTGCTGGGTCATAGGGGAGCTCTATGTGGAGTCTTTTGAGGAACCTCCATACTACTTTCCAAAGTGGTTGAACAAATTTACACTCCCACCAACAATGCAGTAAGGTTCCCTTCTGACCACATCCCCTCTAGCATCTGTTGTTATTAGAGTTCTTGATTTTAGCCATTCTAACTGGGGTGAGGTGGTATCTCAATGTTGTTTTGATTTGCATTTCTTTTATGGCTAGGGAGGTTGAGCATTTCTTCATGTGTCTATTGGCCATCCTTCTTTCCTCTTCAGAGAAGTTTCTCTTTAAGTCTTTCGCCCACTTATTTATTGGGCAGTTATTTCTTTGAGGATTTGTTATTGGGGGATTTAATTTTGAGTTCCAAGAATATTTTGGATATGAGACCCTTGTCCGTTGTATGGCTAGTGAAGATCTTCTCCCAATCCGTAGGCTTTCTATTGATCTTGCTAGCTATGTCCTTTGCCATGCAGAAGCTCTGCAACTTCATGCAATCACAGGGAACTTCTTGACTTCCTCTACAACTGAGCCCATAGATAATATTATGCTTAGTAGTGAAAAGCTGAATACTTGGCCCTCATCAAGAGAAAACCAGGATGTGCCAGGCAGTGGTAGTTCACACCTGCAATTCTAGCTACTCAAGAGGCTTAGATTAGAGGATAGAGTTTCAAAGCCATCCTGGGCAGCAAAGTCTGTAAGACTCTTATCTCCAGTTAACCACCAAAAAGTTGGAGGTGCTGCTATGATTCTAGTGGCAGAGTGCTAACCTTGAGCAAAAAAAGCTCAGGCACAGCACCTAGGCCCTAAGTTCAAGCCCCAGTACACACACACAAGCTAAAAAAACCAAAATGGATGACCATATTGACTGAATTACGCGCCAATGAAAGGACATTAACCAAGTAATCTAATGTAATGTGGCCATAAAAATATACGTAGAGGTAATGGCATAGACTTGAGAACTCAGAACTGAATCTTAAATTTACAGAGGAAATGATAACTTTTCAATAAACAAATCTAAACATTTTTGAGGGTTACATGAGGTTGCAGGTAGAAAACCCTCCATCACAGGTGATTGCATGATTGGTTGCAGTCACAATGCAGGTACACTAAAAATATTGCATAAAGTTTCAGGCTGTGTATGTAAGTTATACATGAAACACAAATCAGTTGTGTGTTTAGTCTTATGACCCATCCTCAAGATATCTAATTATTCATATGCACTTTTGGTCCCAAGCATCTCAGACAGGGTATATTAAACCTGCAATAATAATAATAATTCAACAATACAAATGCAATTACATTTTAAGATGGGAAAATAATATGTCATATTTCTACAAAAATGAAAGGTGAATGGTCAATAAATCTATGAAAAGATGAATTAAAATGAGGGCTGGGGATATAGCATATGGTAGAGTCATTGCCATGAGTTCCATCCCCAACACTGCCAAAAATAAATTGCTCAAAATTACCAGCCATTAAGGAAATGCAAACCCAAACCATAATATAATACCATGTCATAGTAGGATGGCTATGAAAAAACAGAGATCACAAGTGTTGGCAAGTCTAGAAAAATTGGAATTTTCATTTTTTGATAATAGAAATATGAAATGTGCTACTGCGTTGTCAGTTCCTCTTAAAATTAATCATTGAGGCACACTCTTAGCAATAACTTGAGAGAAATGAAAACATATATCCACAGGAAAATGTGTAAACAAATGTCCACAGCAATTTTCTAATAACCTACATGGGAAGCAAACCCCAATACCCATCAGCTTATGAATATGTAATCAAAAAGGTCTACTGATACAATGCATTTGGCAATAAAAAGGAAAGAAATTCTGACATAGGCTATAACTTGGATGAATCTTGAAAATTGTCTTAAGTGAAAGAACCTGATCACAGAAAATGCATTATATAATTCTATTTATTTGAATGTCCAAGATAGGAAAATATGTATAGACAGAAAGTAAAGAGGTAGGCTGATTTGTTGGGGATTAGGCAGGAAAGGAGAGCAGCTGCTAATGTCTACAAGGTCTCATTTTGGAATAATGGAAATACACTCACACACACAACAATTGAATTGCACATTTTAAACATATGAATTATGTGACATGAATTATGTTTCCATAAAGATGAAAAAGTAGTTTCTGTACACAAAGTAGCTTGTGTCTATCTCCATTCTATTCATGTGGAAAACCAAAGACATAGTTTGTTTTTTAAAAATGGTGGAGAAATTCCACATGGCCTCCAACAGGCAAGGAAGAAGATCACTTAGAGGAAGTATGAGAAATTAAGAATTGAAATGTATCTGAATATGTGCAATGAGCTCCCCAAGACTCCTGTCTTTGGATGGAAAAAGGAAGAAAATAAATCCTTTGTTTTGAACAAAGTGCTGCAAGTCCATGGAAGGGAGCTTTCTAGAGAAGAGTAGACTAGAACAGTTGTTGGCTTCATATTATTGGGTGCCTCCTAGGTCTACTCCATTCCTGCCTTACTTCCAGACTGGTGGTGTCTATCCTGTGGAAATAGGGGATGTCGTTAACAGTGTTCACCCTTACACTGGAGAACTGTGTTTTATCAGCAACACCAGTACAAAGCATGGATGGGTATTCTGCAAACATTTGGTGGAAATGTTTCCTTATTTAAGCCTATCTGTGGTTTTTTCCATATTGTAAACAATGGATACAGCCCTGGAGGAGTAGTATTATCTGAAGTTGTTTACATAAAAGAATTCCATCTTTCATTTTGTTTACAGTTCACATATGAATGGGCAAAATTTCCATAAAGAGAGAACCAGAGAAGATGCTGAGAAGAATTGTTTCAGTAGAGTGGACTGAGAGTTTTACTCCTTTCCACAAGCAGTTAGCTTAGAAATTATGCAATCGTTTTGGGGGTAATTTAGTGTCCTTGAAAGTCAAAGAGAGCATGATTGGAAAACTTGAGTTTGTATTTGGTGTTCTAGGTTGTGTAGAGTTCACCATAGCTAGGCAAGAAAATTGAAGGAGGAGGGAGTTTTGCCTGTGGCAAGATCAATGCCAGTAAGTTTAGAATTGAGCCACAATCACATGGGAAGATCCTATCATGAGCGCAGTGAAAAATCTTCACAATAAATGATATTGAGTACCTGACATAGGAGAGTGGTGCTTTGTCTAGGATTTTATTAAATATTGATAGCCCTTTCCTCTATGGTCTGAATTACTTCATTGGTTCACCCAAAAGACATGGCCAGAGTTGTAGTTATGTCAAAAACACTAAAATAGCCAGGCACTGGTAGCTCATGTCTGTAATCCTAGCTACTCAGAAGGTGAGATCTGAGGATCACTCTTCAAAGCCAGCCCAGGCAGGAAAGTCCGTGAAACTCTTATCTCCAATTAACCACCAGAAAACCAGAAGTGGCACTGTAGCTCAAGTGGTAAAGTGCTCACCTTGAGCTGAAAGGCTGAGGGACAGTGCCCAGGCCCAGAGTTCAAGCCCCATGACTGACAAAAAAAATTATGATATTTAATGGATGATGCATAAAGGTTTGCGGATGTTCACTTTGTTTGAAAAATAAGTTAATAATCATAGCCATAGTGCATCACCATAGTCATTTGACCATAGGAGAATAAAGATTATCAAAAATCATTAAAGATTGTCTTGCTGGAAAGATGAAACTAGAGGCAAAAGTTGAATTACATAGTCAAAATATGATGTAATATAAATACACTAAAAATATCATGGTAGTTGGGCATGAAGAACTATACATAGGAAAACACCAATTGAAACTTAAATTCTTGAAGGTTTCAAAAACAGACAAAAGTTGGGTGCCTGTGGCTCAGGAGGCTGAGATCTGAGGATTGCAGCTTGATACCAGCCCCAGCAGGAAAGTCCGAGAGTCTCTTATCTCCAATTAATCACCAGAAAAATCTGAAAATGGATCTGTGGCTCAAGCAGTAGAGCACAAAAGCTCAGGGACATTGCCCAGGCCCAGAGACCAAGCGCTAGGACTATAACCCTGACCCTTCCCCCCAAAAAAAGACAAAAGGTGGTTTGTTTGTGTTTTTAAACTGGAACTTGAACTTGGTTTGCTTGCTAGGCTAGTGCTTTACCACTTAAGCCAGGTCTCCAGCTTGCCTTTCTGTTGGTTAATTGGACATGGAGCCTTGAGTATTTTTCTGCCTCCTGGGCTGATTTCAAGTCTCAGTTTTCCAGGTCTGGGCCTTCTATGTAGCTAGGATTATCTGTGCCTGGCTAAACATGCTTTTTTTATTTGTATGTAATTCTTGCATTTGCTACTTTAAAAATCTGATTTGATCTTTATGATCTTCCCTCCATCCCCTCTCCCCTCCCTCCCTCCAGATCTCCAGTGCCTTTATCACCACTTCTCTCTGGTGCTCAGGATGAAATCAGTATGTCAGTCTTTTGGTTTTCTGCAGTAACTTGTTTGTTGTTTATTCTCTCAATAACCACATCGTTGCCCATTTTTTACGAAGTCCTTTCTACTCAGAATACATACAGTGGTTGCAGTTGTCTGACTAAACCTTGCCTGATATACTGTCTTTGTCATGTTCCCTTTCCCACTGAATGGGAATAATCTAGGCATAAATCTATTAATCTATAAATAAATCTTTTGTCTATAAATTGATTTGCAATCTATGAAGCTGAGCTTTAAAATCCCACCTCATCTTTCAAAACCAACTATATAGGATGGTCTATAATAGAGTTTCAATCCATGTTTTATTCATGAAGCTACTTAACTTAAAAAATCTCAAGTATTTTAGGGAGGACAAGTTAATATTTGGAGCTTTCCTTATAGGGTAGATATTACCAGTGGCTTTCCCTTAGGAGAAGAGATAAAGAGGGAGGGAAAAATAAGAAGAAAACAAAGAGCTCAGGAGAGCACAGAAGAAGGAAATGATGGAAGTACAGAGAAGGGAAATAGAATAGGAAGCCCCAGAACCTGGAGTGGCTGGGAACCCCACTACTGGCTTGGGGCTCAGAGGTGGCTCATCCTAGGGCTGGGGCTGGAACATCCCAGCTCTCTCCTTCATTCTCTTCTTGGAAGAACTTTGCTTTCTACCTTTCAGATTTCCACCAGTGGCATTAGCCAGGACACAGGGCTGGCCTTGTAAACTTTGGCCACCAAAGCTACCCAGCCCCCGGGTATCACAGAACCCACTGTGTTCTAGGAAGGCATCCAGGGGCAGAGCATCACAAGAAGCCAGGTGGGAAGAGGCTCACTCAGGGGTTTCCAAAGTGTGATGTGATGATAGAGGACAAAGATTCCAGTTCTACATGTCCTCTGTTCTCAGGCTAATGCATTTAAAATTATTTTTTTCCTTCAACTGTTTAGTAATAAGCATTTTAAAAGTAATTTAATTGTTATTATTAAGGTGTTGACCAGAGGAGTTACCATTTCATACATTAGGTAATGAGTACAGTTCTTTCTGGACCATGTCACTTCTTCCTTTGCTTTCCCCCAGATTTCCCCTCTTGTCCCTACCCACAAGTTGCAGAGTTCATTTTCCACATAGTGTATACTGATTTTTTAAAATAGTTCCTCCCTCTATAAGTGCAACACCCATTTTTCCTATTAAAAAAACCCCAAACGTGAAAACAAACAACAAAAATCCATGTTTCCATTTCCTAGAATTCTTTTTAATAAATGGTATTTTCAATGTTCAGAGGAGTTATGCCTTTGGCTTCTTCCTCTAAGAGTATCCTCATTTAGTTGAACTGTGTGAATGCCTAGAGTCCTGTATGTTATCATGTCCAGTAGTATTTTAGATCTATCTTCCACATATGAGAGAAAACATGTACCATTTGTCTCTCTGAGCTTGGCTTACCACACTTAGAATGAGTTGTTCTAGGTCTATCCATTTCCCTGCAAATGACGTATTCTATCTAGTGGATGAGTAAAATTCCATTGTGTATATGCACCATATATTTTTGACTCACTCATTTATTGTAGGGCATCTGGGCTGTTTCCATAACTTGGCTATTGTGACTAGTGCAGCAATGAACTTGGATGCACAAGTGTCTTAGTATATCCTGTCGTGTAATGTTCTGGGTAGATGCTGAAGAGTTGTATCGCTAGGTCATAGGGAAGTTCCATGTTTAGTTTTTTGAGGTACTTCCAAACAGCCTTCCAGAGTTGTATTAGTTTATATTCCCACCAACAATTCAACAGAGTTCTTTTCCCCCCAAATCCTCATTTGCATTTGTTGTTATAGAATTCTCTATGTTGGCCAACCTAACTAGAGTGAGATGGAATCTCAAAGTTGTTTAGATTTGCATTTCCTTTATGGCCAGGGATATCGAACATTTCCTCATGTGCTTTTTTGTCATTGTTACTTCTCCTGAGATGTCCCTTTTTGGCTCCTGTGTCCATTGGTTTATTAATTTTAGGGGGAGGAGTACTGATTTCTTGAGCTTCTTGTACAGTTTAGATATTAGGCCTTTGTCAGATGTATTGCTGGTAAAGATCTTCTCCTAGTCTGTCTTTCTAGTTTAGTAACTATGTTAGTAAAGGAAATTTTAATTTTATACAGCTAGAGAGATTAAAATATTGGTAAAAAACTACTATTGAACTAAAGCACTGGTGGCTCGCATCTGTAATCCCAGCTACTCTGGAGGCTGAGATCTGAGGATCATGGTTCAAAGCCAGTCCAGCTGGACAAATCCAACAGACTTTTATCTCCAGTAGCAAACAGAAAGCCAGAAGTGGAGATGTGACACAAATGGTAGAGTACCAGCCCTGAGCAAAAAAATGAAGCGACAGTGCCCAGGTTCTGGGTTCGAGTCCCAATACCACCACAAAAACAAAAATAACAAAAAAATTATTAGTGATATTAAGGATATTTTTCCCATTTTAACTGTTACTACCAAATTTAAAAGTTTCATGATCAAATATCATCAGAAAACATGGCTTCAGTTGACCAGTGTCCTTTTTAACCATCATGCAGACTTCTTGTCCTTTTTAATCACCATGCAGACTTCTCAATGTCTAGCTCACATGTTCCCCACTCATAATGTAGAACCAGAAAATTTCCTACCTGCCTCTTGCACACTGCTCAGTTGCTGTTTTCTTTGAAATAAGAACTTTTGCTCTATTTTTCCCAAGGGAAATTTAAAAAAATCCACCTCTAATAGAGCAAAATGGAAAATTAAGTAGATGAGATACATAAATTCCATTTGGAAAAAGAAATGGTTTACAGCAGTACAGATTTACTTAACAACCTTTATAATAAAAGATCTACTGATCTGTTAAGAACAGAACATCAGCTGAGTGCCGGTGGCTCATTCTTGTAATCCTATCTCCTGAAAAGGTTGAGAACTGAGGATCATCATTTGAAGCCTGCCTGGGAAGAAAAGTCTGTCATCTCTGATAAACCATTGAAAAGCTGGAAGTGGCTCAGGTGGTTGAGTGCCAGCCTTGAGTGAAAAAAGCTAAGAAACACCCAGGCTCTGAATGTATGCACCCCCCACCCACACACACAAAGAATACATCAGCATTAGGAAAGATGTTACTCCGAAGTTGCTTTCATGGGAATTACAATCAAATTACATTAAAACAACAAATTTACTTACAGTTTGGATGGTATGCATTTAACCAATTGCATACAGGAAGCTTATGACATTTTCAAAGAACCCAATTACGTATTTCTTTGAATTAAAGCAATTCTCAAATGTCAGGTGACAGTGAGAACCAATAGACAATGTAAAGGAATTAAACAGGCAAATCAGGAGTGAAGGAAATTGTGTGTGTGTGTGTGTGTGTGTGTGTGTGTGTGTGTGTGTGTGTGTGTGTGTGTGTGTGTTAAAGTAGAGCTAATAAAACAAGTTAAATGGTTTTTATTTTATTTCAAATTTACTCTCTGCCTAGGTATTCCTAGGCCCACAAAAAAAATCACTTAAAAGAAACAAGGAAAAATAATCACAAAGAAAAATCATTTAAAAGAAACAACAGCAATATACTCCAGTTCCTCCAAGTAGGTGCCAGGGCTGCCGTGATGGAAGCTAGAAGATCCTGGGTTGTGTGTTTCAGGGACGGGAGCTGCTTCTCTTCCTTCAGACATGAACCTGGGCACCAGGAGCTCGCCAGCACTTAAGCTGGCAGACGCTGTGTAATGCTGCCTAGGACAGGAGGTGTGGCTGCAGGACAGGCTGAAGGAAACCAGAGCTCTGTGGTGATGAGTGATGAGGTCTTGGTGATGGATGGTCTTGGAGAGGATGGGTAGGGCACAGGGGCAGCCATGGCCCGAGATGAGAAGAAACCGGGTGAACTTTCTAATACCTGGTGTGAGCTGTCAGTCCCCTCCAGGGCAAGCAGCAAGCACGTGGGCTCTTCGGCCTCCCCTCTCCTGCCATTTTGGGAGTGCTGGGCACAGCTTCCCCCTTCCTGGGAAGGACCCTCCCTAGGACACTCACCAGAAAAACACAGCCTGGGTGCATTACATCAGCACAGGGTGGGGCTTGGAGAACAAAACAGCCCCTCATGCTGGGAGCAGGAATGATTCAGCTCCATTCAGGAATGGGTCAAGGGGGGAAATGCACAGTTCCAACCTCAGAAGTGTTTTTGCTGCTTCTTTACAAAACATTTGCCATGTGAGCCAGGTAGGTAATTTAGAGCCATTGGGTTCAGCGGCTTCATGGGTGCCCCTTAAGGATGCCTTTGATATTCCTTGTCCTTTGCTTTTCTATGTCCATGTTTCTCTCTCTCTCTCTCTCTCTCTCTCTCTCTCTCTCTCTCTCTCTCTCTCTCTCTTTCTTTCTGTAACTACTTTAGTTTTAATAGTCCTTGTCATGATGTACAGGGCCAGACTGCAGCTGTTCTTCCCAAACCTCTGGGAGAGGCCTGGTTACATCTTATTCTCGTAAATCTTGAATCCAGTTCTAGCAAGTCTTTAAGCCTGACCCTGACATGCCCAGGCAATACATGATTAGAAACAGAAGAGGTGGAAAAATCCAGCACCAAGTTGTGTCCACTTAAAAAAGACACCATCTGGCAAAGGCTGTTTCAGCATACAGTGAGTGGCACATGTCTTCCTGCAGAATGAACATGGCAGGTCAGAGACACACAACCTTAGTTATTTTTAACTTTATTTTTATTTTTGTGTGCCAGTCCTCGGGCTTGAATTTGGGGCCTATGTGTTCCCAAGCTGCTTTGCTCAAGGCTAATGCTCTACCTCTTAAGCTCTACTTCTGGCTTTTTGAGCGGCTACTTTATTGGAGATAAAATGTCTCATGGACTTTCCTGCCTGAGCTGGCTTAGAACTGTGATCTTCAGATTTCAGCCTCTTGAGTAGCTAAGATGACAAAGCATGAGCCACTGGTACCCAGCTTTTTATAAGACTTAGAAGATCAGAGTCAGGGCAAGGCCTGAGCAAGGCGTCTGTTGTCCATCAAATCGCATTTTTACCTACCGTGTTTTATGACAGAGATGTCATTTAATAAATACGAAATTAATGGGTTATCCCTGTATAACATCATGTTATTTGTCGGTGAGTATTAATCAAGTGTATTTATGTGAAAAATGGAAATAGGCTTTGTGTGCGCAAGAAATAAATGTCAGAAAAAGAAAGAAATGTCACACTAGGTGTGGAGGTTCAGCCTGCAATTCTGCTGATTCAGGAGGGAAAGATCCCCCGCTAAATCTCCCTGGGCAGGGAAAAATATATATAAATAAAGAAACCAAGGGGGGTAGTACATGCTTATAATCCCAGCTACACAGGAGACATAGGTTCAAAGCCAGCCCTCGCAAAAAGTGTGAGACCTTGTCTGAAAAATAACCTAAAGCTAAAAGGGATCAGGGACATGGTTCAAGTGGTAGAACATCTGCCTAGAAACCACCAAGCCCAAAGTTCAATCCTCAGTATTACCAATGTATTTTTTTCCACCTATAAGCAGTTGAGATACCTACTGTGGTTTGTTACTGCAGTGTTGTGTTTGAATGTGTCTCCTCAAAGTTCACAAGGTTGTAATATAATCTCCATACTAGAAATTACTAGTAATTGGAGGAGGGGATTGAGAAGGTAATTAGGACCAAATGATGTCATGAGGGTGGAGCCCCTATGACTGCCCTTAGTGTCTCTAAAAGAAGAGGAAGAGACCTGAGCTGGCATGCTTACTCTTCTCCTCCTGTGATGTCCTCTATCTTGTGATACAGCAAGGCCATCAGATGCTGAACACATGCCAGCACTGTCGGACTTTCCAGCCCCCAGAATGCTGAGCCAAATAAACTTCTCCTCTTTATAAATGACTCAGTCTCAGGTATTTTGTTATGGCTATCAACCTGAACTGAGAAACACCACTTTAGTTACTATATCGTTCCCTGCTCATCGTTCCCTGTTCTTAAGTAATATCATGCAGGGAGGTAAAAATCAGTAAACCATGCAGTGCACAGAGGCCCCATCTTCAGATGGCCAAATCCATGTGTGAAGAGTTAGAGAAGACAATACTAGGGAAGGGCCCATAAGAAAAATGTGGCCCTATTCCAGTGTTTATAATATATCATAAAAGAGGAATCAAAACACTTTATTAATTATTACTTAACACATTTGCCAGAAATTGTTGGAAAGTAAATTGGCACAACATTTTTGGAAGGCAATTTGACAGCTTATATGAATGTGACCCAGCGATTGCACTTCTCAAAACCAATTCTCCAGCAATAATTGAATAATTGTGAAATTTTATGTGTTCAAGAAATACTGGTTACAAAATGAGTAGAACGCGATGAACATTATCATAGCCAATAATAGGGAATTGTTGAAACAAATCATTTCTACCTTAGAATGCTATACAATCTAATGATGAGGAAACCAATTCATGTCTATCAGTATCGAGCAATAACTATTCTGATGGTGACTTTAAGATGGACCCCAGTGATTCCTGCCTACTGGTATCTGTGTCATGTGTCATACCTTCTGCTTGAGTGTGGGCTGCATCAGGTGGCTTACTTTTAGCGAACGGACAACAGAAATAACAGGGTGACACTTTTGAGATTGATATTAGGTTCCAGAAAAATATTTATCTTGTTTAGACTCTCTCTCTCTCTCTCTCTCTCTCTCTCTCTCTCTCTCTCTCTCTCTCTCTCTCTCTCTCTCTCTCTCTCTCTCTTTCTCTCTCTGTGGTACTAGGGTTGGAACTCAGAGCCTCCACTTGCTAGACAGGTATTTACCACATGTACCATTCCCCCAGCCCTCTTCCATTTTCTAATTTGCTAGCACTTAGAGGAGCCAGTTGCCAACTTGTGATCTACCTTTGGAGAAGAACTCATGTCTGTTACCTTATCTGGCAAAAAGTATATTTTCAAAATATTCTTTGAATACTTTGATTCACACAGCAAATATGTACTGGCATGATGCCAGCTCTGTGGATACAGTGTGTGCTGTTAACCAGCCTTTCCTTTGGGGCTGATTTTAGAAAGAGAGACCGACAGTAAGAAGCCTCAATGAGACCAGTTGGGGGAGCATTGTGAGGCGTTTGGATAAAGGAGCATTGGGGGCTGGAGTGGAGTGAGGAAGAGCAATACTGAGCGAGATGGACCTAGAGGATGGACAAAAGCCACCACATTCTATGTGTCATCCAAGAGTTCTGTGTAGCCAAGAGATCGTTTTTGTGTGTGGCTAGTTGGAATTGGGTAAGGATGGTGGGGAAATGGCACTGTTTCACATGAGTAGTGGTACTTTTGTACTTGTTGTGGAGATGGGACCAACAGGGCTACTGAAAGTTGAAGAAAGGAAGTGTCAAGATGGATGCCTATAGTCTTGTCATTTTAATGCTATTTCCTAAACTGTACTGGAGAAGAGGCTGCTGTATGAGGAAAGCCAGAGAGTAAATTTTGTGTGTGTATATGTGTGTGCGTGGTAGGTGTTGTGTTACTAGGAACCAAACACAGTTCGTGCATGCTAGGTAAGTATTCTGCCAATGAGCTATCCCCCATGCCAGAAGAGTTAACTTTGAGAGACCTCAAAAGTTATTCAAGAAAAGTTTCAACTATGTAGGTAGACAGTTGTCTTAGAATGCAAAAGAAAGGAAATCTGGGCTGGATACAAGAATCTGGAGATGATTAGGTATAAGTGGTTTGTAAATCCATGTGAGTGAGGCAGATGGAGGAAAAAGTGAGAAACCAGGGCTTAGAGCTTGAGCGAACACATAAAAATATACTTAGTACTATGTTTGATATAGAAACAGTGCATGTGATTAACTATTACTGTTGGTTTTGTTGCTATTAAGAGACAAGATGGCAGGATGACATGATGGGCTCCAAAGAGGTTGTGTGAAGAAGGAAGTGAGTATATACCACAGGCTTGACATGTTTCATTAGAGACATTTATCTGTCCATAGAGTACTACACCAGCAAGGCTTTATCTTTCCTTGGGTTATGAGAATCTAATGTCATTCTAGACTTACTTGCTGACACCAAACCACAAAGAGTCCTTCACTGTTTGAACCAAACTTACAAAATGACCAGGGTACTCTGGAACCGTTTAAGTGCATTCCCAGCTACCTCTGATACAAGAGAGTGAGGGGTCTCTACCGTGAGACTGCAGTGGGTTTTGTGTGCTCAGGACAGAGCAGGATACAGACAGACATGGATTAGGCCTGCTGACCATGAAGTAAGTAGTTGGAGGGCCTCCAAAAGACTTCACCAATCTTCTCCTTCTGCTCTGATTGGAGGGGAGGGGAAGGACAAAGCCAGTGAAGGACTGAAGTAAAGCCTTAGGATGCCTAACTCATGACAATGAGACCTCACTACGGAAGCTGGAGATAAACAAGAAATGTAGACCAAGATGCTGAGAGCTATGTGAATGTGTGTGAATGTGTGTGTGTGTGTGTGTGTGTGTGTGTGTGTGTGTTGTATATGTGAGTGTGTGCATGTGCCTGAGCCTGTTTCTAGATATTTGCATGTGTGATGAGTGAACAGAACAGTATGGCTAATGATGCTATGATTAAGATATGGTTTAAATACATCCCTCAGGGGATGTAGCCAAAAGGGAATGCTACTACACTGTTGGTGAGAATTTAAGCTGGTTCAACCACTATGGAAAGCAGTAAGGAGGTTCCTCAAAAGACTAACCATAGAACTCCCCTATGATCCAGCAATCCCTGGGGCCTGAGCATTTATCCAAATGATCACAAGTAAGGCCACAGTAAAGCCACCAGCACAACTTCATTGCAGCATTATTTACCATAGCTAAGATATGGAACCAACCCAGATGCCCCTCAATAGATGATCAAGAATTTTATTCTTTTATCAGAAAAAATGACATCACCCCTTTCGTAAGGAAATGGAAAGACTTGGAAAAAAATCATATTAAATCAAGTAAGCCAGATCCAAGGAAACATAGGCTCCATGGTTTCCCTCATTTTTAATAATTAGTAAATGTCTAGGATAGTTCTGGCAGAGAATCATAATAGCTCAATAGCTATATACATATAACCATGCAAAATGAGGCTAATTGAAATGAACTTCAAGACGTGGAAACAACAGGTCTTTTTTCATTGTTGACCTTGTTGTCACCAATGTATTGTATCTAGTTCTTTCTTCTCATTTTATTTCACTATTGTTTTTCCATTGGTTTATCCCTGGAAACCACTGTCTTTGATTCTGGTACCCTATGTCTTATATATACATTTATCTGACTTGGGGAAGGGAAGGAGAATAACAAAAGGCTGAGACAAGGATGAAGGATGACCCATCGCAACAAAGATAGTCACATGACACTATGTCAGAAATGAACTTTACAACTTTGGGGAAGGGAGAGGCCTGCGAGAAGGGAGGGATAGTAAGAGAAAAACAAAGGAATGGGTAACAATGTTCAACAGGAAATGTACCCATTACCTTACTCATGTAACTATAACCCCTCTGTACTGCATCTTTCTAATTAAAAAAAAAAAAGTCCCTTAAATGGTCATGTGTTGGAAGGTGGATATCCAGTGTGGCAATATTAAGAGGTTGGAACCAGCAGGAAGTAAGGTCTAGTGGGAGGTGTCTAGGTGATTGGATACTGGCCTTGAAGAGATTGATATAGTTCTCATCCAATTCTGAACTAATTGCTGTGAGTTGCTACCAGCCCCTCTCTGCTCTCTGGGTTCCTGCCCTCCATATGACCTTCAGTTACTGCAGGTGCTCCTACTATGGTGATACATCTTCCATAAGATGACACCCTAGGGCCCCTCACAAGAGACCTACCATGTCAACTGGGTTTTCAGCCTCCAAAGCTGTATGGTAGGTAAACCTTTTTCCATGCACTTTTATTAAGTGCCCAGTCTCAGACATTTTACTACGGTAGGAAACAAACTGACTAATCCAGAAGCAACTGATAAGGCGGAGAAATAGTTGCTCAACTTTCCTTAGAGTTTCCTTTGTAGTCAAATGGCCCAAGAACCCAGGAAGTTCAGAATTCTCCCATGCTGAGGAAGGGGCATTACCTCACCACAGGACCTTGCCACAGGCTGCTTCCTGGAACAAAGTGAGACTGGAATTTCTTGGCTGTTATATATTGTACAGATGGCCTCATTTTAAGAAAATTAAATATCTGAGCATCTACATTCTTGAAACGGTCCTCTGCATTTGAAGCTAACTGAGGGCAAAGATCGTGTCTTATATTTCTTTCATATCCTTCACCCATTAGATTTTCCATAAATCTACATTGTTTCTCTCATAAGTAATTTATCTCCAGACTCTTGGAAACAATGAGTTCCTTTAGCACTCTGAAGATAATTTTCTATTTTCAAGGTTTTCCTGGCAACTCTTAGGTATGTATCTGTTCTATAGTCAGAACTACATCTGTGGATAATTTTAGTTCAGGTGCAAATATAACCAAAAGAGAATAAGGTTCATAGAGCCACAGGGCTTATCATGATGTCGCTCAATTGGACAGTGTTATTTTAGGATGCAAGCATGTCATCTCTCCAGGCATAATTCTGTTTCTACACATATAAGAGGACAAATATTGTAGATAGGAGACTGTGTACTCTCAATATGAATTACCATTTACAGGAGGAGAGTTATAAACTTGGGGGGGGGGGTCATGGAGCTCGAACTCTGGGCCTGGGCGCTGTCCCTCAGCTCTTCAGCTCAAGACTAGCACTTGAGCCACAGCACCACTTCCAGTTTTCTGAGTGGTTTATTGGAGATAAGAGTCTCACAGACTTTTTCTGCCTGGACTGGCTTTGAACTATGATCCTCAGATCTCAGCCTCCTGAGTAATTTAGGATTACAGGGGTGAGACACCAGCACCCAGAGAGTTATAAACTTCTAAGGGTTCTTTTGCCACAGAATGTTTTGGAACCCTAGCACCTGCTCAAAAGAGAAAATAAACTCCAAGAACTCACATCTTTCCAGGAAGTCAAATTACCTTCTATCCTTGTCCTCTGCTCCAGTAAAACAGAAATAACCCATCTGATGATAGAGATCACTAGAGTTTAGAAGATGGGATGCCATGTACCTGCTGTGGTTTCCAGGCCTAGGCACACACACACACACACACACACACACACACACACACACACACACACACACACACACACACACACACACACACACACACACACACAGTTCCACAGTACCAATGAGAGATTCCATTTTCCCAGTCCAAAGACAATTAGAATTTTTTCCTCTGGAGGACTGTTATTTTGTGTAATCAGCCCAATATTTGAGGCCCTTTTTCAAAACAGTTTTAAGTTTATTTTTTTATTCTTTTTGAATGTCTGTATTTTAACATCTGCTACTGTTGGGCTTATGAGTAGTTTCCCAGACACAACTTTCCTTTTGGTATTTCTGTTGGATTTCAAGGAGCTAGGATATTTTGGTAGGGGGAGGGGGTAAACGATTTCTTCTTTCGTATAAGGAGCTGGGCTTATTTTTACTCTTTGGTGTTCTAACTTCTCTTGGTGTGTGTCTTGTTCTACCATTAGTACATTCGCACCACAAATATACCTCTTCCTGATGGAGTTCCCTGACTATGTTTCCAGAGAGACAACTTTGTTTGAAGTGAACACGTTTACTCCTCAAGCCATGCTAGGAACAGACTTTTATGCACTTATACCTGTGTGGCCACCCAGACTGTAAGTGTCTTGGAACTTCAGAGCTCATAATTCAAGGAAACCACTTGCACGCACAAATGAGAAATACATCCCTGCTCCGTGCATCACCGAGGGCTGGGCTGAGGAAATGGCAGCCACAGCTCACAGAAGGAGCAAGAAAACCACAGTTTTGCCTCCTACAAAATTGGCTGCTTGAAGCCAAATACACTAGCACTTTGGATAAGTTATATGCTCAAATTTGCTAAATCATTTATAAGCATCTCCCTTCAAAACAGAAAGCATTCCTTAGAGCTTCTGTGTTTTGAATTAGATACATCTCGACTGAATTGCAGTTAGGCTGTGCTATTATGGCAAAGTGTGCAGGTGCAGGTGGTGGAAAAGCAAACATTCCGGAAAAGCCACGGCCTTTATAGAGCAGGAGAGCTCAATTTTTGATTACCTAATACTCTCCAATGGCTGAGAAAAGAGCTTGCAAAATTGCATTTTTATGACAATGAGATTTGAAATAAGTCTATTATTTTGATTCCTCAAAACAATGAGTGGAAAACAATTTCACTGATTATTCCTAGGCCCAAAGGCCTGCGGGTTGTTACATGCAGGTAGGTTTCCACAACTGGCCAGCAGTCCTAAAATCCTGTTCCATAAACATGAAGAACCTATTGATTCTTTCAGGTGATTGATTGAGAAGTCAAGTCCAGAGGGCACTTGCTAGACAAAAGGCAACAGGTAGATGGCAAAAGGACTGTTGGGGTTGGAGAGTCAGATGCTGGTTCTGGAGTACAGATGAATTTTTCTTGCTAGCTTTGATGCTGCCTACAGGATGTAGATGAAACTGTGTTTGTAGGCACTGATCCTTGGCTGAAAGATGAGAGATCTGTGCACGATCCTGACAATGATGATGATGGTTATATAGGCTGACAGTTTTAAGAACTTTATATATGTTAATGCATTAGTTCTCATGGAGACTCAATGACGTATATGCTGCTATTTTTAATTGGTATTCTCTTTAGTTGTACAGAGAGGTTTCACTTCAACATGTTGGTTTATGAATACCATGTATCTTGATTAATGTTTCCATCACTCCCAACCCCATCTGTCCTCTCAGATTGCTTGGTTCTATTTTCATGTATGCACACTGAATATTATAGCTTAGTTCACCCTCTCTCTCACTATTTGTCCCCCATTCTCTTTGACTTTTCCACTTTCAACACACGTGTTTATGCTGGTATTACTTCCATTTTACTGATGTCAAAGATGAGGTTGAGAGTTTATACAATTTGCCTAGGCATGATCTATGGAGCAGCCAGTATTTGAACCCAGGCAGTCTGTCCCCAGAGTGCATACGTATAATTCTATTTCTTGGCATAGATTGTCCAACATAACTTGGCTGGTGTACTAATTGCTTTTTCTGATGAACCCACTATGCAAAGTCAACTTGGACACATAATGCTTCGAAATACCAATGTTCTTTCAGCAAATATCTAGAGCAGCTGGAAAAATATGAACACAGTCACCTTCTATGATTTGATATATAAATTGATTCCATTCTTATTGGCTCAAGAATGTTCTCTTCTTTTACACTCTCCTTAAGCATGCACTTAAAGTTTGAGTAGAGAAAATAGATCTTTGGGAATCTCTCCAGGTATTTGACACTTATATGGTTAGCACTTGAGAGTTGATGGAAAGTGATGATTACAATAAAACAATTGTCACTTACTGAGCACTGATTATGTAATAAGCATTGGGATAGCAATTTTTAAAATTTTTTAAAATTACCTTTAAGTAATTGTTTTAATTTTTTTGTATTAACTTTAAGTAGTTGTACAAAGAGATTTCAATTCAACATATTAGTTTATGAGTATAATGTGGATTAACATTTGACCTACATCATATCTAAAATACTTGATCTGAACAAATGTGATCATGGAATTCAGTATACACTATGTGAAAATGAACTATGCAACTGTAGGAAGGGATGGGAGGGGAAGACTTGGGGATGGGATACAAAGGAAGGGGTGACATTGTCCAAAACAGAAATGTCACTCGTTACCTGAGTTAGGAAATGGTAACTTCTCTGTACAATACCTTAATAATAACAATAAAATTATATTTTAAACAATTGGTCTGACTGATGAAGCATTTACCTAATTGCTATTTTAGAGATGGAGAAACTAAAAAAAAACAGAGTTAAATAATTTGCTTGCTCAATGTTGCCAAATAAAAAGGTGGTAAACTTTATATTTGAATTTGGGTTAGGAAGACTCAAAAGATCTTGCTCTTACTTATACTAGCACCATGGTAGCACTTAGTGACTTATGTCTGGATCAGAATGTAAAATTTGCGATGTCAATTCCTCAGTCTCGATCATAGGCTTTGTGATGCTCAGTCTGGTGAGTCTAGAATGCATTGCCCAGATTTCACATTCTTGTATGTGTTACATGACAGGGAAATCACAAAGAAAATGGTTGTGACCTTTGAAGGACAGAAGGGAAACAATAGCCATCCTGTCATTCATATTTTGTTGCTGATTTTCTGAACTATCTGTGCTTGATGTGGAGTAGCAGCTAGGTTTACAACTGCTCTATTTCTCTGGGAATCTTTTTCCATTTTTTGGACTCCTGAGTGAGGTATGGGTTAGTATTATAACAAAGGGCCCCCCTGTCTTTTGTCCAGGACCAAGATCAGTCATAGGTTTTTTTTTTAATTTATTTTTTATTGTGAAAATACTGTACAGAGGGGTTACAATTACATGGGCAAGATAATGAGTACATTTCTTATCAAGCATTGTAGCATCCTCCTTTGTTTCCCCTTCCCATCCCTTCCCATCCTCCCCCTACCCCCCCAATCCCCCCCCCCACCAAAGTTGTAAAGTTCATTTTCGACATAAAAACTTGTACTTCTCATTGTTGCAACGGGTCCACCTGTATCCTCAGTCATAGGTTTTATTCTACTGCTGCATGATTCCAGTTTGTGCCTGTCTTCCATGTTCTTTACATCTGTCGTCTCTTCTGATTGCCCATCCCAAGGATGTCAAGTTCTAGCATCAGACATGGAAAAAACAGAGACAGCATACCCACTTCCCATAGAGCCAGTTATCTGGAGCTAAACCTTGCCTGGTGTGGTCCCCTGAAAGTTATCTCTACCATCTCCACATAGTCTAGGTCTCTGCATCAACACAGCTGCTTGCACTATGCTGTTTAATCTGTCATGATACTCCATTTAAGTTCTTGCCATTGAGGTAAACAAGGTAGGAACTATTATCTCGCTGTACAGGTACAGAAGAGAAAGTTAGTATCTATGAGGTTTGATGACCGCCTGTAGATTGTGTAGGGATAGGATACAGACAATTAAACTTTAATTAGATGTCTTCAACTTATTCTGAGATTCAATATGCTTTTCCACACTTATTCACATGCAGATAGGTGTGTGATCTCTGGGTCAAGGTCAGCCTCCTGTGTGTATCTTTTGAGCTGAAATTGCATACTCAGTAAAAGTAAAAATTATATTTGAGCTTGATTTGGCATTTCCTTCCCTTTGTGTTTGAAAAACAACCTGTTAATAAATTGTTTTTTTTTTTTTTGGTATCTGTTTTGGGGCTCATTCCTACTGTGAGTTCACATTCCTTTGTATTTCACAGTCAAGTGTATTCTGGGATAATACATCTTTTACCTTGGATGAGGAAGCCTCTGCCCTACTGACTAGTCAGTCCCCTTTGGAAGGAAGTGATCAATATTAGAATAATTAATATTAAGTCTTTCAGTGGCTCATAAAGCAGACACTTATATATTAACATAAGGATGACATGGTTAGGACATTACTCCAAGGATGTTACCATATTAAGCTCTTGACTGTTTACAGAGAAATTGTATGTATTTTTCTTTCATTCTTCAAAACTGCTTTGAAATGGATTAATGATGCACACAAACCACAAATAATTCCCAACCTACAAAATGATAAGCTAAAGAATTACAAAGACTTTATCTCATGATGGCCATTAGCATTTAGCATATAAACAATACTCAGCACACACCTCTCTTATAACAATAACTACCACTGGCATGATTATTTTTCCTGATTTGGGAAAGTCATTTCTGATTATGACAATAATAAACAGGAGAATGATGATAATCAATACTTAAATGACAATTATGATGTACCATGGGCCATTTCAAACACTTTCTATATATTTAATCATTTAATATCCCAAAAACTTTATGGGTAATATTGCTATCCCAAATGAGGAAACTGAAGAACAGAGCAATAAATTCACCAAAGGTAAACCTCAAGCTAGAAGTGATGTGAAATCAGAACCCAGGTAGTCTGAGTTTAATCACTGTAACACCACAGGCTATTCTGTGATTATGGGCCACAAGTGAATTGAATTATAAACCCATTTTAGAGAATGAAAATGTTGATAGCCACTATCAATGCATGGCCATTCAAATTCTTGTATCTATGTTAATAGTGTATACATATATTTATATCAATAGATGTCTATACAAGCAGACCCATATACATGAGCATGAGCATGAGCATGTGAGGATACGTGTATATATAGATAATAATAGTGTATATAGTACACATATATAGTACATATATATACAGTGATAGAAGCCAACATAAGCATACATATGGGCATGAACATTTAGATGATGATATATATATATATGATTATATATCATCATATATATCATGTATCATATATGATGATATATATATATTATCTATTTACAGAGTAAACATTTTACTCTGTAAAATCTCTAACAAATCTCTTTATCCAAACTCTGGACAATTTTACTATAGTGGAATTAGCTGTAACAAAGATGGAGTGCTGAAAGACTCTTTACCCTCCTCACTACAAACTCAAATTCCCAGCTGGTTCTTGGGAAGCAGGAGTGTGAACAGGAAAAGAGTGGGTAGTAGAACCAGCATTGAAATTGAGTCTCACAACAACTCTGGGGAGAAAGATAAGGAAAGGAAGAGTATTTGACTAGCTCCTAAGCCTAAACCACTCAATAGACACTAAATAATCATAGCCCTCCTTGAAGTTTTAAAAATGGAATTGAGAGTAATGTGTTCCATCCAGCACGGAACTTTTAGGGATGACTTAATTCTCCCAAGTTAATTGTCAGATGTAGTAAAGGAATGCATTTGAAAATGTATGATTTGGCCAGTCCTTTTATTTCTTTGGTCCAGTCCCTGTCTCCCCACCCCTGGACCCCCTCCACCTTTTTCCCTATGTTTGTTTTCTGCTCTCCTCTCTTCGTGATCTGGGTTCTTTTGCAATATTCTAGTCATCATGCACACTGTCCACGAGCCAGCTAAACATGCCATTTGAATTATACTATACCCCAAGGTATCATTAGCCCTCACCCACCTAAACTGATGCTTCTAGAGGTGGAAGCCCATTTGCTTCTATTTGTTCTACACAGTAACCAGAGAAACATAAGTAATTCATCCATTACTCTGCTGATACCACTTTCTGGTGGCTTTCCACAGTAATAGCTGTGGAGTCCAAATGTTTTATGGTGGTAGTCTATGACTGGAATCCCACCTTTCTGACCCCACTCAATTCTGTTTCTGACTCCACATCTTTTCTGCCCCGGAAGCCATTTATTGTTTCTTTTCCTGTGGGGAATCTCTCTTTCCTCAGATCTCTAGCCCAGACAACCTGTTGCATTTGTTCAGGTCTTAAGCTCAAATGATAATTTCCAAGGGTAAACCGTCATGATCAAACCAACCAAAGTAGCTGCCCATCCCTATTCTTTCACTGTTATTCTGTGTAGAGTTCATCTTTGTCTGAAATTCCCTCATGCCTATTTGGGAAACTATTTCTTGTGTTTTCCAATCCTGGTACCACAGCATATTAAAATGTACAAGCATATTCTATGTGTTTTCATTTTTATTAGATAAATGTACAGGGTGATTGATATTTTTGAAAGGCAGTTTTAGGTAAATACGATTAGTTTAACCCATTTTTCTTTCTTTCTTTCTTTCTTTCTTTCTTTCTTTCTTTCTTTCTTTCTTTCTTTCTTTCTTTCTTTCTTTCCTTTCTTTCCTTTCTTTCTTTCCTTTCTTCCTTCCTTTCTTTCTTTCTTTCTTTCTTTCTTTCTTTCCTTTCTTTCTTTCTTTCTTTCTTTCTTTCTTTCTTTCTTTCTTTCTTTCTTTCTTTCTTTCTTTCTTTCTTTCTTTCTTTCTTTCTTTCTTTCTTTCTTTCTTTCTTTCTTTCTTTCTTTTTTGTCGCTCATGGGGCTTGAACACTGGGCCTGGGCTTTTTCCCTGCCCTCTTTAGCTCAAGACGAGTGCTCTACCACTTGAGCCACAGCACCACTTCTGGTTTTCTAGTGGTTTATTAGAGATAAGAGTCTCATGGAGTTTCCTGCCTGGGCTGGCTTTGAACTGCCATCCACAGATCTCAGCCTCCTGAGTAGCTAGGATTACAGGTGTGAACCACTAGCGCCTGGCCAATCTTCTTTGTTTTGAAAACTGCAAATCATAATTTCCAATGCAGATTGGTGCAGAGAATCAGAGAATTTTTTACTTGGAAATACTCTTTCATTATTATTCCAAACAGACACACTGATAAGAAGGAGTCATTTAGCTTCTATTTAAGTATTTTTAGGGTTAAAAAGTGCACTTCTTATTTGTTAGCATGTTATAAAGTTAGGTAACTCTGTATTTTCTTAAAATAGACAAAAATATTTTTATCTTGAGGCCTAGTCTTCATCTGTTTTCAGAAGTGACATAAGGTAAGCTTTCCTCTTGCCGAGATACAAGTACAACTACAACTTGAGACAGTTTTTTCCTTTTATTTATTATCTTTTTTTTTTTTTTTTTGTCAGTCATGGGGCTTGAACTCTGGGCCTAGACTCTGTCCCTCAGCTCTTCAGCCCAAGGTGAGCACTCTGCCTCTTGAACCACAGCGCCACTTCCATTTATTTATTATCTTTAAGTAGTTGTACAAAGTTGTACAATTCAAGATGTCAGTTTGAGGACAATGCATGTTGATCAATGTTATCCCTTTTATCATTCTCCCCTTCTCTCCCAACCCTATCCATAGCTTCAATTTTCCTAGTTCCATTTTCACATATATACAATGAATATTATGACTGCATTTGCACACTTACTCTCATTTGACTTCACTACACACACACACACACACACACACACACACACCCTTAAGTTCTAGGTTCCTCGTGTTCATTTAAGTTAGTTGTTCAAGGGAGTTATACCACTGGCATATTCCCCTGAATATGTTAGTATTAGTATATACATACATATGACTCTGTACATGTTTACATACATACACACGTACATATACATATATATGTAGCCCTAACTTTCACAAATGAGAGAAAACATGTGTTCTTTGTCTTGCTAAGCCTGACTTCACTTAACATATTTTTTTCTAGGTCCATCCATTTCTCTGCAACTGATGTAATTCCATTCTTCTTGATGGATGAATAAAATTTCACTATATGTGTATGTACATATATAATCGCAATTTCTTGATGCATTCATCCATTAAAGGGCATCTGGGCTGTCACTAAAACTTGACTTTGGTGAATATTGCAGCAATGAACACAGTTGTACAAGTGTCCTTTTAGTCTTCCATTAGCTAAACTTCTATAAATGCAGCAATCCTTTATAGGACACTTTCCTAAGATTATTTGTTGTAGTAATATTTTTCCAAAAATGTTTATTTTCTTCTGTTTTTAATGCTCTCTTTTTTTGGTGGAGGTGGAAATAATTAATATTCCTATTAAATTCCACCACTCAAAATGGAAAACAACAAAAAGCTATTTAAAGAGAGAATTATACCTAAAACCTGTAGTCAGAAAAATTCTAAGGAAGTTGAGTCTTGTCACCATTTGTTAAGAAACAATGGTCCTTGACATCAATAACACTTCTCTTCACTTTGTCCTTTTATTAAAAAAAAAGACAAACATGCTGGTGTTTCCTTAGGCATAGTCTTGAGGGAAAAATTACAAGAGATAAATCACTAAACCATCCTCTTTACACCACTCCTGAAGATAGCTGTGCACATGCAAGCTCCCCACTAGACCCCATTCATACGGCATTCTCTCCAGGAGATGGGTTTTCCTTGCCTCTGTATTTCTGTTGCCTCTTCCATCTTAGATGCCAAAATGCATTACTTTTCCAACACTGCACATTGTTAAAAGGGCCACAGATCATTCTTTCTTGTTCCCTCTCAAGGTTAGAAACTGCTACAGTGTAATAGCTGAACTTATAATAGAAACAAAGTGTAACTTTTCTTCAAACAGAAGGGCGACCAAATGGGTAATCATCGCTCCTTGGATTTCTCTGAAAGTGCTTTGGTGTGTGTGTGTGTGTGCACTTTGGATGGCATGTGAATCACTTGGCCATGTTGAAATGACTTGAAAGGATGCCAAGGAGAGTTATTGAAGTCAAAGTAAACAAAACACTTAAACTTTTTTAAAAGTAGGCCAAGAAAGGTTATTTTTTTCCTGTTGCAAATGACCAGGTTTCTTAAAATCTATTTCTGTATAGCCAAGTTCTTTTCTGAAAACTAAATAAAGTCCATGTGATTCTATTTTCTTGAGTGTTAGTGATTACTTCATAGGAAGATGGAGTTCTTCAGTGGACAAGTGGTCCTCTGTAAGCAGTGTTTGTCCAGCACATATGGCAATTCGTCTCCTTAGGGCCGGGGGTTGGGGAATCCTTTGCTGTTAGCAGTTGTTCCAGTGTGCATATGGAGGGGGGTGAGGGCAGGGGGAGGACTTCAGGTGCTAAGATGGCTGTGATAGCCACAGATGTATTTTCAGTCATTCGAGTTCTCACTGCCAACGTCATAATCAAGGCACAGAGTTGGATAGCATTTCTCTGTTCTCACACATAGCTCTTGGCCAGCCTTGTGGACTTGGATAGTGAGTTCTTTTCCTCTCCAAAGCTACCCTTAATCTCTATTTCAATCATATAAAATTTTATAGCAGTGGTGATGGCAGATGGAAGCTGGGAGGAGGAAGAGAGAGGGAGAAAAAGAGAAAGAGAGAAAGAGAGAAAGAGAAAGAGAGATGCAAGTCCTTCTGAGCACTTCATTTTCCTAGTTTGACAAGAGAGCCACCCCACGCTTCCTGGGTACTATCTGGAGGAGATAATGGCCAGTTGGTGTGGAACCCCAGTCTTCACGAAGCCAGAAATCCCAAATGTATTCAGGTTAAGATATATTTAATTTTTTACCTTCAAAGTTATTCACTAGTGTGCCTTTATAGGACAAGTTAGATTTGTTTTTAATACGAGGCTTATCATTAATGTTTAGACATATCTAGAATCTTGCTAAGGGGTTGGTTTCATCTGGTGGGAATGGTGTTTTGAGGGGACAAAGAGACTCCTCAGTGATGTTGGCTAATGAGTTGTCCTTGATGGAATGAAAGACTAGTGGAAAGGCTAGATACAGAGGGTAAGTGAGACACCGTGATTCTGCTTCAATCCAGACATGTTGTGGAGATTGGAACGGGAGTCCAAGGAGATGAGTTAGGAGATTATTAGAGTCCAAGAGAATTATTGTGTCATCTGTTTAATAGCACTCCAGGGAGACGCACAATTTGCTAGAAGAGAAGCCAGGGCAGATTTATTTGGTAATGTGTGGCCCATCTTCCTTACAACTGGAGGAAATTATTTCTAGATCCATGAGGTAGAGTTGGCAAATATATTTTGGAGAAATTTTTTCCTTGCTGGAATGTCAGTGTCCAGTGTAAAAACCTAAAGCTTCTAAGGATATTACAGAAATAAAACTGGATTCATTAAAAAATTCTCTTTGCTAAAAAAAAAAATCTCTTTGCTAAAGAGGGTAGACTTTTCTAGCAGACTCTCTTATTGATATTCCCTAGGTACAGGTTAACTATCTATCTATCTATCTATCTATCTATCTATCTATCTATCTATCTATCTATCTATCTATCTATCTATCTACAGATAGCTACCTATCTGTTGTAATGTTCTTGAAGACTCTCTATGGAAGAAGATATCATAGATAATAAAAGATGCCAGAATTGTGACAACTAGTAGTCTGTGGTTAAGGTATTCATATTCAAGTCTTCATTTTAGTATTAAAGGGATAGTGTAAATAGTCTTCTGTGAAATAGCCCACAGTATTTTGTGCTCAGTTTAGAGATGGTGCACTTGAAGACACCACAAATAGTAAAAATTACATAGAGATGACTTCTATTTTTCTTTAATAGGCAACTTCATTTCCCAGAACAATCAAGAGTATTGATCATTGCAAGTCAGCTTGTTATGGAAAGACAGAAGGCTGAAACCCTCATAGCTTTAGTTTTCCTCTGGCTACAGATAGCCAAAAGGACAGAACCAGAACCCAGTGATTATTCCCCTGTCTTTCTTCTTACTTTTTCTTTAGGAATTCAGCCAGTCCTATCTCTTTTTTTATTCTGATTTTTAAAAATTACCTTTACATAGTGTACAAAGGAGTTGCCATCTAACAACACAGTTTATAAATGCAATGCAGTTTGATCACTCAGACAGACTTATCTCTAGTTTTCTTATGCTTGCTCTTTCCATTGTCAATACTATTACCTTAGGTCTTTGTTCATCTCTATAGGATAGTTATGCTAGGCTTGGGTCCCAACCCCAGGCTTATCACTTACAAATTTTACAGCTATGGAAAACATGTGTCTTAGCCCATGGTTGGCCTAGAAAATAAAACTGAGGGATGATCCTATGTGTTACATTTTAATGGGAAGTGTCACCCTTATGATGAAGGGAGTGACACTGTTCATAAAGAAACATACTCATTACCTGACTTATGGAACCGTAACCCCTCTATACATTACCTTTACGACAAATACTTTTCTGAAAAATACAGGGGAAAAAATAAGCAGAAGTGCAGAATGGGAGGAAGGACAAAGGGAAAGGAGCACATTCCTAACATGGCTACAGCTTTGTAACAGTACTGGTGATTGGTCAGTCTTTTAGGATATTTGTAGAGATGAAGTCACATCTCAAAGTATTCTCCTACCAGGAAGGATGAGAAGATTTATCTATCCATCACCATCCATCACTCATTGGTTAGGGTTTCTCTACAACTCTTCTGTACTTCAAGGCTGTATAGCCCGGTCTTCCTATAACCTCTGTAGAAAGCTGAACATAAGTGAGATGCTACTGCCTTGGCATGAGCCACAGCATACATAAGCAGTACATAAGTCAAGGTTTCTCCCGGAAACTTCTTTTACACACTGTAGAGCCAGTATAAGCCAGTGGGTTACATGGCAGTTTATGTAGCCTTTAGCAAGAGGCAGGAAGCTCCAGGCATGAAATGAAAGTAAAGGTGCTTTTGGTCACGTACACCAGTTACTCTGAATTCCAGGGATGGTTACAGAAGTGGCCTCAGCTAGCCCAGTATGCAGACTGCCATCAAGAAGACAAAGGTGCACCTGTTTCCAATCAAGATCAAGACATCCTTGTGGCTTAGGGCCTGACACACTTTCAGAAGCAACAGTAGCAGCAGCAGCAGCAGCTGGAAACAGTGGATGAGAGTGAATCAAGTGGGGATGGAGCAAATGGTGCTTCCAGTACATTTCTAATAATGATTTTTAAGGAATGACAAACTGTTGCTTTTCTCTTATTTCTTCTCCATAAAGCCACTTGTTCTTTCTTGAGCCATGTGCCATCCTATACAATTAGGGACTCCCTTTCAGCCCAGATTCACCTCTTTTGCCAGGTTTTCCACACGGCTTCACTATTAGTTTTTAAGAGCCCTAATATCCACTTTCTAATATATTTTTTTTATTCTGATGGAACTGGAGTTACTCTTGCATATTTTTTGGGGGGGGGGTCTGGTCGTGGGGCCTGAACTCTGGGTCTGGGCACTGTCCCTCAGCTCTTCAGCTCAAGGCGAGCGCTCTACCACTTGAGCCACAGCGCCACTTCCGGCTTTTTTCTTTTTGCTTATGTGGTGCTGAGGAATCGAACCCAGGGCCTCAGGCATGCAAGGCAAGCGCTCTACCACTGAGCCACCTTCCCAGCCCCACTTGTGCATATTTTTGACGTTTGAAGCAAAATTTATGAATATATTATGTTTTCCTAATGGGGCAATGATGATATTTGGCATGCTCTTCTGGATATTGAATTGTTTAAAATCTCTCTCCCTCTCCTTCTCCCTCTCCCTCTCCCTCTCCCTCTCCCTCTCCCTCCCTCCCTCTCTCTCTCTCTCTTTCTCTCTCTCTCTCTCTCTCTTTCTCTCTCTCCCCCCCCTCTCTCTCTCCATCTCCTCATTTCTCTTTGTTCCCTGTCTTTCTCTGAAACAGGCTCACTATTAGCCTTGTCTGGCCTCAAACTTGTTGCCCCTACCTCCTTGTGCTGGGCTTACAGTTGTAAAAGGATTTCTTAAGAATGGCACAGAGTTCTCTGCACAGAAGGAAACTTTCACAGCTGCTGGCTGTTGAGGAGGAGGAGGCAGCAATGCTCCTTACTACTACCATGTTTTTCTTTTCTATTTCCTGTCATTCATTAATATCTCCTGATTTCTTCTGACCCTACCCTTCCTAGAAGGAAGGTAAGTCTTTCTACTTAATCCTCTGGCTAGAAGCACCTTCATTGGGAAGCAAGTTGTCCAGCAATGAAGTAATAATAAACACCACACCTCTCATCCCCAGCTCCCCAGGAACTGCAATTCAGCATTTAAGGGTCACAGTTTGGGTCCCGGGAACTAGAGCTGGGGTAGAGGGAGAATAAAGTTACCAACAGAACATCCAATAGTAGAAAAAGTCCAAGAGTGACTCTGACCCACCATTTTTAGAGAGCCTCGTTGCTTAAAACCAGCAGAAACACACTGCTAATTCAAAGGTCCATCTCCAGGTTTGCCAGTGGGAACAAAAAATTAAATTAGGAAGTGGGTAGACCAGACTGATGGAAGATCAAGACCAATAGAGGGAAATTTTGGACAACTTCAATGATGTACTAGAACAAAGGGTCTAACTTGTATTTTACAGCACTTGTACTTAAACCAGACAAAGTCAGCATGGAGATAGTGACATGGATTTAAAGTATATCACAGTGCAGATCAGATGCACATCTTGCCTCCCAATGGGAAAGCAGTTTTTTAGCAAGAGACATATCAGCCCTCATAGCTCTAGCTGTACGTAAGTACAGAATTCTACCTAGTTGGAAATAAATGCATCTTATTTCCTGGTCAGTGTGGCCCAGGAAACAAGACTGCAACAGATGAATTTTCCTTCCTGCCTTGGCTTTTTCCCTGCCGAGTGATGCATATACATTGGATTTGCTGCCTTGAATGTACCACCTGCTCTGTGCACACACTTTGGTCCATTCTTGCCATAGGCAAAAAGTCAAAAAAAGCCCTTGTTTCCCACCCTGCTTCAGAGCATCTCATTTCCCTCGGGTGGGGGAACCTCCTTTCCTGGTTTTCAATATGGGAACTTTTCAGCTCCAAGTCTGTGTAGAGAAGTTGATATTTGGTTGAGGTCAAATTGGCTCTGAACTTTGCCAGTTTCAATATTTGTGTTGTGGAAACTGTGGCTCTTCTCATGGTTTGGATATTTCACATCTACACATTATATTCAGAAAGCCAGGGTTCAGGCTCATGGAAAGAAATAGCTCAATGGATGACTAATTTGACATCAGAAAAGCTTTTCAACCAGAGCAACAGTGTGCTACAGATTCAGCAGGGCCACCGCACCCCTGGCCCCTTGCCTTCTGCTTGAAGAGAGGAGACTTTTCAAGTGTCTCCTTGAGAGAGGGTGGAGGAGCCACAGAACAGAGGTCCAGCTGCATGGACCCACACAGCAGATGGTCTGGGCGGAACACAGAGAGCTTGAAGTGGCTGTTCACTGGGCACTCCTACCTAGGCTGTTGAGTAATACAGCCACTTGTTAGATGGAAAAATATGGTTGAGGAGGAAAATGCAATCATCTAGACTCCTTAGTAGACGATCTTGATCCATTTTTCTTATTGTTCACATTGCTATTTCGACACCATAAGGAGTAATTTCCATCTCACTCTCCTTACTGCATTGCCAGAACATATAGAAATGTCCGTGTTCAAAATGAACATGTCTTGTTCTTTTGGCAGAATATCAAAATTTTTCCAGATTGTCAACTCCTTAAGAGGGGAGAAGCATAAAACCCAGCTGTAAAAACCCAGTGGTGACCTAACATGATCCAGGTGTTTCTAGTTTTCTTAGGAAAGAAGTTGAGAGTATATGGAATGCCTGTTCAACCCTATCTAGAGGATATACTGCCTGGTACCATTGGGTTGTTGATCTGAGTTTTGACTGTGGGCTGTGAGTGACTCCACAGGGTATAATCACTGTATCTGATGTATCAAAATTGGTTTTATAACAGTATTCTGAAAGTTTGTGACCTTTCACTTTATTCTATGCACATAGAAAAAGGATTTTAAAGCCGCAAACTTGTATAGGCAATACGATCAATGGTGTGCAAAATGTCGGGAGAAATGCAGTGGAGAAACAAGGCTTGCCACTCGCTGGTCATGGTCCTGTGGAAGTCTTCAGTCTCTGACCTGATTTGTTTTTTAATCTATAAAATAAGTCCTTAATGCCCTGCAGTAAAATGAAAACATTGTGTTGAGACAGATTTGTTTATTTTTTAAAATAATGTGGGCAAAGACATGGATGCATGTGCATTTGGAGTCTTCAGGCTTATCTTTCAGCCTTTTAGAAACATCTGACCCCGTGTACACTAACTGGATATATTCTCTAGTTTTAGAGTACATCTTTTTTTTTTTTTGTGGAGGGGGAGAGTGATACTGATGTTTGAACTCAGGGCCCTGTACTTGTTAAGCAGGTGCTCTACCACTGGGTAATGCCTCCAGCCCTTCTTTTGTGCTGGTTACTTTTAAGGTAAAGTCTCATTTCCTATTTGGGCACGTGACTGGACCAAAGTCACCTATTTTTAGGTTTCCTGTTGTTGTTAGGATGATAAACGTATCCTCCTATACCCAGCTTCATTTTGCGATGAAGTCTTGTGGACTTTTCTGTCTGGGCTGGCCTTGTACCATGATTTGCCTGATCTCAGCTTGCCAAGTAACTAGGATTAAAGGCATAAGTCACTGGCACCTATTTACAATTCATTTTTAATGAGACAGACTCGAACTGGTTTGTCTGAATAAAATAATTTACAAGAATCAGTATGAAGCCACCTGCCAAAACCTTATTCACCCTCAAATGTCATCTACACTTTTAGTGTTTGTAGGTCCTTTAACCTGGAACAGTGCTGGTTATTACTATGCAACTCTTACAGGAGATGACTAGCTGTAAAGAACAGTCATCTTGGGACTGTGCCCATCTCCCCCTGAGGAGGGTGTAAGCCCTCTTATTCTATGGGGTATGTGTACAAGGGGAAGGGTAGATGGGAGCTGAGAAGTGTTGATGGAGAATTAGTTAGGAAAGAAAACTAAGTTAAAGTCAGAGAACCAAATTTTAGTTCAACCTCTGCCACTGTGTTGCTCCAAATGGCCTTGCATGAGTCACAGAACACTGAGCCTTTGATCTCTCTTCTTTCTGAAAAGAGACTGGGATGAGTTGGCTTTTATGCTCCCACAACACTAAGTTTCTCTTGTTTCCTGTTTCAGGCTGCCTTGGATGGGTGAGGAACCTTTTATCCTTGAAGGGCCATTTGGATATTTATAACATCATTTGAGGGCCATACAACATTATCAATACAGGCAGTCCCAGGCAGCCAACTAGACACATACAAGAACCCTATGTGTCTGTACCATCATATACCCAATTATTTTGTGGGCCTCACATGCCCATGGGCTGGCTAGTCCCCACCCCTCAGGGATAACATGCTAAAAAGAACTTCAAGCAAATCAATGTATGAAAATGAGCATCATTGATATGGGTGATTCTAAAGCAGTAAGAATCTATTCAGTGTTGAGTGGTAAAGGTTATTTTAGATGAGTATTGAGTTCAGAATAGGCAACTGATTTAAATATATCTGTAAATGTAGCAGATGATGATTTACTACAAAACAAATCAACATAAGAGGAACAATCCAAGAATATCTCCACATGGACTGTTGGACAGTTTGTAAAACACATTATATTAAAAATATGGATTCAAAATTTAAATGTCTTTGAATTCTAGTTGTCATCATTTCTATTATTTTGTATAAGTTTTTTATTGTGAAAATATTTTATACAGAGGGGTTACAGTTATATGAGCAAGGTAATGAGTACATTTTTTATCAAGAATTGTTGCCTCCTCCTTTGGCTACAATGCTTAATAAGAAATGTACTCATTATCTTGCCCATGTAATTGTAACCCCTCTGTACAGTATTCTCACAATTAAAAAAAAGAATTGTTGCCTCCTCCCTAAAACTTACCACATTTTTATATTAGAAAAGTTTGGAGTTATCCCTAAAACTTGAAATATTTTCAAATAGTATTATATGAAATTTATTTTTATTATGGAAAAGGATAGAACTCTTTCATGTGTATTCAGTTAGTTTCAGTTCCAAATCATAGGACTTTCTCAGGGATTAAAACAAAATGGATACATATTTAATTGTACTCTTCATATAGACTTACTACGATGATTATTTCATTTCCAGGTCCTTTATAATTTAGTTAGATCATTTGTAATAAGCTCTTTCTGATCTTGGACTATGTACACATGAGCATTTCACTTCTCTATCAGTTGTATGCAGTGTAAATCCAGCAACACAACTTTGCAATGTACTCTATCAGGAGTAGCTTTTGCTCTGACTTCTTGTAGACAACAAGAGAAACTGAATATATTTCAAGGCTCTTTATTTCTTTCTCTTAACTGTGATGGAAACTTCACCAGATGAAGTCACCCCTTAAATGAGTGAACTAGTTCCATTGTCCAGTTGTCCAAGTAAATTTAAAGCAGAGGGTGTTTTTGACAGCTTTGTTAATGTAGCTCTTTTTCTTCTTGCTAGTAATTCAAGTATAATTGAGGTCTGGAGATTTAAATATGTTCTTAAAACTTGAAAAGGAAGCTTGATGAGGCATGCATTACAGCCTAACCTCTCAATTATTCACACATTTACGTGACTATAATCGTCAAGGCCTCTCACTGAAAACGTTATGAACACTTTTATGACCAGACAGTGATAAGAGCTAATAGGCAGTGAATGACAACTCAAATGACAAAACTACAAGTAGTAATCAGAATATGGTCAGGGCCATCAATCATAATAAACATCATTCTTGTTCATTTCTAAAGTCTCTGATGCTATACGAGTCGTATTTTAACTATTAACGGAGTGATTTTTAAAGCTTCAATTCATAAAGCAGTCATGCTTGAGAATGACTAAAGTCTCAGAACCACTTACTGCCTTACTTCAAGACAAGGAACAACCATTTTTTAATCCTTCACTCATTTATGCTCAAATAACTTAGAACTTCTCTAACAATTAGCATGATCTTATAGCTGTGTTTGATAATGTGTGCAAAACTGAATCCCGCTAGCATTGTAATGTCTAAGAAGATAAAAGGAAAATATGATCAGTGACTCTTTACTTCCTTTGGCCCTTTTCTCCCTTCCTGCTGTCAACAATTAATGGAGTCATTCATTCAACAAATACTAACTTAATCACCTTGTGCCAAACTCTGCATTAAGCTCTGGGGAAGCAATCTGAACATGTGAGCTTACGTGCTGGTGCTGTCAAGGAAGATTTCAGATCTTTTTTTGGGGGGGGGGCAGCACTCGGGTTTGGGTTTGAATTAAAAGCCCTGCACTTGCTAGACCTGTTCTACCTCTTGAGCCATACCTTCAGCCCTTTATTCCTCTGGTAATTTTCAAAATAGGGTCTTGCAAACAGCCTGACCATGACCTTCCTACCACGGGATAAAGGCACACACCTCCACCCTCAGCTTCTTACATTAACATGAGATATTGTGAACTTTTTTCCTAGGCTAGCCTAGAACCACGTGTGAGCCTGCTGCATGCTGGAATGACAAGTACTCTGTGCCCAGCTATTGGTTAAAATGAGCTCTTACAAACTTTTTGCCCAAGCTAGCCTTAAACTAGAATCGTCCTAATTACCATCTCCTAAGAATCTGAGTCAGGCCTGAGTCACTAGTACCTGGCTCAATATTCTTGAATAGTTCACCCTGAATACAATCTTTAAGTCACCTAAAAAGGAAGAGCAGACATGTAGTCTGTTAGAATAAGTCTGGATAACTCACTTTCTTCTTTCCCATAGTGGGTGAAGGTAAGGGTGTGAATGAGGATGGTCATCATCTCTGTTTCTTTCATGAGACAGTTGGAGGTGGTAGAGAAGACAGTAAGGGACTAGCAACTATTCACAGTAGTGTTTTGAAAGAAAAAGCTACACACAGGTTGACTATACACTTTTCCCATTTGCTAAAAGTGCTTGGAATGGGTGACAACTGAACTATCTACTTTCAGCTTAAGTAATACATGTGTAGATGTATGAAAATCACACAAAGTTTATTAACTATCTGGTTAATATGTGTATCATTATGGTAACAAATGCTCTAGAGGAGCATGAAGCAGGTACATTCTTTTCTAAGTCCATTTTATCTAAGAATAGTTGAAAACTGCATACTAAGGGGAGCAAATACTGAACTGGCAATAGTGGTTCCAACTTGAAATTCCCCTTTCTCCTCTAGTGGACTGTCCTTCCTCCTGTAAGTGTCATTCTCATCCTTTTGTGGAATATTCTGGCATTTCTACCCTACAGAAGTGGTGTCTGGGGGTAAAAAGAGGAGACCTCTCCTTTCCTCATTGGGATGTAGAATTGGGGAAATTGAAAGACTGCACAGATTAGCTTTGAAAAGTGGCACAAGATTGCAAGGTAGACTTGTAACTAGGATAGCAATGTAAGCTGATTGCATGATGGTGGGGACTAAGACCATGGGTGGGAATAGAACAGGGCGCACTGAGAAGGTATTAGTAGGGGTTCCTATGTCCCTAAAGGAAAAGGAAACACACACACACACACACACACACACACACACACACACACACACACACACACACACACACACACACACACACACACACACACACACACCACATTCTTATATAGACTCACCACAAAAACCCACCTCAGTTCTAAACTCCTTAGCTTTCTAGTTTTTTGTCATCCATGTTTCTTACCTTGGGGTACCTTGAATGAGCATTCTCTGCCTCCATGGCCAAATGTGTCTTGACAAAACCCACAAAAATGTTATTAAAAATGTTATTGTATCCATCAAGACAAAAAAATCAGATACCATCATATCAGAACTTGTGGTCTCCAGCATGCAGTGCTTTACTGCTTTATTTTAATAAATGCTTTATAGAACTGGTACATTGTCATGAACAATATAACAATAATCTGTGATGCCATTGTATGAAGAATGTATGATGTGAGAACCATAAGACATTTGTGTTTCATTCTCATGGTGCTCGAGTTGGTATTCAATTACTCTTGGTGGGTAATACTATGTTCTAATGGTAGATGACTGTGAAAGTCTACGTAAAGTGGAGATGAGGTTGGGAGCATATATATACATATATATATCACATGTTATATATAAATATATGTTATAATTATATAGTAAATGTCTATTTATAAAATAAAAGTATATGTGTATTATATATTATATAATATATAATATTATATATATATCTTATCTAACGTGTGTGTGGTTGTTTCTCTAGGGAATATAGTTTGGCAATTTTAGGCTATCACTCATTAGTAAAGCAGGTCTTCCTAAACAAGTTGCTATATAAAATTGAAAACATCCATATTCAAACTCATGTTTTCTCTTATACAGTATATTTATCTTCTTTTATTAGCTTGCCAGGCTTTTGTCTTCACTATTCTTTTTCTCTTTGGTTCTTCCTTGAGCTGCCCTGGAAACAGTGAATGACTTCGAGTAGAGTGGAACATGATGCCATCTGTAAACTGTGGAAAGTATCTTCCAGGGACGTGGATGGATGGTCCAGTGGGTGACAGGCTTGCATGTGTGTGACTAATAGCTATGTATTTGATTTATCATCATCTGCATTTCCTACTTAGCCCTACCAAATACTCAAACACACAAGCAATCATTTTAATATTGAGTTAGAAATTGCATATTTTGTTGTTGTTTAACAAGGAAAAAGAACATGTTCTCTGGAGAGGATACTTCTCACGGCACCCTCTCTCTCTCTGAGAACTTTAACTACAGTGAATAGATATTAAAGTTAGTGCTGAAGGCAGCCAGGCCACTTGACTCATTAGCACTAGGAGAGCACCATGAAAGGATTCATGGCTGAGAGCCCATCTTGCTTTAATAATGGCTTAACACTAATAAAGATTTTTAATGGCTACATGAGACATATTTAGATATTAAATGCCATTCTTCTTGGTTGATTCACAAACTCCAATGAATAGGACTCCTTGGTGGCTTCCAATGTTGAGGAAATGTGCCTGGTTTCTCACGCCAATGAGTGGACAGACAAACCCACAAATAGGAACACCTCTACTCTACCTGCTAAGCCATTGCAGTCCTCAGGCCATTTGCAGGCCTGAGAACTGCAGACCAACAGTTCTCTGTGGCTGCCTTCAGCAATCTGATCTGAAATAAAATTAGTTACCTGTTTGATACCATTTTTAAATCCTGGCTATGGAAGAATTAGGAAAATGCAGTCATATATTTATTATGAGACTTTTTTCAAACACAACTTTTGACATAATGCCATGGTCTCTCATTCTCAGCATCACCACACTTGGAAGAACACCATGTACTTACATTGAAATTTTGAGTCACCAATGCTCACTAGTTCATCTGTGTATTTTGATTCCATGAAGGACTCAATGCTGATGCTACAGATGTTATCCCAAGGCCTTGTGATAGAGTATAACAGTCCATGAGAGCTGATGCTATTTTTTAGTTGGAGAGTCCCCAAAAGTCAACAGCTGGCACCCATGGCCTAGTTGTGTGATAGTCTTGTATGGATTATAAGTCCCACAAGAACCACACTTTTTTAATATTTGATAAGTTTTTTTATTGTTAAAAGACCGTACAGAGGGGTTACAATTACATGAGCAAGGTAATGAGTACATTTCTTATCAAGCATTGTTGCCTCCTCCTTTGTTTCCCCTTCCCATCCATGTGCCCTTCCAACTCTTCCCCCATCCCCCCACCCCTGCCAAAGTTATAAAGTTTGTTTTTCAATGAACCCCAAGACAAGAACTCAAATGGTTTTTCTTTCTTGCTATTGTTTCTAACATATTTATAAGATGATTTTTTTTGTTGCTTTGTATGTCCCTCCCCCATGGTATAACCCCTGTTTTCACTGTATTTGATGCTGGTATAATTTGGGGAGGGGAAGGGAAGAGAAAGAACCATACTTCCTTCCTTCCTTCCTTCCTTCCTTCCTTCCTTCCTTCCTTCCTTCCTTCCTTCCTTCCTTCTTTCCTTCCTTTCTTTTCTCTCCCTCCCTCCTTTTCTTCTTCACTCCCTCCCTCCTTTCTTTCTCTCTTTCTTTTGAAGATGTCAGATCTGTGCCATTTGGAGATGCTTTTATTTACGAAAGGGAAAACTGAGTTACAGACTTCCTGTGGTGAGTAAAGTTGCCTTAGGAAAACAAAGGTAGAAAGGTAGTCTCAATAGAGTACTGGACTAATCAAGCCCAGAAGCACTTGGGGTTTGGCAAGCTCTATGGTATTTTTTGAAATATTTGTCCAAATGTATCTTGCTCAAAGCACTATTTCCCCTTCATTTTCTAAATCATGTATATTCCAAGAAATTGAATTTGTATATTTTGGAATCATTTAACCCTCATTCATTAGAATATTGCATAGTACAAACTAGGTTTGGGTTGAAGAGGCCCCATGAGCTCTTTGATAAGTGTAATTTTTCCCTTTGTATCTGTGAGTTAAACTTTGCTTTGAATGAGCACAGCACAGTACAGGGATTGCTTCTCAAAAATTATCTTCTAGGCAGTGTGGGAAACTTTATCTATATTAGTTAGCAATGATGGGGATGGATTCTGTCAAAGTGGGCCTTGGACATTTAAAGGGTCTTGTATTGGGGCCTACTGGCACCCTACTAAGCTCAACCAAGGTTAGATTTCTTTTTCCTTTCTTTCTTTCTTCTTTCTTTCTTTCTTTCTTTCTTTCTTTCTTTCTTTCTTTCTTTCTTTCTTTCTTTCTTTCTTTTCCTTCCTTCCTTCCTTCCTTCCTCCCTCCCTCCCTCCCTCTCCCTCCCTCCCTCCCTCCCTCCTTCCCTTCCTTCCTTCCTTTCTTTCTTTTTTTTGGTGCTGTTCCTGAGGCTTGAACTCAGGGCCTGGACAGGCTAACATTCTACCACTTGAGCCGCAGCTTCCCTTCAGGCTTTCTGGTAGTTACTTGGAGGTAAGAGTTTCATAAACTTTCCTGCCTGGGCTGGCTTTGACCCACAAACCTCAGATAAACATATAATTGATTATATTTTGCTCATCATGGCGTTTATGCATTAATTTTTTTAAATTTTATTTAATTTTATTTGTGAACATACTGTACAGAGGGGTTACAATTACATGGGCAAGATAATGCGTACATTTCTTACCAAGCATTGCAGCCTCCTCCTTTGTTTACCCTTCACATCCCTTCCCAGCCTCCCTATGCATTAATTTTTATCTCAAAGTATTGTACTGAAATATTGTATCTTGGTCACTGAGGGTTTTGTTGTTGATGATACTGCCTTCTTAAGCAAGTGCCTCCATAGGCCACATTTGTGCTTCCCCAAGTTCACTCTGTCTCTCTCCTCCACTGTAGGCACGTTGGTGTGCAGTGTGGGTGGGACAGGGTGGCTGAGAAATTCTGTTGTAAGCTACCTCTGATTTTTCGTTTAGCTGCGTTTCCCCCCCTCTTTCTGGGGACCAGATGGCCTGAATCCAATGTGTCTACTCATTTGTTTCTTCTCCTACATGTCTTACAGTTAATGTTAAGACTACAAAGTTTGTAATTTTCCTCTGATCAAGATAAAACTGGAGGAAGTGAAGCTGTACCTCAAGTGGAAGAGTGCTAGCCTTGAGCAAGAATGCTTAGGGATAGTACCCAGGCCTTTGGTTCAAGCCTCAGGACTAGCACAGAATTTTTTTTAAAAGATAAGAATGGAATAATTTAAGACATAACCTCTTTCTATTATTTCATTGTAACCCCATACTGGTTGGAAATAAGAAACATTTTATCCCAATGATTTCTAAAGTAGATTCAGAATGAAAGGATAGGGAAGACATTGTTTGAGGTGACACAAGGTCCTGTTATCCAAATGGATTTTCCATTCAAGGCTTTTCTATTCCCAGTGAAAGGCTTAATTATAACAGCTATTTCCAGCAATGATCAAGTAATGCCTGGTCCTACGCTGAGTGTCTCCTTGAGTGTACTGTGTTACTTAATCTTTACAACAGCTGCATGCTGGGAACTGTTATATTCCCTATTTCATACCATAGATTGGAAAACTGGGGTTTAGAGATGCTATAATACCCAAAGCCATCTTGTCAAGTCGAATCTAGACCTTTCTAATTCAAAGCTCTGGTTCTTATCCACCATTCTCTCCCACAGTAGCTAGATCAGAAAAAAAATGTGTTACCCCTCTTTTATGAAATGTATGGGTAACTGTGTCTTCACATAAAGACAATGAATTAGTAAAATGCTGTAATTCTTTCACTCAGGTAGGTTTCTGTGTTGTTGTTTTTTCTGGATTATAATGAAAAAATACTTAGCTTCTAAATGAAAGCAAAGTCAGCTTCTTTTTTTGTTTTCAAGTCAGGGCTCCACAAACACTTCTGAACTTTAGAAGCCAAGAGTTCATCAGAGCAACTCCCCTGGTCTGGTTGCTACAGGTCTAGATGGAGTAGACAGTCATTTGCTGTGAATGTTTTGGGAATGAGGTGAGGGATAAACACTAAAAATTTTGCATTCATTTCATAATAACAAGAATGCTTGTCTGATAGCCTTCAAACCCTGGATCTAGACCTACAAAGCATTCTTCACTGGCTCCTGTTCTAAACATGCCATAGATCCTGTGATGAATGCCTGGTAGATCTGCTCCAGACTTTCTTCTCTGACCAGGCTTCAGACCAGTTTTCCAACTGAGGTCTAACTCTGTGGACTTGGCCTATTTCTTGGACAGTTGATTTAGAGAACAAGGTGCCTTGGAAATAACCAAGTCATGTCCTCACAAGGACAGTCTGACCTTGAAGTTCAAGACAGGAAACTTTTCAGGAGGAGCTCCCTAGCTAACCAGGCTGCTTGAGGAGCCTGGGCTGGAGAGAGTTCAGGGGCTTGCATCCAGGACTAGTTATATAAGAGAATTTTCAAGAGAGGTTAGGACATAGTTTCAACAAATAAATAAAGCAAAAACACAAAAAAAAAGAAAGAAAAAAAACCAGCTACACTCACTAGTGCCTCAGCTGGGAAGCAACTATGAGCAATGCATTTCTCATACTAACAAATCCAAGCTCTTTGGAAAACAGATGCTAAGCTCTGGGACTGGCACTGGATCTCTCCTGGCAGGAACTTCGAAGGTTCAGAGATGGAAGGGTATCTAGAGACCATTTGTTCATAAACACAGCTGAGGGCCAGCAACCTGCTTTCATGCCCTGCCTGGGCTGTTCTGATGGATCCCTTCCATGCAGTGTTTCCATGCACCGCTTCTGCAAGCCCACGCTCTAGAGAAATAATTAAACAGTTTTTCTTAACCTCTTGAACTTTTCATTTATTATTGCCATCCATTTATGTCTACCTTCTCAAATCACAGAATCCCCAAACTGAGCTCTGGGGTCAAGGGTTTATTGTTTAATGGAGATAGAACATTTTGTAAATTGCACCAAGTCACAATGTTTATAATAGAAGCTTCTGGTGTACTGAATCTTTTCCATTTAACAAACAGTGAGCTGCGACATGTGTTCTTCCTACATAGCAAGAAATCTGGGATAAGTGAAGTACTGGCATGAACACGTTACCAAAGCCTTCCTGTAAACCAAGGGACATCTGCAGTCAAATAAAAACATTCCTTCCACCAAATACCAGGAAATGCTAAAAGGATCACTATTCTAAGGTCATGCTAAAATGAAGTTTTGGCTTTTAGAACACAGAGTTGAGATGAAGAAGGCCAAGATTTTTTGTTGTTGTTGTTCAATACACATTTGCTGCTACAAGTCTTTAGGGACAGCCGCTTGTTTCAAATATGAACATGTGTACAGAGAACTTTCTCTAGGATTTAACCTTCGAATGAAAAAGTGTAAATATTTTAAGAAAATGTATGAATGTTAAAAAGGTTTTTTTTTCTCCTGTTGTCTTTTGCTTTTATTAGAATTTGTACTTTCAAGTCAGAAGTGGATTTGCTTAAAATAAAGCAAACATCCTTAAATAATGTACCCAGCCAATATAACCAATGTAGGAATACTTAGGATTAACAAAATATGAATATTCCCCAGTAAAGGAATTTAACCAAGAATTGGAAGCCCTTGAAAAATAATGAGAAAGGGGGTCTGAAGACTACATTACTTTTAACCCTGTAAGTTGGAGTTCCAATTGATATATATTTTAATTTTTATTGTTATTATATAATATTATGTACAGAGGAGTTACAATTATATAAGTCAGGTATAGTGTACATTTCTTTCTGGACTATGTCACCCTTTTCCTTATTCTCTCCCAGTTCGAATCAATATTTTAAAAGAAAAGACATATTTATCTGAGGGCTTCATTAAGCTACATGCAATCTTTGTACAGTGGTTAAACCATTGTAAATAATGACTTTCCATGAGTAATTAGCATAACTAGTCTCTTAAGTCTTAATTATTGGTTCAAGGTACAGGATGTATTTTCCACTCACTTTTATGAGTTTTACATTTAATTTTAGTTGGTTTATATTTTATATTTTAGTAGGTACTGCACATTCAGGCAAAGTTCACTTCCAAGCTGCCTTGTACAATGTGCACTCATTTTCCTCCTGCGGACTAAATTTCTAACAGCGTTTGATAGCACTCAATGTGTGCTTCAAGGAACTAATTTGCTTGCTGAGTTCCATGGCTGAGACTCAGTCCCGCCATTTCTGATTGACCAGCAGGTGTCACTGTGGGTTTGGGTGGTAACCCAATTGGCCACAGAAAAGGACTGATGGAGAGGAATAGAAAGAGATAAAAGCAGGTTCTTAGAAGAAAACATTCATTAACTCCCCAACCACCCCCCCCACACACACACTTTTTTTCTCACAGAGTTTTTGTACTCTTAGGTCCAGAAATAAATTCACCTACATGAAATTTATAGCTGTTGCATTAGTAATGGGAAATAACTTCAGTGCATGAAGTAGCATTACAGAGAACTGAGTTCAGAAATATATTTTTTTGTAGTCTGTTCCGTACCCTTTAGCTCTATTGAAGTCTCTGTTCATATATGCTTAAAGTCTTTTGGGCCATAAGCACTTTTGCGTAACCTGTATTTCTGAATTTTAGCAATCATAGACTCATAGCCTGGAATAAGATTTGGCTACCTCTAACTTCAATGGTTAAAAAAAAAATCACTACTATTTTAAAGGGGTATCATGACCTGGAAGTTTGTTCCTTATAAGTTGTGAAGATCTGGATTGGTTATTTCTAACAAAGCTAGCCTATTCAAGTCATATATTTCTTCCTGAGTACATAGAATTGCTTAATAAACAAAATTTCAATTGGTAAAAAATTAACACATATTTCTTGAACAACTGTCAACTTTAAGAATGGATGGCCATAAAAATTCCCTGCTCAGAGAGGAATTCACAGCTGGCCTAATTTGAATAACAGGCTGTAAATTGATTTCTTTTTTTGGCCTGATATGTGAAAACAATGTCTGGGTTGTTGGCCCAAAGAGTGGGCAATCTGTTAAGAAAAGATACATAGCTTGATTTCTCCAAATAAAACTTAACACGTGAAAACATCTTAATTTCAGTCAAGCTCTGAAGGGAATAAAGCAAAACTAAAATGTCTTAAGGAGAAAGAGAATCAATTATTGTACATTCTGGAGATTTCTGTGGTACTGTAACTGTCTTATACCTATTTTTGCCATGTCTCTCAGATCAAGGACGGTCATTTTATTTATTTATTTATTTACTTACTTACTTACTTACTTATTGGCCAGTCCTTTGGCCTGAGCACTGTCTTTGCAATTTTGAGCTCAAAGCTAGCACTCTACCACTTGAACCAGAGCTCTACTTCCAGCTTTTTGGTAATTGGAGATAAGAGTTTCATTAACTTTTCTACCTGGGCTGGCTTTGAACTTCTGCCCTCAGATCTCAGCCTGCTAAATAGCTAGGATTATAGGCATGAACCACAGGCACCCAGTGGGACTGTCATTTAATAATGAACCTACAGCACCTTATCACCAGTGTTTAAACCCTGGAGGGTCATACACAGAAACAATTTCAGCTCTGCTCTGAACATCCTGTGGTTTCTATGGGAATTTAATCCCCTTACTTTATGTACATTAAGTTTCTTAATGATACAATGAATCCTTTTTGTACCAATTCTAACTAACAAGTAAAAATCAAACAAGTTTCAAAAAGAAAAATTGGCAGGCTCAAAAACATTTAGGAACCTGAAACTATAAAGTATGAATGCTTAGTAACTAGCCAACATAAGCCATCCATTCACAGAGATTAAAAAAAAAAATACCTCTGCAATCAACTGACTGGACTCCACAGAAGATAATACTGAAGGATGGTTGTGACTCTTAGGTAAGAGTTCCTTGGCCAATCTATACAGCCATTTCCCAACTTGGAAGAGGCTATTTCACTTGTACATAAGAATGTGCCACTAATGTAACATTTTTTTTCTGGTGCTCAAAGATTAAGCTTCATCTTGGCGTAGGATTTCTGGCAGAGCACGTAGGAACCATAGCAACAGCCCCATAAGCACAAGCAGCTGATGGGTGTGGGGTGGAGAGTAGAGGAAGAACAGGGATGTTAAGGTATAAAAATATTTATCCAGGGTAACAGAGTGTCAACAAAACTTTCTTTGCAATGAGACGTATACATCTGTGAGGGATGGAATCCTTGGCCATTGGTTTACCTTTGGAATAACAACCTAACATTTCCATGACAACATTTTTAGACTATTAAAAATAATAGTGCTCACAATTTCCTGTTGGTTACTATGCTCTTTGTCTAATTGTGACTGTTATTGGGTTCTTGGTCACTGTGACTGGACTCCTTTGTGTATATATGTGTGCGTGTGTGTGTGTGCGTGTATATGTGTATGTGTGTGTGTGTATGTGTACAAACTGGTGTGTCTTCCTAACTTGAGTCTGGTTTCTCCAGGACAGAAGTTACATGCTATATCTCTTAATTCATTCAAACTTCTGCCCTGGTGCAAACATTTGGTGGGAGGTTCAATGAATCTTTGTTGAATGGATGAAAATTACAAAGGATACTTTTGTTTGGCAAGCTTTGGTAATGCTAGATTACTTTTATGTAGTTCATATAAATAATTCACTTCTTGTGGTTCCATATCCTGATGTGAAAATTATGCATTTACTGTGTTTTCATAGATATTAATGGGGGCTATTAAAAACAGAAATTGTTTCTAGGTTGGTGGTCTTAGGCCTGCTGTTGAATGAACAAGACTTGAGGAAAAACTTCATTGTGAAAAGAATAAAACTCTACCCATTGCTTTGTTAGAGCTTAGCAATTTGTATGTATGGGTTTTTCCTATTTATTTTGCAAAGACAATCAAAAGATACTAATTTTCCTTATTTTCAATACTTAATGTACAAAAGAATATAGAGTATAAAGGATAGAAGCGACCAATTTGTTTTTGTGATCTTCTCCCCGACCCCCCAACATCAAATGTTTTGTTTTAAAAGTATAACTTCAAAAATGATGACCTAATTTTTTTAATTAAAGAAGAAATATTATTCTTATGCTTTGGTCCATCAGTTTAGTTATTATGAGCCAGGTGGTACTATGTTTCTGTTGGGAAAACATTTTTAGAAGCTATTTAAAGAATTATAGAATGGAGCAAATCATATCATTACTTACATTTCTTTAGGAGGAGAGGAGAGTGTACAGAAAATGTGCAGAAAAGACTAATGTTTATGTATAATGATTTCATTATCCTATGCTTTGTCATCCAGGGTAAACTCTAAGGATGTGTCTGAATTCCTGAGCCACAGTGAATCTCTGAGTGTCAGACGCTGTGTGTGGGTAAAATGGATAATTTTCTGACCTTTAGTAAAGCTTTCACTAGAGCAAAGGAAGTCTCTCAACCTAATGTTTCCCCACTACAAAATATTGGCAGGAAGCCAAAATATGCCCTTTTGGCAAATCTCCAGTCTGGATGGCTTTCCTGCAGCTAGAAGACATTCATGAATCTTTCGGGCTCTGGGAATCCCCATTCCCCTTGGAAAGTCTTCTGGAAAGATCTTTCCAGTGTGGAACCTGCTGAGGAAGATGGGAAAACATATTCATCACCGGTTTCTTCAAAGGAAACTTGGGGCTGGCCTCTAATTCACCAAGGCCATCTTGCTGCTCAGTGTGAGCTATAAGACAGTTCCTAAAATGCTCACAGCTAACTTAGTATAGGCCTAGCTGGAACCTAGCATATAAGGAATAAAATGAATGTATTCTGCTGCTGAGAGAGGAGTCTAGCTGTTGTGGCTTTATTTCTGAAGGATGAAACTGATAGCCATGAAAATACATGGTTGCACAGATTGCTTTCTTCTTGTTTCCGTTTTCTACAAAAACTCAAATTATGCCTACCACTCTTTATTATTAAACCCAGTTTTATTTTAAACCGTTCTAAGCTATGTCTACCTTAGAGAAGTAACATGTGGTGAATCTAGTACTCTGCAACCTTGGAAATAAAATTCATTTTCCAATCACCTTTGTCTCTTGGTATTTCTATTATTGGTTTGACATTCTTTAAGACTAGTGCAAGTTTATTAGCTGCTCAACAAATTCTAAAAGTCTGCACCCAAACTCCTCCACACACATCCTATTTATTTCTTTGGAGAGAGGGTCTTACTGTGTAACCTATGCTGGCCTCAAATTTATAATTCTTCTGCCTTCGGCTACCATATTGCTGGGATAATAGGAGTGTATCACTACACCTGTCTGTTTTCTCATTCTCAGATGAGAATTCAGAATGTGTCCTCTTCCCCTCAACACAAAAAGGAAAAATTATTAGGAATCTCTCAGAACTGCCAAGGCAATATTTATGTCTTTGGATGAGTTTAGGACATTTCAAAATCAGGTTGGTGCTATAAACCTATATAACTACTGAGGTGATTTTCATATAGATAGGTAGATAGATATAGATTTATGAATAATTCTCTATCTTTCAAAATGTCAGAACCAAATTTTAAAAAAATCCCAGAGTTGTAAACGAAGTTTTAGGCTAGAATAGGTTCACTTTTGTAGAGAATAAAGTTACAAATTACACTAAAGAATACTAGGGTGCTTTTCTCTCTAGGCAGGGCTCTGGTGGCTGAAACTTGCTAAGATATTTGCAGAAATGGATCAGAACCTATATTTTAGTGCTCCCACTATTCAACACATTACTCCATTAGCTTTAAATATAAATATATGCACTAACTTTATTTAAGCCCAGTTCATCCTTTGGAGCACAGATTAAATAATCTTCAAAGCCTTCTGCCTCATTGGGGGTCTAACTGACCTTAGACAGAAGCATCCCAACTCTTTTCGTTAACCTCAGATATGACTCCCTTTTGTTATCTTTAAGTAGCTGTACAAAAGAGATGCCATTTAACAAAGCAGTTTATGAATACAATGCATCTTGAGCATCCCAACTCTTGGGGTACCTTGAGTGATTCCAATGGTAGTGTCATGTTCTACCTTGTGTTAGAATTGTTTATCCATAAGACATACAACTAGAACTCTTCCACATTTATGGCTCTATTCCTGCAATATGTTAGTAAAATTGCTCAGCTGCAATTTGTTTATATTAAATTGGAAATTATATTAAAGGTTAGCAATGAAATGATCAGATTTCTTCTCTGAATATAAGCCGTCCTGGAGAGAATATGAATTACAGTTGTTTTATTCTTTTTAGTCCTTCTGTTATTCATAATTGTAATAAGAATTTATTGACTCTGTGTGTGTGTGTGTGTGTGTGTGTGTGTGTGTGTGTGTGTGTGTGTGTGTGTGTGTGTGTGTGTGTGTTTGGTACTGAGTCTTGAACTCAGGGCCTAGGCAATATCCTTTAGCTTTTTCTTTTCTTTTTTGTCGGTCATGGGGCTTGAACTCTAGTCTTGGGCGCTGTCCCTGTGCTCTTCAGCTCAAGGTGAGTGCTCTACCCCTTGAGCCACAGCGCCCCTTCCGGTTTTCTAGTGGTTTTTATTGGAGATAAGAGTCTCACAGACTTTCTTGCCTGGGCTGGCTTTGAACCACAATCCTCAGATCTCAGCCTCCTGAGTAGCTAGGATTACAGGCGTGAGCCACCAGCGCCCAGCTCCTTTAGCTTTTTCTTATGTGCAAGGCTGGTGCTCTACCACTGAGCCACAGCTCCACTTCCAGATTTTTTTATGTTTCATTTGAGATAAGAGTCTTGTGTCTGTCTGCCTGGGCTGGCTTCAAACCATGATCCTCAGATCACAGCCAACTGAGTAGTTAGGATTACAGGCATGACCCGTTGGAGACTGGCTTGATTAGCTTTTGAGTACTCTGAGTTAGAAGCATAACAGATTTGACAGATGATGTGGAAAGACTATAATTAAAATTAACACAAATATTGATAGACATAGAAATAAGTGAAGCAGGCCCAGTGCCTGGGTGCCATGCCCTGGTGTTTGCTCATTGTTTCCCGCCATTCCTTATCACTTGACAACGGTTAGAATTTCCTTCTCTTGCTCCAGTACCCACTAGGGTAGATGGTGTTGTGCTGTATTACCGGATTATTATTCCGGAATGAAGGACTTACCCTGGATGCAGGCAATGCCTTCTGCAGATACTTTTAGCTGAAAACTTCAGGGATTGCCAGACTTCTTTCCAAATAGGCCCCTCCCCAATCACTGATGCTGCAATAGAATGTATTACTTTATTCCAGCATCAAAGATGCTCAAGCATCTCCCTCTCCTCAACCCTGCTTCCTTCCTTTCTCCCCCCTTCCTTTGCATGGTGGTATCCTCTCCATGGCACTCCCCCACAACCTGCCCCATGCCTATTTCCAACCACTACCCTCCTTGACTCAGTGCTCCTTTCCTTGTTACTGTCACTCCCAATATGAAGAGTCATTCTTCCAGAATGAGCCTGGCTGAATTCCCACCAAGAAGGCAAGATGTAACTGTCTCCAAAAATCACAGATGGGGGTGGGGCACTGCCTGGTGACCTAAGTTAGGTGGGCATGGCATAAACATCCAAGCAGGAATCAGAAACTCAGACCAGTTGATCTCAGTTACAAAGGGGGCAGTGTAGGGCTCACAAAGGTACTGACAGGTGAGAAGACAGAAATGGGTAGAGAGGCTATTCCTAAGAACATGTGAAAGAATGATGGCAGCAATATTTTTAGACAATATGGCTTTATAGAAGGAAAATGATTTTGTCAGTGGTTCTGTTTTGTCATGTTGGGACATATATGCTGTGGTATTAATCAGGGTTCGTCCATGATAGAATAAAAAATGGTTAGCAGGAGATGTGATACCTTAGAGGCTGAAGATGAAAAACCAGAAGCCCTCTGGGTGGATTGGCTTAGAAGTCAGCAAATTGGTTCTCGTTCAGAGTATCTAACTTCTCAAATAACTGTAGTATAAACAGTGTATTAGGTTAAATTGTATGAAATTGCCAAGATTGAAGTATATTTGACCTACAAAAGTGATAAGTGTACATAGATTAGCCTAGTAATTTCAATTTATTTATTGTTTGCCTTCCCCAACTGGGTGCAGGTTTTTTTTTTTTAATTGTTGTTGTTCACAATACTGTGTCATGGTGTCTAGTACAGTGGCTAACCCAGTAGGTACCCAAGAAAATTTTGGCTAATGTAAGGAATGAATTACTGAGTCCCCAAATATTTTGGACCAGAATTTATCATATTACATAGAATTTCTTCAATTATGAAGAACATATTTTCAGTTTAGATACTTTAATCAAATAAGAGAATTTATTGGCTCAATCAACTAGAAAATTCCAATGGTTTCTAGTTTCAGACATAGCTTGGTTCAGAGGATTGAATACTGTCACCATGAGAATATCTCTTGCCATCATTCAACTGAGTATTCTTCTGTGTTGACATTATCTTTAGGTAGATGTCTTCAATTTGATGATTCCTAGTATCTCCAGACTTACAATCACTAGCTTCCAAACTCCAGAGAAAACATCTTTCCCCATAGTTCTAGTCAAAATGCTTAACTGTGACTCCCCCAGAATCTACATTGGCAATGTCTAAAGAACCAAGACAAGGCCAGGTTCACCTTAGTCAATTAGGCTAAGAATGGGAGCAATCTTAGCTCCTTCATGGAGAATCTTGGTGTTTTTAGCAAAATCATAACAGATGAAACGGATTGAAAACTTACTTCCTTGGCACTATTAATTCTAAAGGCAGCCCCCACAAAACCCCATAATTATCTCTGGTTATACACAAGTAACTGGTGCACAGAGAATCAAAGGACTTGTCCACATTCACATAGCTGAGAAACTAGAATCAGGATTGAGGCATAAACAATCAAGCTTACAGCCTATTCTTTAACCACCCCACTTTGCTACATGAAAGGCAGTTAGGAGTAAAGAAAAACATGTTTGTCCACTCTACTTAGCTTAGTCATTTGTAGAGTCAATGGTTTGTTAGCATCTACGTCATGGGGACAAACCTTGAGTTGCCAGTTTACCTGTTATCAGGAAGGATATTTCTCTGAGACTGTCTCAAAAGTTGTTGGGACAGAAGTGGATTTTAAATACCTACTGGTCTTTCCCCAACCCTCACATTCTTCACTATACTTGATGTTCTGAACCAAATTAATATGATTCATTCAAAATCAATTTTCAGAGCATCTTTAATATACCCAAAGAAAACCACTGTGTGGGTATGTAACAAATATTTTTCAGCTAAGAACCTAAATTGGTAATCTATTAGTATTCTAGTAAGTTTGATATACACTTGGGCCATCCATACTCTAGTTGGTCCTTTACATGGTGAAACTGAGTTCCTAATAAATATCAACTTTCTCTCCAATTCCATACCCATCTTCTTGAGAGTAACTAATCAAAGGTACCTTCTGCACATAAGGGCTCACTGTGGCTAAGATAGTCTATGTTCTTCTAAATAATTGTAGACAGTGATTAGTTGAAGAGTGCAATGAGAAGATAGATCATAGAGGCCTAAAAACCAACTTTACTTGCTATACAATGTCTTTGGAGTGAAACATTTAATCAACGTTATTTTCTGTTCAATGAGAGTAGAATTGGAATTAGTCAAGATTCTTCTCGGTAAGCTGCAGCCTTTTTGACTCAGGCACAACACAGTTATTGGACTGGTGGATATAATCTGCTTTTCTCTGAATATTTGCTCTTGTCTCCTCCCTACAGAAGGGAATCCTCTGCTACCTCTTCATTTCTGTTTTCATATGGCTTTATCTCTACCTGGCTCTGGTGTGGCTTCTGGCTCAGACCCTCCATGACTCTAGTGACCCAACAGCTCTAGTGCTTATCATGTCTAAGTCATTTATCTCAGTTATTTCAAAGTCCTCGGACTCTAACTGGCTCACTTCAGTTTATGGATGAGCTCTGCCTCATGCCAATGAGTTTCCCTCATCCTACAAGCTACAGGCAGAGGCAGGATCATGTACCCCTGACATGGACCTAGAACCTTTCTTCAGCAGGAACAGTGGGTAGAAAGCAATTTTGAGGAAGCGAGTATGTATACATGAATGGAATGGGGTAGAGGAACATGGAAACAATAACTATGTTTGCTATCTTATTCCAAATTGTCTCTTGTTATAAAAGAAAATCATTTGCTGATGGATATACCCAGAGGGAAAATGTGAGAGTTGGTTTTTGTGACCATCTGTAGAGTTACCACACTTAACCCTTCAGTGATTTTATTTTTAGATTTCCATACTGACCATGGTCACACGGGGTTTTTACTAGTATATTCTGTTTTCTGTCTTTTTTGTTTATTTTCTTGTTTTTCTGAGGCTGTGTCAAGCTAAATTCCCCACTTTGGCCTCAGATTTTCAGTCTTCCTACTTCAGCCTTCTGAGTAGCTAGGATATTTTCTGCTGTTTTGAAAATGACCATTTGAGTATGATATATAGATAGTACTCCATTAATCAGAAAACTAAGTTATTCCCAATACCTACTGAAGCTATAAAAGACACTTTCCTGTGTTTACTTATTATATATAATTTCACAAAACTGGAAAATGGAACAAAAGCAATTAGATGCCAAGTCAAAAGCCCTGTTATTAACAAGGAGAGAATCCTGACTGCCAATCTGTCAAGTGAAATCGTCATACATGGGCTGAAGTTATAGCTTAGTGGTAGAGTGTTCACTGGGAATGTGCCAGGCCCTGGGTTGGTGAATCAAATACTACTGACATTCCGGAGGTCAACATGGGAATAGTTAGTGAAAGTCAGTATGTATCATTCCTATGACCTATTAGTGTGTCTCTCCAGTTAGGCACAGGAGAAATTCATCCAGTGACTCCAGAGGTATGTATGAGGAAGTTCAGTGCAATGTTACTTATAGCAGAGTTGAGACTGGAGATAACGCAGGTGCTCATTACTGGAAGTAATGCCCAAGTAAAACATTATGATGCACTTAACATAATTGTATGTGGCAAGTCAAGGTAATAGACTTGATTTGCATTCAGAAACAGGGGTAGATCTTATTAAGAGTTCTGGGTGAGACTGCTGCAGTGGATCACACCTGTAATTCCAGCTTCTCAGGAAGCAGTGATAGAGTACAGTGATTTAAGGCCAGACCAGGCAAGATGTAAGACTCCATCTCAGGCAATAACCTGGGCAATTGCAATACGTGCCTGTGGGAGGCAGGAATGAGAAGATCAGAGTCCAGGTCAGCTCTGGCAAACCTGCAAGATTCCACCTGAAAAATAACTGAAGCCAAAGGGACTTGGGTGTGGCTTAAGAGGCAGAGTGCTTGCTTGGCATAAGGTCCTGAGTTCAAACTGAGGACTGCCAGAGAGAGAGAAGAGAGAGAGAGACAGACTAACAAAAGGAGAGCAGTACTATGTATGTAAATTAGAAACAGGCATTGCACAGAACATGACACTAAATTACTAAATTCTTCAGATCATCTTGATACCTAGTGGCATAATAGTATCACATTAGAGGGGCCACAGATGAGAAGGAGGATGATGGGAGTGGAGATGAAGGAAGAAAATAGTCAAAATGAGGAAAGAGTCAGAGAGACAGAGACAGAAATAATAGTGAGCCACCAAATAAACTCTCAGTCTTCTATATCTAAAGTCCAAGGAAGACAACAAAGTAGTAAGGGGGAAATGTTTGACTAGGTTAATAGAAAAACTCACTAATCATTGGGGAGCAAGGGGAAGCTGGTTGGTGCCCTCTGGTTGAGTTCCCTTTCCTCCTACATTCACCTTGGTGATAGGTACTCCGGGGAGAGGTCACTTGGCTCTTGTCACCCTGTATTCTAGCTCTCTGAGGAGGAAAAATGGAAGCCCTTGTGGAGACTGAGTGAGCACAGGAAGAGGGATTAAGGGACCCTGGAGAAATGTATGCAAATCTTGGGCTGCAACCTAAGTTCCAGCTTTGCCATCTGGGCCTCTTTGAATCCTTGAGTCTTACATCTTGCAAAAGTAACATGCCCTGTTTCAGAACCTGTGGTTTTTGACTCGCCCTCTGAAGGTCATGGTTGAAAATATTGCATGGCAAGATGGTATTTGGGAAGTTTAAATCCTCTTTACACTTGTGGCTTGACTTAAGGGAACAGCCTGTCACCTGACCTACCTAGGACAAAAGTGCACAAATATCATCCCAGCTGACTTCCTGTTAGAGAGTCAAGTAAACCTGTTTGCTCTGATCCTTTTTTAAAAATGCCACCTTCACCCATTGCAACAATGAGATATACAAGTCCTTATGTCGAAAACGAACTTTACAACTTTGGTGCGGGGCAGGGAGGGGGGGAGGGGGGAAGATGGGAAGGGATGGGAAGGGGAAACAAAGGAGGAGGCTACAATGCTTGATAAGAAATGCACTCATTATCTTGCCCATGTAATTGTAACTTCTCTGTACAGTATTTTCACAATAAAAAAATAAAATAAAATAAAATGCCACCTTCAACTTCCAAAGATGTAAAGAACATGGGTGCCAGTGGCTCAGGCCTGTGATCCGAACTACTCAGGACGCTGAGACCTGAGGATCACAGTTCAAAGCCAGCTAGGACAGGAGAGTCCATGAGACTCCTCTCCAATTCACTACTCCAAAAAAGCCTGAAGTGGTACTATGGCTCAAGTGGTAGAGTGCTAGACTTGAGCAAAAGAAGCACAGGGCTACACCCAGGCCCTGAGTTCAAGTCTCAGCACCTGCTCCCCCTCCCCACCCAAAAAAGCTGTAAAGAGATAACACAGAAAATCAGTGTATTTGGAGATGCCAGTTTGGGGCTACTTTGACATATGGTATGGGGGTAGGATGGGGTAGGGTGGAGATGTGATTAACTATCCAGGATAAGATGAAGAATAGGAAATAAGGTAGACATACAGGAGCTATTTGAAATTAAGTACTTCTTTTAAATTAATTTGATTTTTTTTTTGTTTTTTTTGTTTTTTTTTTTTTTGTCGGTCATGGGGCTTGAACTCTGGGCCTGAGCGCTGTCCCTCAGCTCTTCAGCTCAAGGCGAGCACTCTACCACTTGAGCTACAGCGCCACTTCCGGTTTTCTGGTGGTTTATTGGAGATAGGAGTCTCACGGTCTCTCCTGCCCGGGCTGGCTTTGAACCGCGATCCTCAGATCTCAGCCTCCTGAGTAGCTAGGATTACAGGCGTGAGCCACCAGCGCCCGGCTTTTAAATTAATTTGAAAAGCAAGGACATTCTTAAAAGGCTTTTTCATCAAAGACTTGAACTTCCCATTGTACCTCCTGAGTATTTCCATGTTTCTCTTAGGGCATCTCTTGCCTTAGTAGACATAGAAACTTATTACATAAGCCAAAGCAAGGATAAACTAATTAAAATAAACACAAGTATGCAGCACCTCTTTTCTCTGACAGCTTTAGCTGGAAGCTTCTCCCAAACAGAAGCTCACCTCCACCATCCACAGCAGTGGGTTTCAGTAGAGCCAAGACCGTGAAGGGTGGTTGTTACCAACTATGTACTCTATTTTGCTCTAACAGGGAGGAAAACATCCTAATGCTGAAGTGCATGCTTGTATTCTGCCTGCCCCTCATTCATTTTCAGGAATGTTTAAGTGCGCTTTCTGCTGAAGGAGTGAGGTGTCCTCCTTGGACTCAGCACTGGATGGTTTGTTGTAGGGTCTGTGGTCAGATGGACTGCCCTTTCTCCAAGGAAGACCCGCTTCTCCATTGGTGATTACTGCAAAAGACCAGATGGTTTCCTTTAGCCTTCTATTGGTTCTAATCTCCCTCAATCTTTGATCCCAGCCCTACTTGAAAGTAACCCCTCATTTAGCTCCTCTTGGGTGGTCTTCAGTGGAGATTTACTTAATTCTAACTTCTTGTACAGTCTTTCACCCCCATGTGCTTCCATGGTAAAAATTCTACCTTTCTAATTGCTAAGAGGAAAATTGTTAATCCTTTTGATTCAGCGAGCAGTATAATAGCCTTAAAATTGGCAACTTCATTGAAAAACTCAGAAAATGCTGACTCCTTGTGGTATTTAGGTAGCAGGGTTGTCTTCCCTATTCTTTTCTTCATTAGTCTTCAAAAGATAATAAAATAAAATTTGTTATTGAAGAGAGATGTTCTTTTAAAAGTACTGTCTCCTTGTTATCTCTCTAGTCCACAAATCTGTTAGCATTTCATGCATGGTGTCAAGTATTTGGGTGACTGATGGATCAGTTCATTGGGTGATTGTAGAAAGTAGTTACTGGGAAACAAGGGATATGGTGACGTTGACTAATAGAAAATAGAAATTCTTCCCCTCCCCCCTAGTTTTCTCATTATTTAAGAATAAACAACTTAAATTTCCTACTCTTAGATTCCAGAGGTTGTCTAGGCTGCCTATGTCAAATATCAGTGTGAGTGTAGAGATTGAGTTATTCGACATTACAACTGGTATATATTAGAATTCTCTTGACTTCATTATCAAAAGCTAACCAAACAAGCTAGGTTTTTGAAAGAGACCTCCAATTTTGCTTTGGGTTCATAAAAGCAAATTCCTTTAAAAAAAAAAGATTCTGGGAGGGAAGGGTTTCTGGGTCCTTGGCATATTCCATTGATCTTACTTATGAATAGAGAAAAGGTCAAGGATTTTGCTTATTTGTTTTCCATAGGCACTCTAAATTTTCAAAGATTTGGAGACTTTTAAGGGACTTTTAAGAGACACTTAATTTGTTACAGATGCATTAACATATTGAATTTATGTGAAAGAACGAAGGCCAGGCAAAGGATATTGGGTTCGTTATTTATTAGTAGAGCTAGTCAAAACTTCCCTGTTTTAACCAAGTGGTGGTTTGGCCCTTATTCAAGAAGCCATCTCTTAATATTGCTGTCCCCAGCAATTAATGTATACTGAGAGAGGAGTGTGCCTTAAACACTCAGCCATGTTGCATTCTGGGCCTATCTTTCCTTTCTTCAGACTAGACCTGGCACTCTGGGTAGCTATATCAAAATATGTGCTACTCCTGCTTCCTAGCCCAAATGAAATTCATTAGTGAGGACTACAAATTGGGCAGGCTCTGAGCCCCTTTCCATGTCAAGCCTCATTTCCCATTGTATCTGCCATACTTTCTCTGCCTGGTACATGGGCCTTTTCCCTGGTGCCTTTGACTCACTGTGGACCCTCCTCCTTTGTGGAAATCTATTTCCTCTTGTCTCATGGAGACCTCTGCTGGAAGACCTTTTTCTACTTGTGTCACATCAGTTATGATGAACTTTCCTGTTACCACGTTCTTCACAGTGCAGGTTCAGTTGGATATTCACTTATGCTTTATATGATGATCTTTGTGTTCCACTACTTTTGGAGCTTTGTGCCAGCAGAGGTGAAGTTGGGTTTGTTTCCTCTTATGAGTCTAGAGTTTAAGAACTTGCTTGGTGGTGAGCCTGGGTGCTGTTGGCTTATGCCTAGAATCCTAGTCATTCAGGAGCCTGAGATTCAAAGGATCAGGGTTCAAAGCCAGTCAGGCAAGACTCCACCCCACAAAATAACCAGTAAAAAGCAGTGCTGGAGGCATGGCTCAAGTGGTAAACAACAGTGGGCAAATGTGAGTCCCTGAGTTCAAACCCTAGCAGAACAAGAGGAAGAGGAAGAACAAGAACAAGAACACAAAAACAACAACAGCAGCAAAACAACAACAACTTGCCCTTTATTAAGTGGTCAATAATTATCTGTGAATTAGTGAGTATGTGGGTAAATAAATGAATGAATGTATACTATTAAGATTCACTTGACCTGTATTTATCTTTTCCATTTATCAGGTTTTAATTCTGAAGCCCGAATTTTCAGTTGTATTCTCGTCTTTTCTCCTGAATTGTTAAATATCAAGGGGGTCCAGAAGACCTCTCTCTGTTTCTCTTGCCCAGTCTTTAGTCTACTCTCAGATAGTGATGGAGCTCAGGGTTTAGAAACGAAGCATATGATACCATGTCCTTCTTCATCCAGTGCAGCAGATTTTTAAAAAATTAAATTATTCAAAAAGGAGTAGAGAGCACAAGAATGCAAAGGCAGTTAGGAGAGCACATGAGCATGTAGATCTTGGGTAATAGCTCATCAAAATCTGAAGTTAGTGCATCAGTAGCCTTTGGGATTTTTTTTTCCAATGGCCACCTTCATGTTTTATTCTCCTGAGGGAAAGCATGCGCCTGTCTCTAAAGCAATCAGAAAGTAGCTGTTGAAATCAAACAGCATTAGCTATGCAGATTGCTAAACACAGTTTTCTTCTGCAGAGATATAAATCAGGATGAAAAATATTAAATGTTACTGTGGCCATGTTCTCTCATTCCCTTCTCCTTTGCCCTTACCCAAACTTAGTCAGATAGAACTTCTACCCTTTCGTAAGACTCTTTTAAAGTTCTACTATTCTTCTGAGGGTTCAGTGTAGCCCTTGACAACCCTAGCCAACTCACTAAGCTAAAAGGATAGCTTACATATAAGGAACTTCCATTCAAGAAACTGTCCCCCAACCTTGGTGTTTCCTATCAGATCAGCTCTGGTAGAACACAAAGTTTTCTTTTGAAATTGTGCTTTCTAAAATAAAACTAGAATCCACTATTAAAGCTAGATTTTTGAAATAAAGTTACCCTACTTACTTTTTATTTTACTATAGTTTGGCATGTTTTAACGAATATACTTTTCTCTGAAAGTGTGTTTTGAGTAACTTAATACAAGAATCCAAATTTAGCATCTTTTATTCATGTTTGTGTAGTAATTTTACTGCTGTCTTGAATGAGACAACATTAACCTTTTTAAAATAAGAGAGGTTCATCTTTCAGCTAATAACGATCATGGAAAAATTTAATTCTCTCTCTATCCACTGCTAGTAAAATTTAGAAACATCAAGGAGAAACATAATTTTATCAAATTATTTTTCTCTCTGCTCTGTCCATGGCTGGTCAAATTTTTAAAAAGTTGGAAAATATCACACTTTCCAAATGAGTCCCTGTAGTAAGGAAAGCTTTACTTACCTAACCCCTTTTATGATTATTTTTTACCACATTGCATATGACAGTATTTTTTAAAAGCTTTTAAACAAAGGTAATAATATGTCTCAAAGGCTAGAACTTTTGATTTATAAAGTTAGGTGTGAATAAAATCTAAAGATAAATAGTGTATCATTAAAAAGTGAAATAATATTATTTTGATTCATACTTGACAATTTTTCACAAGAATGTTAAGCTCTTATATAAATATATGGTCTCCCCAGCTGTTCAAATAGTATGATTAATTAAATAGATTCTGTCTGAAAACCAACACTGGCTCTTGTTCTCAAATTGCAAATATGTTCAACGTAAAGGAAAATATAAAATGTTTTTCTCTGGTATCTGCTTTATTTGAGGTAAAGAAGTAATATAATTGAAAATTTCAAGGATTGTATAGATATATGCATGTATGTATTTGTGGGATCTATATGTGTAGTTCTCTGTGTGTGTCTGTGTGTATTTCCATATATACACACACATATATAAGTATATATGTATGTATATATATATATATATATATATATATTTGATGGTAGGAAATTTCATCTATAAGGAATCCTGCTAGTTGGTATCTCATCTATCCACTATAAAGCCAAAAAGCTGTTAAAAGTCAACAAAAAAGTCTTTCTAGAAGCCCAGAGAGAGGTTATCAAAGTCCATTCCATATAGCTTCTGCATTAAAATACCATAGACCTTCAGTTAGATTCTTACTGTTTTTATTTTAGTACAAGTCAAATAACTTGTTGGAAGACAGGAGCAAGGAGGGGTCCCTGAAGCAAATTTCAATGGTAGATAAGGAATGGAGAGAGGAAGGCCCCAATTCAGTATAAATTAAGGAGTTGAAGAAAGTTACTGAGTCGCAAAGAGACATCAGACATATTGTTTAGGAAAATTAATATGAAGTATGCTGACTATATCACAGAGGTCAGAAATCAAAGTCAGTTTGCAGATTGTTGCATGCATCTAGTTCCTATGCCCTTAGTCCCACTGAGCTATAATAAAGTTCTAAACAAAGGTGTGGAGAAGAAAGTAAAGTCATAAAAGAATTGAGGCCTTGGGAATCTCTTGGGTTGGGAGACAAGAGAGAAAAAAAATCAAAGGTGTCTTAAAAACTCAAGTCCACAAGAGTACAGTAATATTCATAGAGCCACTGGGAGAATTAAGCAACAGAAGTGGAAGGAAAACATTTGGGTGGGACTGGAGGAAGATGCTCAGTTCAAGTCTTCAGTTTAAGGAACAAGTTCAATACCCAGAATCTGCAAATGCCAGACTTGGATGGTCTCTAGAATGAGGCATAAAACAAAACCTATATTAGCTAAAGAGTACTTAGAAAGAATGAGGCATCTCTGCCACATTAAAAAAATAGATTTAATGTTTACAATTTTCTCATGAGGTAATTTCTGTCTTTATTTCAAACAATTATTTAATAAACTAAAAATTTAAAAATCATTATGAAAATTTAAACAATCATAAGCATGAAACATCAAAAGAGAGAATAAGGCACATTAGACAAATAACTTGCCTTTAAAAATATTACTTATAGCAAATTATAAGCAATTTAAAACAAAGATACTGCAATAGAAAGCAAGGAACCATAGAAAGGAGAAAATGTCAAAGCTGCAAGTAGAAAAATGAACTGAATAAAAAAAACACTCCATCAAAAATAAACCTCTCACAATCTTTCTCCACTTGTTTCAGATCTGGGCCTCTCACTCTCTCATAGGTCAGAAGACAATTGATGTTAAAATAACAACAGGCAAATGATACTTCATATAACCTAGGAAGGCAGCAAAGTCTATATCCAGTACTATTTAACATAAAAGATTAATTTTGAATAATGGATTAAATGTAATGTAATCAATAAAGGCAACAAAAAGATGTGAATTATTCCATGACGGTTCTATTTTATATGATATGTGTAACAAGCTAGCGGGCACTGATATTGGAATGGGTGTGGTTTTTCTGCACTTTGCGGGCCCTAATTAAATGGAAATTAGAATCAAAGTCTGAGAAGAGATCTGGGGTGGGCCCAGGAAGTCAGGCAAGTTCCAAAGCATCTCATCTAAGGGGAAAAGGATTGAAAAAACAAAACAAAACCAAACCAACAAAACAAAAACCAGATTTTAAAGCATTCGATCACCTCAGAGAGCAGCAGGATACAGTAAAAAGATTACCAGAAGCAAAGGGATTCAGAAGTATAAAATGCTTCTTTGCTAACCAGGAAGGAGGACAAGAAGGAAATAATAGCCATATTATCTAAAATGAAGAAGTTTACATTTTCATCCAGATAGTGGGGAGAAAATCTGTCATGGAAGCAGGCAAGAAACAGGATCTCTGTGTGGGTGTGCACGCGCGCGCGTGCTTGTGTGTGTGTGTGTGTGTGTGTGTGTGTGTGTGTGTGTGTGTGTGTGTGTGAATACATGCACACACATATATAGATATACCCCATATACACTTAGGTCTATACCATATATAATACATGCAATGTACCATACATTATTAATATAAAAGTATATTCAACATATATACCAGTATATAAAATAGAATCAGGAGATGGTTGTTTATTGTTTACTTCCACCAATGGTCAAACACAGCAATAAAGGGCTTAACTTTCTTTAAACACCTTAATTGATGTGTCATTGTTATATCAAGAACTATAAATATTGAACATGCACAATTGCATATGATAATATGATAAATATAATGGAAAGAGGCAGTTTCCCTCCTCACATCATAAACTGAGGAGGTGTCCATTGTCTCTGCTTGCATTTAGTATGACATTAGAAGGTCCAGCAAGCTGGATAAGGGAAGGTGATACTAGCGGTGTTAAGATGGAGAGTTAGAACAAAACTACACTTCACAGATGATATCATTGTGTATATTTTTAAAATCCTAGGGAATCTACAAAATAGCTTTTAGAACCAACAAGTTTATAATAAAGTAACAAGGTCAAGGCTAAAGGGTCAGTACTTTTTTCTCCCCATCAATTATTTTACTATCCTCTAGCAAAGACCAAAAAAATTAAAAGTAACATTTGAAATAGCTACAAAATTAAAATACTTAGTTATAAATACAATAAAATGTATACAAGACTTCAAGCTGCATCTTATAAAACATTCTCTTAATATAGCTCTAAACGCATAATACAGAGCTATAAAGTTCTGGGGAAAAAAAAAAACTTAGAAGAAAATCCTTATGACCTTGGGCTAAGCAAAGAGGTATATTTGTGTGTTTGTTTTTTTGCCAGTCCTGGGGCTTGAACTCAGGGCCTGGGTACTGTCCTTGAGCTTCTTTTGCTCAAGGCTAGCACTCTACCACTTGAGCCACAGCACCACTTCCTACCTTTTTTGAGTAGTTTATTGGAGATAAGAGTCTCACAGACTTTTCTGCTGGAGCTAGCTTCAAACTGTGATCCTCAGATCTCAGCCTCCTGAGTAGTTAGGATCACTTGTGTGAGCCACCAGCACATGGTAGCAAAGAGTTTTATATATGACTAAAAAGCACAATAGAAGTGTGGGAAGGTGACAAATTGGCTTTTATCAAAATTTTAAATTTTGTTCTTCAAGGGATGGTGCTAAGAAGAGTAAAGAGAATAGTTGAAATCATATATTTGACAAAAATGTTGAATCTTACACATAGGAAGAATTTCCAAAACTCAACAATAAGAAAACAGTAATAACAAAAACACAGGCAAATGTTGATATTTTGCCAAAGAGACAGTGCAGATGGAAATGAAGCACATGAGAAGATCCTCAGCATCATGGGCACCAGGAAATGCCAGTTAAAGGCACAATGGATCACCACTATTTTCCCACAAGAATGATTAAATCATAGAAGAAAGCCAGGTGCCAATGATGCATGCCTGTAATCCTAGCAACAGAGACCGAGAACTGAACATTGCAGATCAAAGCCAGCTTTGGCAGATTGTTATCTCCAAATAACCACTAAAAAGCCAGAAGTGGAGCTGTGGCTTAAGTTGTAGATTACCAGTCTGGAGTGAAAAAGCTAAGGGATAGCACCAAGGCCCTGGAGTTCAAGCCCCAGTACTGACAACAAAAAGAAAAACATGAGAAATAACCAATGTGACCTTTTTTTGTGTACTGCTACTAAGAGTATAAAATAATTCAGCCACGCTGGAAGTTTCTTAAAAAGTTAAACTCTGATTTTTCGGACCCAGAAATCTCAATTGTCTACTTAGACCCCTCATCCTAAATGAAAAACATATTTATGAATAGAAACCTGTACATAAATGCTAAACATACTGTTATTCAAAATCACCAGAAACTAGAGCCAACCTCAAATCAGTTTCATAGGTGAGTAAACCATTCAATAGAATACTATTGAGTAACTATAAGTAACATGATTAATACAATAAATGGATTTAAGTCTCACATTTATATTGTACTTGAAGAAAAACAGCTTCAAAATATGGAACACCACATAATTCTACTTATTTATAAAGGAAAGATTTATTGTGATTGTAAGAATTTTTGATTCACCGAAATCCATATAACTGTGAATCAAAACTCAATATAACCTTAAAAAAGAGATAAATTGAAGCTGATAATAATAACTTTATTACTTATGACTTGGGAATTGAGAAGTTGAAAGCGTTTAGCTGATATGGTTTTCTATTTTCTTTTTTTTTTTTGGTTTGTTTTCTGATACTGGGGCTTGAACAGGGCTTAGGCGCTGTCCCTGAGCTTCTTTTTGCTCATGGCTAGCACTACCACTTTAGACACAGATCCACTTCTGGCTTTTTTGGTAATTTATTGGAGAAAACAGTCTCAAGGACTCTCCTGCCCAGCCTGGCTTTGAACCATGATCCTCAGATCTCAGCCTCCTGAGTAGCTAGGATTACAGTCATGAGCCACTGGCACCTAGCTAGGATATGGTGATAAATCAGCTGGAGCTGGAAGATCCAAGATGGCCTCACTATTGTATTTAATAGTGGCTTATTATATTTAATACTGGCTGAGACACCTTGCTTCTTTGCACACAGCATCTTTTTCTAGATGGTTTATTACCCTTCAGCTACCTCTATGTTCTATCTTTTCAACAGATTAGCTTGGTCATCTTACACAGCAATTAGGTTCTGAGGACTAAACCCATAAAGCCACTTAAGATCTGATTTCAGAAGTTCCAGAGTGTCACTCTCTATAGGCAAGTTTCCATGACTGTAACAAAATACCGGAGACAATCATCTTATAAAAAGAAAAGGTTTATGGTTTTCAATGTTCTAGTCCATGGTCAGCTAGCCCCATTACTTTTGGGCCCATGGCAAGACAGAAAATCATGGTGGAAACACTTGGAGCAAAGCCTCTCACCTCATGGTGAGAAAAGGAAGGAAAAGAAGGGGCCTGGATTCCTGGTATCCCCATCAAGGTCACTCTCAATGCCTCACACCAGGTAGAAAGTGGAAAGTAGTTATTTGCCTTCTATGTTTTGCTGCTTTCTGATCATATGTATTGCTCTGGCTATGATATTCTGTAAGTCATCCATTCCATAGAAATACTCCCTACCACTGACTTTACAACCTCGAATGGTTGGGGAATAAGACTTGAACCAATGCCACTGAGAAAACAGATTTCAATCAAATTCAGGCCTGTCAGTGTTTATGGAAAATGTTTTCCTCAGGAAGTCAAAGTTGTCTTGATCTTCACAGTGAAAGGGTAGCTTAAAATTCTCAGAGGCTCACTTTCTACTAACTGTTTATTGATTGAACTAGGATGGTTATGATAATCCTTGCAAGTTAAAATTCTCATTCCATTTTGCAAATAGATGATCTTAAGTCTTTAGTTTTGTTAGAGCAAAGCATGTTTATGTGGCCATTGGAATACAGTCTACTTGCAAATGTTACTATCACATATTTTAGGGGAGAATTAACTTGAAATTAAAGTTTGCTCATTTAGAATTCAATTGTTTGATAGAAGTGAATAAAACACAATTTGAAATTGAATAAGGGAGGGAAGCCAATCACCATTTCCCCTTCTCTTTACCACCATGAGCACTTTCAATGTGAAAAATAAGGACTTTCTTCTAGCCTTTGTTTCTGTAGCCATAATAGACTCAGAAGTGAAGTATATTTCAAAACTACTTTGTGGTTGCTTTCAGTGACTGGGAGATTTCCTTAGTTGCTATTGTATTTCCACATCTGCTTCTTCTGCAGCTACATTAGACTTGATACAACATTTAGATTTGTAATTGTCTTTCCCAGACCTATACATAAAGACATGGAGGTGGAAACCACCTACTATAAATAGTAAGTTGTATTAACTATGATCCTGGGCCAACAGGAGGAAATGATGAAGCATGAGGAATGTGACAGAGATGCAGGGTCTTTTCCCTTTCTGCACATGCTAAGGAGCCTGACAAAGAACATGTAATAATAAGTCTGAGTGTAGCAAAAGGCAAAAAGCTAAGGTATAGTCAACAGAAGAAGCTGACCTAGAACTGATCATCTCCAAAGGGCACTGAGAACACTAGTCATCTCAGAGTAGAGTTCTGATATGTAGTAGAGAATTCGGCTAAACTACTGACATGTAAATCCTTGAGATAACCTGAATTACACGAGTGTCTTTTACTTATGGTGTTCCCTCAGCCCTGTGCTTAAGTTTATGAGATATCTTAGCATGAGAACTAGCCAATCTGGAGCCATGTATTGGGACCACCTATGTGATTAGAACAGGGTTTGAGTCATATGATGTCAGTCTGGTCTGCAGAGAGTAGAAAGGCCCTAGAGATTGAGTTCATCCATGTGGCCAGTGATTTAATCAACCATGTTTATATGATGAAACCCCAATAAAAACTATGGATACCTGAGCCCCAGGTAAGTTTGCCGGTTGGTCATACATACGAATGAACCAGGAGGGGAAAAGGTCCTGAGAAAAGGTCTAGAACCTCCTAGAACTAATGCTGGGTGTTCCTTCATTGCCAATCTACACTGGTATCTTTCCTATAAAACTGGAATTGTAAGTGTATTGTCTTCCTGAGCTTCACATTTAATTGTTTCATTATTGAACCTGGAAGAGTGTTTGGAACCTCAGAGTTTGTTGTCTGTTAGTCACAGGTTTGGGAAGCCTGGTAGCCTTGGGAGCCTGTGGCTGGTGTCCAAGGGCTCAAACTGTGGATAATGATGCCCTTCACCTGCGAAATTTGTCCCACCACTGGGTTGTTACGGGCTGGAATTTGCATTGCAATGCCAATCATGGGAAACCCATTTGTATGGATAGAACTGAGCCAGACTGTGAGGCATTGGACTTGAAAAGGTCACATGATATGATTTAATACAATAACCCCTGTATATTGAATAATTGTGATTGTCAGAAAGCTCATTGTAGGATATCCCCTCCTACCTCTGCAGAGAAATACCACCATAAGATGCAGGAAGCATTAATATTTTATAGAAAGGTATTTAAACTAGACCCAAACCACAAAAAATAACAAGAAATCTTAGATTCTTGTTCGAACATCACCATCCTGTACCACTGACCTTCTGGAAGGTCATCCTGTTTTCATGATTTTGTTTTCCTATCAGTATAATAGGCCAGCTCTCCTCTTTTCTAAGCTTCTGTGATTTCATAGGCTCAGATAAAGTTATAGTTTCTGAAATATTGGGTAGGTTCCCTTTTATTTTCAGAGGAGTTTGAATTGAAATAAGCAACCAGAAAAGCAGCAGATTGTTTGTGTGGGTATGGAGGGGATTGGGAAGGTGCTTCTCCTTGCTGCCATGGGAATAGGAGGTCCAAAAGGAGCTAGAGCATCATGGGAAGGCTGTGTTCACAGGAAAGCCCAGCAATGCGAGCCTTAGTTAGCGATCTTGTAGACCAAGCCCCACCAGCTCTGTATCGTGTGGTTTTGTAACAAGGGAAGTTAGGGGTATTGTCTCCTGTATGTACCTCCCCTTGTGTACCAGGAACTCCATAACCATTTCACAATGTAGACTAAAGAGACCTGGAACTTGCTATATTTCTAGAACCTTTAAGAGGTATTTTGTGAATATAAGTTTTTATCCTGGACTTTTGTTTGTTTTTGGTACTCATATTGAAGGCATGAATTTAGGGCCTCAAGCTCTTGTTTAGTTTTTTGACCTTAGGCTGGTGCTTTACCACTTGAGCCACAACCTCTGGCCTTTTGCTAGTTAATAGAAGATAAGAATCTCTTAGCTTTTTCTGCCCTGGCTGGCTGGCTTCAAATCAGAATCATCAGATATTAGCCTTCTGAGTAGCTAAATTTATAGACATGAGCCATCAGCACCCCAGAGTTACCCTAGACTTTGACAAATTCTAAGAAATTCTAAAGAAAATAACTCAGGAATATGGCCTCCAAGAAGATTTGGACGCTCTGCTGGGTTTGCAAACATGTGGTTTACTGAATTGTCATACAAGAATGGCTTCTAAAGACTCAAAGAGAACCGTTATCAACAGTTATCCTTATGGATTGCCGATATGACATCATTCTTCTGAACAAGTTGCTTTAGTTTCTAAAGCTATGGATTAATAGGGTTTTGCTTCTTTTGCTTCTGCCATCTGCGAATTTTTATTCTCAGCTCCTCTTGTTGGCATCTGAAATCCTTGGAGGTAAGATGTTTTGCTTTGCTTTTTGTAGAAGCGGGAGGGCTAGCTCCCTTTTGTATGGTAGACATCAGAATGGGAGTTTTTGGTGAAGTTTCAAGGATGGGGTGGAAGGTAGATTTTTTTTTTAGCCATCAAAATCATTTGAGCTCACCAAATCAACAATAAATCACAAAGTCCAGATTTCTGTTTCAAGGGGAGGAGACCAAGGCAGTGGATGTGCAAATTAGCCAGGCCACGACTTTCTGGCTCTTGGTTCATTTTGTAAACAAAAGCAGGCCTGAATTCAATCAAACATTACTTGTTAAAGTAAACTAGCAAAAAGCTGGTGAAAATTAAAGTAGAACCGAAGATGGTTTCAATAATTTCATTCCCCAGCTTTTAGCTTGAAAAAAAAAGAGAAAGAAAGAAAGGAAGGAAGAAAGAAAGAAAAGAGAGAAAGGAAGGAAGGAAAAGAAAGAAAGAAAGAAAGAAAGAAAGAAAGAAAGAAAGAAAGAAAGAAAGAAAGAAAGAAAGAAGAACTCCCTCCCCCCCCCATTCCATTCTATGTGGCATGTCCTTTCTTTCAAAACACTTCCTTGACAATTAAAGAGCATTTTACTGAGGGTTATGCACATCTTGAAAAATGCTACCTGTAACACTGAATAAATTGCAAACAAAATTCTGCATACCCTGTCTGCAATTCTGACGGTATTTTTGTAGGCTTTTAGAGACTTTTTCAAGAAGAGAACTGGGACTCCATAGGTTGGCTAGCTGAAGGCCTAATTGATTGATAAATACCATGTGTCTGGTATGCTGTCCTTGTTTGAAGTGACACTGAGAGATTAGTTGTTTCTAGACATGTTTAGGTCTTTAATCTATGCAGGGCTCTTGAGCTTCCTCTCCAAACTGAACAAAGCCTGAGGCATTTTGCTCTATGGGACTAGAAGCAAGTGGAGCAGGGCCTTTCTGAAGGTCAGTTGTTCCACGGAGATGACTGATCTGAGCTTTCAATTCTCAAAGGGGAACAGTAGGAATCTGTGGGCGAGGGGAGTTGTAATTGTCAAATTTTAAACTTGAACATTCCCAAGGAATGCGTGTAGAGCTGTCATGTGGCATGGGTGGAGGGGGGCAGGTATCTGGGCAGCCATCCAGAAGGTTATTTCTAAGAGGTTTGGGAGTAGGTCTAGCTATCCAACTGTCCACCTGGGCCAAAAGTAATCCCGAGTCATTGCCTGAAACTCCTTCCACCTGTGAACTTGTATTATGTTCCAGCAACTAAAAGAGGTGTTGATTCTTTTCAGGCCTAGTTTGTCTATGATGAAGTTCAACCCACCACAGAAGGACCCAAGGGAGCTAGCCTGTGGGCTCCAGGCCTGTGATTTATGTTTTCCTTGAGCTTTACTGTTTTTTCCTTCATTGCTGACAGTAAGGTAGACATCAAATACACGGAGACAGAAAGACAATGCACAGTGTCTGCTACAGTGCAGAAGAAAAGTAGGTAAGATCTTGTAAGCACAAACCAACTTCTGGTAAACAGACAACCACAAAAATATCACTAAAATGAAATGAACGTTGCAGCAGCAGTGTGCTAAGATCGGCTCCAGAAGAAAAAGCTTTGCAAGGACCTTCCTTAAAAGCATGTACCATTACCAGCCTACAATTAGGAAGAACTTGGGCTTCTGCTTCTTGGCCTGGGCTTGGACTCCAGTATATCAGCTGACTGTAGAATTGTCAACTTGGAGTGGGTATGGAAAAGTGCCCTGTCCACCCTACCTACTCAGAGCTCTTTGCTTTGGAAGAAGATTCATTTAATGCTTAATGGGAATAAAATAATTACCAGTTAGTGTGTGTGTAGGGGGGCGGGGTTACTGGGAATGAAACTCAGCGCCTAGGGCATGCTAGGCAAGTGCCCTACCACTTAACCTAAGTCCCACCAGCCCTTCGGTTTGTATTTTGCTTTTGAAATAAGGCCTCGCTAAGTTTGTCCAGGCTTGGCTTTGATTTCATGATCCTCTTACCACCTGAGTAGCTGGGATTACAGGTATGAACTACCCTACCCAGCTACCAATTAACTTTTAAATACATTCATTATGGACCTTCTTAGAAACTGAACTACATGAAATGACTTCTTGTAATTTCTTATCCTATGGTCCTGCTATGACTTGTTTCATAGAAGTAGGTGCTACATATACTGTTATGGTGCTTGAAATACTAGTATGCAAGGACTTGTTTTCTATTTTAAGATTGTGTCTTTGCTCCTGAAATTGACAGTTATGACTCAAGAAATCCTAAGTTATCCTCTTCTATCCTGGTACCCATGTGTGATGTTAGCTCACCAACTCATTACTAGAGGGATGATGTTCATAAAAGGTCCTTGGGGGCCAGGCACCAGTGATTCATATCTGTAATCCTAACTACTCAGGAAGGTAAGATCTGAAGATTGTAGTTCAATGCCAGCCTGGGCAGAAAAGTCCATGAGACTCTTAACTCCAAAAAGCCAGAAGTGGAGCTGTGACTCAAGCGATAGAGTTCTAACCTTGAGCAAAACAAAACAAAACCAAAAAAGCTAAGGAACTGCACTCAGGCCCTGAGTTCAAGCTCCATTACTGGCACAAATAAAAGAGTGTGGTCTGTGAGCACCCCATATTGATGGCTGCCCTCTTGGGGGTAATGGGACCCCAAGGTTTCATCACCGTTATACCTTAACTCTTAGTCTTTTGTGTTTATGCCATTGCGGAATGGCTCAAGACATCACTTTTTTTTTTCCCCTAGCATACATTGTTTGTCTGAAAATACACCTGGAGAGCTGCCCAATTTGGAAATGACTTAAATTACAAAAAAAGCACAGCTGTCTCTAACAGCTCTAGGAGTTCTTGCAACGAGCCTACAATTTATTGAGTAGGATTAGATGCTTATTGCCTATGACACTTTAAATACCATTACATTGAAGTTTATACAAGAAAGTCCAAGTTTAAAACTGGAATCTTAGCAATAACAGCTGGGCCATTTGTTTATGTGATAGGCAGGAAAGAATGACTTCTGTAATCTTTGTATTTGGCTTCAGGAGTCTGCTTTGGTGGGGGTGGGGAGGGAGGTGTAGATGGGCGCAAGGGAGAAAGACGCTAATTTCAGATTGTCAAGCTGAGCTGAGCCCCACTGGTTAATTTGTCCCTCATGGGAAGACCCTCTGCCAAGGATCTTCTCCTAGCCTCCTGCTCTCTCACACCTGACGACCAAGGACTTGAAATACTGTAGTCCACCTCAATGACAGCAAGGGGTATGTCACTAGCCGGCTCCCATCCCTCTCCCCCCCCCCCAGGCGGCTCACATTCCGCATTTTGTTTGTAGCATGAAAGACTTTGTTTTAAATCATAATAGCAACCAGGCTGTAATCACATTAGTGCACACATGGAGAACTTGCAGAAAGTCATGTGTTTTGGATTTGACATTCTGATTTATGGTTGTGTGCTCCAGTTACACAGCTGCAATCTCATTTTCCGACAAAGATGTTTTCTATTTTTCTATTACTTTGCTTCACCCTGTCTTTATGTTGGGGGGAAAAATGAAAGCCACCAGGTGAAATCAGAACGTAAGGACAAATGTTTTCATGTTTGCTTTGGAGAGCGTACTAAATGGTGGATATTGGCATTTCAAAGCTAGCTTGTGATTTCGGAATAAAAAGTTAAAATGCAATTGCTTACTTCACCTAATCACAAATTAAAGAGGTACATGGAAATTTTGTTTGTAAAAAGCCCAGATTTGAAATCCGACAGACTTTCTATACCCATTTCTACATCCATTTCCCAGGAGGGCAATGAAAAGCCATGTTCCATTTTGGATACAGAGTCGTAAACAGAACTCCAGCTTAGCACACTTCTAGTACAGCTTTCAGCAGTTCGGAGCGGGGATGGTGCAAAGACAAATCCTTGTCCACCTGGAGAAAGTGAAACAGGTGGAGAGTGACCTGTCCAAGGTCACACAGCAAGTTCATGACACAGCTTAGGGTCAGAACACAAAAATTGCCCCCTGTATTGAAAACATTTTCCACACTCTCTGTCCAAGTTGAATAGAGCTTTTCGGGGTAACTACCACCACAAAGAATATTCAAAACCAGCTTTTTGTTAACAAATGAGGAAATTCCTTTGCCTTTTGTGTGTGAGGAGGGTGGGAGAAGATGGGTAGGTACTGGTGTTTGGACTCTGGGCCTGGGCACTGTCTCATAGTTCCACTTCTGTCTTCTTTTGATGGTTAATTGGAGATACCAGTCTCAATGGATTTTCCTGCCCCAGCTCTCTTTGAACTGTGATCCTTAAATCTCAGCCTCCTGAGTAGTTAGGGTTATAGGTGTGAGCCACTGGTATCTGACTCCTTTGCTATTTTGTTTCTTCTTCACATCTAACCAATTTTGTCTTGTCATTAGTATGGTGAAAATTCAAATCCATACCTGGCTCACCAATGGGTGTGATGCCACAGTCTATTTTGGTGTCACATTTGAAGGACGTTATTGACAATAAATGTAACAATCTTGTCACGTATACTAAGGCTTAACATGTTAGACCTTGTACACTTCTAAATATACTTTCCTTTTTTGACAATTCAATAAATGCTCAAAAAAGAGATTCAAAAGTACATGTAAAAGAAAAAAATTTAAGTCTAGTATGGTAGGTCATGCCTGTAACACTGGGGAGGCTGAGACAGGAGGAACTTGAGTTAGAGGCCAAACTGGGCTATAAAATAGTGAGATCCTGTCTCAAAAAGCCAAGAGCTAGGTATATAGCTCAGTGGTAGAGCACTTCCTAGGCATGCACATGGGACTGATTCCCAGCAGCAGAAACAAGCAAGTAGAAGTTAAAAATATGTACTATAAATGTATGTAGGGGTATGAACCGTCTAAAAGATTTCCTGTCTATAAAGGAAGAACACTGATAGCTTATATCTGTAATCATAGCTATTCAGGAGGCTGAGTTCTGAAGGATCACAGTTTGAAACTGCTCAGAAAGCAAAGTTTGAGAGTTTCCACCTCTAATTAACCAGCAAAAAAGAAAAAATGCTTGACTGGATGCATGGATCTGAGCAGAGAAGCCAAGTGAGTATAAGGCCCTGAGTTCAAGCCTTAGTACAAAAGAAGGTAGGAAGGAAGGAAGGAAGGAAGGAAGGAAGGAAGGAAGGAAGGAAGGAAGGAAGGAAGGAAGGGAGGAAGGAAGGGAGGGAGGGAGGGAGGGAGGGAGGGAGGGAGGGAGGGAAAAGAAAGGGAGAAAGAGGGAGGAAAGAGCCAGGGACAATGCCTCATGCCTATAACCTCAACTTACTCAGGAGGTGAAGCTCAGGAGGATTGAGGTTTGAGGCTACCTCAGGAAAAATATTAATGAGAGCTCATCTCAATCAATAAGCCAGATACAATGAGTCTTTAATCTTAGCTCTATCAGGGGTCGTAGAGAGGAGGATTAAGATTTGAGGCTTGTCTAAGCAAAAACATAAACCCTACCCAAAGCAAATGGGCCTGGGGTGATAGCTCATGTATTCACCTGTATAGCAAGTGCTGAACAGAGCTCTGGGTTTAAACTCTAGGACTCCCAAAACAATTTAAAAAAAAATCAAAACCTCTTGTTTAGATCATTATTCACATCCATGTTCCTTAATGTAGATTCGGTCTCTAGGGAAAGATTTTGGATTTGGTAGTCAGGTTGTTATACAGAAGAAAATCCATATATCAGTAAATAAGCTTATTTCTTAGTAGGAACTTGTACATTGTAAATGATGATAGAGAGACTAGGAGACCAACAGTTCTGTTTAGGAGTTTGGGGAAATACTTATCAGAATTTTACATTCCTACCTAGACTCTTGGGCAAACGAACATTTAAACAATTCCATTTCTGGAATTGTTTGCTGGCACTTGTAACTGAAAGCTTCCTGGCAGCTTCCCGTGAGGGCGTAGAGTTATCAACTAGATCCTTTAGTGAGAACAGCATGGATCTATGCCATGGCTGGAAGAGTGACTGCCAATGTCGGAACTCCTGCAGCACATGGCTACAAGGGTGGTGATGATGCTGACTGTGATGATCAGAGGCTAAAATGGGAGTTATTTTGCAAATACGGTGTTGATATTGAGAAACACATCTTTGTCTGACAAAACAGAATATGAATAGTAATTGAAAAAAATCTTACTGTTGGACTGGGAAGGTGGCTCAGTGGTAGAGCACTTGCCTTGCGTGAGGCCCTGGGTTCAATTCCCCAGCACCACATAAGCAAAAAGGAAAAAAGCCAGAAGTGGCGCTGTGGCTCAAGTGGTAGAGCGCTAGCCTTGAGCTGAAGAGCTGAGGGACAGCGCCCAGGCCCAGAGTTCAGGCCCACGACCGGACCCAAAAAAAAAAAAAATCTTGCTGTTGTATTTTTTTTGATCGGAATATGAGTATAGAGAACTTTAAGTTTGTCAAAATCTCCTCATTCAGTGTTAAAAAGGTTTGTTATTAAGTTTCTCTTAGACCCCCACAGCTTCTTTCATGGACCCTTAATAGTACACTTCCTCTAGTCTCTGTTACTTTGATGGTAAGCTGGACTCAAGATTCACATTGTTATAGGAAAATATTCTAACATATGAGGAGCGTTCTTTAGTCAAAATCCAAAGTACTGTTCTTGTTGCCAATGACATTTTTAAGGAGCTTTATGTATATGCTCTCTGAAGGTGTAGGGTACCAAGAATGCCACCAGCCTTGTTATTCTCACACTGTGGAGACATTTTCTATTTTATATGTCATCTAGTTTTGTCATCTAAAAACATGTGTAAGTTTTATATCCATAAATAATACTACTCTTCTCTTTTGGACTCACTTTTGTTTTTTGTCTCAAAATGGAAACTACCAGTATCCCAGAAATGTGGAGATCTTTGAATGCCCTTTTTTTTTTTTTAAAAAAAAAAAAAGAATAATAGTAATAATCATGTTCTGAAAGCTATAAGAAAATACCATCGATTGGGTGGTTTGTAAACTGTGGGATTTTATTTTTTCCAGGTGTTGTGGAGGCTGGACGTTCACTCAAGGCATTGGTATATCAGATGTGAGGCCAGGCTTCCATCCCTCGTGTGGAGTTTCCCTGGAATGGGCTGGGGTCTCTGAGGCCTCTTTGGTGAAGGTACTAGTCCCACTCTTGAGGGCTCCACCTTCGTGTCTGAGTCACCGATATGGCACCACCAGTCACCTTATGGGTTACGATTTCCACGTGAAGCCGGGCACTGGTGGCTAACATCTGTAATCCTAGCTACTCAGGAGGTTGACATCTGAGGATGGTGGTTAGAAGCCAGTCAGGGCAGGAAAGTCCATGAAACTTATCTACAATTAACTACCAGAAAACCAGCAATGACACTGTGGTTCCAAGTGGTAGAGCACTAGCTTTGAGCAACAAAACAGAGACAGCACCTAAGCCTTGAGCCCCCCAACCACCAACAACAACAAAAAAAAGAGTTCAGCATGAGCATTTGGAAGGGATCATGGTCATTAAATACAGGGCACTTTGACTTGAGTTACCTAGGATACAGAAGATGGATGAAGTTTTGTTTGTTTGTTTTGATTGTGAGGCTTGAACTCAGGGTCTGGGTGCTGTCCCTGAGCTCTTGTTCAAGCACTCTACCAAATCGAACCACAGCTCCACATCCAATTTTCTGGTAGTTAATTGGAGATAAGAATCTCACAGATGTTCTAGGATGGTTCTAGCAGAGGATCATAATAGCTCAATAGCTATGTACATATAACCATATAAAATGATGCTAATCATTTCCAAGACAGGAAAACAAGAGAGTTTTTTATTTGTTTTTGTTATATATTATACGAAGTCATTTCTTTTCTCTTTCTTTTCCCCATTTGGTTTATCACCTGTTGTCACTGTTTTTTATTTTGGTACTCTGAGTCTTGTATATACATTTATCTGATTTAGGGAAGGGAAAGGGAATAAGAAAATGGTGAGGGAAAGGGTAAATGGTGAACCACTGCAACAGCTTTACTCACAAGACAGTATGTTGGAAATAAACTTTTACAACTTGCTGGGGAGGGGAGTGGCGAGGGAGGAAAACTGGGAAAAAAACAAAGGAGAGGGTAACAATGTTGGACGAGAAATGCACTCATTACCTGATTTATGTAACTGTAACCCCTCTGACATTACCCTTACAATTAAATTAAATTAAAAATAAAAAAGAGGATACAATATTTCAAAAAAAAACCCAAAGAACAAAAACAAAAAAAACAAAACCCAAGAGTCTCACAGACTTTCCTGCTCAGGCTAGCAGTGATCCTCAGATCTCAGCCTCCTGAGTTGCTAGGATTACAGGCATGAATCTTAGGATAATATAGGTAGAATTTGTGTTCCTATAACCCAAGTGAGCCCCGTTTTTTTTAATCAACTTCATTTGTACTTCATATCTAAACCTACCAATTGCTTGCTTAAGTCATCTGACAATAGATAGGAAATGCTATCATTATCTGTGTACACTTTTAGTGATATTAAACATTGATCAGAAGGGACTTACAGAGTTGAAGGTTCTGGATTCTAAGTTAGCATGTCACTTCTAAAGCTCTTGGAGGAATCCTTGTAAGTTTTTTAGTTGTAATTTCAACTCTCTCTTTCCTTCCTTCCTACCATCCTTCCTTCCTTCCTTCCTTCCTTCCTTCCTTCCTTCCTTCCTTCCTTCTTTCTTTCTCTCTCTCTCCCTTCTTTCCCTACTTTCTTTCTTCTTTCTTTCTCTTTCTTTTTTCTTTCTTTCCTTCCTTCCTTCCTACCTTCCTTCCTTCCTTCCTTCTTTCCTTCCTTCCTTCCTTCCTTCCTTCCTTCCTTCCTTCCTTCCTTCCTTCCTTCCTTCCTTCCTTTCTTTTCTTATTGGTTGTGGGGCTTGAACTCTGGGCCTGAGCACTGTCCCTCAGCTCTTCAGTTCAAGGATAGCACTCTACCACTTGAGCCATAGTGCCACTTCCAGCGTTTTCTGTTTATGTGGTGCTAAGGAATTGAACCAGGGCCCACTGAGCCACCTTCTAGCCCCTCAACTTTATTTCTTAGAGAAGGCTTTTCAAAATTGCATAAACCTCAGGCATCACAAAAATAGAAAAGAACTTGGCCTCTGTGTTTGTTTTGAAAGGGTAAAGTGAAGGAAAATTAAAACCCCTTTTGCTTGTATCCCCAATCACAGTGAGATTTCCAGCTTTGGGGAGTTTATCTCTTAGCTCTCTTCCTCAGCATGTGTAGAGTGCACAGTATTCAGAAGCAGCACCTTTGACTCCAGCTTGTGAGAGACAGTCACAGTGCTGCACATTTATCCTGGTTAAAAAGCAAAGTTGTAAGGATGGTTGGTGCAGAGTTGGTTGATCATAAATCCTGGGATAAGAAATGATCTCCTGGAGCATGTGTAGCATATAGACATAAGAATGCTGAGAAGAGACACATGGGACCAGGAAGAAAGCATGTATAACCAAACCAAACAGAGATTTCTATTTGCAACAGGCTAGTTAGGCGTCCATACCCATTTTAGTCTTTTGTGAAAAGATTTGGCAATAAACATTAGAAACTCTTCATTGCCTTTTGGGAACTGCAGCTTTAAGTTAGTGATACCAAGCTGTCCTTTTCTCTTAGGGAAAATTGGTATTAGGTGATAGAGATGGAAAGTTTGTGGTTTGATTCTTGGCTTAACAACCAAATTTCTACATACTTCCTTAATTTACTATTACTTAGAATAAGTAATTCCTTTTATAATGGCCTATAGAGTGTCTTTGAAGATAAGGAACATGTTTCATAGCATGTGACTGATCTAGGTAATATAAGTGATGCATGGGTACAAATTTATTTAAAATGTTCTGGATAATAGAAATGAAGAAGCCCTCTCTTGGCTATGTCTCTTTCACCCATGTGTGCATGTGCACTGAGACAATTTCAGTGCCTTCTTTAGGAGAGGCGACCTATATCCCCAGTTTCTTTTCTATTTTTTTTTTTTTTAGTCGGTTGTGGAGGCTGAACTCTGGGCCTAGGTATTGTCCCTCAGCTCTTCAGCTCAAGGCTAGCACCTTACCACTTGAGCCATAGTGCCACTTCTGGCTTTTTTCTGCTTATATGGTGCTGAGGAATCGAACCCAGGGCCCCATGCATGCAAGGCAAGTGCTCTACCACGGAGCCAACTGCCCAGCCCTCTTTTGTATTTTTTTCACACCCATCTGTACATAGATTTATATTCTTTTCAACTGCAATTAAATGTTGCTATGAACAATTTACAGGGCCAGCTTTGAACTCAAAGCAGACTTCAGGGAAGGTATCCAGGGACAATCTTGAAAACTTGCTGATTTTGTGGGGTAAGAGGTGGGAATGGAGAAGGAAATTTGCAGGCTGAGAGAACAGAAGAGCATAAAGGCTGATGTATGAGCACACATTGAGGATGGGAGTTAACATGGAGGGTGCATGGGGGGGAGGGGGAGCAGGGGACAGTTGAGTCTAGATGAATATTACTCTGTAGGACAATGTTTTTCAAAGTACAGATCATCTGTAGCTGAACAAGTTGCCAACCTCACCTCAACCAATTACATTAGTATGTCTGGAGTGCGGGGTGGGGACGGGATGGGGGGATAGGGGGAGGACTACAGATCTTCATTTTTAACCATACTGCCTAAGTTTTTCATGTTTTCTCATTTTTTAGGGATTAAATTTTAAAATTGCTCTCTTGGTCACTAGTGAACTTAAAGGAATAGCATTGAGGATAGCCTGCAGGTGACCCTGGAAACCCTCTCCTGGCTGGATGCCCTGGGGACACACTGTCCTTGGAACTGCTCTAACATCAGGATGTAATGTTAGAACATTACCTGGTCAGAACAGCCCAGGTCAAAAGCTGGGATGCATTTAGGACCATTTAAACCCAAGGTTAGCGTGCTTAATGCTCTTTGAAAGAGGCATCATTAGGAATGTAAAAGTCAGGTTACCTCTGATTAGTGAAGAGCGAATCCATTAGAAGCTACTTGTAAGACACTGGCACTTTAAGACCATCCCTTTGATGATTCTGAAGCAGGCAGAATGAGGAAGGAAGGTAGCAAAACCAGTTCCTACTTCAAAGAACTATCAAGGTGTTGATCTTTTTAGGGTAATACTCCCAAGTGTTTTGAGTAGCACTAAAAGACACTTTTAATTTGAGTAGGACTGTTTTGGCCATTTACAGGTACTAACTCTGAAGATTTACTTCATGTTATGATTCAATTAATAGTTTTGAAATTATTTCAATTTGACTATAGGTGGTTACATTTCTATTCACACAATTGTATTTGCATGCATTTTCATATATATTCAAGACTCGGATCCTTGATTCTACAAAGGGTCTTTACTTCCTATTCTGATGGAATTTCATATGTAGGAAATGGGTTTAGATGAAGGATAGATCATAGCAACATCTTTTATGTATTTATTATTTGTTTATATCATTTTTTAGGCTCTGTGTTGCCAGATCAGCAATGAAGACTGGAATTTTGTTTTAATGATAAATGTCCTATAAAGCATTTAGGAAATTCAAGTATAAACCATATGCTGTGTCTCACTTCTGTAATCCAAGCTACTTGGGAAAGTGAAGATAAGAGGATCATGGTTTGAGTCTAGCTCAGGCAAAAACAAAAAATAAGACCCTATCTCAATAAATAAGCCTGTCATCCCAGCAGTGTGATAGGTAGAAGTAAGGAGTTTAAAAATCCAAGCCAGCCCCAGCACAAAAGCAGAAGACTCTATCTGAAAAATAACTAAAATAAAAAGGACTGGAGGTGTGGCTCAAGTGATAGAGTGCCTGTCCAGCTAGTACAAGGGCCTGAGTTCAGACCCTAGTACCAGAAGCACAACATAGTCCTACTTTATCTTTTATTGTTATGTGTACCATTTCCTCCCTATCTTATCTTTGTATGGATATGTGTGTATGTGTATTTAATGTCATCATAATATGTATACAGTTTTATATCCTATTTTTTACATGTCTGGAATGACATTTTCCATTGACATCAAATTGTTCTTGAAAACCAGTGTTTTCCAGGATTCTGTGAAGTCCCAGCTCATTTGCTGTTATCATTTAGATTAGTTACAGGTTTTTGCTGTTATATAAAAACTGCAATAAATATTTTTTTCTGCATAAATAGTACTGAAATAAATGTCCCAGGTTGAGTAAAGACTCACTGGCTATTCTGAAGATCTCAATATTCACAGTGATGATTTCAGAATCGTTAATTTTATATATTTACTATTAAGGATGGAGCTTTCCATCTTACTGTACATGCATTCAGTAAAATCAGCACCATTATCCCTCAGTGTCTGCGTAGATTGATTCCAGGGACCTCTCTTGGATTCCAAAAGCTAAGGACATGAATGTCTTAAGTAAAACATCATAGTATTTTCCTATAACCTATGCATTTGTTCCTGTACATATCACCTCTAGCTTAGTTATACTACCTAATACAATGCAAATGTCTTGTAAATAGTTTCTATACTGCATTGTTTAGAGAATAATGATAAGAAAAATAATGAGGCTGCACATGTGTAGTACAGACATAATTTTTCTCCAAATGTTTTTGATCTGCAATTGGTTACATCTGTAAATATGGAAACCTTGGATGCAAAGGTCTGATTATACTATTGTTTTAAAATCTTTGCCAATTTAATAACTAAAATATCGTATTTTACTTTAATTTGTGATTATTTGTGTGGAAGTAATGTTAGCATTATCTGGGTATAATCAACAAATTAAAAATATATTTTAGATACAAAATATGAGATGTGTGAACATTTTGAAATAATTACTCAAGCTAATTAGTATATCTACATCTCCTTTATTCCTCTTTTTTCTTTTTAGTGAATAAGACTATGTCAAGTCTCTTAGGAAATTTCAAGTACTGTATACAACAGAGGATTACTCATTGTGTTCACATTGTACATAATCAATTTTTTATTTGTATCAGATTATTTCTTTTTTTGATGCAATATGATTTCCATTTCTACTTTGTCACTTTTTAATACTTTTCCCACTTGTGATTTTTTTCCCCATTGCTTTTGGAAAAAAAAATCTATTTTTTTTCCAAATCCCAGAGTTCCTGCTCTTGGTTCACACCAGTAGCTGGTAGAATATGAGGTGCCAGAGGCAAGTTAGCCAGAGCACATTTTCCCTTGAGAGACCTGGAATAGTATCCATTCATCTTCACCTGCCTGGACAAAAGTCACAAGTCATTGCCTGACAAAGATGAAAACTTTGCATGAGTACTTTTCAAACATCATCGATTGCATGTGACGGGGTTTGTCTGAGACTGGGCTCTTTTTGGCAAAGCTGTAGGTGACTCCTCTGTGCAGACATCTACAATGGACATCCATCCAGCATTTGTTTTCTACGGAACACTGATTGCACCTTCCCCATGCTTCTCAGCAGGTCTCCCTTAAATGAGGAGGAATGGGGAGTGGTATGCTTACATAATCATATCTCACAGGAAGTTGGATGTAAATGAGATTGTCTTAGCATTGTTTCCAAATTATTTTAAATGTCACTTTAAAAGGCTTTTAAGATTTCTTTTTTTAATTTTGAACGGAAGTATTAACTAGAACTGCCAGGGGCAGTTAGTCTGAGAAAAGCAATACTGTGCATCTTAAATTGGGTAGCAATTTTTATGACTCAAATTCTTCATTTATTATACCCAGATGGCAAGAGCAGGCTGTAGTCCCTGATAGAAATGAACTACTGTGGGATCCTTTCCTAACATGGAACCCTCAGTGAGCTTGGATCCCAGCCTGGTGTCACCTTGCTTTTGTTTCTCTTTCGTTTCTTTTCTTTCTTTTTTTTTTTTTTTTAAGTTACCTTTTCTCCAGACTGGCACTTCACAGTGGTACACCTTTGATCCCTGAGGTCTACCTGGAGATCAGTTGCTTTACAGTACTTGTTAATGCTTAGGTTCAGAAATTAGCTTGAGGTGTTGCTTCATTAAAATAAATACCCAATAGCTGAGAGCTGGTCTCTCACCCCTTTAATCCTAGCTACACAGGAGGCTGAGATCTGAGGATTGTGGTTCAAAGCCACCTTGGGAAGAAAACTCTGCGAGATTCTTATCTCCAATTAACCATCAAAAAGCTGGAAGTGGAGCTCTAACTGAAGTGGTAGAGTGTTAGCATTGAGTGAAAAAGCTGAGGAACAGCACCCATACTCTGAGATCAAGGTCCAGTACAGCACACAAAAAGAAGAAGAAAATAAATAAATAACTAATAAAGAAAATAAATAATATATAACAAATAAATAATGACTAAACCACATCAATGCTCAATAAGTAATTTTCTCATTATCCATTAAATTTAAGGTGTTCCATCAGAGATAGGTAAAAAAGTATTTTTTTTTTTTACCATTTTCTCATTATCCATTAAATTTAAGGTGTGCCAACAGAAATAGGTAAAGAAGTATGTTTTTTAAAGTTAAGCATGAGAACTGAAGGGAAATATTTTAAAATAGTATGTATTAGAGACATTGTATTTTTAATTAGCTGCAATTTAATTTTGAGGAGTTATATAAAAGTTAAATACATAATGTGACATTGATATTAGTTAACATTCCAGTTTATTATGTTCATAAATGATACCTTATCTGATTTTGAGCTTTTTTATAATAGGTAGAGAAGTCATTACTATTTTCATTTAATAAGCCAATGAATCGATAGCCAAGATTGTACACAGAACTCAAATAAAAAGTATGTGCTATATAAGAGGTCCCCCTTATCTGTGGAGAATACATTTCAAGACTCACCCTTCCCCCATTGGGCAGTACTGTGAATAGTGTTGTGTGAGATATATATATATATATATATATATATATATATATATATATTTATGTGTGTGTGTCTAATTATATATGAATATATGTATATACATATACAGGTTTTTTTCCTTTGTATAAATACCTATGATAGAGTTTAATTTATAAATTAGGTAAACTATCAACAATAACTAATGATAAAAATAGAACAGTTAAGCTGGGAACTGGTGGCTTGTGCCTATAATCCTAGCTTCTTAACAGGCTGAGATCAGAGGATAGCAGTTCAAAGCCAGCCAGGGCAGGAAAGTTTGTAAGACACTCATTTCCAATTAATCACCAAAACACCAGAAGTGGCACTATGGCTCAAAGTGGTAGAGTGCTAGCCTTGAGCCAAAGAGCTTAGGGACAGCACCTAGGCTCTGAGTTCAAGCCCTACAACAACAAAAAAGAACAATTAAATAAGATTGTAATAAAATTTTATAAATATGACCTCATTCAAAATGTATTGATCTATACTTAACTCACTTTTATCCATGTGGTCATGGGAGACAGTGTCCATGTAAAGGATGAAATGAGGAGAGTAATGAGGCTTTGTATTGTAGTGATGTAGGAGTGACGTAAACATAAGTAATGTGATGACACCATAGTAAAGCTGGTAACCAATGACAGGATAAGTCATATATATAGTGCGCATACCCTGGATAAAAGGATGCTTTATGTCCTGGGAGAATAGTGGAGGATGGGCTCAAGAGTTTTATTAAGCAACTCAAAATGGCCTACAATTTAAAATACATGAATTGCTATTTCTAGAAATTTCCATTTAATATTTCCAGACGATAATGTTTCTCAGAAGTAACTGAAACCATAGACAGTAAAACCACAGATATGAGAAGACTCCTAAAACACTGAAGGAAATGACAATAATCAACAGCTATATTTATGGATATGATGTTTTAAAGGGCAGGAAACATATCAGTAATGATCACTGTTGTCATTTTTAACAATAAATGAGGGAATTGCTAGAATTTTCTCTTAGTAAACATGGAAAGAGAAGCCAATGGTTTAGATATAAACAAGACCCTGAAGAAGTGTCATAATTTTTTGTTTAAACTTGGAGCACTCATCATGCCATATTTTAGGTAGCAGAAGCCCCAGGTTATATTTTGTCTAAGCATTGTATTTGAATTTCCTTTGTTCTTATGGGTTGTTTTGGTTGTTGTTTCCTTCTATATGATACTAGCATTCATATTGGCAATATCTGTAGCCATAATCACATAATTGTGCTGCTCTTCTGGAGGCGAAGGTCTCTGTAGACATGTGATCGCTGAGCTGTGCGTTGCTGAAACCACTGATGTGTATTGAAAAAAATGAGCAACAGATTCTGCCTTTTGGTTATCTGATTCAGGATGGATTTCTTTGTGCTGAACCCAAAAGCTTGAGAAAATTTTAGTCATGGTACCTTTGCTTGGGATTCAGTGCAGCATTGGGATTGGGTGCAGATCTGAAAAATTGTTTAAAATTCAGAATACCAAGAAAGTACAACAGAGTCATTCAACTCAATGAATGGTTATCAAGTGCCTTCTCTGGGACAGGTGCTGTTCTGGGGACTAAGATTCTGGCAGAAAATAGGTCAAATGCAATCTCTACTGTCATGGAGCCCAGGCTAGGGGAGAAATTCTGATACTAAACATCTGATTAAGAATGAATATGATGAATAAAAAGGTGCTGATCTACAGAAATAAAAGATAGGAGAGTAAATCTAGCCTCAAGACTGTAGGAAAACTCCTCGGATCTTTAAAAGCATCTTAGCATCAGAAGCCAAGATATGAAGGTTAATTTTACATCAACTTAACTGGTCTATGGGATATCCAGATACTTGGTCAAATATTACTTTGGGTGTGACTGTTGGAGTGCTTTAGGGTGAGACTAATGTTTGAAGACTGAGTGAAGCAGATTGCTCTCATCTAATTAACTAAAGGCCTGAATAGAGGAAAAAAAGTGACTCAGTTGAGCAAGAGAAACCTCTACTTGCCTGGCTGCTTGCATTGGGCATCACTCCTTTCTGGCCTTTTCATCAGACTGAAATAACTATAAGCTTGTCTTATGTCTTGAATCTGCATTCTCTGAGTGGCAACTGACACTTGTTGGCCTCCAGATCACCAGCCTGAAGCACCTGAGTGTTCTTAACCTCTGTAATGGCACAAGCTAATTTCTTAACAAAGCTCTTTCGTGTAGATGTGTATGTACCTTACATTTTAAATATGCATTTAAGGTAATTGGTATACATACTTGTAGTCATATGTCCTTTTGGTTCTATTTCTCTGGAGACATGCTTTGGATAGTCATCAAAATCAAACTAGGAATCGCCCCCAGGAGGCTTTCTGTGACTTGCTATGGCTGAGTTGGGTTTTTTATCCTCTGGACTCCCACAGTACTGTGTGGGCTTAGTACTTTTCAAATTCCAAGTCTTTTTCAACATTCCAAAATAAAGAAAAGTATATATCCTTAAAACTTACCTGGTGATGAGTGTAAAGAATGAATATTAAAAGTAAGCACTGGTGGCTTACACCTGTAATCCTAGTTACATAGAAGGCTGAGATCTGAGGATTGTGGTTTGAAGCCAACCCAGGCAGTTGAGTCCACAAAACTCTTATTTCCAGTTAACAAGCAACAAACTAGTAGAGGTGTAGCTAAAGTGATAAAATGCCAGCCTTGAAAAAGCTAAGCAACAGAGGGAGCCCCTAAATTCAAGCCCAAGTACTGGCACATGTGCATCTAAAAATGAATGTACATTCAATGCTTTTGCTTTCTAGAACTTTGTTTTCCCTCATGTTATTGGGCCACACTTTAGAAATAAGTTCGCCAAACACATGACATTATTTAACATTAAACAAGTAATTAATTAAAAGCTTAAGACAGTTACTGATGTATATTGATTGACTATTACCACTCGGTTAATAAAGAATGGAAACCATAGTTATGGTAAGAAGGGATATTACCGAAAAACTGAGTCCTAATGACAAGCAAGCCACTGTTGAAGAGGACTGTGAGTTATCACACAGTCTTTAAACATCAGGAAATAGGATTTCATAATAGTGGTAGTAGTGATTTGGCTGAAATGGGAAATGTGGCATTCTCCCACATAGAGCTCATAATCTGATCTTGAATGACATCACATCAGTACCTTGATGACAGCTGCTGAAGAACTTTAAGACCAGGACATACAGTGGTGAGATACAGAGCAAGAGACACAGACTACTGGAGGTTAGGCTACGAGACAACCCAGAACTGTAAGACAAATACTGTCCACTTTGGTTATGAATAATGTTTGTAGTAAGTAACACAAAGGAGAAGTTTGGGTAGCACCCAAATGGAGGTAGGTGAGGAGGATTAGGTAATGCTTCTTAGAGGATGGGAGGTTCCAGCTTTGACAAAAAGAAAGATTTGCCAGTCACTGGTGGCTTACACCTGTAATCCAAGTGACTCAGAGAGACTAAGATCTGAGGATCACAGTTCAAAGCCAGCCCAGGCAGGAAAGTCCATGAGATTCTGATCTCCAATTCATGAGCAAAAATTCAGAAGTGGAGCTGTGGATCAACTGGTAGAGTATTACATTTGAGCAAAAAAGCTCAGGGAGGACACCCCCCTGAGTTCAAGACCTAGACTAACTCTAAAACAAGAAAGTAAAGAGAAAGTAATAGTTGCTAGTTCAGTGAGAAGGCACAGAGAAGACCACAGAGGGAAGGGAGTTGGCCATCATAGAAGAAGGGAAACAGAAATGTGTCTGAGCCAGAGCAAGAATGGAACAAGGTACTCTAGGCCATGTAGGCCTTGTAGAAACCCAGAAACATCGGAGAGTGGATTGTCAGAGAGGAGAGGTGGACACAGAGTGAAATGTGTTAGCTCTTGATAAGAGTAATGTTCATGCAGCCATCAGCTGCATCAGCCAGTTTGTCTGGAGTGTTAGTGGTTGAAGGTGGAATGAAGAGAATTAGAAATACATTTGTTATGAGATGGATTTGATAGAGTGATTAGATATGAGAAATGATGAGAAGCAAAATAGCCCAAGAATTTTGGCTTGTATGTTTGGGAAAGTGGAAACATTTATTAACCTATCAGGAAGGAGAGTTTGGTTTTACAGAGCCAAGGATATTACTTGAAGGAATAAAATAGTATTTGGTCATCAGAAATTATATGGAAAGGCATGCAGATAGAAGGGCATCAGCAACTACATTCAGCTTACAAAGGATTGTGTAGAGAGAGAGATTCTGCTGTCTACTGACAGGAAAGAAAATGGAAGGAAAACTCAAGGAAGAGGCAAACATATTTGAAATCAACCTATTTCATGACAAAAGAAACGGTACTGACTGCTTCTTAAAGATGAGGTTAATAATTTTTGCTCAGGATGGAATATGAGAGCAAAGGCAGGAGGTGAAACTTTGGAGTTGCCACCTCAGTGATTCAATAGTGACACAAATCAAGTAAATACAACTACTCTTATACTACAGTCCTTCTCCAATATTAGGGTAGGAGGTGGAGGTTTAAGAGTGGGGTGAAGAACCCCAGGTATCAGAAACAAGAACAACAATGAGAAAAACAAAGACAGCCGTGACTCATGTCCATAATATGAACACAACAAAAGCGATCTTATTTTATTAGTGCAACTACTTTGTGAACTAGTAATTGTAAAATCTTCTTTTCCAGTTGGAAAACAGACTCTGAGACATCATTAACTTCCCCAATTAAGAATAGAAGAAACAATCAAGATTCAGGTCTAGATTTTACTAAAATCTAAAATCCTTGTTTGTACCATTAGTCACCTCAAATCATGTCTATTCTAAGAAGAATCTAGGAGTGGCTCTAGTGCCTTTTCCAGATCCATCTGGAATGTCATTACAGTGGAAGGAGCTGCTTAGAAAAAAGGCCAACCACAAGAATAAGAATTGAAGCTGAACCAGGCACCAGTGGCTCACGCCTGTAATCCTAGCTACTCAGGAGGCTGAGATCTGAGGATCACTGTTCAAAGCCAGCCCAGGCAGGAAAGTCTGTAAGACTCTTATCTCCAATAAACCACTAGAAAACCGGAAGTGCACTGTGGCTTAAGGGGTAGAGCTCTCACCTTACGCTGAAGAGTGCAGGCACAGCGTCCAAGCCCAAAGTTCAAGCCCCACGACCGACAAAAAAAAAAGAAAAAAGAAAAAAAAAAAAAAAAGAATTGGAGCTGGACATGGTATCTTACACCTGTAATACCATCTATTTGGGAGGCAAAAAATGAAATGTGGTTCTAGATAAGCCCCAGCAAAAAGTTAGCAATTCCTTAGTTCTCTCAAGAAGCTAGAGATGTTGATGTGCACCTGCCATTTCAACCACTTTTCTTTCCTGAGGCCCAGGAAAGAAAACATGAGATCTTATTTGAAAAATAAGTAAAGCAAAAACATGAGATAAGTGGAAGAACACATGCCTAGCAATCATGATGTTCTGAGTTCAAGTCCCAGTACTCCCACCAAAAAATTCGCTAGCCTCTACACACGTGTCACTCACTACCAGAATCGCTGCACTAAAATGCTTTGCCTTGATCATTGTTTCATTTTCTTTTTCTAAATCTCTAAGGTAGGGAAAGTTGTCCACAAGCAATCCCCCCCACCCCCCATGCAGCTTGCCTGCTGGAAAGTGGGCTCTCTAGGTTTGGACCTTGGGTCTGTAGAACACAGGTAGTTGTTGCCCACACTAGACTGGGGAACATCTACAGAGGGACTGTTCAGCTTCCCCTTCAGCAGACACAGCTTCCAAGGAGGTTGTAGAGAAGAACTAGGAAGTTCAGAATTTCAACTGAATATCACTGGTGCAGATAATACATGCTGCCAGCCCTACCCTTCCTAAGGAAGTCTCATTCATAAAATAAAGCACATGAATGTCAAGAATTTACCATTCAATACTGTCAAGTTATTTTATCGTTAACAGCCATGTGCCAAACTATAGGGCAGTAATTATGGGAAAGGATCAGTTTTATCATGTTTAACTCAATTTAACACAGTGTCTTATAAACTCAAGTTTCAAACCAGTTCCACTTACTGGGGATCCAAGTTCACAGGTCCTTGCAACACACAGCTTCCTGCCACCATGGAAAAAAGGCTTTAGAAGACTTAGACTTCATAGACTTCAAATAAGTCTTATGAAACAATATATTCACGTGTCAAGTGTAAATGAGTCAGAAACATAAGGATTAAATTTCCCTTAAAATACACAGGGGTTTGAAAATGAAGGGAAAAATGCTGAGGGCAAAACGTGTTTTGGATTTTGGCAAACCCAAAACATTAAAAAAAATGGTTTGAAGTTTGCTGAACCCTAAACATAGCAGTTTGCTCGTCTCTCATTGTGATGAAGACCAATAGACCATCTTTGTGTGAAAATGCAGAATTAATTGGAACTGCCAGTGGACCCGTCTCTATTGAGAAACTGGGCTGATTTTCATTTCACTAATTCACAAACTTCCTTAAGCACCCAGTGGTTGGTGGTCTCTGGTACAAGATTTCTCAGCAAAGACATAATACGAAAATATTGAAGAAGATGTCTGGGATTGCTAAGTCTTATAAAATGCACCTCGGGCCATAACCACTGTACAATAAAACATTAGCATAAATCATTAAAATGGAACCATGCCTTGTCAAGATAAATAACAGGAGTATGTTTTATGTGGCATTGTCCTTATTTCTTTACATTGGTTTGTTCACTTGATAATTTGCAAAACTGAACCACCTGACATTCTGCGGCGGTATGAGTTAAAGCAGTGAGATTCCTCCATTCAGGAATTTCCCATCCGTATCCCTGACTTCCAATGAAGTTTCTAACGTCCTAAAGATGGGGACACAGAGTCTGACACATGCTTTAGGGGCCAAGACAGTACTAAGAGATTTAAAAAAAATTAAATAAATTGTAAAAACAAATGAAGAATCATTCTTCTTTCCTTCCCAAAGTGCTTTCGAAAGAGCTATGTGAGGTCAGATCTTGAAATGACATTTCTTACCCTTTTCAAGTGCAGATTTTTCATGGAAGCTAACAGGGGCTTCACATGAAAATTGTCCCCTCTAAAATTGGTGTTAGCCTTGGATTTCAAGAGGAAAAAAAAATCATCCTATCCTGGAATATTATGGTGGTTGGACTTGTGTGACAAGCCATCTACTTGAAATAAACCAAAACAAAACTCACAGCTTTTTCATAACATGGAGGTACTGGAGTTTGAATTCAGCAATTCGTGCTTTCTAGACAGGCACTCTACTGCTTACACAACACATCCAGCCTTTTTATACTTTAGTATTTTTCAAATAAGGTGTGAACTTTTTGCTTGAGACTGGCCTCAGACTGTGATACTGCTATAACCCTTCCACATAGCTGGGCTATAGAGGTGAGCTTGATGTGACTTCTTTTTTTTTGGGGGGGGGGAGTCCGGTTGTGGGGCCTGAACTCGGTCTGAGCCCTGTCCCTCAGCTCTTCAGCTCAAGGCTAGCTCTCTACCACTGAGCCACAGCGCCACTTCCGGCTTTTTTCTTTTTGCTTATGTGGTGCTGAGGAATCGAATCCAGGGCCTCAGGCATGCAAGGCAAGCGCTCTACCACTGAACCACCTTCCCAGCCCTTGCTGTGACTTTTTTTTTTTTAGTTATGTAAATTTTATTTCTTTTATTTTTTTAATTTAATTTAATTTTATTTGTGAACATACTGTACAGAGGGGTTACAATTCTCACCTTTTCCTCTCTTTTGATCTTCTTTATGTGACTTAACTCTTGTCCTGCACATCCTCAGATAAACCTGTAGTTAACTAGTAGACCCTATCCCCCATTGTGTACACACTTAATCCACAAATTTATTACTCAATTCAAAACCTCTGAGACTTAAATTCCTTAATAGCAGTACTACCTCTTTATACCTATATAATATTTTAAGCATTTTTTTAAGTTTTTCACTTCTCCTCTATGTCCCTTCCCTTCTCTTAATATACTCACATTCCTCTCTAAATAGATGGTCTTTTAATCTCCATAATAATATTAATTTTTATGTTTCTATTTTTTTCTGGTCTCTTTTCATTTCCCTTTCCCTTTCTTCTTTTTCTCTCTCTCTCTACTTGCATCCTACCCAACCTATTTCCTGCATTGGGATTAGGACATAGTTAACTCTCCCTGTGCCTCCCTACACCAATCTATTCCTATTTTCTACCCACATCTCTTCCTTGCTGTGACTTTTTGAGGAACTGAAATTACTGTACTATTTTTCATTCCCACTAGTATTGTATCCAGTATCTTTAGACTACTAAAGTACTGAAAGCAAAGGGAAACAAAGTAATCCTCCAAAATAACACCAAGCTAGCCCTAAACCAATTATGAAAATACTGAATTCTCCATTTTCTTTATTAAATAATGTTAAAATACAGAGTAATTAATGACTTCCAGAATTTCTCTGAATCCATAGAATTCTGAATTCTTGTGTCCAGTTCCTAAAGATCAGAAGTTGTTGGAGACACTGCTTACTGTAGCTGCAAGGACAGGTTAATTTACCGATGCTGAGGTCCAAGCCACACGGAAATCGATTTTAATCTCTAGTCATTAGCATATAAAATATCGGAACACCAAACTATTGACTATAAACAATTAAAACAAATTTAAATTGTCATCTGATCATAGGTAGAGGAGAATGAGAAAATTTGCCAATTGAGAAGGAATCTGGAGGCAATCCCTTTTTAAGACTCTCATGTTCTACTGACTGAGCTAGCCGGGCACTTGGCAATCCCTTTTTAAAAGTAAGTAAGCTTCTTGAAGAATTTTTAGTTTGTGAGTTAATTTTACTTAAGAATGTATTGGAAGCAATCACCAAGTTGGTTAATAAAGGTACTTGCTGGGATTCAAAGACAGAGGAAAGAGTAAGAAAGTAAATGATAAGCTTCCCCCAAACCCAGGTTTTATTTCCTTTTCTGTTCCTTCCTTCTTTCCTTCCCTTTCTCCCTCTTTTTTCTTTCTTTTTCTTTTTCTCTCTTTTCTCTCTTTTTCTCTTTTCTCTCTTTATCTCTCTCCCTTTCTTCCTTCCCTCTCTCCTTTTTTATTCCTTCCTTCCTTCCTTCCTTCCTTCCTTCCTTCCTTCCTTCCTTCCTTCCTTCCTTCCTTCCTTCCTCTTTCTCTCTTATTTTCTTGTTTGCTTGCCCTCTTTCTTTCTTATGCTGGCACAGGAGTTTGAACTCAGGACCTGTTTTCCTTGTTTGGGTTTTTTACTCAAGGCTGGCATTCTACTACTTGAGCCATACCTTTGCTCCTCACTTTTAAAAAATCATTTTTGTGCTGGGCACTGGTGGCTCATGCCTGTCATCCTAGATATGCAGGAGGCTGAGATCTGAGGATTGTGGTTCAAAGCCAGCCCGGGCAGGAAAGGCCATGAGATTCTTATCTCCAGTAAACCACTCAGAAAACTGGAAGTGGTGCTGTGGCTCAAGTGGTAGAGCACTAGCCTTGAGCTGAAGAGCTGAGGGACAGTGCTCAGGCCCAGAGTTCAAGCCCCACAACTGACAAAAAAAATAATTTCTGTTTCTTTTTTGTTTTCCTTTTTGTTATTATCTTTAAGTAGTTGCACAAAGGAGTTGTCATTTAAACGAAGCAGTTTATGTATACAGAGTATCTTGAGCAATGTCACCCCTTTCAACATTCTCACCCATCCCTCTCCACCTATCCTCCCTCCCCCATTCTTCTTAATTTTATAGGATATAAGTTGGATTCTTGTCTACATTTTTTTCCTCTCCTGTTCATTCATCTACTCCTTTAACCTTGACTCCATCTTACCCCTTTGATTATCTGCTTCCTGAGATTTTATTTTGGTGAACTGTGGTTTTATCTTTCTAAGGAATTATATTATTTGAGACCTCCCTTGAGTCTACCATATTTCATTTGTACACATGTACTTACAACTCAATGTATTTACTTGTAAGCTTATAAGTTAAATCTAGCTTCCACATACCAGGGAAAACATGTATCCTTTTTTCTCTCTGGGCCTGACTTACTTCATTTAATAGAATTTTTTCCAGGTCTTTTCATTTCTTTGCAAATGACAATATATCATTCTTTCTAATGGATGAGTAAAATTCCATTGTGCATATATACAATATTTTCTGGTTAATTGGAGGAAAGAATACCATGGATTTTGCTGGTCAGCTGGCTTCGAATTGTGATCCTCAAATCTCAGCCTCCTGAATAGCTAGGATTGCAGACATGAACCACCAGAATCTGGCACATGTTTTCTTACATTATGAGTTCTGATTGAGCTTGAACAGTTTGATCTACTTTGACTTGCTTGTCACTTGCAGTACTGTACTAGTATGGAAAAGCCACACCATTTCTTGAAATTAACCATGGAAGTATTAGCTATGGTTCTTCCAATTATGAAGAGAAAGGACTTGGGTTGCAGCTATAGTTAAAGAAATAGAGCAAAGGGATGAACTGGGACTTAGATTCAGCATCTTAACTTTTTTCTGTTTGCTTGATAGCTTCATAGAAGCTCATGGAGACATGTTATCCTATCAGGTCTGTTGCCACCCTAACAGGTATAAAGGAGCTGGAAATCCTAGCTGCTTAGGAGGCTGAGATCTGAGGATCATAGCTCAAAGCCAGCCCAGGCAGAAAAATCCCTATGAGACTCTTATCTTCAATTAACCACTCAAAAAACCAGAAGTGATGCTGTGGCTCAAGTGGTAGAGCACTAGTCTTGAGCACACAGAAACTCAGGGACAGTGCCCAGGTCCTGAGTTCAAGCCTCACAATGGACAAAAAAAAAAAGGTTCCAGAGAGACTGTCCTTGGTCTTGGCAATCTCTACTTATCCTGTGTAATCTTTGTTGTTCAGTTGTGTGTTTGCATTTGGAGTAGCTATGATTGGAATAACGAGTGTTTCTTTGCTTAGTCAGTGCCATTTTCTCCCCATTAGATTTCTGCCTATTAGATTAGAAAGTCTTCCTGCACATTCCAAAGTAAGTTTTTGTTTCTTTCTTTATTTCATATTTTTCTGGTACTGGGGCTTGAACTCAGGACCTGGGTGCTGCCACTTAACTTTTGGGTTCAAGGCTGGTGTTCTACCACTAGAACTACATCTCTACTTCCAGATTTTTGGCACTTAATAAGTCTTATGGATTTTTCCTGCCTATGCTGACTTTAGCTATGATCTTCAGATCATAGACTTCTGAGTAGCTAGGATTAGAGGTATGAGCCACCAACACTCAGTTTTATTGTTTTATTTCAAATTCACCTCATTTTGTACACAGTGGCATTCTAGGCACATAAATGCATTCTGAGACAGGGAACCTTCACTTCCTGGTGGAACAAGATTCTCACTCAGTAGGAAACTCCCATTGTGTTGCTTCTTCGTTTTCAAAATATAATAACCTGCCTCTGTATTCTAAATGTTTGCTCTTTGCTCTTATATCCCAGTCTCTCATTACTCATTATATCCTTGTTACAAGGGACAGCTTGATGAATATATATATTGATAGAAGATATTCTAGCCCATATCACTCTTTGTTTATTGGCATGTTTCATTGAGTAGGTAACGGGACCGAAGAATTTTGCAAAGTTTCCTCAACGGATGAAGTCTACTTTTTAACTTTTTTTTTTTTTTTAAATTTTGGAATATTTTGGCTCCTGATGAAGCTGAATTCTTAACTGGGTGGGGTTTTCTTCTTTGAGATTTTAGGTTCCAGAAGTTCATTTTTCTTTCCTACGACTCTTCTCTCCTCAATGTGGGACACCCAGTGAGCATTTAGCAGGTGTTGGCAAACTCTACATATGTGTTTTCTCCTCCCAACCCTTTACACGAACACAAAGTATTTCCATTCATATTAATTCAATCTTGAACTTATTTTAGAAGCAGCTGGAAAAAGCCACATTTATCTTTGTCGTTATGCAAGCAGCTAAGAATTAAGGAAATCATGTGGTTAGATGATTGCTGAAAAGCCCCAGCTCATTAGAGATGGGCAAGCTTTGAAAGGCTCGGTTTGGTTTTGAGCGGGCCTCCGAGTTTGGCTCTTTCTCTGAAGGATAATCAAATTAATACTGTTGTACATGGTGGCACAGGGTCTTTCGGGAGGTTATTGTCTGGTAAGGTTATCATCCTCTGGCATATAATCCTCTTTCCCAGTGAGGGATCCGTCATGGGAGAATTCAGACTAATAGCATTATGCTGTGACCCTGACAGTCTCTTTCCCCATCCCCATTTCCTCTTGCTTTTCTCAGAAATGATGGGCCCTTTATGGGAGAAACAGGAGACAAGTCAGAGCAGGAAAATGCCCAGAGGGTCAAATATTTGTTACTATATAACAGGGGGATGGTCCTATGCTGAGCTAGTATAAATAAAAATAATGTAATGACAATGATGACGATGATGATGATGATGATGATGATGATGATGATGATGATGATGATGATGATGATGATGATGATGAATTTTGTAGAGAAAAGTGTCAGGATGCCTTATAGAACAAGGAATTAGGCATGGTCCCTGATGAGGGGATTTTTTTAAGCCTATAGGTGCTGGCAATTTCCAAGTGACTCTGTTCATGGAGGGAGGGCTTGTTTCTGTGTCTGGTGCCAGTGGCTCATGCCTATAATCTTAGCTACTCAAGAAGCTGAGATCTGAGGATCCCAGTTCAAAGCCATCCCAGGCAGACAAAGTCAAGAGACTCTTCTCTCCAATTAACCACCAAAAAGTTGGAAGTGGAGCTGTGGCTCAAGTGGTAGAGCACCAGCCTTGAGCAAACAAAACAAGCAAGTGTTCCAGCACCTCAGTAGTGGCACACAAACACAGAAATTCTCTGGCTTGTTTGCTCTCTCTTTTGCTCATGGGGAAGAGTTTCTGGAGAGCCAGGCCCATCAGAGAAGTTCAAGAACCAATGAATGTCCCTATTACTAAGGGGCTCTCTTCTCAGGCCATTGCAGCATAAGTGTAAGTATCAGAATTCAAGGAGGTTTTCTTCTAGATGTAATGATTATTTGGTTTGCTGTTGGGATTTTTTTCCAACTCATTTGCTGGAATTATTAGATATGTACCTATTTAGGGCCATGTTAATTATTTTTATTGTTTTTTTGATACTGTCAGGGTGAAGTCAGGGCCTTACATTTTGTTGGCTTTTTTGCTTGGCTGGTGCTCCATCTCTTGAATCATACCTCCAGCTGGTTAGCTGGAGTCTTTCAGACTTTTCTGACAGTGCTAGCTTCAAATCAAGAACATCTCAGCCTTCTAAGTAGCTAGAAGTACAGGCTTGAACCATCAGCACCTGGTTATGTGTGTGATTATTTTGAAAGTTGGTATGCTTTAAAACAAAGGAACTCAAAACAACAACAATGAAAACATTGTTCTGTTTTATTTACAGTAAAAATAGCACTCAGTAATTATATGTATAGAAAATGAAAAGTATTAGCCACAGAACATGCTTTTCAAATATTTATAATTTTTAAAAAAATGTAAGTCCTTTCTGTTTGAGTAGCATGGTTTGTATCCTAGGAGCTTTTTTATTTTCAAATTCAATCTTCAGATCTTTTCTAATAGTCCCTATAATGATTTCACACTCAGTTTTGTTTATGAATCTGAGGATTTAATCCTATGTGCAAAGATTCTTAATAAGATTTTTTTCTAATGGTATATTTATCTCAAACTCATCCTTTAGTTTTGATTCAGATCTCTCAATGAGTGTAGAAGATGTGTAGCAGATTTCTAGGCCATTCTATGATTTCCCGGTACTTACACAAAGTAATACCTTCCTCATTGGAGGAACAATCAAGAAGGCTGTGCAAAGGTTATTGTTGATTCCAGCAAATATGAGTGTAGCTCAGGTCCTTACTATATTATGAGTGTTCTATGGACTTTTTCTTTTGAGCCTCCTGTATAGGTATGTATTGTATATATTGGTCGTCACAGAAGTCAGGTTCTCTCTATTATGAGAGTATAATTGGTGCTGAATACTTCTATGGGAGGATAAAAAGAAATGCTCCCATTGCCTGAACTGACTGTTCATTCTGAGTATGGAAGAGTGATGACATGATTAGCAGTATAGTTTTAGTAAATACAAGTCTATTACCTTGTTTATTTACGTTGGTGTTACTGGGGCTTAAATTCAGGTCTTCACCCTTGCCAGATAGGTGCTCTACCCTGAACCACTCTTCCAGTTCTTAAAAAATGTGTTCTGTTATTAATTATCTAGTTGAACAATGATATCTAAGTATGATATCTACGGCAGATCTTCATAAAGAGCTTCATAAAGATTTACTATCCATTAATCATTTGAACAATTATCTGTGTGTAATGCCTGTGACAGCTCTTCATAAAGCAGAATGTTTGTTGAAGTAGAGCCCATCATTTCCTCCCTAGAGAAGGTAGCTGAATTTTCTTTACTTACCTCACAGTATTGTCTGAAATAAAGAAGTCAATACATGCAACAGTGTTCTGAAATGTCATGTGGACTACATTAATTCAAGAAACCAGAGAACAGGATGGGAGAAGGAAGATCATCACAGTGTGGTTATATCATGATTGCCTAGGGAGAAGAGGATTTTAAAGAGAGTCAACATCACTACAGTATAATTAGCCATAGTGTAGCTGTAAATTGCAGAGTAGAAGCCATATTGAATGCATATTGTGAGCCAAGCACTGAACAAGATCCTTACAGGTAGAGCACCTGCTATTCTGAGTACTGGAACGAAATCTTATGCTATGCTGCTTTGCCCAATCAGGGAGCTGAATCATCTTTGTTTACTGTCTGTGTCTCCAAACTGTACACAAAACCTGCCTGACACACAACCTGCCTGTCAGTCGCTTTGTAACAGTCTCAGTTATCAGCTGGACTGTCTCAATACCACAGATCTTATATTCAGGTTACTGCCATTTTACATATCAATGCTCCCCTTCCTCCCTGCACAAATTTAAAGTAGTGATGCTGGCAATTTGATTGCAGGAGGTATAATTGTTCTATTATTAGTTATGTTGTTACTCCTGGCTATGTTTAACTTATAAATTAACTTATCATAGATATGGATGCACAGAATAAAAGACAGATGCCTAGGTCTTATCCAAGGATGCAGACATCCATCGGGAAGACTGGGAAGTATTCCCCGAGGGTACGATGGGGCCTTCTGTCATAATTATGCGGAGATGGCAAATCTAAGCTGGGACAACTCCATGCAGCCTAGATAGCCTATTATTTATCTTAAAACCTCCAAGAGGAAAAACAGTAAGCAAACTTTAGTAAATTGGTATGACAGTTGTCTGACTTGAGGATGAAGTTGGGATCAGATCCATACAAGCACAGAAATGTGATATTTAGTTAATGATGGTTCCAAAAAAATTGGGCCAGGGATATGACAGAGAGAGGTGCAAAAGGTACCTAGCCATGCAGGTTAATGTAGATGTTGCTTCTAGGTGAGAACAAGAGAAAGGATGAAGGAAGCTGAGTCTGGATTTCCAGCAGTTACTCCCAAGGGAAGACTGCACTGCCTTGCTGTGGGGTTTCTCTGCTCCACCACAGGAACTCAGAATCATCATCATTCAGAATCTGAATGATGTGGGTACCAAAGTTGTTCCTGGTCTCTATCAGCACTCTCCAGCATCTCTGCTTAGCTGGTGGAGTTTTCTGATACTTTAACTGAAAAGTAAGTGTGACATAAATTTTGGAAACAAAAGAAGGAAAGGTTGAGATGAGATTTGTACATCCAGGACAATGTGATGGTGCTGTTTGGGGGGTAGAATGAGGCGAAGGCTGTTTCAAGAAGACACCCAAGTCCCAAGCTGAGTATAAGCCATCAAGCCAACATGAAAAATTGCAAGGAAACTTTTTGCTATTCTAAGATCTTCCAAAGGCCTGAAAAGAGCAGTTCTGAATTGCGCACTGTAAAAATTCTGCAAAGAATTAAAGTTCAGAAAAGAATTACCAGAAAAATTACAACAGTAGGAGCATGAAATTGAGTGAAGAGTGGAAGCTAGGGGTTGATGTAATCGTTGTCAAATAGCAGGAAGAATAGGCATGTTCATTATTTTGCTACTTCCTAGTAGATTCAGTAGGAAGAAATGGCTGACATTGCAGCAAGAGATGTGTTAGTAATGCTTAAGGAAGATCTTCTTGACCAAAAATGAGTCAAGGAAGTGCTTAAGTCTGACCCTATAATCTCTTTATGATAGGATAGAAAATCACTAGTCCTGAGTTGTTATTATGTCAGGTGTTTGATGTAGGAGGCAGTGGGGAATGAGTAGAGGAATTTGACCGAGAGCAAAGGTATCTTTTCACACATCTGGAGGTTCTGAAACTGGCTGGTAGGGAGAAGGAAAAGTCAAAGTCAATGAACCATTAACAACAATCAAGCCAGTTCTGTATCCCTGGGCCCTGGAGGTGTTGAGAGGGTGCCTCCCACAGGTGGCCTCAGCCATCCTTCTGAAATTCAGGTGGTGACAATGTGACAGGCCCCCTGAATTCACGGTCTCGGTTCTCCTCATTCTCCCTCAGTCTCAGTGACTCACCTGGGCGGGGACCAGGCCTTGGCTCCTGGGATGGCAGCTGTGCGTTAGGCATCATCTCTTTATTTTGAGCTGGGAGGAGCTGCTTCTGTAGCTGCCCTGCCCAGAAACTCCACGCAGCTTCCTCAAGCCTCACAGGCTGACCAAACCCAAAGCAGAAAGTCTACTGAGATCTGGTGTGGTACCCAGTTATATTATAAGAGAAGGGTTACCTTGGCACCAGGTAGTAGCCTTAGCAAACAGCCAAGCACTATTGGTTAAGGTTTAAACCAATGTTGGTGATGCTCTTGAAAACCTTGCTGTCACAGGGCACCTGTAAGAGATCAGCTTTCAGCCTATCTCAGCCCAGCTGACTCCTGTGCGCGGTCCTCCCTTCACTCAGAGTTGGGAAGTGCTGGTCCCTATGGGAGGCCCAGGTTATTTTCTGCTTATGACGCATTAGTATAACTAGACAAGATATCCCTTTGGACTCCTACCTTATTACCAAGAGGTAGAAGAGAAAGGCTGTATACCAACCTGTCTCTGTGGGTCTGTGCATTGTCACTCTGAAATCACTGATGGATCAGAAAGAGGAACCATAGCATTCAAGGCAACCCCTCTGTTCCCTGAAGTGAGTCTTGGGAAAGGAACTCCAATGCTCATCCATTCTGGGCTCCATTTTGCTTCCATTGTGCATCTTGGATTCCTTGAAGGTAGTTCCTTAGCACACACAGAGTGGTTGCTGTGTTCTCACATAGGCACTGGAGACATAATGATGAAGAAGACAGATAACTCTCTTGGGCTTATAGCTAGTGAGGGTAGAGGAACAAATAAGGAGACAGGTAATGATAGGTGATAATAAATCTGATTGGTGGAGAGTTAAATGCTGTGGTGGGGAAGATTTGGCTTAAGATGGTGGGGACAGGCTCTTTGAAGAGGGGACTGGTGACAAAATAAAAGAGCTAATCCCATGATAATCCAGGGACTTGACATTACAACAGAGGGGCTCTCTAGACAAGAGGCTCTAAGCTGGAAAGGAGCTGTGTATTCCAGAAGGAACAGAAAGAAGATACTTATACCTGGAGTCTGGTCAGCCAGGAGCACAGGAATGATACAAGGGTGGGAAGTTTGTCATGTACTGGGTCTCCAGGGATGTATGGATCAGGGAAATAGTGAATTCAAAATCAGGTTAGATGATAGCTTGCCTTTCTCACTTCAAACTGAGGAAATAGATGGGCTTGGTGGCTCACATCTATAATTTAGCTGTGGGGTGAGGGGATCAGGAAAATTGCAGTTTAGGCCAGGCTAGGCTGAAAGTAAGTAAGACCCCTTCATTCTGACAAAAATATTCTAAATGTAGTAATAAATACCTGTCAGCCTACCTATATGAGAGGCATAAGTAAGAGGGTCATTGTCCTAGATGAGAGACCCTAACTGAAAGATAAAGCAAAAAGGGCTGGGGGCTTAGCTCAAGTGGTAGAGCTTTGCCTAGCAAGTGTGAAGCCCTGAGTTCAAATCTGAGTATTGCCATTTTTTTAAAAAAGGGAAGTAAAGTCTAGATAAGTGAGTTCTTTTTTTTCCGCTATATCAGCCAGCTAATCAGGGTAATATTGGTCTTTGCCAATTTCCACTACACGTTTCCCGAACACTGAAAAACATTTGGCTTTTAACGTTTAAATCATTCATCCTTAGAATATCACATCCATACTATCTTTTAGATTCATAGTCTACAACCCAAAACCATGGAGGCAGTCCACCATGTAAAATGGCTATTTTGCTTTCTATAGAGGGGATTTGAACATTTGCTTCTGATTAAGAATTAAACTTTTAGCCAGGCGCCAGTGGCTCACGCCTGTAATCCTAGCTACTCAGGAGGCTGAGATCTGATTGTGGTTCAAAGTCAGCCTGAGCAGGAAAGTCCATGAAACTCATATCTCCAATAAACCACTAGAAAACTGGAAGTGGCGCTGTAGCTCAAGTGGTAGAGTGCTAACCTTGAGCTGAAGAGCTGAGGGACAGTGCTCAGGCCCAGAGTTCAGGCCCCACTACTGACAAAAAAAAAAAAAAAAAAGAATTAAACTTTTAAAGGAAAACTTCTTTTTTACCCTGAGCCTCTGTTGAGATACCGTGACTTTCGTAATTAAAGTCACATTCTGGACTTCTTCGCTTTCACCACAAGACCTGGTAGGGCTTAGTTTGACCCATAAGACCTGGTAAACACTGCTGTGCCTCTTACCAGTGAGTGGAGGGCAGAGCGCCAGGGAGGACATGGTGTGAGGAAAACATGAGTGTGGTTAGGTTAATTAAGGCATCAGGGAGTCTAGTGTGGTGTCTAATGTAGTGACACAGGATTGTAGAACTAGATGTCCCAGGTCTAAATCCTACTTTGCCTTCTAGCTAACTAAATGAATTTACACCACTGACATATTATGTCCCTTAACTTCTTCATCTATTAAAGCAAGGTGATAAGAATATCTTCCTCTTAAATAATTAATAATAATAATAATAATGTAGATATGTCTTGGGGAGAGAGAGAGAGAGAGAGAGACAGACAGACAGAGAGAGAGAGAGAGAGAGAGAGAGAGAGAGAGAGAGAGAGAGAGAGAGAGAGAGAGAGAGTGTCCTGGGGCTTGAACTCAGGGCCTGGGCTCTGTTCCTGAGCTTTTTTTATTCAAGGCTAGTGCTCTACTACTTTAGCCAAAGCTCCACTTCCAGGTTTTTAGTAGTCAATTGGAGACTTTCCTGCCCAGGCTAGCTTTGAACAATGATTCTCAGATCTCAGACTCTGGAGTAGCTAGGATTACAGGCATATGCTACTGTTTCTCAGCTGGAGAGACTTTTTTTTAAGGGCCTTTAAAAATTATACTTAAGTAGTGTACAAAGGGGTTTTGCTTCCACATGTTAGCTTTTGAGTATAGTGCATCTTGATCAATGCCACACCTCTCATCATTTTTTCCCATCCTTTTTAACATGATGATCGACATCTTCAAAGACTAGTTTTGCGATGTCTCAATGCTGAGGACTTCGTTTGGGTGTGCAGTGTCACACAGCACAAATGCAGCCTCCTGGGATTAGGACAGAAGTCTACTAGAGGCCATATGGCAGTGTCTCTGTCTAGGAGTTCACATTCCACTGTACATACAAACATTCAGTCAGAAAACTGAACTGTGAAGTATGAACACACAGAACACACGTGTGTATATCCATCTTGGATTTTCTTTTTTCTTTTTAAATAGCAATGACATTTCGTATGGGAATAATAGCTTCCACATCCTTCTCTGAGTTGAAAGGAAGGCTTTATTGAAGAGGACATATGGAGGGAGATTAATTTTGGAATAGCTGAGATCTTTAGTTATAAAAGGATTTAGGCTGGCTTGATTAAGCACAAACCCATAGCAAGGGATATGTTGGCAAGCTAGAAGCTTATTATCACTGTTCCGGAGTCAGAATTTATTGCTCAAAGATCTGCCATTGGCCAAGGCAAGTGGCAAGTTAGGCCTTCGTTCTCCAGCTCTCCCAGAGAATGGCCTTCCCAGATTTCATACTCCTCCTCCTTAGGCCTCCTCATGATTCTCTTCATTAACTGACCCATGGATTCTGATAGACTTTGCTTTCTTTTCTATGTCCTCCTTCTTTCTTACTATCTCTGAGGGAGAATAGCCCCACCCCTGTCTTTGTCTAGGGTGCATGAGATTGAAAATGATGTGATCACCTCAATCTAGGAATAGGAAGGCTTCAGGGCACCTCAGAATCCACTGGGATACTTCAATGCTGTTCATTTTTTTTCATGGCACACGTAGGAAAGATTTAATATTTACACAGTATATGAAGGGAAATGGAGGATATTGCCTTGTCTTGGGTCTCTGTCTGATCACCCTGAAGACTGAGGAGACTTGGGTTTGACAGAAGTTCTGTGATCCTCAAAGCCAGCCCAAGTTATCAAAATCCAAGCTGAAGACAAGAGACAGCATGTGTGGTAGATCATAGAGGGGCTTTCTGAGCCAGGCCTGATTTCAAAATACTCAACTTCGGCCCACACTGTTTAACCCATCGCACAATTTCCTTGTTACCAAACCACACTCTCCCCTATTTCTCATGGGCCCCATACCTTTAAAAATGTACCACCACAAAAGTTGTAAAAATAGGATCCAAGGAGAAAGTGGTTGATCTTTTGTCTCAGAAAGATTGGTATACTGAAAAAGCATCAGCTATGTTCAATATAAGAAATATGGACAAACAAATCATTTAAATAAGGATACAGGTGGACCCATTGCAACAATGAGATATATAAGTCATTATGTCGAAAACTGAGCTTTACAACTTTGGTGGGGGGGTGGCGAGGATCAGGTGGGGGAGTAGGGGAAGGGATGGGAAGGGGAAACAAAGGAGGAAGCAACAATGCTTGATACGAAATGTATTTGTTATTTTGCCTGTGTAATTGTAACCCCTCTGTATGGTATTTTCACAATAAAAAAAAGAAATACTAAAATAGACAAACAATAAAATTTGTCAATAACAACAAAGAAAGAAATATGGACAAATATGGTTACAAGAACTCAAAGAACCAAACTCGTATCAGATGGCCTCCAAGGACATAGTGTTTGAAGTAGGCTTTGTTGATCTGCAGAATGATTAAGTTGCATTTAGAAAATGTAAACTAGAGATATTCAGGGGGAAAAATTGCCTAACCAATTTCTATGGCCTGGTTTTTACCCATGAAGAAATGTGCTCATGTGCTCCAAGGTAAAAAAAAAAAAAAAAAAAAAAAAAAAAAAAAAAAAAAAAGAGCAGGCATAGTTTGGGTAAAAGCATGGCATGCGACCATATTTGAGAAATACTTAAGCAAAAGGGATGGAATTATGGCATAATTGTTTGAGTACTGGCTTAGCAAGTGCAAGGCTTTGAGCTCAAATCTCAGTTCTGGAAAAAGGTAGGTTTGGGGTTTTGTATTTTTTTAAAGCTGGTTATGTATGAAGTTTATATTGATGTTGGAAAGAGTGATGGTTGTTTCATCTGCATCTGTTGGTTTTACTGAACAAAAGCAGCAATCATATTTGAATGACCTCTTACATGCAGCCCCTAGAGGTCAGTTCATGTGAAAGAAGGTGATGGAAATCGTAATCCAACAGGTGAAAGCCAAGAACTTGACAGAAATGGTCAGTGAATCAGTAACAGAAAGCTGTTCTCTGTATTTCCAATTACAAAAATTATTATCATCAGTCAATGATCTGAGAATCCGTTGACAAATCAGGCTTTTAATCAAAGTGGCAAATGCAAAGTCTTATTTGCAGGGGAAGGAAACACAGCCTGTTAAATACAGGGCCAGTCTGCCATAAGTCAGTTCTACCATGGGAAAGACCTGCTGTGTAATGTGGAGGCATCCCAAAAGGAAGGGTCAGCCTTGCCTCCCCAAATGACAGTGTTTCCACTGTGCGGTGAACTCTGCAAGAAAAACCAGCCTGAGAACCCTCTGTGCGGCTTCTTCTGACTTCCTTCACTCCTTTCCCACTTTGCTGGCTTCCTGAGGCGCTGATGGGGCGAGATGAGGGTTACTCTATGGTTCAATGCAAACACCTGTCGCTCCATTTTACCTCTACATTTGCTTCAGATGTTTTCTCTTCCTCCCCTTCTTACATTTGGCCCTTTGGTCTCTGTCCTCTGAGCTGGCTTTCATCATCCAATTAGAACTAACACCTTCTTCTTGCTACCATTTCTCTGGGAACTGTAGGGAGTAACCCCCAAGCCTCCTGTCCTCCCCATGGGGCCATCCCTGCTTCAAAGGAGTGTGTTGGCCGGCACCACCCCATGGCTGGGCTTCCTTTCTGTTTGAACAGCTTCCATTGCTCATTGCTGATCAGTAACTCAATGATTCATTAAACACACAAACAGTGAATGAATCTGTTCCATTAGCAAGCCCACCTGTTGATCTCAGACATTCTCAGCTGAACCTGGAGGACACGAACAACAGAATGCCTGCATCAGTCCAGTGCCCCCATCCGTATTTGATGGCATGTTAGAGCAGGAAAAGCAGAGTCCTGGCTTTGCTGATGCTTTTATGCTCTTCCTTTCATCTAGTGGCAGGACCGCAGACTATAATGTAGAGCACAGTCTGCCTGTCTGTAATCAAGTGGAAAACTCTGAGAACTTAGCTATTGTTGCTGCCTGAGACTGGGAGAATTAGAGCAAAAAGAGAGGGAATGTTGTCCAAATGAAGGTGCAAATGCAACAGAAGTAAATGTGCTCCAAACAAAGAGAGAGAAAGAGAGAGGGGGGGAGAAGAATAAAATGGAAACAGAGAGAAACCCCATCAATTGCAATAATACCCTCTCTGCCCTGGCAATATTATATCTCTTTCCTGTGTGGCTTTTGAATCCTGCAGCTGACCCATACCTTTAAGAACTTGTTTAGTAGTATTTTTATGCTCTTTATAAACCAAGACTGCTAAAACAAAATCACAGTCAAAGTTTTAATTTTGTTTTAAAGATAATAGTTGCTTATTCAATTAGGTGTAACTCCTCTTACTATTAGGTGACAGAGGCGAGCTTTTATAAAGCAAGCAATGTGTGTTTAGATTCTGAAACATATGAAATAACAAGGTTTACAGTCTTCCAATTGAAGATTAAATGGCCTCTGCATGGTAACGTTGGCACTTGAATGAATAGTCATTAGGATCTGTACTGCAGACTGCATCATTAGTATTAGGTTTAGTTTTTCCTCTAGCATGACACTTTGGTTAAAGAATATTTAATGTCAAGCAGGTAATGGAGGCTCATAGCTGTAATCCTAGTTTCTCAGGAGGAAGAGATCCAGGGAATCATGGTTCAAAGCTAGACTGGAGAGAAAAGTCTGTGAGCATTCTCTCTCTAAAATAAACTAAAAAACAGGGCCAGAGGCATGGTTTAAATGGTAGAGCACCAAGACAAGCAATCAAGCTAAATGAGAGTACAAAACCCTCAGTCTGACACCCCAAATATTAGACATCAGTTTCTATGTTTGTGCTGAGGCTTCTAAGTTTCTATGTTTCTGATGAAGTTTCTATATTTATGATTGTAGGGTATCTGTGAAAGAACTCAGTTGTTCATTGGTTCTTGTGGGAGAATAAAACAAGAGGTAGAAGAAGGTGGTTCCTTAAGGGAAATTCTAATTCCTCTTAGTTCTTATGTAAATCTTATACTAATCATAAGATTTTAATTCCCTGACAGAGTTCAGAGATTGACGTTACCAGTGTTTGGCTAACTTTTATTTTTGCGGCACTGGAAGTAACAGCATTACCAGGTGAAGAATTCACTTTGTGCCTCTTTCACAAATATTATTTTACTTTTAGAAGATGTGCTCTGCGCTACATGCATTCGGAATGAGCAAGGTAAACAAGTAGAGGTAAGAAGCCCCCAATACCTGGATCCTCCAGGCAGATGTGAAAATATCACTCACATCCAATACAGAAAAGCCCACATGCATTTTCAAAGGGATTTCTTCAGTCATGGTCTTCCAACAACCATGACAGCCAAGTGCAAATGGCTGTGCAGCCGTCTTGGTTGTCTTAGTAAAAGAACCTTCCAGTTCTTCTGTAGAGAAAATAAGAACGGCAAATAACATGACTTCTTAAAAAGACAAGGAAGTAGCCATGTAAAATAAATAATCAATTGTAAGACTTGGCAATTTGCTCACAGGACAGATTAGCACAAGACAACAGAACTTTCTGCAATGATGCCAATATTTTGAACTTTCTAGAGGCTGGCATGGGGGTCATTGGTGCTATGTGCTGCTGAGCATTTTCAATGTAGGTTGTGTAGCTGGGAAAACAAATTTTATTCTTTGTTAAATTGAAAGTTAAATAGGCACACGGTGTTCATGGCAATTTCCTGGGTACATAGCCTTGTTTCCTACTTTGTAACTTCTTAGTAAAAACTTTCCACATTAAAAATATAAATATGATAATGATCTGCCGCCCTTAATATTATTATGCTTGCCTCTAAGCCTTAGAGCTCCAACTCCTGGCAGGCTCCCGCATCCTCTGTCCTCTGCTCCTGGGTACTCAAATTGTTTCTCCTTCCTCTGACTTCCCCTCATCCTTCTCACCTCTGACTCAAGTGTTTTCTTCCCACTTCCCTACCACTACAGATCTCAGCTTATCTCTTGTGCTAGAAATACCACTTTCTCTGGGACATCTTGCCCCAATGGATAAGAGTTAATGCTCTCTTCCTTTGGTTCCCATCAGAATGTAGCATAAATGTCAGACCAGTGGTGTCTTTGGGCAGACACCAGATCTGTGGGCAGATGATTATAAGGAGGCTCCCAAAGGAAAGTAAACAGAAAAAAAAATGTTGGGGGACAGAGGGCGCAGAGAGGGCAAACTAAGGATGTATGCAATCACAAAGAGTAGTTTGTGCCCAATCTGCAGATAGACTTAATAATGACCAATCACACTTCAAGTTGAACTGGGAATACTCTCACATCCAGAAGACAGTCTCACATGGAGAAGGCACTGGTGAAGGGCTGTCCCAAGGACATGCCCTAGGCATTTTGGTCTCATCAATTGTAGGGGTCATGGAGACTAAAATCTTTGTTCTCCAAGAAGGAGCATGGAACAAGGGCAGATCATGTGTGGGAAAGGCAGTAGGAACAGAGGTAGAATGGTGTAGGCAGCAAGGAACTGTTGAGACTTGGACAGAGCACAGCCATTTGGTTTTTATGTTAGCCACTACTGTGTGACTGTTAGAATTAAGTCTAGTTAGGCTGCAAGTCCAGATGTCCCATTGGCTAGAAAGGTGCCTTCATTGTTTTCAGTCAAATTTTGAAAAAAAATTGGTTTTCTACATCTTGGCTAAAGGTAAAAGCTATGTGGGATAATGGGCGCACAGTTTTTTAGTGACTTGTGAACTTTTAAAAGGCAGCCGTTATTTTCACATAGCTTTTTATTTCAGTTGCATATCTGAATCCTCTTTCAGCCATGGATTCTCTAAGATATTAACCTACTTCATTGGCCTTTAGCTCACAGCTGCCTATGCCATTCTTGGCCTAGATTAAATATCTAACCAATATTTCTCAATTCTATGAATGATTCTCCACTTTGAACCTAATCTCTCTTATTATCTTTGATAATCTGTTGCATTCAAATGTTCATGTGTGTATTTTGCCCACAGGACCACAAGGAAAGATTTCTTACTCTTTTTTTTTTTTTTTTATTCTCTCAAGGGCAAGCTAGGTATCTGTGGCTCACTCCTATAATCCTAGCTACTCCAGGGGCTGAGATCTGAAGATCATAATTTGAAGCCAGCCTGGACAAAAAAGTCTGAGTTGTGTCTCAAGCAGTAGAGCACTATCTTTGAGCAAAAAAGCTCAGGGACAGCACCAGGACCATGAATTTAAGCCCTAGGACCAGCACACACACACACACACACACACACACACACACACACACACACACACACACACACAAGTAACACCATCTGGTACATGACATCAGCTAAATAATTGTACCTTGAATTGATGTTTGTTAAGTAAATGTCCAGACTATTCCAAGGTAAAGCTATTTAAATCACTATCTACAAGCAGAGTTTGAGGAAAAAAAAGTAATCCTTCTGACACAATGATTTGAATGCAGCTAAAGATTCTCCTATCAATAGACACTGTATCTGAATGCCACTCAAACAAATAACAAACAGCCCAGATGCCCTGCAATAGATGAGTAGATTAAAATAATTCAGAACCTACACACAATGAATGGAATTTTACAGAGCCATTAGAAATAATAACATAATGTCATTTGCAGGGAAATAGATGGACCTAGAGCAAATCATGTTAAGTGAAGTAAACCAACTTCAGAGAGACCAATGGCACATACCTCACATGAAGAAGCTAGAACTCAAATACACTGGCACATGATAAATTATATGGGACCCTAGTCAGTCACAGGCAGTGATACAAAAGGAGAATTCCTTAGGAGAAGAACACAAAGGCACAATGCCTATGTGCATCTGATCATATAAAAGAATATTCATCAAAATGACCTCCAAGAAATGGGAAAAAGGCTGTTTTTCTTCATAACTTTTTTGTTTTCTTTTCTTATTGTATTGTTGGTTTATCTGACTTTGGGAGGAAAATGAGGGGTGCAGAAATAAAGGGACAAAGGGTGAACAAATGCAGCAGTGGCAACTCACTAGATGCTATGGTGAAAATGAACTATACAACTTGTGGGTGAGGATGAGGTGGAAAAGCTGGGAGAGAATGCGGAAAGAGGTGACATTGTCCAAAAATCAATGTAGTCTTTACCTGACTTTTGTAACTGTAACTCCTCTATCACCTTTATAATAATAAACATTTTAAAGCCAAAATCAATAAATGAAAAGAGGCCCCAAGCATGTTGTCCAGAAATGACGAACGAGTTGATTCTCTTTTCTATAGATGCACTGTAGGAGAGAAAGCCAGGGAAACAGAAAGTGTCCATTAGGCTATGAGAAGAGTGTCTCAAGCTGAGACTCTGTGGCCAGCTCTGAATGACCTATGATTTCTTCAGAAACTGAGTGTATGCCATGTGAAGTCTTCCTAAGTGTCAGGTTAAGCTCATGAGAAGACCCCAGAATTCGAGCAGAATTTCAGGAAGCAGAATTTCAAAATGGTTGCTCCAAGGATGCGTCTCCTGAACCTAGAATTTGTGAATGTGCCAATATAGCACTCATGTGACTGTGTGATATTATATGGCTGTTTAAGAAAGCCAGATGGCATGAACCCATCAAAGCAGAGAGCTTTCTGTGGCTCAGAGCAGAAAAACGAGTCAGGGTGACAGTGTAAGGAGGACTGGACATGAGGGATCTGGCTGCTGGCTTCGACTTGGTGAGGAGGCTCAATGTAGGATCACCAGTTTGAAGATGGAGGAAGCCATCTAAAGGAGTGTAGATGGTTTTAAGGTGCCCAGAAAGGCCCTTGGTTCACAACAAGCAAGGACATGGAAATCTCAGAGTTAAAAAGAGAAGGAAGTGAATTCTACAAACCATCTGAGTCATCTGAGAAGCAGATTCTTTTCAGAGCCTCCTGGGAGAGACCCCTTGATTTCAGTCTCCTGAGATCCTGAGCATAGAAATTGGTGGAGCTCACCTGACCTCTAGAATTATAAGATAAGAAATGAGAACTGTTTTGAGACATTCAAGTGGTGAAAACATGCTATATGCAGCCATAGACAATGAATACAAGTGCTGGTTACCCTGTGGAAAACTGCAATTAAGAAAGTGAAGTAGAGTGCCTTAGCTTTCGGATTATATACCCCACTGGTGGTAAGGAAATAAGAGCTAGCCCATAGCCCTGCTGATAGTGCCTGGGATTAAATGTAGAGACTGGCCAGCTGCAACACAGGTCACGTGTGATGAAGGTCACACTCAGCAGCGCCACTGAAGAAAAGACACTTCGTACTCTCTTCCAACTTAAAAATGTCCCACCAATGAATTTCATTGTCAAACCTAAGTTTGATCATGTTGTTTGTAAGCTGGCAGAAAGCAAGTCTGTGATGTGTAGTTCCCGGCTTCTAGAGATAAAGGGGAACACAAAGCAGGAATTAAGAAGATTCATGGTTGACTGGTTCTGTATGCACAGCTCCTCGGACTTCCAGGCTGCCTTTTAGATAGCTTTCTCGTAGGGGTTATTTTCATTTTGCACATCAGACAACTCAGGTTCACCTGGGTTAAATATCTTGCCTAAAGTCTCATCAACAATAGATAGCAAAACCCATGATTAGAACCTAGGTTTGCTTCTCTCTGTACCAGCATGAACGACATTGTCAGCTGGTGCTGGATTTCAGATGAAACTTCTGTCCTTGTTTGACAATGGGTGAAGGAGACTTAACTGAGGAGGTAATGGAAGTTGCAGTCATGTTTTGTTTTGCTAAGTACTATCTTTAAATAGCTATTCAAAGGAAGTGCCATTTAACAAGGCAGTTTATAAGTACAATACATCTTGATTAATTTCACCCCCTTCAACATTCTCATCCCCCCTTTGACGCAACCCTTTTTTTACTTTTCTTAATTTTGTGGTTTATACTATGATTTGCTTTTTCATTTTATTTTCTTGCTTGCTTGCTTGCTTGCTTTCTTGCTTGCTTTTGTGTTAGTCCTGGGGCTCGAACTCAGGGCTTGAGTGCTGTCCTGGAGCTTCTTTTGCTCAAGACTAGACTCTACCACTTGAGACACAGCACCACTTCTGGCCTTTTCTGAGTAGTTAATTTAATATAAGAGTCTCATGAACTTTGTTGCCCAGACTGCTTTTGAACCACAATCCTCAGATCTCAGCCTCCTGAGTAGCTAGGATTACAGGCGTGAGCCACCAGCGCTTGGCTTACAATGAATTCTTGACTGCATTCTTCCTCGCTTCGTTCATTTACTTCTCCTCTCTTGCTCTCACCTCACCCTCTTGCAAATACCCATCTCCTGCTACTTATTTTATTGGACTTTGTCTTTCTAAAAAAAAAATCAATCACAGTATCTCCATAGAGTCTGCTATACTTCAGTTAATTAATTTCTGAATTTGTACTCATTTTATTTTATTTTTTAATGTTTTCCTCAACTCCCTGGTAAAGAGCTGCTGTTAAACTCTTGTTGGAACCCTGTCTGGCTTAATCCTCTCTATCTCTTCTCTCATCCAAGCTTCTTCCTGGCCCACATTCCTTGACTTTGGACACAGACCTATGCAATGTGTTCTGGGTTTTCTTTGGTGATGAGTCCTTTTGTCACTGGGGAATTCCTGCTATCCTTCTATATGGTGAAAACAGAGGATAAGCCCTTCTACTCTGTGCTTGGGGTGGGGGGTCTCCCTGCCTTTCCCCACGTGGTGCTGGGTACTGGGTGCTGAGTGAAGGAGCAGCAGGAGACTTCACTACTAAAAAGAGTCCTATAGCATTTCCTCCAGAGGGCTCTGTCTTACCCGCATACCAAACCACTTACAAACACATTGGCCCATGGGCTCAAGTATGACAGCAATTTGGCCTTTTCTCTTGATGACAGTTTTAAACCTGCTCCCTTATAAAAGCCCAATTCTTGCAGGAGATGTTAATGTCCATATTTAAGACAGGTGGCCCAATCTTGTCCCAAACATTGAGATGCAGAGATACTCAGAGAAAGATCTCTTGCTTTTTTTCTTCAGGGAAAAAGATAGAGGATGAAGTATTCTGGAATCTCCTTGTAACTTCAGGTTGGAGGCCTGGAGGCTGGCCTTTATAGGTCTGTGCACTCTGCCTGAACTGATCTGTTCTCTGGGTTTCTCTTCCCTCCCTAGCTGGCTGCCCGCTTTGGCTCCTCTTTCCCTGGACTCTGCTTTCTTGGTGAGGAATTCACTCCCAGTTTTCTTGAGGATGGGGAGGAAAGAATGTTTCAAATGTCTTTACTGGGCCTTAAAAGACATAAATTTTTATGAAACATATGTTCATAGTTTGATGCAGCTGAACGTCAATAAAAGCAGGGCATTGGACCTGAGCTGAGAAGTGGACAATTTGCCTCTTTAGACCAGCCAGTCTGTCTTCATGTAGGGATCCCATGGGAAAGCTACTGGGGGAGATGTGGGAAAGAATTCCCTCCTCCTGCCTCTTTAAAACTCTACTTGAACAACTTGAAAACCCACCTTTGGGCAAAAGAAAAACATCAAATAAAATTGTATAAGTAGAATTTGTAATAAAATAAAAAATTCTAAGTCCATCTTTTCCTGAAGTCTAATTATCCTGGGTTACAGATTTGATGTGAGTTGATCTGTTTGTGATGTATCTTTGTGAGCAAAAGATCATTTGTCACTTGCTGTCATCATACCAACCATTCTTCCTATGTGAGGATACACAAGGGTTACTGGTGGAAATCCAGCTTACCAGAGTGAGATACCTGGCAGACAGTGAGCCTACAGCACCCTTTCCTCATCCCAGAACCCAGGAGGAAAACTGCCATTACACATGTTTACCTCTCCAGAGCATCCTCACACAAGAGGGTTCGTAGAGTGTTTGTGAAAGAGAGTCAAAAGATCTTACTGAGATGCCTAGAAAAGCAAAAATCAGAGGATGGGCTTAGACACATTCCACTGGGCACTAGGGGACACATTGGTGAATTTGGCAGGTGCATTCTCTGCTCCCATGGAGTCCAGGGTCCGGGGGGGAAACACACTGGTATGGGCTACAACAGATAGAGAAAGAATGCTGGGATGAGCAGAGGGATGCCACAGGTGCACAAAGGAGGAGTACACTAGCTAACTTTGAAGGAACTCTCCTAGAGTAAATGGTGATGAGGTATATGAATGCTAATTGTATTGCTGTAGTCTCAGAGATAGGATCTCAGACATTCACTTGAGTAGGGAATGGAGATGTGTGTTGCTAAAGGGACACTTGTCGGGGGGAGAATCTCCATTAGGTCCACAGAATTGTGGCCATGTTGATGGATTCTGCAGCTGTACTTTGGAGCCAGGGCTCCTCCTCCTTGCTTTCCTGTCTTTTTCAACAACAGCTGTGTGATCCAATGTCTTGTTGATGAAGAAATGTTGCACAATAGAGCAGAATCCCTAGAGGTATGTGTGGTGAGGGGACTGGGAGGTGAGGTGGGTTCTTCCCTCTACTCAGTGATAGCACCTGCCTCACCTCATCTGAGCTCTCAGGCCTCAAAGTCATGATGCAAAGAAGATGTTGGGATCATCTTGTCAAATTGTCAAATTTAGGGGTGAATGAAATATGCACCAGGGATCGCTCAGAAGCCAGAACACTCATATTTACTTTCAACCAGGGAGAATTTGTACCTGTGTCTCCAGATTTGAAAGTCCAGGAGATTCATTCATTGTGACATCTGGTCTTTCTCTTTGATATTTTAAAAATAGACTACAAGAATAGAGCTCCAAAGCTCTAGGCTGAGATTCTGGGAAAGAATGCAACTCTGAGTTTATCTTGTTTATCCAGCTAGTCTCTGGTCATTTGTGTAACGTGATATTTCATACACTGGATGCTCTTAGCCAATTTCTAGCACAAGGTTTCCATTTTGCTGTAATCATCCATGAAAGAAGAGAATGTGGGAATGTCTGTCTTTCCATTTTCAAGGACGGTGGTGGCACCAGTAGTTGGCTGCTGGTTTCTAGTCTTCGTTCCAATGAGAAGAGACTATTGTTTTCTCAGAATCTTAGAATTTGAGAATCAAAAAAAAAAAATCTGGAAATCTGCACTAATAACCATAAAGATGCCCATGCCTTTGATTTCAATCAATCGACTCCTATAAATGTCATAAAAACATCATTCAAGTATACATTTAAAAAAAGTGTTCAGGGGCTGGGAATGTGGCTTAGAAGTAGAGTGCTTACCTAGCATGCATGACACCCTAGGTTCAATTCCTCAGCACTACATAAACAAGAAATAAAATTAAAAGAGAAAAAATTACTTTAAAAGTGTTCAATCTACTAGCTTTTTTATGGAAGGGATACAAAAGAAGAACCCATGACATGCTTAACATTGTGGTTCTTGTTTTTAAAAAATCAAAACCTATTAAGGGAATCTTATATCATATTAAAGTAACATTGAATCCCTGTACACATGAAATACACAAAAGTACAAATGTTTGTTGAATTCCTACCATATACTCATATTCTGGCAAAATAAAGAAATATGCAAGTTGAAAATCTATGTACTTGGTGCTAGCTATGCTAGCTATTGGAGGTGGGGTGGAAACATTAGCAAAAATGTTATTAATTAGCATAGCTGTGGATAAACTAATTGTGTTTTATTTTAAAACTTGTTACATAACAGATCAAAGAAAGTTTGGACAAATGGGATTGCATTAAACTGCACAGCTTCTGCATAACAAAGGATATAGCTAGCAAGATAAATAGAAAGCCCACAGATTGGGAGAAGATCTTCACTAGCTAGGGCTAGTGAACAGACAAGGGCCTCATATCTAAAATAGAACTTACAAAATTAACCTCTCCAAAAAACAAATCCTCAAAGAAACAACCTCCCCATTAATAAGGAGGCTAAAAACTTAAAGAGAGACTTCTCTGAAGAATAAGAATGGCCAATAGACACATGAAGAAATGTTCAACATCTCTGGCCATAAAAGAAATGCAAATCAAAACAACACTGAGATTCCACCTCACCCCAGTTAGAATGGCCAAGAAATCTAACAACAGATGCTGGAGGAAATGTAGCCAAAAGGGAATACTACTATACTGTTGGATGGGAGTGTAAACTTGTTCAGCCACTCTAGAAAGCAGTGTGGAGATTCCTCAAAAGGCTAAACATAGAGCTCCCATATGACCCAGCAACCTCATTTCTGGACATTTACCAACTGACCACAAACAAGGTTATACTAAAGCTACCAGCACAACCATGTTTATTGCAGCATTATTCACCATAGCTAAGATATGGAACCAACCCAGATGACCCTCAGTAGATAAAGGGATCAAGAACATGTGATCTCTCTCTCTCTCTCTCTCTCTCTCTCTCTCTCTCTCTCTCTCTCTCTCTCTCTCTCTCTCTCTCTCTCTCTCTCTCTCTCTGTGTGTGTGTGTGTGTGTGTGTGTGTGTGTGTGTGTGTGTGTGTAATGAATTCTATACTCCCATCAGAAAGAATGACAGCCCCATTTGTAAGGAAATGGAAGGACTTGGAAAAAAATCATATTAAGTGAAGTAAGCCAGACCCAAAGAAACATAGGTCCCTTGGTCTCCCTTATTTGTAATAATTAGTATACATCTAGAATAATCTTAGCAGATGAGCAGAATAGCTCAAAGATATGTACATAAGACCATATAAGATATGTACATAAGACCACATAAGATGATGCTAAGTAAAATGAACTCCAAGACATGGACACAAGAGGTTTTCTTTGTTGTTGTTCTCAATGTACTATACAATTTCTTTTTCTTTTGTGTTCCCCCCCCATGGTTTATCCCCTGGTATCATTGTATTCAATTTTGGTACTATGGGTATTATTTATCTTAACTAGGGAAGGGAAGGGGAACAACAAAATGGTGAGACAAAGGACAAAGGGGGAACCTATGTAACAGTGATACAAGACAATATGTTGGAAATGATCTGTACAACTTGGGGGGCTTGAGGGGGAAAGATGGAAAAAATAAGGGAAGGGGTAACAAGTAAGACAAAAAATGTAATCACTGCCTTACATATGTAACTGTAACTCCTCTGTATATCACCTTGACAATATCATTAAATTAAAAATAAAAAATGTATTACTTTCTCCTAAATGTCAAGGTATAGCTGGGCACCAGTGGCTCACCCCTGTAATCCTAGCTACTCAGTAGGCTGAGATCTGAGGATTGCAGTTCAAAGCCAGCCCAGGCAGGAACATCCAAGAAACTCTTATCTCCAATAAACCACTCAGAAAACCAGAAGTAGAGCTCTGGCTCAAGTGGTAGAGCGCTAGCCTTGAGATAAAGTGCTCAGGGACAGCACCCAGGCCCAGAGTTCAAGACCCATGACCAGCCAAAATAAAAATGTCAAGGTATGTAAAATAATAATGATGATTGTAATATAGAAGATGCTGCTATCTTTGACAAAGATTTCTGTGAGCTTTTTTTTTTTAATCTGTCATGGGGCTTGAGTTCAGGGCCTGGGGACTATCCCTGAGCTTTTTCACTCAAGGCTAGTGCTCTACCACTTTGGGCCACAGCACCATTTTCTTCTGTAACTGGAAGAGAGTATAACTGGAAGAGTTGGTGTTCATCTATTCTTGATGCATGTTATTGGCAAAGCAACCACAATGTTCTAGAAAACATAATCATAGTTAAGACAGAACTAGAAACCTTGAAATTTTTAGTCAGATGTACAGTTTAATGTTTTATTTAGTAAGTATTTGACTTAAAACAGACACTTCTATAATAACCTCCTCCTATCTTCACAAACACTATTCATGTGTTGAAAATCATGGAGACAGAGTGAATAACTATAACACATTGCAAATATGCATGAGAGCAGCATAGTCAACACCCATGGTTTCCCTTACTTGCAATAATTAGTATATGTCTAGGATAATCTTATCAGATCAGTAGAAAAGCTCAAAAGCTGTGTACATATGACCATATAAGATGATGCTAAGTGAAATGAACCCCAAGATATGGACACAAGAGGTTTTTCTTTGTTGTTGTTGTTTTAGATGTACTATGTGATTTTTTTGTTTCTTTTGTATGTTCCTCCCCCTATGGTATATCCCCTGTTGTCACTGTATTTGATTTTGGTCCCCTGCATCTTGTATATACATTTATCTAATTTGGGGAGGGGAATAACAAAATGCGGAAACAAGGACACAGTATGACCCATTACAACAATAATACCCACAAGACACTATGTTGGAAATGAACTTTACAACTTTGGGGGGAGGGGAGGAGTGGGGCATGGAAGGTGGGGAGGGATAGTAGGAGAAAAGCAAAGGAGGGGGTAGCAATACTCAACAAAAAATGTACTCATAACCTTACTCATGTAACCCCTCTGTACAGCATCTTTACAATAAAATTAAATTAAAAAAAAGAAAGTTAACAAAAGTTGATCACCAATATAGCACTGGAGGAAAAGAAATCCACTCTGTAGGTAGATGCCAATTAGTGGCGGGGGAAGGGGGGAGGGGAGAGTCAGGCTGGTGGAGAAAATGAAGGTTGAATACTGTTGAAATAGATTGTATGCAAGTATAAAAATTGAACAAGGAAACATTGTGGATGCTATTTTTTCAGAGGGACAGGCATAGAGCCTGTGATAGTAGGGATAAAATTGATTACAATACAGTGCAAACGTGTGTGTAGCAGTGAAATGCTTCCCCCATAGTTTATAGATGCCAATTACAAAAAATTGTCAGCTGGGTGCCAGTGGCTCACACCTGTAACCCTAGCTACTTAGAAGCAGACAAATCCATGAGATTCTTATCTACAACTAACCAGCAAAGAGCCAGAGTGAAGCCGTGGCTTAAGTGGTAGGGTAAAAGCTTTGAACATGAAAAGCTGATGGATAGCAACTAGGCCCTTATTACTGGCACAAACAAAGAAAAAGAAAAAAGTTATGGACAGTAAGTTGTGTGGTGGCTCAGTGAAGGTAGATATTTATATTAGTTACTTTGGCCTCCTTCATGACCAAATACCTTACAGAAACAACTTCAAAGGTGGAAGAGAGTTCAATCCATGGCCAATGGGCTTCTTGGGCAGAAGATCATGGTGAAAGACTCACCTCATCTTATAGCAGACAGGAAAGGAGAAAGAGAGAGACAGAGACAGGGAGAGATAGAGAGAGGAGAAGATGAAAGAAAGGAAAGAGAAGAGAAGAGGAGAAGATAGGAGAGGAGAGGAGAAGAGAGGAGGAAAGAGGAAGGAGCCAAGGACAAGATACGCAAAAATTCTTCCTCCTGGTACTATTTCCTCCAGGTAGGTCACACCTTCAAAACTTTCTAGAACCACCCCCCACAAAAGCACCTAAAACTGAGCATTCAAGTAATGGGCCTGAGGGAGACATTTCCTATCGAAGCCATATCAATATTGCATTTAACTGAGTTTGAATTCATTTTGAATCTTTTTTAATTGTGAAAATACTGTACAGAGGGGTTACAATTACATGGGCAAGATAATGAGTACATTTCTTATCAAGCATTGTAGCCTCCTCCTTTGTTTCCCCTTCCCATCCTACCCTCCTCCTGTCCCCCCTCATTTTGAATTCTTGACTTGGAAAAATTCACAGCCTATTGACTAAAGCAGGCAGAAAATTTCAGAATTATATTTATTTTAAATAACATTTAATGTGACACACTAAGTATAAAGTAATGTAAATTCATGAATCATATACTGAGTAAAGAATTCTGAGACATCTATACCTTTGAATACATGCATTTGTGGATCAATGGACACCCGTAGAAAAACTACCTGAGTTAAAAAACTTATAAAAGGATCAAATGGATTGTAGCTCACACTTGCGGAAGTTTCAGTCCATAGCACTGTGTCTTTATTACTCTGGCCCTGAGACAGCACAGTAGAATGTGAGGGCAATGAGCAGCATCCTCTGCTACCAGAGTAGCATTCATAAAAGATGCAAATGACAGCAGAGAAAATTTCTCACTTCATATAGTCCAGAAGGCAAAAGATGGTCCGGGGTCCCAATATCTCCTTCAATCTCATACTGCCAATGACCTAAAGACCTCCTACAGGCTCTACTTCCTAAAGTTTCCACCTCTTCCCAATAGTGCCAAAATGAAGGACATGACTTTAACACATGAGCCTTTGGGGATAGTCCAGACCAAACTACGACAATGCATGTTTTTATAGACATATAAATAGATTTAAATAATTTATGCATGTCATTAATGTTTTCTCAATAACTTAAGTGAAATCAACATGTACATATTTATATGTAAATACACAAATATATATGTATTTACATGTAAAAGTATGTAGGTATAAGTGAAAAATAGGTGTAATAAAGATAGAAATAATACAAATATAAATAATGCATTAAATAATAAAATAATATGTTATATATGTACATTGCCTATGGGTATATTCCATATATACATTTAAATTATATATGTAAATTTATGTATATATAACATATCTCCTGTATCCTTAAACAACTGGTTTTATATAACATATCTCTACATACAAATGTAACAATCACTAATTTACATACGTTTATGAATCCTGTAGGAACCCAAAAGATGCCAGAACTTTCTGGGATAATGGGAGAGAGAACCTTGGAGCTGAGCCTTAAAGGAGCAGACTGGGGTTGGGAAAACAACAGTAACATCAACAAAAAAATTGAGGCTGAGAGTCTGGAGCAAGAGGGTAATAGACAATAGAACTATAATGAAGACCAGGGTGAAGTTGTAAAAAGCCCCAATCATGAACTTGTCCACAAACTGTGAGGAGCTACAAGAAGGTGTTTCTAAGTTAACCAGGGATGACAGGTGCCCGTGGCTCACGCCTGTAATCCTAGCTACTCAGGAGGCTGAGATCTGAGGATCGCAGTTTAAAGCCAGCCCATGCAGGAAAATCTGTGAGACTCTTATCTCCAATAAACCACTAGAAAACCGGAAGTGGCACTGTGGCTCAAGTGGTAGAGCACTTGCCTTGACCTGAAGAGCACAGGGACAGCACCCAGGCCCATAGTTCAAGCCCCATGACCAAAAAAAACCAAAAACGAAGATGAGGGGCTGGGAAGGTGGCTCAGTGGTAGAGCGCTTGCCTTGCATTCATGAGGCTCTGGGTTCGATTCCTCAGTACTACATAAGCAAAAAGAAAAGAGCCAGAAGTGGCGCTGTGGCTCAAGTGGTAGAGCACTAGCCTTGAGCTGAAAAGCGCCCAGGCCCAGAGTTCAGGCCCCACAACTGGATCCCCCCCCAAAAAAGATGAACAGGTATGTGATTAGATGTGTGCTCTCTCCAGTAACCATAGGATGATTAACCTAAAATCCTTTTTAGGCTAGAATTCCTTTTGCTTGCTCTCTGCTGTTTTCAGGTGTCTATACTATTTCTCTGGCATCATCAGGCCCTGAAGGAGTCTTTTCTTAAAACTCTCTTAACCAATGAAAAAAATAAATGAAAACAGTTGCAGAATAAAAGCAATTACTGCCAGGCACTGGTGGCTCACACCTGTAATCCCAGCTACTCAGGAGGCTGAGATCTGAGGATCATGGTTCAAAGGCAACCTGGTCAGGAAAGTCCATGAGATGCTTATCTCCAATAAACCATCAGAAAACTGGAAGTGGCGCTGTGGCTCAAGTGGTAGAGTGCCAGCCTTAAGCTAAAGAGCTGAGGGACAGTGCTCGGGCCCAGAGTTCAAGCCCCACAACAGACACACACACACAAAAGCAACTACTGCTACATGAATTTATGTACCTTTGGGTACTAACATTTTACATTTAGTAATGAATTTTGTGGTAGTTTCTTTGAAGAAGAAAAAAGATGAATTATTAATGAAAAGGATTATGGAAGGAAGAAAAAAGACCTCAAAGCTAAAAAATAAAAGGAAAGAAAAGAAAAGGTGAACACAGAGAAATATTGACATGCCTGTTTTAACCCTAGATTTCTTATCCTTAAAGGGTCTTCCACTGTAAAGAGAATAAGTTCTGAATGGAGTAGGAGTGTTTATGACGAAGTGACAGGTACAGACAGAATGTTGTGATGATAGGGAGAACTTTTAATTCCCTTCCTTCATCACTGGCTAACTCAAGCAGCTGGGGATAAAAAAGAAATATTCTAAAATTAGACTCTGATGAAATCCTTCCTATGGTTTCTAAAGGGAATCACTTTATCGGCTGTTTATTGTCCATCAGATGTATATCATGGCCTTAGCATCTTAAATTCTCATTCCATAACATATCATCCAGTAATAAAAAAAATAATTATACTTTACAGCTCCTTTCATCTAAGGATCATAATCTTCTAAACATTAATTAAGACTCACAACCCCCGGTGAGGTAAGTAAGGATTATTAGGCTGTTTTATGGATGAGCAAGATGATTAACAAGGAGATGAAGAAATCTGCCCAGAAGAAGGTGAGGTCCTAGATACAGGAGTCAAATTTCTAGCTCTAAGACAAGCACAATAATTGCTATATCAAGATAAAAGCCTTTACCCATTCTTTTAAAATGATGGTATGGAATGGAATCATTTTTCACTATCATGTTACCCAAGAATCTAGAAATTATCCAACATAAAAAAGTGGCTATGTATATATATATATATATATATATATATATATATATATGTAATATATATTATGTATAGTATACATAGTATATACATATATTACATATAATATATACTATATATAATACATGTGTATATTATGTATATGTGTATATATTGTATATAGTGTATGTGTGTGCATTGTGTTGTGTGTGAATGCACACCAGTACTGGGGCTTGAGCTCAAGGCCTAGGGGCTGTTCCATGGCTTTGTCCCTCAAGGGTGGTGTGGTCTGCTACTTGAGCCATAGCTTTACTTGTAACTTTTGCTGGTTAATTAAAGATAACTCATAGCTTTTCCTGCCGAAGGTGGCATTGAGCAGGTTTCCTGAGTAGGTAAGATTACGAGTTTGTTTTTTGGCAGTAGCTGGCCAAAAAAACCAAACAACCACAACAACAAAAACCCAATGTTTTTAAAGGAGAGTTTTGTATTTGCTGATATGAATCTTTCATCATCATTGAAGAGAATTTCAAGCTATAGTGTTCTATTCCTTAATTACTGTACTTTAATCTTTTCAAAGAAGATATGGAACAGTTATTAGTTAGAATATATTCTCTATGCATCAGAATACATTCTGTACTCTGTCTATTCTGTACTTAGGTTTATATCCTATAGGAAACTTCTAACCCAGGACCTTAGATGAGATTAGTTTTGTAACTCTTGAATTTTAATTAGGAATACAACCTCCTTGTATTAACAGGAATAGGAATTAGGAATAGGAATTAGGAATACAACCTCCTTGTATTAACAGAAGGCTTTCCTTAAGTTGAATATTTTTCTTTACAATGAAAAGGATGCTATTCCCATTTGACAGATGAGAAATCTGAAGATTAAATAAGAAACTTGCTGTCATAACTAGGGACAGCATAACTAGGAGGTAACAGAATCAAGAGTCTGTCCCAAGCATTGTCTTGCTCCAGCACCCCATTTTGTGTAACCTATCCTGAGCAACTTGGCGTTCCTTCCTTGGAAATCACAAGTTTCACATATGTCTTTCTGCTCTTTAGCTTCCATTAAAAAATGAGGCTTGGGCTGGGAAGGTGGCTCAGTGGTAGAGCACTTGCCTTGCATGCATGAGGCCCTGGGTTCGATTCCTCAGCACCACATAAGCAAAAAGAAAAAAGCCGGAAGTGGCACTGTGGCTCAAATGGTAGAATGCTGGCCTTGAGCTGAAGAGCTGAGGGACAGCGCCCAGGCCCAGAGTTCAGGCCCACGACTGGACCCCCAAAAACAAAAATGAGGCTTAAAACACAAACTCCCTTTTTATTGTGGATGTGCCAATACTCAAGCATGAGCCACAGCTGGGGGAGGGGGGGGAGGGCTGTCCCTTAGTTTTTTAGGCCACAGCTCCACTTCTGGCTTTTTTGGTGACTACTTGGAAATTAGGGTTCCATGGACTTTCCTGCGCAGGCTAGCTCCAAATAAGGATCCTCAGATCTCACTCCTGAATTGGTAGGATTACAGGTGAACCACTGGCACTCCCCTAATAACATGGCAGTTGAGATTGTGAGGTGATTCTTGCTGTTGGCCCAGTCAAAGAGTATATAGAAGAGTTGGAAATGGCTACAGCAAAGTGCTCATCTTTAGAATGTCTCTGATCCCTGCAGCTCTCCTTTTCCTTCCCAGAACCAGCTTACTACTCTACTATGAACTTCCCAACCTCACCTAGCATCACCCGCAGGGTATGTCCTTGGCATGGCCAAATGTTCATTTTTGTTGCAGCAACATCATTTTCTAATTCATATTCTCAGTTTCCCCTTCCTTTTTCGACTTCTCTATAAAAAGTTGGCGGTATCTGCAGCTCCCTGGACTTTTGATTGCAGGGTGACATTCCAAGTCCATTACTACAGCTTCTTAGCTGGGGGAGGGGAGAAGCTCTCCTAAGGATTGTTTGTTTTGCTGAAGGACTGGCAAATGATGCGTGTCAGCAGTGACTTTGTGACTGGTAGATAGAGGCCAGGCAATCTGGACAGGGAGAAAATTTCTATAAATCCCACATGTTTCTCGGCATTTTCAATGTTGTCATCTTAAATGCAGCATCTGTAGCATAAAAACTGCCAAACGGGGTCATATTTTAACTTTTGCCCATAATCCTAGGCGACCAGCTATTGCCCAGATCCAACAATTTGGATTATTTACCGACTTGTCTATTCAGTTGGCCCACTCTTTCCAAACACAAAAGATTTGGTGGAGTATAAAATATCTCTTTGGCACTGTTGTAGAAAAATGTATATATATGCTACTTCCAGAGAGCTGTCTCCTTGAAGAGCAAGATGAAAATATAACAGCAGCTTTAACTTTAACTCAAGACACTTAACAATATTACACTAGCAAAAAAGAATTCACCACCAGCTGCATGTCTGAGAGACCAAGGGACTGATTAAACGTGTCACATGGACAACATCTAAACTATGAGTGGTAGGTGTGTGCTACAGCTTTCAGTGAGCCTGTTACCAGATGAGCCCACTTCAAAGATAGTGGTGGGTGGTTCAGATCGCAGGGGGAGGAGGGGAAGCAGGCAAGCTTCAAAGAAAGTGGAAGTTAAGGTTTCTTTCTTTCTTTTTTTAATCACTGAAATTGATGGAACATTAAGATATTTTGAGGTATATTGACCATGACTGAATATTTATTTTCAGTATTTGTATGACATTAGTATGCAAAGACAGATTAAATAAATAATGCAAAACTGCATTTATATTTTAAGCAGAGAAGGACTTCACATGCAAATAGGAGACATCCTGTGTACAGAGACACATAGCCAATTGCTTGATCCATGTGGCTGCTAAGAGGATTGAGGATTGTCCAAGAGAACACAGATGGGACAATTTAGACACAAACAGCTTGTGTTTGCTTACTTCTGTGTAAACTCTTGGACATATCTCCCTTTATAAAATTTCCTTTGTGATATACATTGGAAAAGGCTTAAATATACATTCAGACATGATATATCAAGCAATTTCTTAGATGATATCTAAGATGATTAAACTGTAACACATTCTCGATTGAAATTACGACTAGAACTACAAACTCTGTATAACTACACAAACTATAGAACTATAACTATAAAACTACCAACTGCAAACTACAGTTTGTAGTTACAAAACGTTTACTAAAGGTATCTGTATAGATACCATTTCCCACCCATAGAAGCAGCAGTTTCTAGTATATGCCTGCCTGCCTCCCTTCCTCCCTCCCTGTCTCCTTTTCTCCCTCCCTCCCTCCCTTCCTCCCTTCCTTCCATCCTTCCTCCCTTCTTTCCTCCCTCCCTGTCTCCTTTTCTCCCTCCCTCCCTCCCTCCCTTCCTCTCTTCCTTCCTCCCTTCCTCTCTTCCTTCTTTCCTTCCTTCCTTCTTTCCTTCCTCCCTCCCTTCCTTCTTTCCTTCCTTCCTTCCTTCCTTCCTTCCTTCCTTCCTTCCTTCCTTCCTTCCTTCCTTCCTTCCTTCCTTCCTTCATTTCTCCCTCCTTCCCTCTCTCTACTTTCTTTTCTTTTCTGTGTCCACATTATGAATGTACTAGATGAGAATCAGCTTAAAGTACTTGGAATTGTGCTGCTTGAGCTACTTTAAAATCTTCCTCCTGAGCATATGAGTGATTCTCATGTGTTTGTCTCTTCTGAGTGGGCTCCTAGGAAACTTAGACTAGAGTTTGTTTCCCACCCCCCAGGACAGGCATAGGGTTTCATGATGTACATATTTATATACTTACCTCACACCTACTTTGAATTCACTTTCCCACCTTCTGTTGCCTTTCTATATTTTCTCCCAACTTTTTACACGTTAAATTTTAATCTTAGCATAGGATGTAAACCACTTAAAAAAAAATCTTTCTCGAAACCAGTAGTGAAGAAGTAAATGAAACAAAAAGAAATATGGATGTTTTGACAACTTTGTTTAACACAGGATAGAAATACCACTGCTTTATATCTGCTTTTATTTGGCATGGATGACATAGAGTTGTCTGGATTTTTCCACATAACATAAAATTAGAAATATTATTATAAATGATTAACTCATCCAGGGCATAATGAGGGTAATTATTTTGGTGTTTCTTTATCCCTCTGGGATATGCAATAATTGCATTAAATGTTGTGCCAAGAAACATTTAAATATCGTTATTGGTGACAACAAAATACAAACCTTTGTCTGATTGTATTTGATGTGTCCAAAAGCAAAGAAAGAGACAGAGACGCTAACACCCAGATTCCCATTTACAGAGGCATTCCAAATAATGCACTAAATTGAGTGCATGTTGGAGCTCAGTTATGTGCAGGTGGTAGAGGACTGATGCTGTGAATGCCTAAAATACTTTCTCCAGTGAGAGGAGATTATTAAGTCCTGTGAGCCCGAGTGTTCAGTGCCAATACTAACCATTAGCTTTTGGCTCCAAGCCATGACTGTCTACTCCACAGTGGATTCTGCCACCAAGGGGAAGGTCATTAAGGGCTGTTCTTTATTCTTGTTAGTATGTTCCAACATAATTAACAGAAGTTGTTCACCAGATGGTTTCCTTCCTGTCAGCAAGTACCTCCAGCTTAATGGGCTATGCAGGATTCTTTACTTTAAGTGGGTGAGGCGGGAAGCAAATTTAAAATATATCATCTTTGATCCTCCCACTTCTAATTAGTTCTAAAGGTTTTAGATAATAACGTCAAGGGGCAGGGAAATGAAATCATTCTACAAATCAAAGACTCACAGAAGGCTAACAGGAGTTTTACACATCAGGGGGTGTTTCTTCCTCCCTGCTACATCTCAACCTGGCTGGGAAGAAAGGTTGGTCAGTTTACCATTGAGACATGTTTATAGTCTTAGAGCTGAAAGGGATTTAAAAATCTGATCATCAGTTCCAAGAGTGCTTTCTGAGTTTCCACTGGGTTTCAGAACTTGTATCTGGGTTCTGGTGATAAGGCAGACACTGCCTGTCTTGCCTTGGAAATTAAAGGGGGATTTCATTAGGTGACCAGGTAGCAGGCAGTAGATTTGATTACCTGGTATACCAGTCTCTGTTACTCCCTGATCTCAGTGCAAGTCTGCTCTCTCTTGTACTCAGCATTGGGCACACACAGGCAGGTCTGCTCTGAACCTATCTTAGCTTTCTCATTCCCCTCAATACTTCCTTAAGAATTGGATAGAGCCACATCGGGCCAATAAATCACAAAGAAAGGTTCGGTTAAGATCCTGTAGGAAAGGTTTTCTTCCCCTTAAGAGAGCACTTGGTGCTCTCTTATGCAGTGTTAGGACTGTAACATTATGAACAAGCTACTTAATTAAAACACAGTATTATTTTAAAAGTCCAAGTGTCCCAAACCAAATAGTTTCTCAAGGAATGTGTTACATTTTAGAAATGATCATGTTATGAATAAAATAATGGAGATATTTTATTCACATTCATTATCTTGCAAATCATATGAGACAGAAATTACCCTCTTAGATGGAGAAACTCAGACTCAAAGAGACTCATGAGATATGCCTGGACAAAACTACTAGTTCTGAAATCAGAGCATTTTTCTGTATGTATGGTAGCACTGGGTTCTGAACCCAGGGCCTCAAGCTTGTACTATCAATTGAGCCTTGTCTCTAGCCCTAAGTTTTTGCTAGCTATTTTGGAGATGGAGTTTAGTGAACTTTTCTGTTCAGGCTATCCTTGAGCCACGATCTTCCAGCTTTCAGCTTCCTGAGCAGCTAGCTTTACAGATGTGAATCACTGGCACCTAGCTTTCACCGCTCTTATGATCACACAGTTTCTTGCTCAACAGGCTAGGAATGCAATGCAATCATAATACTAACTCTGATTCTTGTTTTAGTTTTTTAAGTCAGTTGCTTTCCCTTCCATATATGGAGAACTATTAGAAGTCAAGGTTAAAAACATTAACATGATAAAATATAATTAAAATCAGTTAGGGCTATTGATGGTTAGAAATCATTTAAAAAGTGGAACAAAGTGAAATAGTCTAGTGTCATATATGTCATTACTCCAACTTGGAAGGGCTTCATCAACAATGGCTAGATTGAGAGAATATGGTGTATAAGCTCTAAGGGTAATTAAAGCTTAATAATCATGGGCTATAGCTCAGATTTGGAGATCATTTTGCCCACTTGTGATTGCTCTTAGCCTGTTTCCCAGCAGCAGAAAGCCCAACTCACAGTCAGTTTAACAAAACTGGGGACACACTGGCTCATGGAACTGAGTCACACTCAGCAGACAGCTTGAATATAAATTGAATCGCGGGTTAACTCTTATCACTTGGCTCCTCCAATAGACTCTCCTTCCTCTGAAGTGGCTCCATTCTGATGATTCTGAACCTTAGGCTTACTCCATCATAACTTCCTCTCCACTAGAAGTAGAGTTTGCTTCTTAGGAAATTCAAATGGATTTTTGAATCGAATGCCATTGGTTTAGACTGTGCAGCAGTACAGTGAGTTACTTCTCAGGAGTAATTCTGTTCTTTCTAGTAGCAGTGCTGGGCCTTCTCTCTCCTTGCCTACCTTCCATTCTGTGGCATTGACCTAACCACATGGCTTGCTTAATATTAACAAATGATGCTAAAAGAAACTTACATATGCATTTAGCTTTGTCCTTTGACCCCTGTCTTCCACTATAAGAATGACAGTCCTATACAAAAGAAATGTATGCATGGAAGATGAGAGACACATGGGGTTTTCTTCATATGATCATTCGGTTGAAGCTAGAGCTATCCAAGCTAACCTTATGGTGAAAATCGACTTGTTGGAGTCTTCATGGAAAGGTCAGTTCTTTATTGGTGCTCAATTGTCCTAACTATTGTAATATTTGTGATAGAATTATCGTTAGAAATATTATTGATTCCAATGAGTGGACTTTACAGAGAAGCCCATTTTAGTTTACACTATAATGAAGAACACTGTCCCAAATAGGATGGATTTATGAATATCAGAGTGAGTCTCCTGTCCTGGGAACTGTTGTAGAAGAGGCTGGGCATAGGAGATCAAGTGGAGCAGACATTCTGCAATTACTGAAACTGCACGATAGGGCTTTCTAGGCTATCCTGTAACTCTGGGATCTCAGATTCATTGAACTGTGATCTGGCTTCATTAACACTAACCCCCAAATGAATAGACACTGAAAGTCATTACAGATGGGGAGACCAAACATCTGGATGTACTTGGAATAATCCTGCTTTCGACCTGTTGTACTGATGCAATTATGCAAGCATCCCCTTTTTTTCTCAGTGGTGTCCTAGTTTGGATGCTAATGTAATGTGGTCACCCTAGTTATAACCCAGCAAGCAGAAACCAAATATGCTCTTGCTATTTTTCAAAGTAAGTCATCCCAAAGGTGCTGCCCTTCTGCCATGTCCCTTCTTGGGGGAGTGATATGCAGTGGGCCAGCTTCACAGCCTTACACAACCACATCAGCATTCTGTCTTGCCCTCCTGTACCTTCAATCAGTTGCTAAATTCTTTTGATCCTGTCTCCCCAACGCCTCCCCATATCTGCCTGTTCTTTTAAGTCCTAGTGCTTTAATTCAGGCTCTTGTTACCTCTTGCCTGGAGCATTGTAAAAATCCTCTGAACAGCCCAGACCTAGCCTATTATCCATAAACCCTTACTACCTCTGGTGTGTGCCTTTAGAACAGTCCACTGATCTTGCTAGAGAAATAAAGTTTGTATTGTCTGAGTCTTACTGTAGCATGTAGAAAAAAAATGGGTGGAAGGCTTTTCATCAAATGTAAAGGATACCTTTTGGATAGTAGGATTTAACATAGTAGCTCACGAATCAGAGTGGCTGAGGGAAAGCATGAGGAGCCTGCATGACTCCTACTTGGAAGAAACACAACTGATGGAATCAGCCATGGACAAAGAAAACACAATGGTGTCCAAGCTGAGCTGGATGGTTTGCAATAGGTGGTGATGTACTTTGGTGTTATTTTTCTCATGGGCAACCAGATATGGCATTTGCTGGGTTACTCACACAAATACAGTGAATGGGGTGACTGATTCCCTTGAGACCAGTAGAGAAAGAATGCCAATGTCTCAGATGCATGTTCATTGTCCTCTACCACCAGGCCTTCACATCTCTACTGAAACTGTTCCTGTAATTCCTCACTGTGCAGGCTACATTCTGCCTCTTATCTGTGTCTACATTCTCTAACTGGGGCTCAGCTGTCCTCACATGAAACCCTCTAATATTACCTTTAACAGTTGGAGTGTTGCTTGTCATCCAGGCTCAGCTCAAAGGCCATTTCCTCCATAAGATTTTGCTGGTGTTCCTGGGGCCATTAATTTCTTCCCACAATGCTTTTCACTGTTTTTAAATGTATTTGCCTGTCTAGGTGACTTTTAATACTGTAGGTCCCAGAGGAGAGAAATAACGTCTTAAACATCTTGGTGAACTCTTTAGTGCTTTGCTCATACAGATTATTTTTTAGTAAATATGTGTTGGATTAAATATTCTGTGAAAGAGGATCTCAATTTGAATATGCCATCTTCCTATCATATAGATCTCTAATATCTTCTTGAGAGATCATGGATATCAAACTGTACTGTTATTTGACCAACATAGGAATTCCCTCCTCTTCACTGGAGATCTCTATTTGCTTCCAGTTAGAATACAATAATAAGATCAATTTTTAATTGAGAGCTGAGAAATTTTTTTGAAAGCTATGAAATGCCGGGAAAACCTAGATATCTGAATTCTGGATACCTAGTCTAATTTTAATCCTTAATTCTTGATTATTCTATTCCTTAACTCTTCTGTTATCCTAACACTTACATATGCCACTAATATGTGACAGATGCTAAGTGTAGAACTGGAGTTTCACTACTCATCTGTTTGGGGTGATAGTTTCTGGAGAATATCAAATCTTCAGTGTAGTTGTTGGCCTCAGTTGAAATGCCTTTGAATTACCTTCTGGGTTCTAGTCAGTGGGATGTCAGATTGCTTTCTGTATAGTACGCAGGTTTAAACCAACAACCACAATAGCCTATCTTTGAAGTATTAAACATTCAGACATTAAAATTTCTTTCCGGCACCATGCCTGAGGTCCAAAATCAGCAATTCTTACCCATCTCGCTGGGGATTTCTCAACAGACACAGCCTGAGAGCCCCTTGCTTACTTAGCTACCAAGCATGTGGTTCTGTAGGAAAGTAAGTCTGGTTTTAGAGTCTCTTGGAAAAGAAATAAGAATAAGAGAGAGTCCACAAAATGGTTGTCAGGAAACCATTTAACTGCTCAAGGTGAATCTGAGAAGGACATTTGCATTTAATTGGGCATAAATACAAAGAAGCCATGACTGTAAAGATGGCCAAAAAGAGACATTACAGAATGTTACAGGGCAGAAGTAAAAGGGTAGTTCTTGGATTGATTAAATTTGGACATTTAGATTCCAAGGCAAAAAGTCTTAAAGCAATGTAGTCCTTACTTGGGAACTGCCAGAACAAAAGAGAAGAAATCATTATATGAACATTCAGACCTTAAAGAATTACGGAAAAGCAACATTAGGCGCAATGTTTGAGCCATTTAAAGGATTCGTCAAGACACTACCACGATTGTAAAATAGGGAGAGAGTGCAAGGAATTAGTGGGCTCTGGGCCAAGATCCAAGGACAGAGAACCTGCAGAGGGTACTCAGCGGAGCCAAGAAAGGACCTATGCACAACTGAGATCATCCTACCTTGGTCCTTTCCTGAAATGGCAGTGGTGTCCCCCCCCCCTCCTCAAATGCTGAGAGCATCTTGAGAAGAGGATCCTTAAAGGATCCTTAGAGGTGATTTGATCCAACATTCTTACCTGCAGTAAAAGTATCTAAACACAGAGAAGATGAGTAAGGTGTCCAAGCACCTGGTTTACAGAGCCAAAACTTCCTCATCTGTACAGTTTCCTTCAAATCTCTCAGAGTATTCTAATGCCAAGATCTCATTTCCTCTTGCACACAATGAAGAAGTGGTCACCTGATCCCAAAAGTACCATAAATGAACGAATGGAGGCATTCAGGTTTTGTCTCCGTTATCTTCAAAACAGTACCATGACCACGGTGAGTAACAATATACTGTGTATTTATTTCAAAATTGCTAAAAGTATAGCCTTTCCCAATAATATTGTTGTGTTACCCTCACAACAGCAAAATATGGTAAGTAGTTATGTTAATCCGCTTGATTTAATCTTTATGTAAGGTATACACATGTCAAAACACATTGTACGCCATGAGTCAATGTAATTATTATTTATTTGTAAATCCACATCCTTCTTGCAAAACTAAAAAATCCAAAAAGTAGCGGTCATTGGTTCCATTCTCCAGGATGAAGTTAAGATGCTGTCAAAGTTAACAACAGGTGGTTAGTTTGGGAGGTGACCAGTGATATCAATCAATCTAACTTCAAAGCCAATGTTCCTTCTCTCCTACAGTGAAGCCACCTGGCTTCTACCCCAGCTCTGTCCCTGAATGGTTTTGGTAGAATTTCCATGAGTCTACTCTTCCCTGTGTTTCCACGTTTGCCCCCACTTCCCAGACCCCGAGCACATGTGGAGCTTCAGAATAACACTGGCACCCCTCTCTCAGCAGGCGGTTTCAATCACACTGGTCCCTTTGTCCTCCAGCAAGCTCAGCTCTGGACACCTGCAGCCTCTTTCAAGTTGGTGTTGGGAGACCATCAGATAGAGACACCTGGACACAAGGCAGCTTAAGGATTAGGGCTTTGTGCACAGACCACTGGAAAGCCCAGGGACTATGAAAATCACTGTGTGGGAATGGAGAGGATAGGGCTGCTTTCTGTGTGTGTGTGTGTGTGTGTGTGTGTGTGTGTGTGTTTCCCTAAGAACAAAATATGAGGAGAAGATGAAGAGAAATACCAGCGACAAAAATTTAAAAGCATACAACTCCTCTATTTCCCAAAGAACCTTGGACCACAAAAGAACTTAACAATGAGCATGAACTTGTCATAAACAGGACTCTCTGGTGGCTTGGACCACAGCTATTGATTGGTTGGAGAAGCAGGTGGCTGAGAAGAGCCTGGGGTTGAAAATGAAGTGTCTGTGCCCTGGGCTGTTGGGACTAAGGGTACCCAATCCTGACTAGGGGGAATGAAGGCTAGAAAGGAGGATGTGGAGCTAGGTATGAAGGCTCTCTGGGCATGCAGGCATAGTTTTTGTGGGATGCTTTGGTATTAGAATATGAGATTGCAGCCACAGGAAAATCGTCAAAGTAGTTTCTAAAATAAAGGCTTCTGTAAGCTTGCATACGGGAGGAAAACGTGAAGTAGAAGTGGGTTTGGGTTGTAGTGGATCCAGGAGTTCAGTGGTATCATTGAGGAGCTGGTGCCTTTTTATCTTCCACACTGCTGTCCACCGTGTCAGCTTCATTCTAAGGCAGCTTCTCATGGGACTCTGGATGGCTGCCAGTAGCGGTCGGCAGGGGAGTGTCTGCTTTCTTGTTGCTCCCTCTAAAGAGTAAGAAAGCACTTCCACGGAAGCCTCCAGAACAATCTCTATTTGGTCACATGCCCATTTCTAATCTAGTCATTGTCAGGGAGGGCTTTATAATCCTTTAGCTTTACCAGTAGACAATTTGCCAAATACCTTTGTTTCCATTTTCTACAGCAGTGTCCCCCCTCAACTTTGTATACTGAAGCCTCATCCTGTGGACGATGATCCTGAGAGGGGAGGATATAGGGAGGGGGTAAGATGGTGAGGAGGAAGCCCTCAGAAAAGGGGGGGTCTGTGCCCTGGTGAGAGGGAGCTTGTCTGCCCTTCCCACTGTGGGAGGAGAGGGAAAGAGTATACTAGTGATGAAGCAGAGAGGGAGGAAGAGGCTAGAGAAGGAAGAGAGAGGGAGAGGAGAAAGGAGAGAGGCTGAGGCTGTTAGCCACTTTTTCACTTTTTGTTTTTAGTGGTTCTTAGGTTTAAGCTCTGGGCTTCACTCTTACTAGACAGGATCCACAAAGTCAGCCCTTTTGCTTTCTGTTTGATTTTCAGAGAGGGTCTTGGGCGTTTGCCTAAGCTCATCTGGGATCACGATCCTACTTCTTCTTCCTCAATAGCTGGGGTTACTGGTATTGTTCCGCTACACCTAGCCATGTTAGTACCTTTAGGATAGCTTTTCCAGCCTCTAGATCTATAAGAAATATTGGTTGTTGGTTGGGAAGGTGGCTCAGTGGTAGAGCGCTTGCCTTGCATGCATGAGGCCCTGGGTTTGATTCCTCAGCACCACATAAGCAAAAAGAAAAAAGCTGGAAGTGATGCTGTGGCTCAAGTGGTAGAGTGCTAGCCTTGAGCTGAAGAGCTGAGGGACAGCGCCCAGGCACAGAGTTCAGGCCCCACGACCGGACCCCCCCTCCCAAAAAAAAATATTGGTTGTTTATAAGCTACCCAATTAATGGATTTGTTGTTGTTGTTGTTCCTATATCATATCAGATTAAAATGCCATCCAGAGTGGAGCAATGTCTAACCATAGTGTCCACATACCCTCCTCAATCCCAGTTAGAAGGTCATATGGAATTTAAGTGTTTGTTGATTAAATAGAAGACTAGATAATGAAGTATTTCCTAGGGAGAGAACTGGTCCAAAATGTTACTTACACACACACACACACACACACACACACACACACACACACACACACACACACACACACACACACACACAGAGGCTATTGCTAAGTAAAGGCTGGCAACTAGAGAGATGCATCTTATTCTTGGAAATATATTTTTTTTCTGATCCTGGAGCTTGAACTCTGGTCCTGGGCACTATCCCTGGGTTCCTTTTGCTCAAGGCTAGTGCTCTACCACTTGAGCCACAGCACCACTTCTGGCTTTTTCTGTGATTAATTGGAGATAAGAATCTCATAGACTTTCCTGCCTGGGCTGACTTGGAACTCCAATCCTCGGATCTCAACCTGAGTAGCTAGGATTACAGGCATGAGCTACTGCTGCCCAGCCTCTTAACCATTTTTGCCACTTACTTTCTGTATCAATCTTGAATGTTGCACATCCACCATATTTGATCCTTCCCTGGAGCTCCAAGGGCTTGTTTTTAAGATTAAATAAGATATATGTCAAAATGCTACTTTAGCTTCTTGTTTCATAGCATTTTGTAAGAAGATGAGAATTCTCCAAGTACATGAAAATCTTTTCTTGCTGAGATTAAACACACACACACACACACACACACACACACACACACACACACACACACACACACACACACACACACACACACACACACACACACACACACACACACACACACACACACACACACACACACCAAAAATCTGCTTGTGACAGGTGATCAGCAGTGTTGCTTTATGAACTGAGCCAAGATGGAGAATCACATGTCTCTGAGTTGCTACTCAGCCTGTCCTTCCTAGACTTGGATTTCCTTTTTGATTTAGTCAGTCCTCACTTAGAGGACCCACTTGCTTCTCTGCTCTTGGGGGAACTTGAGCTTGTTAGAGAAGCAGTGTCAGAAAACACAGCACTTTTATTAAGTTCATCACACAGCCAAGTCTCTGTCCTACGGGGGCTAGAATATGTTAGTCTGTTATCATGGCTCTGATCCAGTACTTTCTCTAGCAGCTGTTTCCCAACATATTCTTGGGCTCATACTTATAGTATGATGTTAATCCATTTGTCCTCTCAATTATCTGTTGATGTGTAATCTCAATCACGATTAAAACCTAACATATTTAGTAGGCTCTGATCCAGGAATAACACTGAGCTAGGCTTTGTTCAGAAGGACTTTCTCAGACATGTGGCCTCTGGGTGTGAGCCTCAGAGACCTGTGGGAGCTCCCTCTGTGAAACATTTTCTTATTGCTACATGTACCACTCGTAGCTCTTATTTGAAATGCCCTTTATTGCACTGATGACTGTATTAGCACAAATTGCCATTTGCATCTTGTATCCTGGAGCTGCCCCATGAGCCCATGGTAGAGAATTACCCACGATTACTTGGTATTTCACAAGATTAGAAACCTTAGCTCAACAGTAAGAACTCCAGTGCTCAGGCTACTGGTGCTCAGCTACCTCTCACCATGGTACCTCAGCTGCTGTGTTTAGTAGTAAATCTGAAGGTGTAGATCCTTTCCTTTCCTTCTGTTCTGCCACAATCTGATGTACGTTTGACAACATATGAATTGCCAGGCTAACTACAAGCCAATATACTCTAAAGAGAAAAGGGACAATTATTTTGAAAATAAGCACATATCATAGAATATGGAAAATAATTACACAGAAATAGATATCTGGTTATAAAACTGAACTCTCTGGGGGCTGGGAAGGTAGCTCAGTGGTAGAGTGCTTGCCTTGCATGCCTGAGACCCTCGGTTCGATTCTCCAGCACCACATAAGCAAAAAGAAAAAAGCCAGAAGTGGTGCTCTGGCTCAAGTGGTAGAGCACTAGCCTTGAGCTGAAGAGCTGAGGGACAGCGCCCAGGCCCAGAGTTCAGGCCCCATGACTGGATCCAAAAACAAAACAAAACAAAAAAAACCCTGAACTCTCTGTAGCTGGGATTAGAGGTGTAAGCCACTGTGCCTGGCCCTGATTTATAGTTTAATTTCAATATAGTAAAAAATTCAAAGACTATGCTCAGTTGTTTTTGATCTTTCAAAATGTGTTATACATTTTGTCTCATGGTACAAAATGTTCAACTTTGGTAAAAAAAAAATTTCTTGTTCTTGGGGAAAAGTACATATATAATAAAGTATATAAAATTATGTATGATATATCATATAAATTATATGTTGTATGTTTATACATTTATATATGTTAATTAGGTAAAATTCTTCAGATTTTCTCAATCTTCAGTGACTTTTATTCTGTTCTGGTGGTTTACTGAAAGATGAATATTAAGTAACTACTCTAATTGCTAACGTGTCTATTTAAACTTTGGTCTTATTTAACTTTACTTCTGAAGCCGTGCTTTTAGATACACAAAAATTTTTTTTAAATAAGTTTTTTATTGTGAAAATACTGTACAGAGGGGTTACAATCACATGAGCAAGGTAGTGAGTACATTTCTTATCAAGCATTGTTGCCTCCTCCTTTGTTTTTCCCCTACAATCCCTTCCCTCCCACCTCCACAACTACATTCCCCTCCCCATCACCTAAATTGTAAAGTTTGTTTTTCAACATAACGTCTTGTACATCTCATTGTTGCAATGGGTCAACCTGTATCCCTATTTAAACAATTTGTTTTTTCTCTTCCACTCCCCAAATTATACCAACATCAAATACAGTGAAAATAGAGGTTATAGCATGGGGGAGGGACATACAAAGCAACAAAAAAATCATGTGGTACCTTATAAATACATTAGAAGCAATAGAAAGAAAGAAAAAACCACTTGTGTCCTTATCTTGGGGTTCATTTCACTTAACATCATCTTATCTGGCCTTTTCTGCTTGTCTCAGATGTGTACTAGCTATTGCAAATAAGGGAAAGCATGGGACCTATGTTTCTTTGGGCCTGGCTTACTTCACTTAATATAATTTTTTCCAAGCCTTTCCATTTCCTAACAAATGGGGCATTGTCATTCTTTCTGATGGAGGCATAGAATTCTATTGTGTATATATTCCACATTTTCTTGATCCATTCATCTACTGAGGGGTATCTGGGTTGGTTCCATATCTTAGCTATGGCAAATAATGCTGCAATAAACATAGTTATGCTGGTAGCTTTAGTATGGTCTTGTTTGTGATCATTTGGGTAAATGCCCAAAAGTGGGATTCTGGGTCATAGGGAGCTTTCCAAAGTGGTTGAACAAGTTTACACTCCCACCAACAATGCAGTAGGGTTCCCTTCTGGCCACATCCCCTCCAGCATCGACACAAAAAATTTGAACTATTTTATCTACCTTGTGGGTCAATTCTTTTATACACAGTCTGTATTTATGTTTCTCAGACAAATATATCTTGTACGTCTTTTAGCTACAGAAGTTTTCTTTTGTTTAAAGTTAATATTTTACCTGTTCTTTTTCATTCATTTACTTTTATATTTCAGATATTTTTTTTTCAGTACTAAATTTTCAACTCAGGGCTTCAGACTTACTAGACTGGTATTCTACCACTTGAGCCAAGCCTCCAATCCTGCTTTTTGCTTGCTGTTTTGGAGATGGAATCTAGCAAACTTTCTGGCTCAGAACTTCAATCCTTTAGATCCCATGATTATAGACAGTAGCCACTGGAGCCTGGTACAGATATGCCTTTTCATTGTTTAACATATTTGAGTTTTAAATAGTCTCAACATCTTTATCCTCTAATTGGATTTTGTTTTGTTTTGTTTTGTTTGTTGTTTTGTTTTTGGGTCTGGTCTTGGGGCCTGAACTCTGGGCCTGGGCGCTGTCCCTCAGCTCTTCAGCTCAAGGCTAGTGCTCTACCACTTGAGCCACAACACCACTTCCAGCTTTTTTCTTTTTGCTTATATGGTGCTGAGGAATCGAACCCAGGGCCTCAGGCATGCAAGGCAAGCACTGAGCCACCTTCCCAGTCCTTTAATTGGATTATTGAGTTATTTACTTTTTTAAACCAGCCCTAAGGCTTGAATTCAGGGCCTAGGCACTGTCCTTGAGCTTTTGTGCTCAGAGCTAGCACTCTACCACTTGAGTAACATTTTAGTGGTTAATTGGACATAAGAATCACATAGAGATTCCTACCTAGGCTGTCTTTTAACTGAAATCCTTAAATCTCAGCTTCCTGAGTTGCTAGGATTATAGACATGAACCACTGGTGCCCAGCTGGGTTATTTACTTTTAGTACAAGTACTTTTATTTGACTTTACTATTTACTATTTGTTTTCCATTTGTACTATCTATTCCATTATTTTTGTTTCTCCTATGTGCATTTTTAATTTGTAATGCATTTTTAAATGATTATAATTTTTCTTCATTAGTTTCTTGGCTGTTAATTGAAAGAGTCAGTATCCAATTAGATTTATCAATATAATTGTTCTAATCCCTGCAGCTTGAGGTCACCCTTAGCAAAAAGTGTATGAGAATCTATCTCAATAGAAAATGCTGGACATTGAAGTGGACTCAGAGATGGGGGCCATGCGATTCCATTTTGAGCTTTGCCTTTGTTTTAGGGATTTTAGACTTGATGGGCCTAGTTCCTGGAATGAAAAAAAAATGCATCTGGTCCCCCTCCCCTTAATAACCTAACCCCCTTGATTGTTGAGTTGAAGACTGTCCCATAAAACAGATAGGTTGTAATCTGGCTCCAACTGGCAACACCACTTGCTTAAGGTAAACTCTGCCTTTTGCCCACCAAAAGGTAAACCTCGCTTTACCCACTAAATTTGCGTGCCATTTTAAACCAAGGTGATAGGCTGGTTTAAACAGCCATTACAGACAAACTGTAACCTCATTGGCCACCTGTGTGTGGTCTGGTATGACTGTACAATCCTGTGTGTGTGTTAGGATCCTATTGGTCACCTGCATGTGACCAGGCTCGACCTCATGGATTTTGCCTTTAAAAATCAAAGAATAGGGGCCACTTGGGCTCTCAGTATCAGCTCCTGAGCCTGTGCTGCGGCCCTGACCAGTCAGGGCAGGAACCTTCTCAATAAAGTTGCTTCTTTGTTAACAGCTTTGTTGCAGTGGGCTCTGTCACTCCGGATAGCTAGGTGGGCTTGCCTGCCTGAGTAGGGGTTTTCCTGCTACACTTAATAGGGGCTCCTCCGGGATAGAGCTCTTAGGTGCTCCAACCTCAGGGGGATTGAAATCCCCGGCTGGGAAAAGGTCTGAGAAAAGCACGAGGTAAGCACAGTCGACCTAGGTAACAAAGGCGCCAGAATGAGGCCAAAAGTAGGGTGAGGCTGGATGCAGCAGCCTCTCCTATGGCTGAAAAGGTCCAGGGATGCCCAGACCCCTCAATTCCACCAGTCCTAGCAGTCCTAGTTGGATGGGAGCTTGCTTGTGGAGAAAATAGGTTGAGAGAAAAAGTAACTTTTAGTTTTGGGATCCCTCTTTATTCTGTGTATAATCGTGTCTGTCTGTGTCTCATTGTGCTTTTGCTTTTGCTTGCCATGTTTGTAATTGTATTTACTTTACAGGAAAAATATGGGACAAAGTGAGTCTACAAGTCCACTCCTGGAATACCCCTAGACCTTGTCTTACTTCATTTTAAAGATTTCAAAAAAAAACCCAAACTACTAGTTCTGCTTTTGTAACTTGATTTGTCAATTATGACACTACCACTGACCACCTGCAAGTGGCCCCAGTTAGATCTTAGACTCAGGCCATGGCTCAGGGGGTCTGAGCATGAGGGAGAACCTGCCAGTCTGAGAGGACGGCTGCTAGGGACTTCTTTCCCTTGCCCCAGATGACTGGGAATTCTCCTCCTCCTTGGAAGGCCCCTGCATCAATTGCTTTCCAAAGTGGTTGAACAAGTTTACACTCCCACCAACAATGTGGTAGAGTTCCCTTCTGGCCACATCCCCTCCAACATCTGTTGTTATAGAGTTTTTGACTATAGCCATTCTAAAGGGGGTGAGGTGGAATCTCAATGTTGTTTTGATTTGCATTTCTTTTATGGCTAGAGAGGTTGAGCATTTCTTCATGTGTCTATTGGCCATTCTTATTTCCTCTTCAGAGAAGTTTCTCTTTATATATATATATATATATATATATATATATATATATATATATATATATATATATATATATATATATAAATAGAAAGAATGATATCGCCCCATTTGTTAGGAAATGGAAAGACTTGGAAAAAATTATATTAAGTGAAGTAAGCCAGGCACAAAGAAACATAGGTCCCTTGGTTTCCCTCATTTGCACAATTAGTAGATGTCTGGGACAAGTAGAAAAGGTCAAAAGCTATGTACATATGACCAGATAATATGATATTAAGTGAAATGAACCCCAAGATAGGGACACAAGTGTTTTTTTCTTTCTTGCTATTGTTTCTAATGTATTTATAAGGTACCATGTGATTTTTTTGTTGGTTTGAATGTTCCTCCTCCATAGAATAACCCTGTTTTCACTGTATTTGATGTCGGTATAATTTGGGGAGGAGAAGGGAAAAAACAAAATATTTAAATAGTGATACAGGTTGACCCATTGCAACAATGAGATGTGCAAGACACTATGTTGAAAAACAAACTTTACAATTTAGGCAGGGGGGGAGGTGGGGAATGTAATTGTGGAGGTGGGAGGGAAGGGATGATAGGGGAAAAACAAAGGAGGAGGCAACAATGCTTGATAAGAAATGTGCTCATTACCTTGCCCATGTGATTGTAACCCCTCTGTACAAGTATTTTCACAATAAATAACATTTTTAAAAAGTAAAAATAAAAAAAATAGTTACTTATGTAACTGTAACCCCTCTGTACCATCACCTTTGTAGTAACAATAAAACAAACTCTAAGAAAAAAGAAAAGAAACAGGTATGTGTAGCACAGGAGAGGAATGGACACCAGTGATACCTATTGGAAGAGTCCCTCCAGGGGCCTCTGCCAAGCTGGCAAGAACTCTACATTTAGTGAGATTCAGTTGAGTATTGAGTTGGCCATCTCTCATCAGCTGAGCTGACCACTGTTTGCTCACTGTGTCAGCAGGAGATGGGGACAGCAGGAGATGGTCCTGACTCCTGACTTCCCAGACAGAGCTCCTATCCACATCTCTGGATGTCTTTCTACCCTGTGTTCACATGGCCATTACTCATCATTCTGTGGGGTGACTGCGTACTGCCCAGCTGCTATGAACATACAACACAGGTTGACTTAAATCCCTTATTCCCTGTAAAATCAGAACTGGGGTTCAATTTTCAGCACAAAACTAGGTGCCCTAAGCTGACTCGGAGGACATGTTGAAGGAAATCCTTTGGATCCTTTTGCAAAAGCACTCAGATTGCAGGCAATTGTAAATATTTATGTGGACACAGAGGGATCTTCTATGTTCCCCACCCTAAACACAATGAGTTACATGTATCATAGGGATCAGAGATTTTGAAGTAGTTAAGGATACCCAGTCAACCTTTAATTGTAAAGATCTCTTCTCAATGAGACCTCCCATGGTTAACCAGAAAACTCTCCAAGGGAGTAGCAGAGTCACTATTAATCCACACTTTGTGGATATTGGAGTAATCTGGTTAGAAATGTTAATACAAAATCGGCCCTTGAACGTCAGCTAAAGTGATCTCTGACACAGCTTGTAGAAGTGTTCAGAGAAATTTCAGCTCACAGGTCTGTGTTGTTCCAGTGGTATAATTACCCTTGATTTTCTGCTTGTGGCCAAGACAAATTCTGTGCAACTGCTAATATTTCTGGCTCTATGTGGATCCCTGAAGTCTAGTGGAAAAGTCAACAGTTACCTGGGGAGCGAGTTACCTGGCTTTCTAGCCTTTTTGGTTTATGAAAGTTCTGTTTTCAGCTGGTTGTGGCTAGGATTTAGGGTGGTGATGATTGAGATTCATACTACATGTTGGTCTTACCTTGCAATTTGGAGCAATATGCTATATGAGACACATTGAATTATAAATTGAATAGATTTGGTCCCAGCCTGTATCATTCAGGATAATCAGAGAAGTCAACAAATAAGAATGCTGATGGTAGCTGGGCGCCGGTGGCTCACACCTGTAATCCTAGCTAGTCAGGAGGCTGAGATCTGAGGATCATGGTTCAAAGCCAGCCCCGGCAGGAAAGTCCATGAGACTCTTATCTCCAATAAACCACTAGAAAACCAAAAGTGGTGTTGTGGCTCAAGCAGTAGAGTGCTCACCTTAGCTGAAGAGCTGAGGGATAGTGCCGAGCCCAGAGTTCAAGCCCCATGACCGGAAAAAAAAAAAAAAAAAAAAAAAGAAAGAAAAAAGAATGCTGATGGGAAATTTTACCAGCAGCTAAGAACAGTCTAGAAATTATAGATAGGGACATTGTTGGATGGTAATTCTTTGGGGTCTTGGGCTTTATTGAACATCTTGTTGAATGAGTCACAGACAACCCTCTGTTCCATATTATCTTTTCTGTTTTCATAGCAAATAGCTTCAGAAGATAAGATAGAATCTCTCTTCAGATCAAAGGGCAGGCATGCTTATCATTTATTATCAAAGATTCAGGTTCTTTCAGCTCAACATTCCTCTGCTGTAATCAACCCTCTGTATGTGCAGATACCCACTTGGGCCCATCTGTGTCACTTCTAAAGAACTTGGGGGAAAAGGAAACCACTGTACAGCATATGTTGCTTATCAATGGCAATACCGTATATTTTAAGAAATGTGTTACCAGGCAATTCTGTCACTGTGTAAACACCATAGAGTATGCTTGCCCACAGATGCTATAGCCCTCTATACCTTGGCTACGTGGCACAACCTATGACTCCTTGGCTACAAACTTGTACACATAGCACGTTACTATAGGAATACTGTAAGCAATTGTAACACAATAGTATTTGTGTATCTAAACATCGAAGAATATAGGAAAGTGCGGTATAAGAGATAAAAACTGGTTCACTAGGGCGCTAGGGCACTTATCATGAGTGGAGATTGCAGGACTGGCACTTGCTGTGGTGGGTGAGTAAGAGGGTGAATGTGAAGATCAAGGACAGTACTGTGGATTGCTGCACACTTCATGAGCCCTGCATCCTTAATCTATACTAAATTTTATAAAGGGACTTTTCCTTGAGAATAAAATAAACCTCGGTTTATTATAACTTTATTCGTTCACAAATTTAACTTTTTATGATATTTGATTTTTGGAATAACTACTTAAAACACACTACACAATTAAAATATCCTTTTTCTTCATTCTACAAGGCTTCCATTGGGTCAGGATTCCAAATGTCACTGTTACCTGCCTAAACATCTTGTCTCACTATATATAGGGGACAAAACCTTCACATTGGAAGGTCTGCAGGGCCAGTGGCAAGCATAGAGCTGTCATCCCCACTGAAAATGCTGTCTGCTTCTGGAACCTCTTTTGAAGGATCTGAGGCTGTTTTTATGCTTTAGGGCTTTTTCTTCTTCTTCTTCTTCTTTTTTTTTTTGGCTGGTCCTAGGGCTGGGACTCTGGGCTTGAGCACTGTCTTTGAGCTTTTATGCTCAAAGCTAACACTTTATCATTTGAACCACAGCTCCATTTTTGACTTTTGGAGGTTAATTGGAGATAAGCGTCCCATGGACTTTTCTGCCCAGTCTGGTTTCAAACCACAATTCTCAGATCTTAGCCTCCTAAGTAGCTAGGATTACAGGCATGAATCATGGGCACCCAGCTGTGAGGCTGTTTTTATAGTTGACTTGTTTTAATGTAAGTAAATGGAGTGCAGAATAAAGCAAATAGTATAGTAAATCTATGCATAGTAAATACCTGAATGTGAAAAGTAGTCATTTGTTATATTCATAGTATATATTACATATATTGTCCTATATACATCATTTACATAGTACAATGAACTCAAATATACTAAGTACATAAATGCACAGTTATTTGTTAACATATATACATATATACTATGCATAATCGTATATGATATACATTTTTTCATTTCTAGGGCCGCATACTTGCTAAGCAGGTGCACTACCACTTGAGCCATATCCCCAGCCATTGGTTCTGCCTATGTCAGACCACAATCCTTCTGCCTGCTGTCTCCTACATTGCCAAGACTACAGGTGTACATCTTGCTTATTGATTGAGATGGAAGAGTCTCTCTCACTTTTTAACTATGATCATCATAATTTCAGTCTCCTGAGAAGCAGTGATTAAAGGGTTATACCCCAATAAGTACTATCCATATGACTGGCACTAGAGTGGATTTATACCAGGATCACCACAAACATGTGAATTATGAATGTGTTGTGCTATGATGATGCGACAGCTATGCTGTTACTAAGTGGTAGGAATCTTTCAATTACATTCTAATCTATGAGATCATTGTTATACAACTGGCCCATCATTGACCCACACATCCTTAAGTAGTGAATGGCTATTTACTGATGCTTAACGTTAATCCCCATGCTGTGGGGAATGTAAAAATATCCTCTATGTCTCTCACTTAGGAATCTCATATCTATCTCCTGCCAAGAAATTTTAAAAAGCAAACTTGTTAATCTGTTAACTGGTAAGTAGAGCACACCTCAGACCATAGAGTTTTTTGTTTTGTTTTGCTTTTTTGGCTAGTCCTAGTGCTTGAACTCAGGCCCTGGTATGGTTCCTGAGCCTCTTTGCACTCAAGGCTAGTGCTCTACCACTTGAACCACAGGGTCACTTCTGCCTTTTTTTCCTGAGTAGTTTATTGGAGTTTTAAGTCTCATGGACTTTGAAGCCTGGCTGGCTTCAAACTGTGATCCTCAGCTCTCAGCTTCCTGAGTAGTTAGCATTGCTGGCCTGAACCACCAGTGTCCAGCTCCATCATAGCGTTCTTGACATCTGCTGAAATCAAGAATTCATTTGGTATCTCCCTTGGGCCTTTGCAGCTTCCAGAGAACAGCTATGGTAACACTCCTCAAACACTGCTCAGTGTTGGGTGGAAAGAGTCTCTCATAAACCTTAGAGGCTGCAAGGGAATGAGGAGTAGTCCATAGTTAAATCTTCACCCTTAGATTTCTTCATCTACAGATTCCAAAGTGCTATTAGCATTTTAGTATTGTTTCTTTATGAGCCACAACTGAGTCCAGGTTTCAATCCTCCAACCATGTAAACAGTCATTCCCTACTAAGTGGCTCTAACTAGCACATTTATTCACAAAGTAAAAAGCCTGTTTAGTTTCTGCTTTCCAGAAACTTCTCTAGTATTTGCTACAATGATGACCTCTCCTCCTTATTCTTAGAACTGGCATGGAGTTCATTCCCCTTGTAATTCCCCCAGTCATCTCAGTAGAGTGGAAAGAAGCAGAGGTGTGTACTTAGTTTAAGTTCATTCAATTTTCCACCAAATATTCATCAGTGAAAGTCACTTGTACCCCATAGATTGTTTAAACCAATCTATTTATTCTGGGCTGCTTTTACTTGAGTTTTCTAAGTCATTAGTTTCTAGAAAAATTTCTATCCCTTAATCTTCAAGAATGTTGATTCTCTCCTGGTTCTTTGGTGTCTTTTATTCATTTTACTCACCTCTACTGTTGTATAAAATTCCATTGACCTCTTACCTCTGAGAAGGCTAGTATTACCAAGTTTCCATCTTTGTCCTTTTCTTTCCTGTTTTTAAGGCTCTCCCAGAAATGGCAGAAAAATCAAGTTACCTAGAAAGGCATAAGACGGAAATAGAAATCAGATACCACACTCATATGCTTGTGTACTACAACATGAATCAAATAGTTTCCATCTAGAATCTCAGTCCCAGCCAATTTGTTGGTTGTAATATTTGGACATATACAAACATGCAAAGAACTTCCAGAGACATTAATACAATCTGAATGCTATGACTTCCAGATCCAGCCCAGATCTTGACCTGGGATCCTCACCTGTTCCATTGCTTATTGAATAACTCCATCTGGATATTTCAAATCAGTTTAAATTTAGTATGTGTAAAACAGAATGAAACAACATGCCAGATTAAATCACTCTACTTCTCAGAAAATGACACCACTCTCCACCAACAAAAGCTATAATCAGCTCCAAATTTTCCCTTTCCATCATCTCCAACACCAAAAAGTAACTACATTTTCTCAACTTGTGTACTAAGTATGTCTCATAGTCCTTTCCTCTTTTCTCATTGCTGTTCCCTGAATTCATATTTTCCCCCCTTTCTATCTAAGCCTCTCTACCTTCTAACCTGACCTTTGGATAGATATTAAGGATGCTTTTTCTACAATTAAATATATGTATGTCTCCTTTGATTCAAAGACTCAAACAAGTTCTTGCGTTCATGCAGGGTAAAGCTGTATCTCTTAGTTTAATGATGAAGAAATCATCAAGACCATCTTACCCTTTTTGCTTCTGACTATTCTTAAGCTCATAATATTTGCTCCAACTATACTAACTCATATTGTCCTTATAACACTCCAATGTGCTTTCATGTTCCCATCTTTAATTCCCACTGTCCTCAATATGAAAACTGCTCTTTATCACGTTCTATGATGTAGCTTATCTGCTTTTTAAGACTTTATTTTAATTTTTATTATCTTTTAATTTGCTTTCCAAAGTGCTTTCAATTTAATAAGCCAGTTTATGAGTACAATGCATCTTTATCAATGCCATCCCTTCCATTTTATTCCCCATCTCTCTGAACCAGATTCCTTCCCCTCAATGAATATTATGATTCTATTTGCCCACTTTCTGTTATTCATTCATCTGCTTTCCCTCTCCTTGACCTCCCATGCCTTCAAGACTTAACTGAAACATTAACATTTCAAAGACAACATTTCTAAAGTCTCATGCAAACTTACCCATTCTGTCTAGATAATCTACTCACATTATTAAGTCCCTAGCATACCCTCTGCCAAATGCTCACTCTTTACTAGACTGGCAATCCTTAAGAGCATAGATCACACCTTGCTGGAGTCACATAATCAACAGAGGATTTGGATTTAGCCAAACAATATTTTCAAATAAATGCTAAATAAATAAGTGAATGAATAAGACTATCTTCTTCTGTTTTGGACAACTCCTTTTCCAAACCCAAGTATTATGCCTAAACTATTGCCTGATTTTCTTCATTCCTTTCATAGAATAAGTATCTTGGATGGGTTTAGAAGGAATCTGAGAATATAAGGACATGTGTTGGGTTTCCTTTGAAGCCTGCAAAGACATTCAGAGAAATCCAAACCAGGAGACTGGCATCATACAACAGCATCTTAAGTCAATGTCTTGGTGGTAGGTTTTGACAGAGAAGTAGAGAAGTAACTTACAAGAAAGAGAAAAGGAATAATAGTAAGAGAACTAGTTGGTCAGAGAAGGCCAGGATCCATACGTCAGAGAGCCCAGTGTCAGAAAATAGAAAAGTCTGTGGAAACCAACCTGATACTCTAAAGGCCAGGTTGAATCTGTATTGCAGTAGGACCAGTAAGGACAGAAGTTAATGCTCAGAGGCCAAACATCTTGAGAAACTCAAATCAAGGGCCACTCAGTGCTAAACCATCATCTTTCTGATGACAGGAGAGCATGAGTAGTGCTAGGTCCCATATTGCTTTGAAGTTTCTTGGATCGTTAAGAAATTTAGGTGGTGTACACTGAACAGATTGTTATCCACTGATATTTAAGATCCATTTTAATGGCAAGGAATGGTGGATTTTTTCGGGGGAGTGGGGACCAGAGGGGAACCAGTCTACACAGCTTTTCTATTTGTTCCATTATTTCATTAGCAATTTAGCATAACAAATGTGACCTTCCGGTGGAAAATATGGAGAGAGGGACAGAAACTTATTATTAACCCTTAAGGGAAACTTTGAGAAAGTCAAGGTTAGTTAGTGTCTTTAGTTGAATTAGTGCCCTGGAAGTTTACATATAAATAGAAACAAACAGGAAAGCTCAAGAACCTGTAGTGCAGTTAGCAGTGGGAGGGAAGTTGTAATTAAGTTGCCTTTGCCATCAATCCATTGCAAACCAGGAAAAGCTTCATTGCTTGACTTCATCCAAAAATTCGGTTTAAATAAATTGGGAAAGTAAGCATTCCCTAGATTTACATTTCCTAGATTCTTATACCTATGAATAGGTCTTCCAGATTCATCAGAGATGAAGGTACTATTCCGGCAACAGCGGTTTAACTGTTGTCTTTGTCACATGCTGGATGTGGAAAGTATATTTTCCATGATCATATTTAATTTCATCGGCTGCTGTTGCATATTGGGAACCTACTTACAACACAAGAAGATAACTACACTCCCTGTGATAAGGCCAAGTTTATAAATTGGGTTTAGGATGACCGAAACCCCTCAACTTGTGTGTTTTCATTGTGGGGTTAATGGTGCATTACTAATCCCTCTTTCTGTGGGCCAACAAGGCACAGGCGTGTGAGTGTTTGTGGGCCACTCACTTACATTCTTGTTCTTGGCATTGTAACGGGAGGAAGTCCGTGCACTAGTGTGGAAATGTGAAAAGCCAGTTCTTCTCCTCTGCAATGGAATTTTGGATACCCAACATTTTTCCAAGATTCCATTGAGCAGTGAATGAAAATTACCTATCACTTTAATGGCTAAATATGCAGCAGTCTCCTTTTTCCTTTCCTTTCTTCTTATCTTTTTCTTAGGGGTAATAGGATTTGCATTGAAGGCCTTACACTTGCTAGGCGGCCCATCTATCATTTAAGCAATTGCTCTAGCCCGTTCTCTTGTGTTATTTTTCAGATAAGGTCCTGTGAGTTTTTTTGTATGTTTGGTTGGTTGTTTGGTTTGAGCCAGCTTTGAACTACAATTCTCCGATGTAGCTGATTTTTATAGGCATTTACCACACTACCCAATTTATTTACAGAAATGAGATATCAGTAATTTTGCCCTACAAGCCTGACATCATGATCTTCTGGTAGCTAGGACTGCAGTGTGAGCCCCATACCTATCCTTTCTTCTTGTTAAAATCTGCCCACCATGAATTTGACTCTTTCCTCCTCTGAGGAGGGAGGAGTAAGTCTATTTTTATATGGAGAAGGAAATAGCCAAAGACTTAAACAAGATATATAGATAAATATCTCAAAGATACAGAAAGGCATAAGGAATTATTTATAATGGCCATGTGGAGAGTACTCTGTATGGGTGTGGGTATATATAATTAGTGGACCTCATCAGAGACATTCTTTTTTTCCCCTCAAGTGGATATAAAAATACTTGGAGCAAAGAAACATAGGTCCCATGGTTTCCCTTATTTGTAATATCTAGTATATGTATGAGTCAAGCGGAAAAGGTCAGATAATGTGATGTCAGGAAAATGAACCCTTAGATGTGTATTTTAATGTTTTTTTCTTTCATGCATGTGTTTCTAACGCATTTATAAGATTATCTCTTTGTTGCTTTGTATGTCCTCCCCTGCTTTCACTATATTTGATGTCAGTATAACTTGTGGAGGAGATGGGGAAAAACCAGTTGTTTAAGGATACAGGTGGACCTGTTGCAACAATGAGAAGTACAAGTTGTCATGTCCAAAACAAGCTTTACAACGTTGGTGCGGGGGGGGGGGGGGGAAGGGGGGGAAGGAGAAGGATTGGGATTGGGGGGGGAGGGGGGAGGCTGGGAAGGGATGTGAAGGGTAAACAAAGGAGGAGGCTGCAATGCTTGGTAAGAAATGTACGCATTATCCTGCCCATGTAATTGTAACTCCTCTGTACAGTATGTTCACAAATAAAATAAAATTAAATTAAAAAAAAATACTTGGAGCAGTGGCAGAGCTCTGAGAGGCAAAATCCCTGCCTGAGAGAGATTTGCAAAAAGAAGGAGAAGAAGAAGGAGAAGAAGAAAGAGAAGGAGGAGGAGGAGGAGAAGGAGGAGGAGAGGAAGAAGAGGAAGAGGAAGAGGAAGAGGAAGAAGAAGAAGAAGAAGAAGAAGAAGAAGAAGAAGAAGGAGAAGGAGAAGGAGAAGGAGAAGGAGAAGGAGAAGGAGAAGGAGAAGGAGAAGGAGAAGGAGAAGGAGAAGGAGAAGGAGAAGAAGAAGAAGAAGGAGGAGAAGAAGGAGAAGAAGGAGAAGAAGGAGAAGAAGGAGAAGAAGAAGAAGAAGAAGAAGAAGAAGAAGAAGAAGAAGAAGAAGAAAGAAGGGGGAGATGAGGAGGGGGAGGAGGGGGAGGAGGGGGAGCAGGAGGAGGGAAGGTGGAGGAGAGGAGGAGGAGGAGAGGAGGAAGAGGAGGAAGAAAATGTAACAAAATGCAGAATTAATGATGCTTTTGCTGTTTTACTGTGTGAAGGCTGGGGATGGGGCTCAGGGGGAGTGCTTGGCTAGTAACTGCACAGCTCTGGGTTTAATCCCCAGCACTGCAAAGTAACGCAATCCCACTTTCTACTTTAATCTAACCCTGTTGTGCTTTCTTATGTATATATGCTAAAGAGTGATTACCTTTTCTACACATGATATTATGCCAGATTTGTTTTCTTCTTTAGTGCTGAGATTGGAACTCAGGGTCTTGTGCATTCTAGACAAGCATTCTACCACTGAGCCACATCCCTAGTCCCATACTGAGCATTTTAAATGTGTAGTTCAAAAGAAAAACATGAATAAATCTGAGACCGTTTGTCACCTGCTGAATCTCTTCATGGACTCAGATCTTCAGTTGGTTAAAGTGTTCCTGGGTTCTTGCCTAAATGTGTCCTTACTACCAGAGGAGGCAAAAGGAGGTGAGGACAGTTGGGTGAATTCAGAATTTGCCTTGAGAAGTGACAGGGTCCAAAAAATTCCAGAAAAAATGCTTGTTGGCAAGAAGGTACTTTCTTCGGATCTTAAACGTCTTGTATAATGGCAGCCTGTAAAAGGCAAATAAGTTTCCACCAGACCAAAGCAACCCCATGATTTTACGGATTGAATTAACAAGTGCCTTGGGCAAGGTCATGGGGCATTGACTTTCAAGCCTGGCTTCTATTTCCTAGGCCTTCTATCTTTTACTCCTTCTACAAGTGTTAGTCATTTTCTTATCTCTTCTGCTGCAGCCTCAGTAAGCCTGGAGATTTTGATCTACTGAAAAGTGTTTATTAAATCCTCCTGAGTATTCCTTTGAAATGCCTCTTATCCAGTCGGTCATCCCTCTCTTTCTATCACTCCCCTCTCCAGCCATCTCTTCACACCTGGTTGGCTGGTATGGGATCCTTGCTGGGCTAGGTATATTCGGTCTCCCACCTAAGCCAATTGTTAAGCTATTCATCTTTCTTAGGCACTCACACAGATCACTGGTGGAATGAAAAGACTCATTTTCTGGGGCATTAAATCTCAGCTCTGTTCTGGGTTTTCTAAACGTGGAATTTTGTCCATCCTTTTGATCCTTACTGTTATTTCATACTACTCAACCTCAGCTCTACTTTGCCTAATGTCTGATAAATACATCAATATGCAATGCTCATAGTATAGCTTTCTCTGCAGATTTTTTAAAATTCTAGATTCTTCATATATATATATATATATATATATATACATATACATATATATATATGTTTAAACCATTCAGTCATTCATTCAACAGGCACGCTGAGTCTCCCACGTGTGTTTGTGTTTGAAGATTAAGATTTTTATGTAGACATTTTCAATTACCTCATCTCTATTAATCTCTTCTTTTGCCTGTCTTCTTACCACTTTCAATAATTTATTATGGTAATAGAGTATGACATAATAATGCCAACATTATTCCCAGATGCATCAGGTAAAATCAAGTAAAACATTTGGTCTTTTCTCCTCAAATAGCATTCATTTAAGCAGCAAGAGGAATGTAGAGAATACTTTACCTCAAAGATCTCATGTAAGGGAAGGTAAAGATGTAGATGTAAAAGAAATAACTTATCATCTCACTAATACTTACAAACATTTTGTATAATCTTGTTTTGTTGACTCTTGGTTCTAATGTGTTTTTATCTTTCTTTTTGTGTTCTTTGACTGTCCCAGTTCTTTGAACAGTGTGAGTAAGGCACTTCCTTGAGGCTGGACCACCTTTCGGTTGCTTCTCATTTCCATAAAATGAAATGATCTCCAATCTATAGTCTCAGGAACAATCCTGGTGAAAAGAGCAGGCAGGGGCAGCCACTTTCCTAGACAAATCCTTAGTCATATTTCCTGGAGATGTAGGAAATTTGGATAAGCAACAGAGAGCAGAGATACACTGAATTAAGGTGGAGCCAGGGTGCTCAGGCCCTTCTTAGTGACTGGACCATTGGAGAGCAACAAAAGTAGCATAGGATTACCCAGGAGTGCTTGTGTATCTCTCTGGTGTGCCCCCTGTTCACACGTATTTCCTTATTTAGTCATTTCTTCCAGAATATTATGAAGTGATTACCATTCCTATAACCAGAAACCCTGCTAAGTATGCAAGATCATAGGTGAGAGAAACAGCCCAGAGTTTCTCAAACCACTGTCCAGGAATCTAAGATTAGTTGGGATTGGAGCTTCCTTTAATCCAAGTTTATCCTGTTTTTATTCAAATCTTTGTTCAAGGCAGTGGCATACAGATCGCACCTTTTTTTTTGGCCAGTCTTGGGGCTTGAACTCTGGGCCTGGGCACTGTTCTCGTGTTCCCGGACTCCTTTAAGACACAGTGCTACTTCTGGCTTTTTCTGGTGGCTAATTGGAGATAAGAGTCTCACAGTTTTGCCTGTCCAGGCTGGCTTTGAACCATGATCCTCAGCTTTCAGAATAGCTAGGATTATAGGCATGAATCACCAGTGCCCAGCTTCAGATTCAATAACTTCATTCCTCATGATCAAAGTCCATTTTGTTATCATCTTCACATAGTTGTGCCAAGGGGGGGTTAAACTTACCGTACCCATTTGTGTGTATGGACACTGCATCTTGATCAGTCACTTCTTCTATCATTTCATCCCAGCTACCTCTTCCCCTACCATTATTATCTAATTTCCTAGTTCCAATTTCACATATGTGCATTGAGTCTTATGACCACCTGCCCTTTCTCTTTTATTCATCCAGATTGCTTTCATTAGTCTCTCCCCCTCCCCCCCCATTATGACATGTTTCCGTTTCATGATATTCACTTCATTAAACTGTTAATTTTGTAAAAGGATATACACTCCTGTGTGTACCATAGTTTAGTCAGTTCACATTTTCATATGTTTCTATTTTATGTTTGACATCCCCATACAAGAGAAAACATATGACCTATGTCTGAAAGTTCATTTCTAACAAAGTTCTAATGTATATTGTTTGAAGGTTCCATCACAGTGTGCTAGTATATTCTGTGCTAGCATGCTAATATATTCTGTGCTAGCATGTTCACAGTATTCTAGTATATTCTGCATTTGCTTTTCTTCCAGAATCTATGCTAGCAGGTTTTAATTTAGAATATGGGACAGTAGAAAGAGAAAAGTTGATGAAACGCTTACTAAGGAAGGCAATGATTTAGGGGGAATTTTTTTTTCTTTACTGGTCCTGGGGCTTGAACTCAGGGCCTGGGCTCTGTCCCTGAGCTCTCTGTGCTCAAGGCTAGCACTCAACTACTTGGAGCCACAACTCCGTTTCCAGCTTTTTCTTGGTAGTTTATTGGAGATAAGAGTCTTATGGACTTTCCTGCCTGGTCTGGCTTTGAACCGTGATCCTATACGGCAATCAGAAAAATGATTTTATTATTTTTAAGTAGTTGCACAGGGGAGTTGCCATTTGACAAAGCAATTTATGAATATATGAGGCAAATTCTGATTTGAGAGCAGGGGGTCTAGGGGTGTGGCTACAGTGTGGGCCACTAGTATCTATCCCCACTGAGTTCCAGCAGTGTAGTAGAAGAATTAACTTAATGGTGGGTCCAAATACCTGAATCAAAAGAAAAAAAAGTCATGGAAATTGCTGCTCTCATCAACCAAGATAATTCTAATCTTTCCCACTTTGGAAAAAACTTGCTGATAACTCAATATTTGTTTGGAAATCTATTGGAATGGAGTCTGGAAGGGAAACCCATGCAAACTGAGGAAGACATATATTTTTCTATAAACTATCTTGCCTTAAAAAGAGGCAGATAGTACCTTACTTTTCCTTCCATGTTATTTCAATTTCCATCTGCCCTAAGAGGATGTGTTGTAATGCCCATTTTATTGGTCAGGAAATTGGGACACAGTAATACAAGAAGAATACTAATTCAAAGCACTAGCAGCAGATTTAGGTTCAACCTGGAAGCCTGAGGAGTGTGAGGAGGAATGGTTTGGATTCACAGTTATAATCTAAGCTAGCCTTCTCAGGCCTTCCACAATGGCACCTTCGCATGCTAGAACAGTGCGAAAGCTGCACAGCAACTTCACTCTAATTTCATTCACTAACAAGCCCACATCTGTGAGTGTACTTAGGTGACAGCTATCGGCTGTAGTACCTTCGAGATCTATGACAACAGTTGAATTGAGGCCACCCTGATAATCAGAGATCAGCCTTGGAAGTGTGCTCTGTCTCTATCTCTGTCTCTCCCTCTCCCTCTCATCTTTCTTTCTTTCCTTTCCCTCTCTTTCTCTGTCTCTTTCTTTGTCTCCCTCCTGCCCTCTTTCTCTTAATTCTGGTATTTGCACTCAGGGTCTAGTGCTTCCTAGGGTGATGTTCTATCCCTAAGCCATGTCTACAGTCCAGGGAATATGAAATTAGAACTATGAGAATCTACTATATACCCAGTATTGTGGCTGATATTAAAAAGCCAACAGTGCCATTGTTCTGGAACAACTGGAACCCTCACACATTACTAGTGAGAATGAAACATGTTACAGCTACTCTGTAAGACAGTTCCATAGTTATATCTGAAGCTAAACATAGACTTATCACATGGCGATTGAACTTTTCCGCATTTACACAAGAAAAATTAAAACACATATTTCCATGAAGACTTATACATGATATTCTAAGCATTCTTCTATAAATAGCCCATGAAAGAATATCTGATGTCCACCAGTAGAGAAATTAAAAATGATAATATGTTTGTCCAAACGAAGTCTACTTAGCAATTAAAAAGAGTTCCAGAAGTGCAGTATAAGAATACACATGCTGATATACATGCAGCAACATAAATGAGGAAGCAGGCTGAGAAGCCTCACACAAAATAATTCATACCATATTATATGAACTTAAAAAAAGGCAAAACTACAACAAACAATGATAGAAATACCCTATCTCAATTATAGTGGTTACATTTATCCAAAACTATGAGCCATTAAAGCTGGTATATTTTACTATATGTAAATTATATCTCAAAACCCAACTTTTTTTTTGTCAGTCGTGGGGCCTGAACTCTGGGTCTGGGCGCTGTCCCTCAGCTCTTCAGCTCAAGGCTAGTGCTCTACCACTTGAGCCACAGCACCAATTCCAACTTTTGCTGCTTATGTAATGCTGAGGAATTGAACCCAGGGCCTCATGCAAGCACTCTACCACTGAGCCACCTTCCCAGCCCCAAACCCAACATTTTTAAAGCCCCATATTTGAAAATTCAAATTCAGAAAATGCCCAACATAAAATTTTATTTCACAATTCTATTTACATAGAATATAATATAGGCTTGTGTTTTGTTGATGTGTCTTGAGGTACAATATGATATCTGTCTTGGTGAAGTCTTTGTTGTTTATTGCAATATGCTCCAAGTTCATTTTGTTTTTGTTAGTAAATCAAAAGTCAAAAGTCACGTAAATGTTGCAAGACAACTCAATACTATTTCTCTCAATTTAGGTCAGTCAAGTATTTTTTTTCCTAAGAAGAAATGAGAGTGGGGTCAGGAGAGGATCACATAAGCTTCTTCTATTCTTTTCCTGTACTGAAAGCCCAGAGCTAGGAGTCTAGGTCAGTATCACAGTGAAGTGAGGACTTTAGGGAGAAGAACAAAGAAAAACTTTCCCTCCGTGACTTCTCATACCTGAGATACTGGGATGCCACCTCTCCACGGGCAATCAGGACATTTTCAGTGAAAATTTCATCATTAATGGTGGGATTCAAATTTGAAAATGACTGATTTGTATCATGCTGAGCACAAAGAAGCTAACTTTTTCAGTCAGTCAGTCCTTGATACATGTGGGGAACTGGTTCCAGAATTTCATGTGGCTTTTCAAATCCAGGGGCACTCTATTTCCTTCCATAAAATGTGTGGTGTTTGCATATAACCTATGCACATTCCTTTATATACTTTAAATTGATCTGTAGATTGTTTACAATACCTAATACAATGCAGTGCCATACGAGTAGTTGTCATGCTGCATTATTTAGGACAAAAGCCCATAGGTGTTCAGCACAGATGTGACCTGTTTTTCCAAATATTTTTGATCCACTATAGTTTGGATCTCCAGATGTAGAAATCAAAGAAACAGACAGCCAATCTGTTGGGAAAGTCATTTGACCTCTCAGGGGATTTTTAAGGCTGTGAATCCATTCTGTTAGAAACTGTGATGATAGACACATGTCATTATATGTACTCGTCCAGACCCACAGGATGTACAACACCATGAGTGAACATAATGTAAGCTATGGCCTTTGGGTGACAATGATGTTTTAGTGTGGGTTATAAGACAGGTTGTACCCCTCAGGTCAGGAGTCAGGAAGCGGGGAAGAATGTAGAAGCTCTCTGTGTCTTCCACTCAGCTTTGCTGTGAACCTAAACCTGTGTTCATAAATAGCCTATTGGTGTTCAAAAAAGAACAAACTCCCCCATGTTCCCACCACATATTCCAAATATTCTTATTTTTGAATAGTGGCCCTCATGTGCACATATGGTTATTTCCATGTGGTTGTGATTATGGAAGAACAACCACTTAACCTTCTGCATTTTAATTTAACACAGGATAGTATTTCTTAGAAGAGGCCAAAGGTTCTGATTGCCTAAGCATTTGTGCACCTAAACTATTTAATTTATTTGTAAAATGCATTCGATCCCAAAAACATAACAGAGAAGCAGAAGGTAGGAAGATAATATTTATGAAGCACTCATAAGGGACCAGGCCTTCTGCCAGGTGCTTTACACATTTTGTATTATAAAACTTGTAACAACTATGAGACATAGAGGCCATTATCTCTACAAAGGAACAAATTATAATTTTGAAATAATTCAGTTACAAAATTAACCAGAAATCTCCTTGGACAAGCTCAAGTATTTACCAGTGTTCAAATCCACCCCATATTTTCTTATTATTTGAAGTAAGGACAATAGTTACCAAAAATATGTTTTATGAAACTTTTCACAAGAAATTGAAAGGCATATGATAGATTGACAGACAGATAGCTAGAATATGTATGAAGGACAGATAGACATAGATTAGTAGTCATATATTTATAATTATAGATATGTTACTTGGAAAGGTTTTGAGAATCTCTAGGTAAAAATTTTTAAAACTTCTCTCCAGGCTTTTGTGTACTAACAATATTTTGAATTTCCACTATTTCCCATTTGGGGAAGTCAAACCATTACAGCACTAATTCCATCAAACACACTTTGGGAAATATTGACCTATAGCATTATTCATAATTTATTCAGAAGACTCATTGCTTAATTTTAAGAGTTTCCAGAATGCATTCTATGACAGTGTATAAAACATTCCAGTTTCATCTCATTATTTACTTTATCAAGTGAATAATATACCTTGGGGTTACGCCATAAAATGATGTAGAAGCGTAGAATTGTAGGCCTGGAAGAGATCACAAGAACTCAATAGGTCACCTCCCAGGCTTCAGAAAGGACCACACCTAAGACATCACAGACAGATGGGTATCAAGCTCATTGTAAAAGACCTCCAGGGAAGAAAATTCCATAACCTCCCTGTAACCTATTCCAGATGCCCAGCTTTCCTAAGAAAGCGATGAGCTCCTTGAAACTCATCTAGTCAATTGTGCATGTACTGGGTGTTTTGTCCTATCGTGGTGAGTTACACGTAAGGGTTGATAACTCAACAGGGATGCTGGCCAAAATAGGGTAAAGGTCTGTCTGTTAGTCTGTAGAGCACACAGTAAAGCACAAAAATTAAAAATGTCTCAGTATCATCTTTGAATTTTATTTTTCCATTTTAATGAACATCTCGTGCTTTACCTTTCCTCTGAAGTATCTCCATGGCTCCTATTGGAAGCCATCATTCATGCTAGCTAGGATCTCTCAGATGCCTCTAGAATAATATCTCTATTTCTAGTTCCTTTTCTTTTGGATTTGCCCCACAATGCTAAACCAGTCTGTTATGTTATTGCTATATTTAATATTTCTGTGCCAGCAACAATATAAACATGAATCTATTCATCTATCATCTCTCATTTATCTATATCATCTATACCTACCTTCCTCTATTTATCTATCTCTGTCCACATATATCTATTTCTATGTACATATCTGCCCTTCTACCTATGGAGCCTGTTAATCTCTTTGTAGTTTTTCTCCAACTTCCCTTTCTCCTCTCACTCTCCCCTCTAGCTATTTTCTACCACACCTTCAATGTTCTTGGATTTCAATGCCTTTAAGACTGATTTTTTTCACTCCTTTCTTCTGTCTGTAATGCCTTTCACTTCTTTTTTTTTTTTTTTTTTGTAGACTTCTTATTCAGCTGTCAAGTCCTGGCTTCTCTATGAAATCTGCCTCGTTCTCTCCCCTCTTTTGTTTTCTAAAACATTTGCACACACCTTACTCAAATCACTTGGAGCACCATGGCACAAAATGTGGCATATTCAACCCACTGGTTGAATATCTGTAACTCTGATGTGTGTTATGCTCAAGGGCAAAGAGCAGAGGTGGGATAGAGGAAGCAGAGGGGAGGCCAGAACTGACAGACCAGCAAAGGAAGTAGCACAGGGTAACTAGAAATATAATAGTGACCAAGAGGGTGATTGACAGACACAGACAGACAGACAGACAGACAGACAGACAGACAGACAGACAGACAGAGAAAGCATATGCAGAACCCTTCTTTTGAGAATGAGATCCTCAAGAATCTGAAATCCCAGAAATGGAGAAGAGGGAGAATAGCCAGCTAGAAGGTTTCTCTGGAACCAAAGGGACAAGACATAGAGAAGATGACAATCAGAGGCAAGAAATTTCCTGTGGAAGAACTTCCAAGTTCCTACCAAACTCAGGACAAGTGACAAACGAAATATCAAGATCAGGAACTTTGCTGTAAGTAGGGGAAGGGAAGGTATCTACTTCACATCACAGCATGTATCTCGTTCGTTCGTTCGTTCGTTCGTTCGTTCGTTCCTTCCTTCCTTCCTTCCTTCCTTCCTTCCTTCCTTCTCTCTTCTTTTTGATGGTAGTACTTGGGTTTGAACTCAAGGCCTCAGCCTCAGGCTTGCTAGGCTACCCTTTGTCCCTTGAGCCACATCTCCAATCCTGCTTTGTCATAGATATGTTGAATCGAATTGTGAATACGTGAACTAGACATGAAGAGCTATCTTGGAAAATACTCATTTAAGAATGTGTCCAAATTCTTTCTTCAAAAGATGTAACTTTACAGTATATAACATCTGTAATAGTTACTAGTCAATTTAACCATAAGCAAATAAAATTTATTTTTAAAATACTACAACTTGTACATTTAAACATTTCCCTTCAGAATAGCTACCTTAGGGAACAAGATACATAAAGTTAATCATATTGTCATTTCTATTTTGTTAGAATTTATTGGAACCCCAAACTGCCAAGCTCCAAGTTCTTTACACCATGAGTCCTTACCCCCAAACACATTGGGAAATGCTTTTGAAAAAGCCCAAGGCTCTGTCTAGGGAGCCTTCATGCTAGGTTTAAATCTCCAGGAATCAAAAGGGGATCTCATCTCTGACCAATCCAACCCTAACCCAAGCCTTTCCTTGGAACATTGTAACTTTCTAGACATTCCCCCCCCCATATTGAAAACAAATCTATTTCCATGTATCAGATATTTCAAGATTTTGAGACATGAAAGCAATTTCATGAACAAAAAAAGGAAGAAGTAAATTTAGACATAATCTAAGGAAATGTTTTTCAGACAACACTGAAGCCCCAAAGCAGATAAACCTGATTACCTCTTACCAGGATGGTGGTTTTCTTTTTCTTTCTCTTTTTTTTAAAGCTGTCACCCAACCCAACTTTCACAGTAAGCTCAAAGTAAAAGCACTGAAAAACTTTCCTGACTTTTCCATATTTAGCCCAACACCACACAAAATTGCTAAATACCATATAACCACACTTGCCATCCTGGGGCCTATAAATTCAGAATTCAGACACTTGATTACAAACCACAGAATGACTCTGTTTAAGAAATAGTATGTGGGATTGTAAAGCAGCTACCCTTATTTAGATCTTCTTCTGGTTATTAACTTAGTAACGTGGGTTTTTTTTTTTACCCCTTCTTTCTCTTCTTTCTCAATCCTTCTACCATGGCTGTCATCTCCAATTTCTGATACAGTCGCGTGAGTATCAGAGGTACGTGCCAGCAGGAGTTGGGGGGACCGTTTTCTACTATAATTATAGTCCACAAGGAAAATAAGCACATACGTTTTTGGTTTGGCAGTAAAATTCCAGAGCAAAACAGGAGTCAATCACCCAGTTTTAGGAGGCCAGAGGTAGGGCTGGAAAGTCCCTTCCCAGACAGGACCTCTACCCAGTTGCATGACTCCCCTCTCCCTGGCTTCAAGGCCATCTTCTGTTCCAGAACTTTATCTCACCAGACCCTTTGGGAACATGAAGAAGTCATGGGAATCACAACCTAGAGTTTTTCCTTTCCTAGGCTAGTTTACACTTTATAGAGATCAACTGTGAGGTAAGTCAGCAGAGAATCGCCCCCTCCCACTGGAAGATACTTTAGAAATACCCACCAAGTTGCCTTCCCACCAAAGTGAGCTTTCCCTGAACTTTTATCCAGGTCACTATTGCTAATGAACTTATTTAAAAGGATTAGAAAACTTGAAAATTTTAAAGTAGATTCTTTATCCCTCCGTGAAAGTGTTTCCATAACTCAGACATCAAGTCAGAATACTACTTAAGAATTCTTAAATAAATGTTGAAAGCTCACATTGGAATGTTTCCACAGTATTCCAGAGATACGCTAAGGGCTCTGCCTTGCTATACTCTTAGGAAGTAGGTGCCATAACTTCCATTTTATAGTTAAGGAGACCATGAATGAAAGCAGTTATGTATATCCTAAGAGAAATAATAGATTATGTGACAGACACAACATGGTGATCCATCCTCCTGTCTGCATGTAAAATCTTTCTAGACAGTATCTCCAGCTCCAAGGGTGGAAATGAGGAGAGCTTTTATACCAGGCTGTGTTTTTGGACACAAGCCACAGATACTAATTCTGGATTATTTAAGAAAAAGAGAGATCTAATACAAGATGCATGGATACTTGGGGAGTGTTGAAAGTTCAAACCTGAAGTGTTGCAGCCAGACACAATACCAAAAGGATGAAACAAGATGGGTATGGCGGGGGGGGGGGTGGTTCAGGGGGAGGAGGGTGGAGGCATGTACCAAGATCTGCTGACCCTGAGCCCTACACATGCACATGTGGGACAACTGACCCCAGAAGCTGGACACAGCTGCTGCGTTGCCGCTCTGTTACCCTCAGAAGTGTGATGCTTTGAGTGTCAGAGAAGATTCCTCTCAACCCTTATTTCCTTGCATCTGTGATTACCTATTCAAAGACCAGAATGGGTGCATTTTTGATTAGTGGAGATTGGCACAGATTACAGGCCACCTACTAGCAATGGGGACTGGAAAAGCAAGTATAGAATATTTTTAGCTTCTATGTGCCTCCCACTAAAACCCACAAGGTGGATAATTGCCCATTGGAAATGAAGGTTAGATGCTGGGCAAGTAGGAGGAGTAACAGATGCCTGCTATACCTGAAGACTGGAGTGGCAAGCTGCTCTAGCACCGTACAATTCACTCTTTCTCTGTTTGAGTGGGAGATGCTCCTTATCCCCCTCTGTTAGCTTCTAAGGTGGTCAGTAAGAACAGCGGGACTTTGTGTTCTGTGAAGGGTAAAGGGTGTCCATAGAGACCCTGAGTCATGCTTGGTTATTGTTATTTTTTTCAGAAAACAAGAAAAATATTAAGTACTCTCGAAAGTTCAGTACTGGTGAATCAATGCTATGTGGGCTGAAGCTAAAGAAAATTGTGTTGGGAGTAACTGGACACAGTAATCCTTCTGGTTGTGTTCATGGTAAATATAATGATGGCATTAATGTCATCATCCATGATGGGCCAATGTGTTTACTGAATTTGTTTTATTTTTCCTTTCCCAGAATTCACCTCTCAAAGGTTCTCCTCTGTAAAGGGAAACAAGTATCTCTATTAAAGGAACACTAATGAACTTATTTCTTCTTTCATGAACAATACCACAGTATTCCTTCGGGAATGACCTAACCCTACTGGCTCTAGGGATGTTCATGAGATCCAGATTTAGGCCGCGAAAACATCTGTCTGTAATGATCGGTTCACAAAAGGGCATATGATACAGAATGTCCTAATCAGAACATTCCAAGTCTCCCTTGAATTCCTAGGAAAGAGGGATTCTCTCTGATGGAATGATGAAGCTAGATGGTGCCAGTATCAGGGGAGGGTCTATTTGAGAACAGAGCCCAGTTTTCTTCTTTCGTAATAGTTATATTTTTGTAAAGATGGTGTAGGACTTACAGTATCATTTTAACACCAAAATTAAGCTAGGTTCAAAGCTAGTTGGTAACCCTGGGCTTTTTAGTTGCTTGCACTTGTAAATTTCTTCTTTCCTTTAAGCTAGTGTAAGTTGGGTCCCCGTACGACATGCAACCAATGGATCCTCACTAATTCACTGACATTATTCATTTATGGAATTTCTGGTTTAAGAAGCAGTCCAATAACTAATTGTGCTGTTGCTGGAGAAAAAGCCCACAATCTGAGGAGATAATTGGTTTGAATATTTTCTTCCAACTGCTAGAGACTAGGACTGTCTGAATAATAACAAATAAGAAAAATTTGTAGAAATACATTTGATACTATCTCAGAGGAATATAATGATGGGCTTGCCATTTGGCACAACAAAGTCATCACCTAAACTGGGTTAGTAACTATTATAAGTTCCATGTAGTGTCTCATGGTAATGATTTTCATAAGTAGTTTGTAATTTCTAAGTCTGTAAGGCTTAAATAATTATGTAATTACTTTGTACAACCACAGAGCACCACTTGGGTTTGATAGCTACTTTAAGCCACATTAAAATTTTCATTATAAGTTATATTATGTTTAGTGCATAATTTTGAGTTTGTATGACAAGAATAACCATATCATGAAACTATTCTGAAATAGTATGGCAATTGCTCCCAGATTGTGCTAACTGCCTGTGCAATGGATCTTTCTTTTGTAATTACAGAAATGATAGCATCAGATCTAAGAATTTCCTGATGATAACATTTTAAGTATATATTCAACTAAAACTCAATTGCCTCTTATGGGCCATTGTAGCTGAGCAAGGAAATAAATGGAATAAAATATTTTCCTGTCACTTTAATATTGAATGCTATTTAGCAAGTATATGCCTTGGGGTGAAAGCTTAGAAACAAATCCTGTGCAATGAGATCAAAGTATATTGTTTGCCTCCATTTATACTCTGGCAACAAATAGGCCTTGATCAATTACAACAGTTCAAGATCAAGGGATCATGTGGGAAAGTTATATTTTATTGTAACATAAACCCAGTTGACAAACTACTCTGAAAGATGTGGTGTGAGAGATAGGCTTCCGTATGGACTGAAGGGAAAGAAAGCAAGGCACAGGATGTGGAATTAGAAACCTGAGTCTGAGCTTAACTTTGCTACTTCCTAGCTAGGTGATCTGATTAACTATACAGTCTCTTTGTGATGTTTTCTTTTTCTGCAGATTTGGCCTAGGAAAACTTATTTCAAAAGGTATGTTGTAAATGGTATCAAGCATTATTTGTTCCAAATGAAATGATACAATGCATTTGGAAAGGTTGTATTCAATACAAAATAAAAATCAGCTATTATTAAAGGAAAAAACCTCTTCGTTCTCATTTACCTTATTTTGTTTGAAATGAAATACTCTACCTTCATATAGACTTCAAAATAGACAGTGGCTACTATATGTCAGATACTGCAAGAATGCAAAGAACTTATTCTAGGTCTTCTCCTCTCTTCTCCCCCCACCCTTCCCCTCCTTTCTGCCTTCCTTTCTCCTTTTTCCTTCTTTTCTTTTCCCCTTCATTTCTTTCCAAACTGCAATTATTTGGAATGAATTTTTCCAAATCTCTTTCTCCTATGATGTAATTCTAATTCAAAGGCTTCTAATTTAAAATTTATTCGTGAGAAACATACATTTTCTTATAAAAACAGAAATAATTAAAATGTAAACAAAAACATTGTTTCTTTACCAAGAGCTGGACTGAAACGTACAATACCATACTCGAATAAGTTTCTAGCACTCAATATTTGGACTCTTATCTGGAAAATACTAGTGAGACTGGAACTTACTAGAGGTAAGTTTTTGGAAATTCCTTTCTCTAAAAAATGTAATCAGCTACTGAATCTCATGTAGTTTCAGGGAGTTGATAAACTTCATGTTATTGACAATAACTATTTAATACCTTAAATTAATTTAAAGTATAACATTCTTTTGCCTTGGATTTAGAAGAGTTGACTTTTCAATTTTATACTTAGGGGGATTTTTTTAAAAAGGGGTAAAAGATTTCTGTAGATCTTTGAACTTTTGTTTTATTTAAATATCTAAATAAGTACCACAGCTATGTGTGTGAATAAAGGAATACAGACTCAAATCATCTTCCTTTAAGGAATAAAGAAAAGATGAACATTTTTCTGAGTTGATCTGCTCTATCAGTTTTGAATACTAGGGTACTTCTCATTTTCAGAAAAGGCCAAGAGTTCTGTTAACTTTGTACATGGCTGTGTCAAAACATCTTTTGTTTGCTTATATTAAGCATTGAGCAGGTTGTACACTGAACAATATCCCTAGATTCCTGATGATTCTGTTGATTGGTTTAACTTTTCTTATCAATTGTATTTTTCTATTTTTTTATGATTTCTGCAACAAAGTACCTAAACTGGGTAACTCACACATCAAATTTTGGTTGTCTCTTTATTCTGGAGAATGCAAGTTCAAAATGTACATGTTGTTATGTTTGGCTCCCACTTAAGGCTGTGAGAAAGGATCTATGCTCAGCCTTCTCCTGCGATTATGAATGTCTTCATGTTCATATGACGTATTCCCTGTTCATGTGCCTGTTGTAGACAGAGTTTCAAGGACTCTAACCTCCACTGTGGAAGGATTTGGAACAGAGGTTTGAGGGAGGTCATTAGAGTTTGATGAAGTCATGGGGATGGGGCTCTGGGTTGATAGTATTAATGCCTTTCTAAAAAGAGATACCAGAGAGCTTGCTCTTTCTCTCCTGCATGTGCACAGACAGATCACACGAGCCCACAGCAAGATGGTAGCCATCAGTAAGCCTAGGGAAGACAACTCTGAATGCAGCTGCCTTCCTGGTACATGGACCTTGAACTCCCTGGTTTCCAGAAGAGTGAGGAATAAATAGTGCATGCAGTTAAAGTTTCCCTTTTCATGAGGACTAGTGATAATGACAAAATTTTAGTATTGCCTCTGTATATACCTTATCTTCAAGTCAGGTCACATTGTGGGATACCACAATTTCAACAAATACATTTAGGAAACGACACAATTCAACCCATAGTTATTTCCTTCCTGCATGATATATAAAGCTATGTTTGTGATAGAAATGCCTTGTAAGTTAGTTCTTTACCCCCCAAACAGTTTCCCTGACATTTAACTATAATATACTGCATGTATGTGTGTGTGTGTGTGTGTGTGTGTGTGTGTGTGTGTGTGTGTGTGTGTGTACATTTTAATAAAATTCACTTTGGTAAGTGTTCATTGTGATCCACCCATAAAAACATCGCCAAATCAAGATGTGGTGGTGTTTTCTGTTTATTTTGTATGGTCTTTATTCTTTTCCTCTTTTGCTTCTTTTGAATTTTTTATGACTTTATCTTCTTTTTATCTTTAGCTTATTAACTATAATTCCTTTCTTTTATTAATCTGGTAGCTGCTTTAGGGCTTAGAGTGTTTCCTTTTAGTTAATGTGGTCTCAACTTAAAGTGATATAGTATCACTTTTGATATAGTATAATAGTGTTAAAATGCACAATAGTATACTACCATGTCTCCCAAACTGATCTATGTGTTAGTATTGCTGTTGATTACTATTTTGGTTTTATGTGTTAAAATTTTATTCTACATTTCATTGTTTTTGATTAAAAAGTATAGTGATGCTAAATGAGCAACATAAGACTAATAAAACATTAAATTTTTATCCAGCCACGTATTTCAACTTCAATTGTTTTTCCTTCTTTTCCTCATATTCACAGAGAATCGTGGCCTTTTGCCTGAAGAATAGCCTTCACTGTTCTTCTATTACCAGCGTCCCAGTGCTTTATATCTGAAACATCTTCAGTTGTTTTCTTTCTGAACCATAGTTCCACTGGGCCTAGAATTCTAGAATGACTGTTTTGGTTCTCTTCTCTTCTTAGTTATGTCAGTCAGATTTCTATTAACATATACCTAAGGTAGTCCTCTTCTTTTTAATGAGTTTATTTTGGTGTACAGTATTTGGAGGTTTCTATCCATAGTCAATTGGCCTTATTGCTTTTGGAGCTATGGTGAGGCAGAAAACCATTCACCTCATGACCCCAAAGGGGGAAGAAATAGACTGGAGTCCCACAATGCATTTCCATTTCAAGTTTGTGTCCCCAATGACCTCCCGGTAGACCCTGAGCCTTAATTGTTCTACTACTTTCCAATAGCACAATCCAGTGACCAGTTCTTTAACATGTGGACCTTTGACAAATATTTACCCCAACTATAGTTTCATTTATTTAAATGCTGTTACTCCACTGGCTTCTTCTTGCAGCTCTTTCTGATATGAAGTCTACCATTGAACATATCCTTATCTGTACATGTCTTTCCTTTGTGGTTTCCCGTAGGATTTTTTTCTTTAAAATGATTTGAGCAATTTGATTATTTCTTTTTTGATGAAGATTTACTCTGGGAGGATATGTGGAACTGCTTGGATTTGTGAGTTTATAGTTTTTAACCAAGCAACATTGGAAATGTTCAGCCATTATGTCCTCAAGTACTTACTTGGTCCTCATTTCATGAAACATATTCTTTTAAAATTTTTCCATGTGGCTGGAAATGTGGCATAGTGGTAGAGTGCCTTCCTAGCATGCATGAAGCCCTGGGTTCAATTCCCCAGCACCACTTAAACAGAAAAAGCCAAGAGTCTCACTGTGAGCTGAAGAGCTGAGGGACAGTGCCCAGGACCAGAGTACAAGCCCCACAACTGACAAAAAAAAATCTTTCTTTAAAATTTTTGAATATGAGCCAGTGGATTTCACCTGTAATCCTAGCTACTCAGGAGACTGAGACCTGGAAGATCATAGTTTAAAGCCAGATTGGGCAGAAGAGTCTGAAAGACTTCATGTCCAATTAACCAGTAAAATGCTGAACTGGAGGCATGAAGTCCTGAATTAAAGTCCTGCTAATTGCACACACAAAAATTCCTGAGGGCTGGGAAGGTGGTTCAGTAGTAGAGTGCTTGCCTTGCATGCATGAGGCCTTGGGTTCGATTCCTCAGTACCACATAAACAGAAAAAAGCCAGAAGTGGTGCTGTGGCTCAAGTGGTTGAGCGCTAGCCTTGAGCTGAAGAGTTGAGGGACAGCATCCAGGCCCAGAGTACAGGCTCCCCTCCAAAAAAAATTCCTGAACATGTGCAATACACTTTTAATAACTATTTCAATGTCTCTATTTGTGTGGGCTCTGAGTCATCTCTAACAATTGTTTTCTTTTCACTCTAGGTTATATTATTTATATGCTTGGTGACTTTTTATTGGATGATAGACATCGTCAGCTTTATTCCATGAGAAGCTGAACAGTTCTCTCTCTAAATATGATGGAGCTATATGGTCTGGGTCACAATTAAGTCTTTCGGAAATATTTTTTCTTTTAGTACTTGCTTTCAAAATTTAATTTTGTCAATAGTGGTGAATTGAGGCTATCTCCATAATATTTGAAGGTTGAGGGTTGTTCATTATGGCCATGAGAAAAGTCCATTCCAAGTCCTACTGAAGTGCTAGGAACTATTTGTTATAATCCTTATAGGTGATTCTTTCTCTGACATTGGAAATATCCACAACTGCATGTAACATGTAAACCTGACAGGTATAATCTATAGATTTCCAGAGTTTTCTGTGCTCTCTCTCATTTACAGTGTTCTGTTATGCAAATCTGCCTTTTTTGAACCCTTGCTCCTCCAGTCTTCCTGTTTTTGTTAACTCCTTCTGATCATTAATCTGGAGTAATAGAAGAACTCAGTTTGTTGCCTGTCAATCAACAATTCTCCCTCCTTGCTAAAGGCCTTGTGTTGTAAAACTCCTTGTTTTACATATTTTGTCTTTTTCTTAGTTGTTTCCGATAGGAAGGAACAACTTAATATGTGTTTCTTCAACAGAGACACAAGCATTATTATTGTTGTTACCATTAAAGCATATGGAATAAAATTGAGAGGCCCTTGTGAATTATTACATGTGAATAACTTTCCATTGCTGGCTATAAACCAAATGGTGACATCCTTGGTCAAAAATAGAGGTGATATGTTTCAAAATTGAGAATATTACATGATCTACCAGCAATGTTTGCAAGTCTAGACATCTTCTCATGGATAACACTGATTAAGGTGGCTGGCTCATACCCTTATTTGTTAATGCCTTTCCATTGCTGATTTTTAAAAGGGACTTTTCTTACTCTACCACCTCCAGTATCCTCCTAATTCACAAGGTGATCCAACTTGATTCTGAGCCATTTTTTAAGTACCAGGATCCATTAATAGAGACAGGAGCATTATGGAATTTTCCAACCATGTTTTAACTCTTGCAAATACAATTATTATTTTTAATGGTCAGTATTACTCTTTCTATTTAATAGATCTGCAATTATTCTATGCACATGACAGAGCCTTATAAAGGAATTTTCTTGCACCAAATTGGTAGACGAACTCAAATGCAGAAATAAGAGTCTAAAGCAGCTAATCAATGCTTCTCAAATATGGAATCATTGTTATGTTGTTAGGTTAAAAACTTCATTTCACACACTCAAATATCATTTTCTATTTTGAACCCAAATCCTGTTAGGATGGAGTATTCTCACTTTTGATCAGCATAGGGTTTCACTCTATTTCTCCCACTCCAAAGATCACCTAATACAAATTTTCCTTGTGAATATGGGAGTCTTCTGCAGGAGGAATGCCACATTGCTTCCCTGACTTTGTAGGCTCAGGAGAACATTCCTGTAACATAAATCTGGGGAACCAGGCATTTGTACTATCCCAGGTGACGAGTGTCTCCAAGGAGATCCTGGTATTTCCAGACATGTGTCCCTATGGACTTACCCTTCAACCTTCCTGCCTTCTCTAAATCCCACTGGGGCAGCTCCTGTGGTGGTGAGACTCAAGGTTAGGAAATTCTGGAATGTTAGAAGCCACCTGACAATTTAAACCTTGGGTTTAATCAGTTTTTGCTTGAAAACATGGTGGATATTTTCTGATGCAGGTTTCTTCATGGGAGAGGAGGTCAAGCTAATTTCTCTCTGTGTTCAAATATCTGGCTAGATTCCAGAGATAGACTGTGTAGTACAGTACAGTTGAGCACCTCAAAAACTTCCCTAGGATCACCTCAATGCAAAGTGGTAGGGCCCTGGTTCCCATTTCCTCTGGCAAAAATAAGGCATAACTACTATGCAACTATCTAAAAAAAAAGCAGATATTTGACTTGAGATCATTGGTTTTTGACATTCATTCTTTGAAAAAAATTTGAACAAAGCATTTGTTTCAAATGAACATCTACTGCCTAGTAGAAAATGGCTGGTGCTTTTCAGTACAGATGTGTTTCGGAGAGGTAGTTTCTGCATTAGTGGTGAATTGGTCTGTTTTTTGAGTTTGTACCACAACTATTTTATAGGATTCATCTTCAATCATATTTTTCTCATAATACTACATAGTGTGGATTGTTAGCTGAATAACATGTTGCTCATGCCTTGACACATTTTTTTCAGATATATGAAACTAGACATTATTTTTGAATTGTGGGCCAATATTTGGGACTATAATCCTTTAAAAGTTACCACTGTAAAGATTTATTTGACTGATTACAGGGTTTGTTATACAATTGATGAGTATAACATTTTATAAAAGACATTGTCTTGGCTTAAAAGTAATCCTTTACATGGATTGCCACAAAAACTAAAAGATGCCTAAAAAAATCTCTGTTCTATGAAGAGTATAGCTTTTTCCAGGACTACTGCCTCTCAGGCTATTGAACCATTTACTCATTACCATGGGTTTTGTTGTTGTTATTGTTTTTGTGAGTTTTTTTTCTGGTCTTGGGGTTTGAACTCTGGGCTTGGGCACTGTTCCTGAGCTCCTTATGCTCAAGGCTAGCACTCTACCACTTGAGCCACAGCTCACTTCCAGCCTTTTCTGTGATTAACTAGAGATAACAGTCTCATAGACTTTCCTACCTCGGCTGGCTTCAAACCCCAATCTTCAGATCTCAGCCTCTTGATCCTCAGATCTAAGCCTCCTGAGTAGCTATGGTTACAGGCATGAGTCACTGGTTCCTGGCATACTTACAATCTTTAAAATTAAGTGCTAGAATTGGCCTCTTGGTTAGAAAGCCAGAATCATTTTCCTTCCTTATAGTAGTCTTACCTGTGGGACAAGGTGACAAGTCAGTAGAAGACAGCAAGTTCCTGGTTTCTGTCTGCATAGGAACTGTTGCTGACTGATGCAAGGAATTTCCTCATACTGCTAATGTGAATGAGGATCTGTAATTACTTCCTTTTTGCTTTTAAAGACTTAAAAAATGATAAGCTGAGAATATGCATGAGAAGTGGCCAACACAAGTCACCACCTTTGTCATAGGCCCTGTGATTTTCTTGCCAAAAAACCTAAGTGAGCTTTCCGTTTCCTGTGGTTAATTACCTCAAATAGCCTGTTAATCCCTCAAAACCATGAATTACTCCAAGATACCCATTTTGCCTTTTTTTACTCTCAAGTTCATAACTATATAATTAATGAGTCTCTTAATTCTAGGCTGTACATTGACTTATTCAACAGTGAAACAGGACACTGTGTTAGTAGATCACTGGATTATTTCCAATAACTGAAACATTATATTTCTCTAAAATTTGCCATGGCATGTCTCAGCCAATTCAGGATTAGAAAGTGTGACATGCACATTATCCATTTGTGTAAAATGTAACCACCCTAAACCTTCTTCCAACTTCAGAAATTCCTTACTTCTCTCATTGGCTATAGATACAGAAGGTATAAAAAAATGGCTCTTCAAAGCATCCCAAAATAAAGTTACCATGAACAAAGTTAGTTAAATAGATTAGTACTCATTTCCCTATTATCTTTCATCTATCTATCTATCTATCTATCTATCTATCTATCTATCTATCTATCTATCTATCTATCTATCTATCTATCGTCAGTATCTATCTACCCTCTCTGTCTACTCAGTTTTAGGGTTTGACAGAAGCTTGGCACTTGACCAATTGAGTCCATCCCCTAATCCTTTATACTTTTTCTTATTTATCGCCTAGGGACAACCTTAGTCTTTGATCTTGCTACTTCTTTCTGCCATATAGCATGTATCTGGGATTATAGACATGGAACCACCCCTAACTTAGTTTTTTTCTTTTCTTTTCTGCCAGGTCCTCCTGTCTCCACCTTCCACAGAGCTGGATTTGTAGAAATATGACACCACATACCTCCCTCACTTTCTCTCTTATTAATGGTCTCTGAAATATCTTCCTAAACTTGTGTGTCCACAGGTGGATAGATGGACCGCCAGTTTAGCAACAGACTTTAAAATGAATGGCTGTGCAAAGACCCCATATGTGGAAGAGGAGCTATGGCTCCAGTGGTAGAGCACCAGCCCTGAGTGAAAAAGCTAAAGGACAGTGTTATGGTCCAGAGTTCAACCCAAGTACTGACACCAAGAAAAAGATTCACAGGTGAACACTTTTTAAAACAAGTCTCATTTGATGAGGATAGTTTGAATTCTTATACCACCACTGAATGCTTTAAAATATTTAAGATACTTGGAAGAAAGGATTTAGAGGCAGATAGGCAAGTCATATCTTCTAAATCTTTTATTTTTAAATTTACTTTTAAAAATTATCTTTAAATAGTTTTACAACAGTGTTTTAATTCAACATGTCAATTTATGAGCGTAATGACTCCTGACCAGTGTCACCCCTGCCATTATCTGCCCCCATCCATCCCAATTCAACCGATCCTCTCCAGTTTTCTAGTTCTATTTTCAAATATATACATTGAGTATTATGACTGGTCATCCACCATTCTTCTGTCCATTTGCACCTCTCCTTAATTCCTGTCTTCCTCAGACATGTTTTAGATTCCTGGTACTCATTTTGTTCAAATGTCTATTAATTGTTCAAATAGGTTAGACCAATGGGAACCCAACCCCATGTGTGCTACACTTCAGTCAGTTCTAAATCTTTTAAAAGTAGTATTTGCTCACACTCTATAAACTTCTTAGTTACAGCCAATGCTTTTCAAAACAGTTCAAGAATATTTATATAGAGAAAAATTCTCTGACAAACCAACTTATATGGTACCAGAAAGGAAAACTATACACCAGTGAATATGGGAATTTACTGAAGGGAATTCAATTTCATGTGAGACAAATCATTGAAAGAAACATTTTTCACCAAAAGGCTCTCCTTCTCAGGTGTGAGTGATATGAAAGATATACTTTCCACTATAACTTCTGTGTGTGTACAGCTCTTGCTTAATTATTCAGTTAGGATTTTTCTTTTAAAACAAAATCAAATGAAAAGAAAATTAAAAATGCAAGTTAGATTTCTATCACATCTTGTAATTTAAGTCATTCTTTAGCTGAAAAGGCCATGCCTTTTAGTATCTTACGTGGACTAGTATTGGTTTTGTAGCCATCAATACATTTCATATCTAGCTCACCAACTACACAACCTTATTCTCTATTTTCGTTCTCCAGAAAATGAACCAGTTCAGTTGAACGATTCTATCTCCAAATATTATGTGATTCTGTTTTTGTAAATTCTGCCAAGGTTCTAAATGTGGTTACTTCAGATCATTTTGAGGCAATATCATGTGTATTTTAGCAAGCAAATTTAACTATAATGAAGCTTCAGGTAGATATTCATCCCATAAATGCTGATGCAAATTAGGAAACTATAACTTATAAAAACTTACAAGTAACAGTGCCATTGTTTATGAGGGCTTGTAATGGATAGTACTTCCTGCAACTGAAAAACAAACCCAAATGCATGTGTTTTCCTTCTGAGGAGCTCCATGTCAGATTCCACAGATTTCTTCACCACGGAGAGAGAAACAATGTACTGAAGTAAAGAGAACATTTTATTGTTATCTGTTCTTCTTTTGTTTCTAAGTTTTCTAATCAGAAATATCATCAGAAAATAAAATAATAAATGTGATAAAACAAATTGACAAGGAAGAAGAAGACAGTTAAGGTATTCATTTTTTATTAAACAAATGGAAGAGAGATAATCTGACAGAAGGCTGAGATCTGAGCATCCTGTTGCTAAGCCAGCCCTGACAGAAAGTCCATGAGATACTTAGCTCCAGTTAACCAGCAAGAGGGCAGATGTGGCCCTAACACTTGGCTGTGACTCTAGTGGTAGAGTGTCAGTCTTGGGCAAAAAAGCTAAGGGACAGTGCCCAGCCCTTAAGTTCAAGCCCCAGTATTCACACACACACACACACACACACAAGCACAGCAGTATGCTGCCTACAAGAAACGCATCTTGCCAGTAAAGATGCACATAATGAAAATGAAAGGATAGAAATGATATTCAAAGCAAATGGAATCCTAAATTGAGCGTCTAGGAGTAATGATAGTTACATGTGATAAAATAGATATTAAGATAAAAATTATAAGGAGTGCTCTGGGTGTAGCTCAGTGATAAAATGCTTGCCTAACATGTACAAGGACTTTCATTTGATGTCAAGCACTAGAGGGAAAAGGGCAAGAAGAATACTAAATGGTTTGACATGTCTTTGGGCAGGTGTGGGGGCTGGGGTGAGGGGTAATAGTTTAGTGAGAGAGCACTTGCCTATATACAGAAGGGCCTAGGTTTGAATCCCAGTGACCCCTCCTCCTCCCATACAATATAGTAGAAAGGAAGGATGGAAGGAAGGAAGGAAGGAAGAAAGAAAGAAAGAAAGAAAGAAAGAAAGAAAGAAAGAAAGAAAGAAAGAAAGAAAGAAAGAGAAAGAAAGAAAAAGAAGGAAGGAAGGAAGGAGGGAAGGAAGAAAGAAAGGAGGGAAGGAAGAAAGAAAGGAAGAAAGAAAGATGGATATGAGGAGATGAAGAAAGTCTCTATGTAACAAATTTAAAATTTTCTAGTTACGTATGTATTACCAAAATTGAAGGAAGAAGATATAAAAGACCTGCCTAGACAAATAGCAAGTAATGATATTAAATAAATAATAAAAAGTCTACAAACAAAGAAAAATCCAGGTCTTAGTGGCTTCACTGATGACAGGACTGTTGAGGAAGAATACCAGAGTTTTGGGAGCTGTTCAATGGAATCAAAGGGCAGGAACCTTTCTAGGATCCTTCTCTGAGGATAGCTTACCCTATTTCCAAAGTCTGGTAAGGTCACAGGATAAAAGGAGAGTTCTGGACCAATATCTCTTATAAATATAGATGCAGGAATTCTTAACAGAATGTTAGCAAATAAAATTAAAAACACCATACACAGGGTGGATGGGAAGGGATGGGAAGGGGAAACAAAGGAGGAGGCTACAATGCTTGATAAGAAATGTACTCATTATCTTGCCCATGTAATTGTAACTCCTCTGTACAGTATTTTCACAATTTAAAAAAAAACAACACCATACACAGAAGTGGCGCTGTGGCTTAAGTGGTAGAGTGCTTGCCTTGAGCTGAAGAGCTGAGGGACAGCACCCAGGCCCAGAGTTCAAGCCCCATGACCAACAACCCCCCCCAAAAACAAAACAAAAAAAACCCCCATCATACACCATGATCACATTGGTTTCATTCCAAGGATGCATTCATTATTCAATATATACAAGTCAATAAACATATTGGTTATTGTCCCTCAGCTCTTCAGCTCAAGGCTAGCACTCTACCATTTGAGCCACAGTGCCACTTCAGGCTTTTTTTGTTTATGTGGTGCTGAGGAATCAAACCCAGGGCCTCATGCATGAAGGCAAGCACTCTACCACTGAGCCACCTTCCCAATCAGTCCATGGAATGAATGTAAGAAGTGGTAATTTGGGAATCTTGGAACAAATGCGTAAGTCTCTGCCTCTTAAAGAGACTTGGAGAGACCTGGAGAGACTCTCTGCTACTCTAAGGTAAATACTGGGGAGTGGCTCTGGCCCACCCTACGTAAGTTTTGCTGTCTTCAGAGGCTCCAACAATGGTTTTGCCCTGAGCAATTTTCCATGGGATTAGTGGGGTTTGGAATCTGTTGATGTTTTCTGAGGATGCACTGGACTAAATACACTTAAAAGATTATTCTTGAGGGCAAATTCATTGAGAGTTTAGCAATTGCCCCATAAGAACTAGAAAGTGTATTTGAAATCTGAGACTATTGCTGTGCTAATAGAAGCATATTAAACACATTTGTGATTTTTCTTTAAAGAAGGATAATGGTCCTGCTTCTTATTGTTTGTCTAAATCACATTCTAAGGTGACTTTTCATTTTCTCTCTATTTTTTTCTTGGACACAATGATTTGAATGCAGCTAAAGATTCTCCTATCAATAGACACTCTATCTAAATGCCATTCAAATAAATAATAAACAGTCCAGATGCCCTACCATAGATGAGTGGATTAAAATAATTAGGAACCTACACACATTGAATGGAATTTTACATAGCCATTAGAAATAATGACATTATGTCATTTGCAGGGAAATGGATGGACCTAGAACAAATCATGTTAAGTGAAGTAAACCAACTTCAGAGAGACCAATGGCACATACCTCACATGAAGAAGCTAGAATTCAAATGATAATTTGAATGATAAATTATATGGGGCCCTAGGCAGTCACAGGCAGTGAGACAAAAGGAGAATTCCTTAGGAGAAGAACACAAAGGCACAATGCCTATGTGCATCTGATCATATAAAAGAATATTCATCAAAATGACCTCCAGGAAATGGGAAAAAGGATGTTTTTCTTCATAACTTTTTTGTTTTCTTTTCTTATTGTATTGTTGGTTTATCTGACTTTGGGAGGAAAATGAGGGGTGCAGAAATAAAGGGACCAAGGGTGAACAAATGCAGCAGTGGCAACTCACTAGATGCTATGGTGAAAATGAACTATACAACTTGTAGGTGAGGATGAGGTGGAAAAGCTGGGAGAGAATGCGGAAAGAGGTGACATTGTCCAAAAATCAATGTAGTCTTTACCTGACTTTTGTAACTGTAACTCCTCTATCACCTTTATAATAATAAACATTTTAAAGCAAAAATCAATAAATGAAAAGAGGCCCCAAGCATGTTGTCCAGAAATGACGAACGAGTTGATTCTCTTTTCTATAGATGCACTGTAGGAGAGAAAACCAGGGAAACAGAAAGTGTCCATTAGGCTATGAGAAGAGTGTCTCAAGCTGAGACACTGTGGCCAGCTCTGAGTGACCTATGATTTCTTCTGAACTGAGTGTGTTCAACGCGAAGTCCTCCTAAGTCTGAGGTGTTTTCGGGAAGACCACACTGTAAAATAACAAAATGTGATTTAATAAAGCTTTCATAGCCTTTAAAATACCTCAGTTCCATATTCATTTTGAATCTGAACCATGATGCACACTTAAAAGCAGCATCTAAAATAGTGTTTCTTTTAAGCAAAAAAAAAAGGTTTTAAAATAGAATTTAATTTGAAATATATGTCCGTCAAATCTAGTACTGTATATACATTATATGATGGAGAAGACATATTTACCAAATGTTCATAGCAATTATACGTGCTTTTTAAATTTTATTATTATTTTTAAAGGAGCAGTAGAACCATATACTACTATTTAAAAATATAAAGTAGACAGAAGGGGGAGAAGAAAAGAAGGAAGAAAGGAAAGGAGGCAACAAGGAAGGAAGGGAGGGAGGGAGGAAAGAATGAAGGAGGGAGGAAAGGATGAAGGGAGGAAAGAAGGAAGGAGGGAGGGAAAAGAAAAAAGAATAAGAAAATCTCCCTCCTGGTCTTGTCTTGTAAATACTCTAAATGCTCTAAATCCTCTGAAAGAAATTTGTTTTATCTTTTTGTTAGTATTATTGTTAATTTATGTTACATAAATTTGCATTACCTCCTGTTTTAAGGGTCTTTGGAAAACAATATAGTAGACAATCATGTTGTAATTCTGGGATGAATGGATACATCAAATGTTTTAATGTCTTCCAAATGGGTTTTGTAGCTTGGAACTGAATTCCTAGGAAATCCTATAAAGACTCCAAAAGAAGCTCACACATGTATCAGATGGAAGTAAAGAATGTACCTCGGGCCAGTCTTGTTGGAGAACATGAACTTCTCCTACTAGACATTAAGATCTGAAAAGTTTTACATTTTTAGAGGAATTTGTTAGACTTATCATGTTTAAATTAGAAAAAGCTCTAAAAGTAAGGGAAAATATTTTTAACAAATCACACAGGATTGCAACACAGACTCTTAGCACAATAAGATTGTCACGATTTTGAAAACTACCAAGGATTATTCTTTTGACTGTGTTATTAATTTGATTAAAGAATTTCAGCCATTTAGCATAATTTCAGTTAAGCTGTGGTCTTGACCAAGTCACTTACAGTATTCAATCAGTAGGATTTGCTTTTTTTTCTAACATGAAAGATACATAAAATGATGAATATTGTTCATGTTCATAGGGTACCAGGTAATGTTTTCATACATGTACACACTGCATAAAGTTTAAATCAGATTAAACAAATATCCCTCTTCAACTGTTCCATGTCTGGTGGTGGAAACATTCAAAATCATTATTGTTAGCTATAGATTGCCTACTGTGAAACCCAGCAGGATTCCTTGCTCCTAAATAACTTAACTTAGCACCCATTGATCAACATGGCCTCATTGCCTCACCTCCTTCACCTGTCTCCAACTTCTGCTAACCATCATTCTACATTAAATCCTACACATCAACTTTTCTCAAATTTCCCATGAGTGAGCTCATGCAGCATGTAAGTATGATACTGTCTCCTCTGAGTTTCCATGATTTCTTAAAAGTCTTCAGTATAGTCCTTGTGATGTTTACTTATATTTTAGTCACCTTGTGTGCATGCTCTCTTTCTCTCCCTCCCTCCTTCTCTCCCCTTCCCTCCTTCTCTCCCCCTCCCTCCTTCCCTTCTCCCTCCCTCCCTCTCTCCCTCTCTCCCTCCCTCCCTCCCTCCCTCTATCTCCCTCCCTCCCTCCCTCCCTCTATCTCCCTCCCTCCCTCCCTCCCTCCCTCCCTCTCTCTCTCTCTCTCTCTCTCTCTCTCTCTCTCTCTCTCTCTCTCTCTCTCTCTCTCTCTCTCTCTCTCTCTCTCTCTTTCTCTCTCTCCACTATATGATGGGATCTTTGGAGCCAAGAAATGTCTTATTCCTCTCAGTATCTCCAGCTCTCATCATATAAATGTACTGGTGACATCACAGACCCTTCATAAACATTGGCTGAAAGTGTGAGTAAATGAATAATGATCCTTAAGGTTGTAATATGGGGTTTGTGTGCTCACATATTCACAAAGGATGCCTCCCCCCCCCCCCCCGTTCAATCCCATTGCTTCTGGCCTCATCCTTCGTGGACCAGGTGATCCAAAGGGAATGCCTCTTTATCTCCCAACTAATGAGCCATCCAGTCTCCATTCGCTGCTATGACTTTTTAAGTACACATTTGTGGGGGTTTCAAAAACCATTTGGAAATGTAATTATCATGTGTTCCACCTACATAAATACATATGGGATGGATTTATTTATGTGCTTAGGTGTATAATACCAGTCCTCTAGAATTTTCCCTTTTTTCAGTAAACATTTCTGGGGCAAAGAAGGTTAGGCTCTATTTTCAGCCACTGTCCATCAAAGGAAACCTGGAGAAAATGTGCACATACCCCAGAGCACCTTTCTTGCAGGCCTGAGGCTATGACTCACTGTTGTTTACAAGAAGATTTTTCCCTCCTGTGAAGCAGGTGTTGAAACACTTGGACAGGCTGTAAAAATCTTAGTGAAATGCAGTGAGCCTTAATCATCAGTCTGCCTATTTTTCACAAGGGCTTTGCGTCTTCAGTCACCTTCATCTTGTGAAGTATCCTTATTCTGTGTTTGCTTTGGCTTCTTGTCCCTCCCTTCTTGTCATATAGCCTTCACTCAGATGTTGGGACCCACACTCATCTGATGGCTATCACCCTTTCTCCTTCTGGATTCCCAGCTTCCTTCCTTATTTAGTATGCATACACACAATTGTGCAAAGTCCCTGAAAAATTTCATCAGCTGGCTAAAGTGAAGCCACTTGATCCTGAAAGTTCTCTTGATCTCTCTGTTTGTCTGGCCATGCTGTTTCCTGTGATTTTTCAAGATAGCACCAAACTGTGGGGTTCGCGACAGCACATCCACTTGCACAAAGATAAAAGTTTATATTACTAAATTCCTCAATCCCAGCCTAAGCTGCGATTGTTTCTAAAGACAACAAACAAGTGTTATCTGGAAGAATAAAAAAAGTCTTCCCAATAGAGAGCTTGATATCCCACTTCATATTTTGTTGTTTCTGAAAATTTACATTTCAATGCGCATGCTCACTAAACTTCCTTCTATAGATAAAAAGTGCTCTAAAATATGGAAGGACAGAGGACAAATTGTTCTATTTCAGATAACACCAGTCACTAAATCCTTGTGCTATGAAAAGTTTTCCAAAAGCTATTGAAAAATCAATAACTAACAGCCTAGAGGGAATATTTCTAGTGATCCTCATGTTTGGTCTGAGAGGCTTGGTCTATGAGACTCTGCACATAGCAGAGCATAAATCTTTGACATGGAACATCTGTCAGAAATACCGCCTACTCTATCTCCATCTTTCTCAGCAAAGATAAATTGTCACAGTGAGGAAAAACAAAACAAAGGACCATGAAAGTGTAGGAGCTAGAATTCTTTTTCTTTTCTGATTATCCAATTTAACTGAAAATCTTAAAATATAACTCTAAGACTCACTGCTATGTGCACTCTAGCTTCATGTTGAAATAATGAAGTTTAGGGATGTCAGTCTCCTCCCAAATGTATGATATATTAGACTTCTGCTAGCTATTTGCTTGAGACTGGTGTAGTTGACTTTTCTGCCCTTGGTTTCTAAGTCCCAGTCAGTCTTCCATTTCTCTTAACTGGCTTCTCTCTCCTACCCTGAATTATTACTGTTGATGTGCTCTAAGAATCAATCCTACGGCTCCTTTTCTGTGTAGGGGATTTCATTTAGGCCCACGGGTTTCTGTAATTTATAGGTTGACAACTTTTAAATTGTAATTCTAGACTTAATCTCTTTACTGAGCTATGGGACCATATAGCCATCTTCCTACTAAATATCTCTGTCTGCCTAATAGATTTATTAAAGTTAAAATATTTAAAACTAAACTCCTTTTTGTCCCCTAGGTACTGGGACTTGAACACAGAGCCTGCTCCAAGGTCCTCCAGCTCTCAGGCTCCTGAAGAGCTAAGATTACAGGTCTGTACCCCTCATTCATGGCCTTTTATTTATGGTGGTAGTGAGGTCTAAACTTAAGGCCTCATGCTTTGCAGCTGGGTCTCTACCACTCAAATCACCCTCATCTCAGTAAATTTATTTCTCCTAAAACCAGCTTAATTTTGTCCACCCAAGTCAAGACATTGCTGTTTCTACTTGCTCAAGCTTTGCCATCGTCATTGACTTTTCTCTAACCCCTGGTTTCTTTTCCAACCATCTGCAAATCCTGTTGGCTCTTCCCTCACAGTATGTCCAGACTAGATTTTCTCATTTTCCCCACAAACTTCAATGCTTGTCCACAATGTTTTGACAGATGTTACAACTCTGCAATATATAGATCTGTCTGCACTAGACGGTTGATTGCATTTGTGAAATTTAAGTCCTTGAAAATGAAAGTGGAATTCTAGTAAGGTTGCTTGAATCGACCCTTATACTGAGAACCATTTTCAAAGTTGGGTAAATATCTTCTAAAATTTTTAAGACAATGGAGCTACCAAGAGAGTAATAAATTGTAAGGCCCAAATCTGCAGACGAGAATCCAGAGAGATGAATTCAGTATGCAAAGATGATTTAGCAGCTGGGACATTTGTCAATGAGAAGGGAAAAGCTGTAGAACTAAATTGTAAGAGCCTCATGGGATGGGATGATTGAAAAATGATTAACAAATCACATGATTGTGGACATAGAAAGCCCCACCCTTGCAAATCTTCAGATCCACTTTGGTAGTTAATATAACCCTAACATATTCCTGTTGAGAAGTAAAAAACAGTAAATGAAACAAAGTAGGTTTATAACCTACTTTATAACCTAAAAAACATGACACAGCTAGGAGCGTATCTAACAAGGTAATAAGACCTCTAAGAGGGAATTAAATATTTTTCAGGGGCTGGGAAGGTGGCTCAGTGGTAGAGCGCTTGTCTTGCATGCCTGAGGCCCTGGGTTCGATTCCTCAGCACTACATAAGCAAAAAGAATAAAAGCCGGAAGTGGTGCTGTGGCTCAAGTGGTAGAGCGCTAGCCTTGAGCTGAAGAGCTGAGGGACAGCGCCTAGGTCCAGAGTTCAGGCCCCACGACTGGACCCAAAGAAAAGGGGGGTCAAAAAATACAATTTACCTAACTAAATATTTTTCAAATGTCATTAAAGAAGACTCATACAAATAGGGATGTGTTCAGGGTTATATATTAGAAGACTTATTATACATATCAATTCTCTCCAACTTGAGTCACACACAAAGCATAAATTACTTGTGCTTTTCTTTTAAACTTGACAAGATGATTCGTAAAGCTAATGCGGATGAAAAATAATCAAAACTTGAAAAGGGACTAGGTTTAAAGATGTATTATACCAGATAGGAACAATTCTTACAAGATGACTATAAATAAGATACTCTCGTAGGGAATACTAATTGGCAAATGGGTGAGGAGTAGAGAACATCCAAATAGACTGTTGCATGAGGGGAATCTTTGATAGAGGATATGAGTGTCACAGAAACTCAATGAGGGAAGAACAATGTCTCTAGAAATTTCCAAGAAGTAGATCCTGAGATGAGATTTATACAAAAAAAAAAAGTGCATGATCTTGTAAAGTAGTATTGGAGCTTAAGCTATACCTTAGGCTTGCCCCAGAAGGCAAGCATGCTGGGATTTTCTAAGCTGGCATCTTCACTCACTGGTTACCTTGGAACAATGTACATTCGTAGGCACTTCTAGGGCTTTCCAAGTAGTTTCTAAGGAAACCAAGAACCACTTCTTGGTAAGGGCAGAAGGATACATGTAAGGGTGAGCCAGATAGAGAGGAGCAGCAACATTGTTGGCTACAGAGGGACTTACATTCATCCTGTGAAGATATCAGGATGCTGATTGTTGTCAATGGAGTCTCGTGGGCATTTCTGCCTAGGCTGTCTATGAATCACAGTCCTCAGATCTCAATCTCTTGAGTAACAAGGGTTACAAGTATGAGCAGCCACTGTGCACAATAATTTATTTAAATCTATTAATTAGGCAGAAAATAGCTATGAAAAGTATCTAAGTTGAACTTGAAAGAAGTCTGGAATGTTCTACGTGAAGGGTGTTGTACTTGGCAAGTTGTACTGGTAGTCATTTGATCATTTCTATATTCTACTTAATTTTTATCCCAGAAATGTCTATTTCAGTTACTTATGTTTTTAGATATGTTGGTGTTTTAGTCTTGTGTATTGTCTTCCAGCATGCTTGGTTTAGCTAATTTACTATTAAATCTTCATTATTCCTAGATTATAAGACTATTTGGAGACATTCAACTAATCCACACCAGGCAGACCCAGGCTTATAGGTGTTGGATAAGTGAGTACCTGCCATCCAGTTACAAAACTGAAGTATTTGGCCTGAACTGATAGCACCTGCTGTCTACATACCATGTATTCTCTAGCAGGCATGGATGAACAGCTCCTATCCAGAGCATGAAGGAGAAAAACGTTATTTTTGGAAAGCAGTTTCGTAGATCTGCTTCGAACCACAAGTCTCATTATCCCAAGTCCTCCCTCTGGAGAAATGTTAGTAGGCAGAAGAGTACTTCCTGAGTACCTCACAATCCATCTTGGGTAACGTGTGTACCCGGGCAAGAGGGTGTGCATCTTGACTGATTCTGAGATGTTGTCAAACTTTGCCCCAGATCAAGGTAAAATTCTCTCATACAGAATTTAAGCAGTGTTTCTTAACTTGTGATCTGGATCCCCAAGACCCTTTTGGCTACATAGAAGCTTTTCTGAAAAACACCAAGATGCCACTCCCCTTTCCCTTTTATTCTCTTGGGAGCGCTCAGCAGGAGCTTTCACAGGCTGGATAGCATGACAATATTTCTGCTTAACCATGACGGTATGCTTCCATATGCTTGTATTTTTTGAGAATTTTCTGAAGTAGTGGATAGTAGTAGTCGTAGATTCAAGCAGTTTGTGCACTGTCAAAGATTGACCTAGTTCTGTTTTCACAATTCCATTTTATTCTCAATGTTATACCATTTCCTTTGCTTTATCTGTTTCTAAGGGAAACACATCAGGATTATTTTGGGTGTTTTGGTTTGCAATGATGTTTTTGAATTGTTGGTGAAAACTTTGCTAAATTTAAAAATACTATACTATTCTTTCAGAATTTTATAGTATTTTATGATAAAAGATATGTGGTAAACCCTTAGTCATAGATGGTTAAATTAAAAGGAAATTAGAAGACTTACTGTCTCATATTTATGTGCCAAAATGTTGGAAAAGATGAACCAAAACATCATACATACCATTCCCTTTGCAATTCTTGAAAGGGAATGATATGCTTCAAAGAAACTGAGTGAAACTAAAAGTGTGAACTGTGGAGGCTCACACTTAATAATTGCAGCTGCATAGGAGGCAGAGATTTAGAGGACTGAGGTTCAAGGCCAGCTCTGAAAAAAAAGTTAGCAAAATCCCACAACAAAAGAGCTGTATATGGAGTTATATGCCTAACATCCCAAGTACACATGAGGCCATAAGTAAGACTATGGTCTGATTATAGTTTTGCCCTAGGGAAAATATTAACGCAAAAAAATTAAAGAAAAAAATAAAGCAAAAATAAGCACAGGAAGAGGCATGGCTCAAGTACTAAGAAACCTTCCGCGCAAGAGGTCTTGAGTTTTCCTAACACTGCCAGAAAAAGAAAAATTGTGCTTTGCCTCACAGGTAGATTAATATACTGACAAAATTAAATCTAAAGCTTTGCTAACATTCAATCATTGTCACTGATGCATTATTCACTCATTTGAATGAGATTCCTTTGAATCTCCTAGTTAATCTTAAATAAGTTTTGTGTTTAGACTTGGATCTTCTCCCCCAAATATCTAATTATGTACATGCAAATACTTTAAAATTAGAGAAAATTCTGAAACACTTTGGTCCCAAGCATTTCAGATAAGGGATATACAACTGGTTGTCCTGAGATCTGAGGATCACAGTTAGAAGCCAACCTAGGTAGAAAAGTCTCTGTGAGACTTTTATCTCCAATTTGCCATTCAAGAACTGAAAGCAGAGCTGTGGCTCAAAATGGTAGAGTGCTAGCCTTCAGCAAAAAGAGCTCAGGTACAATACCAGGCCCTCTCTGAATTCAAGCCCTATGACCACCACCAAAAACAACAACAAATAAACAAATAAATAAATAACAGTAGGTTTCCTTAAAAACTCTTTATCAAATATTGGCACTATACCAAAATTTCCATTAAACAAATAGAAAAAAAATCTGAAGACTTGATTAGAAAAATCAAAATTGTAAGTACATTCTCCATAATTTATTGAATATGCTTAGTATAATCCCAATTAGCAAGCAAAATGCTGATCTGGAAGTATGGCTCAGGTGGGAGAGTGCCAGCTATGAGTAAAAAAGCTGAATGAAAGTACAAAGCCCTAAGATCAAGTCCTGGTCTTGAACTTAAGTCGCCAACATAAACCGGTAGGCCTTGGCCTATTTAACACTAAAAGAAATGTCAGTGCATTTCAACTGAAGTTATAAATGTAGGAAAATAGTCTTTGGGAAGGAGGAAATAAAAGAATGCAAGGAGAACGTGTAGCAAAATCTCATGTAAAACATAATAAAAAGCTAAGGTAGCTAAAGCATTCTGAGACAGACAGATAGTATATCAGTAGAGTTCAAAAATGGTTACAAATACATAAGGATGTATTTGTATTTGGAAAGGATGAAGATGGAAAGGCTTCTTGCTTACAATTTCTTTTATGCTTCACTTGGTGTTGACTGGCATATCATCATGAAGGTAGGTGGCCATGGTTACCTCTCTCTTCATTGTTCCCTCCGCTAGCAGTGCAATACTTAGTAGATAGGAAGGACATATTCAGTCATTTGGAAATCATAGTTGGTGGTATGTACAATAATTTCTTGGAAGATATATGCAACTTCTATTAAATGATTAAGATTCCTATTCAAATTACCATGGAGAAACACATCAATCATTATACTATTTTTGAAATGTTAAAGGTAGATGAGCCAGGCGCCAGTGGCTCATGCCTGTAATACTAGCTATTCAAGAGACTGAGACCTGAAGATGGCAGGTTGAAAACAGCCCAGAGGAAAAACTATAAGATTCTTACCTCCACTTAATCAGCAAAATGCCAGATGGTAGGCATGACTGAAGTGGGATAGCACCAGCCATGAGTGAAAAAGCTGAGTGTAAACACGGGCTCTGAGTTCAAGTCCTGGTGCCCACACACACACACATACACACACACACACACACACACACACAAACTGTAGAAGAATAATTCCCTATGACTTATCTCCAAATAAACTCTTGTTGTTTTATAATAATGAAAATACTGGGGAAATAATCTCTATCAATAAGGAACTGATTACATTTAGGAGAATATCTACAATAAATTGGTATGTGGAGAAAAGCTCATTACAGAACATTACACTCAGCATGATCCTATAAAACTTTTCATATGAACAAAAATCTAATATAAATGCTTAACATTATCTAAAACTGGCTAATAATAGGGAGGATTTCATTTGAAATTTTAAGGTTTTTTCCCCCAAAAGCTCACATTACTTCAGTGTTTGAAAGAATGGCATTATTATAGTTGAAGAAATAAAATGTTTAGGACCTTGAAGTTAGATAGAATTGAATTCCAGCCGAATGTACAGATAGGAGTGTCTGAAATGGTTGTTCCTTCTGATGATGTATTTGGGAAGGTCTGGTAGGCTGTTTCTAAGGAAAGTTAACAATGGAGTCCAAAATCATCGTTGCTGACAAGAAAAAAAAAAAAGAAAGAAAAGAGTCAGTCTTTGCATTATGAAAAGATAAAAAGGGGAAATGAATTGAATTTTTACATTAATAACAAAAGTAAACATAGCTGTTTAAAACAACAATCCTGCAGCTATTGAATCTCAGCAGACAGAAGCAGACTAAGAACAGGACTAACTGCCCAGATAAGACCTTGCCAAGAGCGAAAGTATCAGCAAAAGGAAATGTATGCTAGTCTAAAGCTAAATTAATTTCAGCAAGGGTATCATTGAAAACAAATTATCATGTCTGATAACACAAAACCCTAGCAAGCCAAAGGACAAAGATAACGCATGAGTTCAAAGACTTATAGTTTACTTAGCTTTTAGTAAGCTACATTTTTCTCTAAACATGAGGGGAATAATTAAAGGATGTTTCCTGTGCTGTTTCTGATATTAATTAAAGCTGTCCAGGGGTACCGATATGAGAACAATAGCAATCTAGCCAGCCAATTTCTTGTGAACTGCTTGCCACAGATCAACCAAGGAATGTACTCTGGGCTAGTGTCTGAATTTCCCTTGATCATGATAGAGTTGGAGCACTGCAAAGCAGTAGTCTTTGGCGTGTACACATCTGATTACCATTGTGTGGCCACTCAGATGTGGGTGTTTTTGCTTTTGCTTTTGGATGCATTAAAGAAGAATGTCAAGTTGAGGAAACAGCTCAGGAATGAAGGTTGTGGCTCTGTGTGCTAACTCCCAAATATGACTCATACCTCTAATGAGGCTTGAGGCCAGCTACTTAATTCCTAGGTCTCAGTGTCTACATGCATAAAATGGACATGGTAACAACACATCAGCTATCAAGGTGTTTTTTTTTAAGTAACCTAATGAGTTGCAGAAATATAGACTATATAGTATATATTATATGTGAATACATACATATTCATTCACATATATACACCTACATGTGTACATATAAGTGTATCTTGGCAATAAAGACTACTGGATGATAAACCAAGGAGGAGACACATCTCTGGGGAATGAGCTTCCAAAATAGAATAAATCTCATTTCTCTGGGGTGGTCTTAAAAGATCTGGAGGCAAATACTGAGACTACCTAAGCTTTCCAGTTCTCTTCTAATTTTGTAACTTCATAACGCCAAATCCTGCAGGATTATCTGGGTTACATCTACTAAAATATACATAGCATTCTAGGCATTCAAGCACAACAATGCACCATAGTTCTTAGGGGTTTTAAAAAAATCAGACAGACCTTCTGAATGATAACAAAAATGTAATTCTCAACTACTACAGTGTTTGCAAATCTCAAAACTTGTCCTTAAATCCTGATCTAAATGAATTTCAGCAAAGAAATTTAATTACAGCCTTCCAGTTTGAATTATACAAGGACCCCAAAGGCCTTGTGAAAGCAAGAGACTGAAACTATTTTCAGATTCTACAAGTGGTAACAAAACAAATGTTAACCAAATATGCTGTAAATAAAATAATTCAATGAACATATGGATTTTTGTAAATGCTGAAGCTTACTGCCAAATTTGCAGTTAATATGTCTAAATGTCAGCATATGCTGATCGCCATGTATTTATACAACCTTCTCTACCTTAAAATGAAGGCAAAGGATTGTATTTTTGTGTGTTCACCATCTACTATTGGATGGACAATTTTCTCAGACTTCACCTAAGAACTAGGAAGGGAAGAAGGGAGGAAGCATTTTCTGTAGCTGTATATGAACCTGACATAATCGCTTTTTGTGTGAACTGCTTACCAACATAGAGACAAATGAAAATAGTCCTTTAAGTGTTTAGTAATTGAACAAATATTTTGGAAGATAAAAACGTGGGATTTTGTGTGATATTTTCCAATGACAGCTGGAAATATGATTTTTCTTTACTTCAGGAAACTAAAACCTCTGGGATTTTTTCAAATGTTTACTTTGGACAAAGATTATGAAAACATTCAGTATTTACTCTGGTGCCATTTGAAGCTCGTGTTTTAAGCCTGCGATGTCATTTGGGTTTGAGATGTACTCAAACAAGTTTTCATTTGAGTAGACTCCGCTTTTACTTGGAGCAGACACTATCTGTCACAGACTTACTGCTACAGAGAAAAATTTCAAACCATGAATTAGTTTTTTTTTTTAATCTACTCTTTCAAGCTTGTGATCCTTTAGGGAGGTCTGAACATTAGGAATTTAAGACTTTCCCTAAATAAAAGAGTTCTGCCACATCTGGAGAATGAATTTTTCTCTCTTCCTGAAGAGAACATTGGACTGGAAGCTGAATCAATCCATTGAAAGACCAGGAGAGCCCAGACTTCATCACTGTCTTCTCTGTCTACAACTCCTACAAGAAGGAGACACACACACTTCTGGTAGATGAAGTGAGGTGGTATATACAATAATTCCAACTCTTTTCTCTACCCTCAAGAGACCCTCAACTGAAGAAAAACTGACTCTAAAATGAGAGTATGATTTCTTTTCATTTATTTCATCAGGGAGTCTTGGAGAAGTATCTCACATCACCAGGCTCCCTAACTTTTAAAAAAAATCCGGTTAAGTAATGGGTTCACAACCATTTTAGCATCCTAAAATGATACTCTCAATGCAGGTAATGATGAAGTGGGTTTGGAAGAGATCAACATTCAGGCAAGGAAGCCAACTGTCAGCAAAGCAGGGTGAAGATGGAGTTTTCTGAGGATAGCTGGGTATGAACATTTCTTGGGCCTGAAAAGCAAGAACTTTGTAGAAGAGCCTCTTGTCTGTCTGCTCAGAACATTTCAGGAAACCAGCTTGTACTTCCTTAGAAGCAGAGTCCCTATTGTAATTCTTTTGGCAGGAGGACAATAAACCAGCCTGGGCATGGACAAGCACCAGGCAGATATCATATCTATGTTTTCAGATATGGGAAAGATAGGTTTGTGATTCTTCACTGACATTTGACTCTCAGTCTCTTCCCAAATCAATATCAGTACCTCATACTCACGTTCATGATTTTAACCAAGGAGTTATATCTTCAAAAGAAATGTGGTACGAAATGTCAATACGTACAATATGTAAAAGTAGAGGTCCACGGTGGTATGAGGAACTTAGTGCCATTAATCCCTATCTCCTGACCCCTTCCTGAGAACCTGATTTCAGCGCATTGTATGAAAGTCATTTCTTTTTCAGCAGCCAACAGGTTTTATTCAGGAAGAAAACCTGGGAAAGACAACCAAGTCTCCTTCAGTTCCACTGAAGGGGAAATGGCTCACTCCCCCTTACAACTTGGTGGGAGGCAGGATGAGTCAGTTGGAAGAGAAATGAGATGGAGGTGGGATGGGCCATCAATGGTTTGTTGGGGTTTTTTTGTGCTGGTCCCAGGGCTTGAACTCAAGGCTTGGGCACTGGCCTTGAGCTTCTTTTGCTCTACTTGAGCCACAGCTCCACTTCTGTCTGGATTTTTCTGTGATTATCTGGAGATAAGAGTCTCACAGACTTTTCTGTCCAGGCTGGCTTCGAACTATGATTTTCAGATCTCAGCCTCCTGAGTATCTAGGACTACAAGAGCCACTGACACCTGACTAGCAATGTTATTTTGAATGAGGAGTTTCAAGGTCTCAACAGCATCTGTATCCACCAAGGGTGTCAGCACCAGACTTGGCCTGAAAGTCATTTCTGTAACCAAAATCCTCTGCATTTCCATACTCATACCTTCAGCACACCTCGTACTTACAAACGGATTCTCTTAACTCATTATGAGTAATGTAGCGTCAGGCTTCAGTATTCCTGTGACTCTTCCATAAAAGAGGCCATGGATTGCTCCTGCTCATTGCAAGGGTGTGCTAAATCCCTGTGTTGTACCTGACATTGGCCCAGTTACAGTGACATAAGGATGAGTCATATCCCCTCAGGGATCTTGGACAAATGTATTGTGTCTAGTGAAAGGTTAAAATGTCTGCCAAGATATCAGCATCCCCATTCCTAGCCTCCTTCAATCTCTTTCATTTCCTCTCAAGTTTTTCCTCTCCAATCTCTAAGAATCCAGTACCATAATGCTATCTTCATTCATCTCAACTGATAATTGCAGCGCCCCAAGTGAATTATGGGGCAACAACACTGGCTTTGGATGGGAACTTTGAGCATGTTGTGAATCATCTTAGAAAGCCTGGAAGTTTCATTTCACTGGAAAGGGGTGATACCGTTCACAAAAAAAACCTAAGCTGTGAGGCGGGAGCATGGTTTCTGATTACAAGAACTGCAGAAGAACTGCAAGTCCTTCCCTCTCACTTTTCTTCAGATCATATCCAAGGACTGGGTCCACTTATGTTAGCCACTGAATAAAGACATTGGCCAACTAGAAACATATCACCGAGTTGAAGTGGTACCATGGAAGATCCAGAGACCATTTAAATGAACAATGTCTTGAGAATGTGGGGATATTTGACCTGAGAAAGAGGAATTGCCTTTATTCTGTGGTTTGTGATGAAGGGAGGCAAGACATAAGGTATGTAAATGTGAGTAGTGACCACTTAATCCCTGACAGGGCCGCTGTATTAAATGATGGAACTGCCCGACATATGCTCTACCAAACAGAACCAGGATCTGCAAGCAAACAGTAAAGGGAATATTAAAGCTCAGTAGAAAGAAAACCTTCCCAATAGTTGCAATATTCCAAACTTGGATTGGACTGCCTCAAAAAGAAATGGATGCTATGTTGCTGAAAACATTCAGGTTATAATTAGATAACCATCAAGCAGGGACATGTAATTAGATTCCTATAATTATTTCAACAAGTGTCTATCGTACACCAACCATCTCAAAGTGGGGAGAATCAGAGGAGAAGAAGAATTCTTGTCTCCCTCAAAGAGCTCACAGCATAGAGCATGTCATGGAAACAAACCAATGATGGCAAGGAAATATGTGCAAGGAAATATGGGCTAGCTTCTAATAGAGTTAGAAAGATGGATGCTATGGGAAGGATAGGAGGAAAGTGAGAATGAAACTTTAAAGGAAAGGAGATGTTTGAACAAACTTAAGGGATATGTAGTTTCTTTTTGTGAAATACATGTTTCAATAAATGGTGATCAGCCAAGACAGCATTCAGTATAAGGAGCGGGCACTGTACCTGCACAAGTCATGGGAGTTGGAACCACATGGTCTGAAATGTCTAGAGCATGAGGTGTTAGGGGACAAGAGAGAGATAGCAAGCGACCCAAACTAGAGGCCACAGAAAGCCAAAATAGGAATGGTATTTGATGTTGGGTAGAAAGGATTCTTTAGGCAGAAATTCAAAGGAATGAAATGGATTTTATTAAGGAAGTAAGGGATGAACCAGCCAGAGTAGGGGAAATGAAGGAAGTGTTGGTATCTTGTGGAGACAGGCACAAAAGGTCTGCATAATTATTGTGGATAATGTGAAATACAATTAACTGATAGATGGCATCAAGGACCCACAAAGAGAATCAGGCATGTCACATCAGCCCACAGGTCTCTGGAGTTTTTAGGAACATTCAGATGTGTGGCGGGTCAGAGATGATAGTCTCTTGGACCTTTTCTAGATTTCAGTTTCAAAAATTTCTTTCCTTGCTACCATTTTTTTGGGGGGGTAATATGGGGTATTTCTTTGCTTTAACATTTATTTTTGCATATACTTTGCAGTATGCCAAAAAACGGTTTTAGTTCATTCCAATTTGTATGGTTACCTAAGCCAATTTTCAAGCATTTCATCATCCTCCCAAAGAAACCCTGTGTTAGCCTATTCCTTGTCCTGGAAAGTGTGGCTTGCTTTGTAAATGTGCCTTTTCTGAGTGCTTCAAATAAATGGAATCATACAACACGAGTCCTTTTTTGAATGACTTCTCTCATTTAGTGTGAGGTTTTCAAAGCTCATCCTGGTGACAGCATAAATTTGTGCTCCATTCCATTTTATGGATAGTATCCCATTACATGACTATGTATCTTATTGGTTTCTCTAAATAATGTACATATTACTGGGCATTTGGGTAAATCTTCTTTTGGGTAATACTATAATAATAATATTTTGGGTAATACTATTACTTTGTACAAGTTTTTGAGTGGCCAATATTTTGTTCCTTTGGAACACTCAATATTTTTATCCCTACTGCCTAGACTATCATATTATGAATTCACTGTGTTTTCAAACTACTGAAATATTTCTAAATGATACTGTGGAATTTCTATCTAAACAACTCTCTCAAAGTACCTTTTCTGGCCTATCTGTAGACCTTAGTTTCTTCCCAAAGGAGGACTATCTGTAGTTGTATTCTAGGGCCAGAGGTACTTAAAATTGCCATATATTATGTCAACCTCACAAATGATATAATGCAATTATATATATAATGAATATATATACACATAGACATTCATACACATTTACAAGTTTGTAAATGGATTGCATGTACTATGATAGAATGTTACTGTGTTTTTTTCTGATTAAGGGGAAATCTTTCCCCCTGTAGTTATAGGCTCATAGTTATTTCACCATCTTGAAATGATTCTTTTATCCTGTCTGCTCTGCCTTATAAGGACACTTAAAAGGGAATGACGTAGGCCTGAGTTCTAGGGGGACAGCACAAGGCTTTCTTATGGTGGGTGACAGATGCCTGACCAAAGTACTCCTGGGTAACTGTATATGGAGAATGTGGCTAATTTTTTACTAAGCAATTCTAGTCAGAAGAAAGGAAAACAAGGTTCCTCTGGATGGTCTAGGTCATCATAGTTAACATAGAACTACATGAAGGAGATTTAACATAGAACTTAACATAGAACTAAATGAAGGAGATTTACTAGTAGGAATCGGAATTAAAAGCACTCATTATTTATGAGAGTTGAGAGCTGGCATACAGTTCCTGAGTCTTGTAAGCTCCTGAGGCCATTTACAATGTCACCAAGGAAGGGAGGAAAAACATCCCTGGCAGTGATTTCTGCAATCATCTCTTCTCTGAGATCCGCTATTACCCAGAGATCTTTCAGCTTATACTCAAGAGCTGCTTCTGGTAACTTCTCTGCATCTCTTACAGTAGAGTCTCTGTTGAGAAAGAGGGGGAGGGTGGGAAGAGAGGGAGAGAGGGAAGGGGAGGGAGAGAGTGAGTGAGTATGTGTGTCCTGGGGCTTGAACTCAGGGCCTGGGCACTCTCTGAACTTTTTTTTTTTTCTCAAGGCTAGGGCTTTACCACTTGAGCCACAGTTCCATTTCTGGCTTTTTGCTGGCTCAATGGAGATAAGAGTCTCATGAACTTTCCTGCTTGAGCTGATTTTAAGCTGTGATCCTCATATCTCAGCCTCCTGGACAGCTAGGGTTACAGGTATGACCCACCAGTGCTTTGCTTTCCCCTCCATTTAGTGTCTGTTTTCAGGCTTTTTGAAAATTTACAGTGATCCATGGGATAAGGAAAGAGGTAGAGTTGAAACAGAGGCTAAAGCAGAAAGCTTCGAAAGTATTCTGTTCTGTCCCTTTGCTACTGCTGTCCTGACTTCCTTTCTGCTACTACGTAATGCCTGCCTCCATTTGTTTCTCGGCTTGCTTTCCATTCCCCTAGTAAACCAGATGTGGGAACAAACACCCTGATCCCACTGGTTGGAGAAGTTCACCTGTAAAGGACTGATTAGTAATCTACTCTAGTGATTACTGCATTATGAGAAACTTCCCAACAGCCACCAAAGAATGTTCCTATAAATTACAAGAAGATTTGTGCTATCCATTTTAATAACTCAATAGCGGATAATGGAGATAGTACCCGTAAGAAGACAATTTTACTAGATCATAATGGAATTGGACAAGCAGGTGATGAGGACATCAGAAGAAATAATTCAAGCGTATCTTAAATAGCTGGTTGCTTGTGGCCAAATCTGTCTTATAGAAACTTCCCAGGGGCTCTAATAATAAATGCTTTTAGTAGAAAACAGCACTATTAGAAACTTCAATAATAAATATTTCAAAATATTAATTGAAATAGTTGGAATCTTCCAGTTCTCACTGTCATTGCTAAAAGATCCAGACCATTTGGAAAAATATTTGAGCATACAATTTATTTTAAATCATGTGCAACATATGAAATATGCATTCAGTACAAATAATCTTTCAAATCCACAAAAAATAAAACAAATTCAAGCACATCTTCTAGAACTGAAATATACAATATCTGAAAGTCAAAACTTGGTGGACAAAGTTAAGAGCAGACAAGAGTCAATTTTCAAAATATTCATTCCAAGTCAGGAAGGAAAAGGATAAAAGAATAATGAAGTATTCATATAAATTAGTTTCTGATGAGAGCAGAAAGAACAAATTAAAACATCATTTGAAAAAAAAATGGCCAAAAATTGGCCTAGTATTCAGTAACTCTAAGAACCCAGGCAGATAAATATAAAGAAAATCATACTTAGCATGTGATCATGAAATGGCTGAAGAGGGAAGATTAAAAAAAAAATTCTTAAAAGTAGCTGGAGGCAAGAGGGATGTGGTCTTAAGAAGGACAGCAGCAGAATTAAGAATGGCCTCCCCAAACCAGGCAGAGAGTAATAGACTGATATTATGAAAGTGCTAAACAGGAAAAATCATCCAACTGTAGTTCAAAATCTAGAGTAGATACCTTTCAAAAATAAAGGTAAAAAAATAAAAAAATAAATAAAGGTAAATTAACAGTAAATCCCAGAAAGCTGGGATTTCTAATGAATCTATGCAACAACAAATAAGATGTAGGATGCTCTTCAGCTCAACAGAGATATGTAAAAATTATTGAGCTGACAATGAAGACTTAAGCACACTGTATTAAAAATTAGAAAATGTGTAACAATATAGCTGGCCTTCAATATTAGAAAAATTCTCAGCTACTTCTTGAATTTTAGAACTTCAAATCATTCACAATATTTCTTATTTCCCCATGTTACAGAGAAAGTAAGGCTTTCCAATGTGTGCATCAAACAGGGATTTAAGCATCCATTAAGTTAAAGAAAAATAAGCAGGGAATAAGACAAATGTATGAAACAAATCAAGACCAAGGAATATAACAACACGCATGTGAAATGAACTATGATCTCATTGATTCACTGATTATTAAACTTTTTTTTGCTCAGAATTCTGAAACCTATCCATTTCTTTTCAAAACATTGTCCTTTTTCCAAGCACTGTGCTCTTTTTGATTTTCTAGTATAAACTTTGAGAAAGCATCTGCCTCTATCCCAGAAAACAATCTTCACCAGAATGTCCCATGTTCTTGGATTAGGTGTGATCCCATACAAATACAGTTACGAATTGCATCTTAACTTGGATTATCATTTCTTTATTTCATGTCATTCTTTCCCAAGTTTCTTGTGAGCACAAGCTAGCAAAGATATTTTTAAACTAGAGGCCTTTTTTGCTTCATAAGTATACATTTATTTCTGACCTATTCTTCTCTGGCCTATTCTCCTATGTATCTAGGACTGACTGTGAATCAGGATTTGTAATTTCCTATCTTTCTGGCCAATGGATACACTAAAATTCTCTTCCCCTTTATTATTACTTCCATGTACTATTTATGAACAAACTCTTTTATAGCCCTGCCTTAGTATTAAAACATTGGGCACATATTAGTACAGATTCACTTTTCGTGTATTTAATGATCACAATGATATTTCTGAAGATAGCCTTTCCTAATTTGAATCAAGTCTATAATAATCATGTAGGTTTTAATTGTCTGCACAAGATTGTATACTTCATAGGTATGAAAACATAGAGGAAAGATCATGAGAGAAAAACACACACAAAGTTTTAGGAGTTTATAGATTCCTCTGAGCATCCATGGATCCTGTACCAGTTTAGTCCAACTTTATTCAAGTCTTCTCAGAGTGTTAGGCCTCATGGGACATCTTGGGAACAGATGCAAATATAATTAGCACCAATAAAGTAGTAATTAAGTAGTAATTACATTAGAATGATGTATAGTAATTAGTAAACACTGGTGATGTGTAATAAGTTAGTAATTGGTAATAAATGCTTATTCATAATATGCTATAGATGTGGCTGTGGGAAGCTGCTGGGGGCTTGAGCCTCTGTCTTCCCCAACATTACTGGGAACGTCAGGAAATGAGGCAAAATCATTCTCTCCATAAAGTTATTTTCAAAATTCAGTTAAAGCTGGGTGCTGGTAGCTCATGCCTGTAATCCTAGCTATTCATGAGGCTGAGATCTGAGGATGGTGGTTCAAAGCCAGCCCAGGCAGAAAAGTCCATGAAACTCTTATTTCCAATAAACTACTCAGAAAAAGCTGTGACACTGTAGCTCAAGTTGTAGAATGCTAGCCTTGAGCAAAAAGAAGCTCAGAGACAGTGCCCAGGCTGAGTTCAAGCCCCAAGACTGGCAAAAACAAAACAAAAACAAAAGATAACCAAACTCAGTTAACCTAAAACACTAATTCAAAAAAGAACTTTGCATGATAGTACATGGAAGTAATAATTGGAAGAGAATTTTAGTTTAACCATTGGCCAGAAAGATAAGAAATTACAAATCCTGATTCAGGGTCTATCCTAGATACATGCTGTTAGTTTTTGTGGCAGCATGTGAACGGGCAAGGAAGACCTACTTAAACCCCTACTCTACAAGGATGAGCATTAATAATCTATTCTGCAATGTTGTTCTAAGGACCAGGGGATAATTTATATAAGATTCTAGAATAAAGTCTGGATGAAATAGGTGATCAACTAACGGCAGTATGTTGTTACTCTTTGAGTAGCTCCACTAAAGAAAGAAATGGTATATCCTGATATGAAACAAATGTGTTTGCTTCTCTGAAAACAAGGGAGCCCTTAACAAGTAGGCATCTAGCTTTGTACAGTAAGCACTCAGCTTCTACAGAATAATTACAAACACTTTCTTGTTTATAGAAGGGGAAGGGCATATTCCTCTCTCTAAAGCAGCTCATGAAAGGCATTGTCTTCAAGTGTTTCCTGTGCTCTGGGATTCTCAGTCTACACAAAACAATACACCCTCAGTTGCAGTTTACCAAATCAAAACCTATTAACTAGAACATAGAAGCTTTGATTATCCCATGATAAATGGCACTCATAATATGACCTTGATTACTGCAAGGTCTGGAAGTATCTTATGAATCCTCAAAGACTAATTGATTCAATATGATTTTTCTATTGAGCATATTTGTGGTATTCAAGAGCTTTGAAACCGGCAACCTTGGGGGAGCTCCTGGAGGGAAGGGCTGGAGTATTTTTTGTTGCCGTCTCATTAGGTATTTACACAATGCCTGGAGAAGTAGCTCAATAAATATTTGTGGAACCCAAAGCAAGCAAACAACAAAACCTGAGTGGAAATTGGTAAGGTATGTAATATATATGTCAACTCGTTGTTCTAACTGGGGATTTAATCAAGAAGAACATCCCATTTCTAACTCATAATAGAAAACAGGAGCATCATTAAAGTTTAGGTGCCTTGATGTCCCCATTTTATATAGGAGAATCACTTTAGGAAATGGAGTTTCTCCAGCTAAGCTGCCCAGCAGTAACCACATGGTTTTCTAATCTGCATGAACTTAAATTTTTAAAGATAGATAAAAGCATAGGAGATAGGTTTACTATACACTCAGGCATCTGTCAATTTAATAATGTAACATTCACAGACAAGCACTCCAAAAATTATGTGTTGTTTTCCTAAGTGATTTTTACACAACAGATTTCAACTTTAGAGAATCAGCTAATGACCTAATTTTTAAAGCATTATTTTATAGCTGCCTACGGAACAGCAATTTAATTTAGTACTGTATGTTTATTTATTATGATTTTATAATTTGTGTTATTGTTTTATAAAAATGTCAGTACAAGCTGGGTGCTGGTAGCTCACGCCTGTAATCCTAGCTACTCAGGAGGCTGAGATCTGAGGATCTCCGTTCAAAGACAGCCCTGGCAGGAAAGACTGTGAGACTCCTATCTCCAATAAACCACTAGAAAACCAAAGTGGTGCTGTAGCTCAAGTGGTAGAGTGCTCGCCTTGAGCTGAAGAGCTGAGGGACAGTGCCCAGGCCCAAAGTTCAAGCCCCATGACCGACAAAAAAAAAAAAATATATATATATATATACATACATATATATATATATATATATATATATATCAGTACAGCAAATAATAGGTATGGCTCCATTAAACAGCATAAACAAACAGAAGCAGAAACAATAATTATTAGGTAAACCTAACCAGAAAACATTAATTGTCAATTAGAAGTTTACTTAACTTCAGTTGATCAAGGAACAAAAGTTTGGAATGTACATAATTGAGCATTAGTTCTCAATGGTTGGGTGTCATCATGAATTTGTAATCTTTCACAGATTGTTCCTAATTATAACTCTATCCATATAAGACCTTATGATAAGTCTATCCATATAGCACCTAATTTAAAATGGATGGGGCTTCCATTAATTAATCAAAAAAGAAATTCTGGAAGTTTTTAGTCATTTCTTTTCTTTTCCACAAGATTATTACTTAAAACTGTTGGTATATTTCATTTGAAACCTACCAGAATTCTCCTTCTTACATTCAGGCATAAGCAAAGTGGAGTTCTTTAAATGTCAATCAAATGTGTGGTAAGTTCTGAAATGGAAAAATCTGTTATTATACAAGGCCTAGCCCCTGAAAGCCAGACTTGCTGAAGGTAATAGCTAAGAGAAGACAAATTAAGAATGCAGAAACATGACTGATATCAAGAAGACATGAGTAGCTTCATATGGAATGTATTGCTTCACTCTTTATGTTAAGGCCATACTGTCAATCACCACGTAGGTGTTTTCTCATCCAGGTCCCATTCCTGCCTGATCACCAATGTCTGTTCAGGGCATAGGAGCTGGGATTGGGTCTGTTTCCATGCACTGGGTTGGTGCCTGACCTGGCATCCTCCTACTGGACAGAGTCCCGGGCCGGGCAGGCACTTACAGCCCAAGATGTCCAGGTCTCTCTGACCATCTGTTTAGGAAGAAGCAAGGGATTCTCCCCCAACACAATGTGCTATTTTCTCATTCTCTTTTGGATCCACATCTTTCATATTTGTCAACCTAATGTTATGGACACTTTGTGTCCATTATATTTTGAAGCACATACCTTAAACGACCTTGCTTTCTAGGGAAACTTACAAAATGACTGCTTTAACTGATTTTTTTAATTGAATTAGGACATATATGACAACATCTGTTTCATAGTTACTATAATAAACAATGTTTCACATTTCAAGACTGAATTATAAGAGTAATTGATTTTGACATAGCCCTTCTATTTAAATATGGTCTATAAAATTTTCATAAAGAATTCCAAATAGGATGAGTACGTGACAAAGGCACCGATCTGCTGGCAGTGTGAGAACTTTTGAGGTCTCTCTGAGGGACACTGCACGCATACAGTTATGAGACTGTAGGAAGGTATCAGCTGTCCTATCCCGGTGTTTGTTTACTCGCCCAGCAGAGCTGTGGGTAAAAGTCCTGTATTTGTTTCTATGGTTATAAACGGGCCCACCCTTCTGGACATTTACATTGAATCAGTCAGCCAGCCAGCCAGTTCTACAAAAAAAAAAAAAAAGAGTCTGGTAGCAATTAAAATAGAAGTTATGGAAGAAGGAAAAAAAACACAACTCTTTGCCATTGTACCATTTCTCTGTCAAAACTGAACAAATCCAACATATCTGAGACAAGACCAACCATATCTGAAAACAATAAGAATATGCTCGCAGATAAAGAATGTATTAGTAATTGATTGGAGCTATTAAAGCCCAGAGAATCAAGGGTCCCTTCTTGCTCCCCAACCAGCTGTGTTTACCTCAAGATGCAAACAAGCTTGTGCAGGTCTGGCCCCCTAGGGAATTATGTGAGGACCTAGAGGCTCCTGGGAAAGAAATGATTCTGAGAAATGGCTAGTCCAAACACACCAGTTTGGTCAGTAATGGTGTTTCATCAGTCACAGATGGGGATAATGAGAACAGCATAGCACTTGTCACTCTGATTTGTCTTCTCTCCAGAAACTGGCAGCAAAGCAATCTGGGACACCTCCGGAGCAGGAAGGCTCTTGCCTGACATCCCAGCACATCATTCATACTAGGGCATAAGAAGCAATGGCATTTAAGTGGTGGCAGTAACAGTGTCCAAGGTTCCAGAAGCCTCTTGGGCAGGAAGAAAGGATGGAGACACCTTAATAGGAGCTAGTCATGAGGCATGGAGCCTCTCCCATGGCCTCACTACCACTGTGTGTGGGAGGGGTGGGGAGGGGTTCATCTAATGACTACTCATTTGTATTTTGTGTAAGAAAGAGATGAGGGGGTAGTTGTAGTTCTGAGATATCAAGAGGATGAACCTTACTCAGTCTTCCCCGGGAACTTGGAGTCTTGCCTGGGGTCCCAGAATCAGTGGGATTAAGGAGTACATAATAGTGTGACTCTGAATTGCCCTTACCAAATATTTGAAAGCATGTAAGATACTTTTCTCTTTGAGAAAATATCAGGAACTGTGTCTCTAATTCTGTTATGGACCATGTTCTCTCCTCTAGACCCATTTCAATTCTTTCAGGGTTCTGCCAAATTCTTTGTATCCCTGAGGCTCTATTGAAATCTGAGCAACTATAGAAATTAAGGAAGGGGCTGGGAAGTTGGCTCAGTGGTAGAGCACTTGCCTTGCATGCCTGAGGCCCTGGGTTCGATTCCTCAGCACCACATAAGCAAAAAGAAAAAAAGCTGGAAGTGGCGCTGTGGCTCAAGTGGTAGAGCGCTAACCTTGAGCTGAAGAGCTGAGGGACAGTGCCCAGGCCCAGAGTTCAGGCCCCACAACCGGACCCAAAAAAAAAAAATTAGGGAAGTCCTTGACTCTTCTGTGAGCAATGTGACTTACAATGTAACAATGTGGCATACATTTACAACAGGCTAATTAATTAGCTTAAAGGGCTCAAAGTGAAAATATTTCTTCTATTGATTTCAAACCTTTAGATGTTTGGTTATATTGGGGCCCATGATCATGCCTTTAAGAAAACAAAAACATATTAGAACTATGGTACGCTCAAACATCCCATGACTTCATCCCTCCTTCCTACCCTGCACCTGCTTCTCAGAGGAGTCACTGTCTTTGCTACACCCAATACCTTCAGTAGCATAAGGCAGAAGATGTCTCATGAAGATCAAAGTAGTAAAGTATAAAAGATTATTCAGAAATGAAAATCTCGTAAATATCTAGAAGGCAGTAAGACCATGACCTATAGGCTTCATGAGTATATAATAATATGATTTAGTATCTTTCATGAGGCTTTCTGAGTGCTTTATGTCCTAGTCAGTATTATTATCTTATGAAGACATTGGTACATAGAGAAGATTCAAAGTCATACACTGAGTGGAGGGCAGAGCAACAGGTGGAGTAGAAGGCATCCTATAAAGCTATATTTAAACAAGGTGTGTTAGGAGAAGAACAAAGGACAGAAGTTGTGGATAAAACAGTGTTACTACCTATAACTCTCATTCCAGGCAAAGGTCTGAGAAAGGTGAGGTATAAGAACAATGAAATAACAATGTTTATAATATGCTACAGAAAAGAAAACATTTGTTGACATTCAGTTTGGGGTTTTCTTTGTTGTTGTTTTGGTTTGGTTTGGGTTTTCTTTTTTGCCAATACTGAAACTTGAACCTGTGCCTGGGCAATATCCCTTTAACTTATTTTTTATTTTTCTATTATTTCTTGTCGGTCATGGGCCTGGGTGCTGTCCCTCAGCTCTTCAGCTCAAGGCTAGCGCTCTACCACTGAGCCACAGCGCCACTTCTGGTTTTCTGGTGGTTAATTGGAGATAAGACTTCCTTGCCCAGCTGGCTTTGAACCTAGATCCACAGATCTCAGTCTCCTGAGTAGCTAGGATTACAGGCGTGAGCCACCCTTTAGCTTTTACACCCAAGTCTGGGACTATACCACTTGCACTACAACTTTACTTTCAGCTTTTTGCTGGTTAATCAGAGAGAAGAGTTTCACAGACTTTCCTACCCAGACTGACATTGAACCTCAATATTCAAATCTCAGCCTTCTGAGTAGCTAGAATTGCAGGCCCAAGCCACTGGCACCCAGCTTGACATTCGGTTTTACAGCATTTTAGACTATAACAACACATATAATTCCCTGAGTCAATGTTGAAATTTTGTTCCTACTATGTAACATAAGCTTTTTCTGCATTTTGATCCTGTATAACCTTACTGGCTCCACCCTTACAATCTACCAGGTTGAGTTCTGGTACTCTGTGTATATTTGTGGGTCCCTTTTTTCATTGTGTCTGGCATATTATAATTACTCAAAGAGCTATAGCAAATAAACAATAGATAATTCTTTAATATTTCCATCTTAGCTATGTCACTTCAGGACAATTAATTCAGACAGTCACACAATTAGCTTATGGCAGAGTGAGGAGTTTTAACTCTTACAACTTCTTTTCACTTACCCACCATCAGGGATCTATGTAGTCATTTCAAGTATACAAAGTATTCTTGGAAGAGTTTAGTAAATACCATGTTCTCCATTTTGCTGTATTTCCATTAATGTTTAAATAGCTCATGATCTTTTGACTAATCCACACAGCCTTAAATTTACCCAAATCAGAAAGCAGTGTTGTATGTCACTAGTTAGCAATGGAACAACTTCCTGGTGACATCTCTACAGCTATTGTTTTGCATATTTTGTAACCTCAACTCAATTGCAGATTCTTTGAAGGCAGAAGGCTTGCATTATTGACATTTTTTCTTTACTCTGAGAACCACTTACAGAGTTGTTGATATCATCATCGATATTGATTATCACCTTCCATCATTGTGAAAGGATATTGTTGCTTCTACTTTGTGACTGGACATCAAGAGACACTGAGATTTCTTTCACTCTCAGAGTCAGCGACTTAACCTTGAAGACCATTGAATCAGTGTTGCAGACCCAGTTTCTGAAATGGGTACAGAAGAAATTTCAGTCTGATGTCTTAAGATACAGTAGCCTCTGCTTTGTTTTTGCATTTTCCTCTTCTCCTTCCTTGATAAATGATTACACACTTTGGGTCAAAAGGAGATGATTCAAAATTTAATACTTTTTTCCCAGTTAACAATGAGAATTATACCATTTAGATTTTTTTGGGCAGTTTATATACATTTTTTCTTGGCATAACCAGAGACAGTGCATCTGACAAATCTCTACCTCTATAAGAGTTTTCACAATTCTCAAAGTGAAAAGAAAGCTGGAGGTATACCAAAGGGAAGCCACATAACCAATGGATTACAATGGCCTAAGTATAAAATGTGATTTATAAAGGTGTCAATGACTGTACTAATCCAAACATGGCTAGCAAGCCATGTTTGTCAAGTGTGAAACTTTCTAGCACAGGTACTGACAGCTGGTAATGAGATACAGAAACTTTCACTCCATCAGTAGCCCCAGTTCTGCCTGGCTTGGAGCTGTCCCAGGACGTGTGCCCTCTGCTACTGTGTTTATGATATACCACGAGGCACAGGCTGCTGATGGTGCCCATTTTCAGTTCAAGAAGTGCTCAACCATTTCTTCCACATCTTTTACTCCAACCAAGTGATTTTTCCAAATTCTTCAAAACTGGAAATGACCCAAGCATAGCTCACTAAACTAATTTCTCTCAAAATTTTTAAACGCATGTGCACTTGAGCATAAACACTACCCATATGTTTCTGATTCATTTACACTGAACTCATCAAAGGACTGTGTTGTAAGAGTTGTTTGATGTCCAAGAATACTTGAGGGTTTTTTTAATGGAGTTTTATACTTTCTTTCTCCATTTTTCTTAGGAAGCCAAACTTAGTTGAGAGTAAACAAACTTGGACCCCTAAGGACCTGGGGTTTACTTTTGGATCCAAAACTCAGAAATAAAGTTTGCATTGGCAGAAAGGGCAAACTTAGTCTTGGGTGTTTCTTGGCACTCTTTTCTTAATGGTAGGAATGGCTGGGGATAAACCCTTTCCAGGGGACCTTTCACATGGTGGTTTATTCATTCAATGTCAAAAGGTCATCCCAAAGCCTAAAACAAATATCATCTTGGAAGCTAGCTGGGCATCTCTTCTGTGCCAGCTGAAGGGAAAAGGCTTTACAAAGTTTCCACAGCAATCTCCCTTCTATTTATTTTTGGAAGGAAACCAAAGGATGCTTTTGAGGAAATCAGTCTTCACTCACATGAACGCATCATGTCCTACATTTGTATGCTAAAGAGACAAGACAAGCCATCTCTGGCTACAGCTGAGACCTAATTAAGGTTGCTCTTTAACAAACATTATGTGGTTCATTCCATTCTTCCTTGATTAAGAACAAAAGAGAAGGAGAGTCATTTATTGCTATGAGTCACTTGAGGTACAATGGAAGGAATTCCAAGAGGCTGTTGAGACAAAACAAAACTGACATCCTGAAAGCCATGTCTAAACACTCATTTAAACTGTCAACTCACTACCAGGGAAGACTCCTGACAGACAGAGAATTAAAGCTTGAAAGACCTCATAAATCACTTAGGAGATTAGCACCAGTGGGAATGAGTTAAAATCCATTTCTACCTTCAGAGGGCTAGAGGGGTTCAAAGCAGGCCTATAGGATTTGATGGGAAAATTGGATGTAATAACTAGGAGGAGGAAAAATTCTCAAATATAGCTCCTTGGGGATTTCAGATTGTAAGCTTCCTCCACCACAGTTATTTCAGGTACTTGAGGGCGTGGAATAGCATATGTCCACTTTCAAGATCCAGTCTACCGTGGAATAAAAATGGCTTTTTGGAAAATGTTAGCAGTTGAAAAATACTATTTACAAATACCAAGCATTTTCCAACCCCTTGAACCACTAAAAATAACGAAAATGGAACTTACATGTATGAGTAAAGTCTTTTTGTCCATCTCCCGTTTTCTATTTGTCTCTAGGCCAAGAATCCAGCTTCGTGTGCCCTTATTCGCAGGCAAGACCCCATCACTTTTCTCCCATTAGGTGGAATTCCAGAGGCTCTGGTACCAACTCCAAAAAGTCTTCAGAGAAAATGTTGTTGACATTTCTATCACATTTTTGGGGATGGGGGTGGGGGAGGTGTGCAGGAGCTTTAACTCAGAGTCTCACCCTTTTGCTTAGCTTTTTCAATCAAAATGGATGCTCTACCACTTGAGCCACACTGCCACTTCTGGCATTTTCCTCATTCATTTGGAGATAAGAATCTCTGGGGTTTGTCTTTCCAAACTGGCTTTTAACCTCAGCCCTCGGATCTCAGCCTCCTGAGAAACCAGGATTACAGGTGTGAGCCACCAGCTCCCAGCCTTCTATCACTTTTTTTTCTTTTGCCAAGATCCCTTTTTCTTTTTCTTTTATAAAATTCGATTGTAAGGGTGGTGTACAGAGGGATTAGAATTACATAACTCGGGTAATAAGGGCATTTCCTTTTGAACCGTGTCACTCCCTCCCTCATTTTCTTCCAAATTTTCATCTTCCAAATCTTCTCCCTGAGAAGTTGTATAGTCCAGTTCACTTCCTGTCTTCCATCTCCCAAAATCAGATAAATATATATACAGGACAAAAGGTAAAGAGATAAAAAAAAAATGGGGACAAAAAGGAATAAACCAAAAGAGGGGAGAGGAGAACTGCAAACAGTACAATAGAAAACTTCTTGTTTAGTTAGGGGCCAGTGGCTGAAGTTTATAATCCTAGCTACTCAGGAGGCTTAGATATGAGGACTGTGGTGCAAAGTCAACCCGGGCAGTCTATGAGACTTTTATCTCCAATTAACCACTCAAAAAACAGAAGTAGTGTTACGGCTGAAAGTAGTAGAGTGCTAACCTTGCGCTGAATTGCTCAGAGACAGGGACCAGGCCCCATGACCAACAGAAACAAAACAAAACAAAAAGATAAAACAACAAAAGAACAAAAACAAAAAACCCTCTTATTTCCATTTCTTGGAGTTCATTTCAATAAGCATCATTTTATATGATCAGATACACATAGCTATTGAGCCCTTACCGTAGCTAAGATATGAAATCAATCCAGATGTCCTTCAGTGGACAAATGGATCAAGAAAATGTGGTATGTATACACAATGAAATTCTATGCTTCTATCAGAAAGAATGACATTGCCCTATTTGTAGGGAAGTGGAAAGACTTGGAAAACATTATATTAAGTGAAATAAGCCAGATCCAAAGAAATATAGGCTACATGGTTTCTCTCATTTATAATAATTAAAATGTGCCTACAAGTCTATCAGTGAACCCAATGGATAGTTAAAAAAAAACAAGTAACTACACTTGGACATGATTAATTAAATATCACTCTAAACATTCACACACTGAGAGCAAAGGAGGATATTCTTAGGAGAGGAGAGGATCATAAAGCCTTCTATCATTTTTTATGTTTTCAAATACTGCCTCTTCAGGCTTTTGAGTTAATCATTATGAATTACGGAGCCCTTTACTCCAATATGGCATCTTCAGCCCCACCTACTGCTATCAAGGGAAGATGGAGTATTCCTCTATGCCTTTTGATCTGAACACTGAGAAGCTAAGACACTGCTATGTGGAAGAAGCCATTGAAAGCTGTGCAATCCTCCTGAGAGAAAGGGCTGGGAAAAAATGTGAGCTGTGTAAAATTAAATCTTCCTACAGTAACTCCTCTCCCCAAATCTGAGGCTTTTTAGTCATTTTTCAACAAGGTTTTTCCCCCCCAAAGACCCCATAAAAATCCAACCCTGCTCCTCGAGTCCTGGTGCCCTCTGGATGATCTCTTTGACTTGGACCCTATCACACCTCTGCCTGTCCAGAAATGACTTTGTGAAGCACATGTTGATTTGGTCTCTTCTTTCCAAAAATCGGAACCTTTTGCATGCAGTCATTTCATTCTATTCTTTGATATTTTTTTTCCTCCTCCCTTTTGGCTTAAATCAAAGTGATCCCGAAATCCACATGGAGAAGAGTAAGATATAATTACAAGAATCTTCAGACAGAATCGACCCTTCGCCAGGATACAGCTGCTGGGTCTCCTTCCTCTCAGCTCCCTGCTCCCCTAATAGTGGCAGTTGAGGGAAACATCCAGCATGAGTTTAGGGGGCTTGGAGTAAACACTAAGAAAGCATTTTCCAGAAGACACCTTGAGGTGAACCACTTCACTCAACCATGCACATCCAGCTGTAGGACGCTCACTCCCAAGTTCCAAGACATAAAACTTGTATCCCAGCTTAGACACAGGTCTCAGGACCCCTATAAGGATTTGATTTGCTCCAAATGATTTTGGTCCAGGGTCACAACTATGTCAGTTCCCTGCACAATGGGAATCTTAGTTTAATGTTTTCGTGGTGCTGTAGAGGTTGAGTTACAGTCACGTTCTTCTCCCTTCACTTGTGTCATTCCCAAACTATCACAGTTTATTCTTTAAAAAAGAGAGAGAGAGAGAGAGAGAGGCAGGAAGCTTGTCATATAATCGAGATCCTTCCTTGGGTTCTCTTTTCAGGTTCAAAATAGAACTCAGATCGGAAACTGCAAAAGTGGTCCCCATAAAACTCTTGTAAAGGGCACACTACTTCTTTGAGGATAGACTCAATCACCCATAAATCCCCCCAAAGCCTAAGAATCATTCATCTCGCTGCTGCTTGGTTTAAGGATAAAAAAGAATGACAATCTTCTTCTCTCCCCCTCTCTTCCTCCCTCCTTCTCTTCCTCCCTGTCTCTCTCTCTCCCTCCTACCTTCCCTCCATCCTTCCCCCTACCCCTGTCATAGAGAAGGTCACATTGATAAGTGGTGATTGATTGCCACATTTCCACATGAGAATCAAGAAAGATGTATTGTCTGACAGAGGAAAACAAAGCCAATGTAAAGTCCAACTGACCACAGTGCCTGCAGATAGGAAACCCAGCGATCATAACTGAATGTCAGTGTCTGCTTCTTATCTATCATTGATTGACTCTTGGGGCTGAGGCTCCACTAGCCCAGGACAAATAGCTTGTAGTTATTTCCAAGCTATAGAAATGAGTTGTCATGAGCACGGACATGCTTCATTCTCCAATGATTCCTTTTGAGCATTACTTCACAGAAGAGTGTCCCAGTTATCAAGCAGAAACTCTGACATCAGGAGAGGGTGTGCTTGCCAGCACTTGAAGTACCAACGAACAATTTGCTCTGGTTATGCTATTTAAAGTATTCTAAGTGCAGGGAACACCTTGCCTAGCCAGAAACCAGGCTTTGTGTTTAGAAAATCATACAGCTCATATTTGGATTTGGCCATACCTTGCTGCCATTCCTCCTGCGTTTGTAAACATTGCTGACTTTCACCCCCATCTCTCACAAATCCATGACCAACACCAAACAGCCACAGGGGAGCTAGAGAACACAATGTGATTTTGTAATATGAACCAGGATGGCTTGCTAAATATATGCAGATCTGGAGAGAATTCCTAACATAATTCTTACATCTTCGATGATAATCATTTCCATCTTCATAACACATGTAAACCATGCTTCTTTGGGCAGTGCTTCTAGAGGCTGGATCAGAACACTGATGCTGGGTGAGCTGCTTGTGTTAAGGTATTAGGCAGTGAGTAGGTAAGCAGGACACAATGTTACCTGCAACAGTAAGGATGAATAAAGAAAAATATGGAAAAGCTATCACCCTCCCCAAAACTTGGAAAATAGCTCCAGCTATGGCTTCCTCATTCCTCATTCCAGACTCTTATGGAGTATCTGCTCTATGCCATGAGCACAATGGGTGGAAAAGTCTGTGGTGAAGGATCATGAGCTGAAACTTATTAGTAATCTCATATCTTTGGTAGTCATGCCAGAACAAACTCTTTCTAGTGTTAAAGTTGTCACTGTGTTAAATGTAAGTATGACTCTAGAATTCTACACAACTTTCTCATTTACACGGCAGCTACTGCATCCCAAATGTTAGAAAGAAAAAGTTAGTGAATGTGCCTTTGCATGGAAATGTCACTCTAAGATCTTTGCAGTATGAAATTGATCAAATAATGACTCATCAGATTTTACTGGTGATAATTTTCCAGCATACTCATTGGTAACTTACTGAACCCATTATAAATAAGACTAAAACAGAAGTCAATGCAAAATAATGATTTGAAATCAGAAATTTGAAACCAAAATATGGGCCATAACTCTGATCAATATGCATTGTACTTATAAAACGATTTGTTGTGTGATAACTCCTTTTAGTACAACTATTTAAAGATAATTAAAAATACAATTTAAAAACTCTGCACTTAATACTCCTTTATAATGTATTTTTTTTCAGAAAACCAGAATAAGATAACATATAACTAAAAAGATATATTCAGATTATGTCTTGCTACAAAGGTATGAAATTGGGACTTAGCAAATTTTCCTTCTAGTGGCAAATGTGATGATTTCACGAAAGAGAAAAATCTAAGCATGAGCTTTTAAGATAAGAAGCTTCTCCCAAGATTTTATAAACAGCCTGGCCTAAGTCTACTAAAATGAATAATTGAAATTCAGTTCAAGTTTTAAACTTCAAAATAAGCATGGACCATGATCCAGGGTTAGATGTTAAGTAAGCTGTAGAAAAGACACAAAGAAATGGACTACGTATGAACTACCTTGGAGGAATGTGTAAGCTATAGAAAACTGACTTTATTTTCCAGTTTTCCTCTGTTCTAGTAAAGAAATGAACCACCACAACCTCACACCATTTCTGTTCAGCTTGTCTGGCCCAAAATGAAGGTAAAAGTTAATGGTTTAAATCTAAGTAAGTGATATGCTAAATACGAGATTTGAATTATTCTGTAGGACCTAGGTTAAATATTACACTATCAAAATTGTATTTAGTTAGGAGTAGCCTTGTAAAATTCTGCTTCCAATTTTCCTATTTTTTTCCATGGAAATAGCACACACTACAATTTCGCCTCTAAGAAAAAAACTAAAACTTTAAACTTACTCTTTTTTATACTTTTTTAAAAAAAATTGTAAATATACCGTATAGAGGGGTTACAGTTACATGAGCAAGGTAATGAATACATTTCCTATCAAGCTTTGTTGCCTCCTCCTTTGTTTATCCACTACGATTCCTTCCCTCCTACCTCCACAATTACACTGCCCCCCACACACACACTTAAATTGTAAAGTTCATTTTTCAATGTAGTGTCTTGTACATCTCATTGTTACAGTGGGTCAACCTGTATCCCTATTTAAACATTTTGTTTTTTCCCTTCCCTTCCCCAAATTAGAAAAGTGTGTATACAAGATGCAGGGCACCGATATCAAATACAGTGAGAACAGGGGTTATACCATGGGGGAGGAACATACAAAGAAACAAAAAAAAATCACACAGTACATTATAAATAAGTTAAAAATAATAGGAAGAAAGAAAAAAAAAACAGGGGCTGGGAAGGTAGCTCAGTAGTAGAGCCCTTGCCTTGCATGCCTGAGACCCTGGGTTCGATTCCTCAGCACCACATAAGCAAAAAGAAAAAAGCCGGAAGTGGTGCTGTGGCTCAAGTGGTAGAGCACTAGCCTTGAGCTGAAGAGCTCAGGGACAGCGCCCAGGCCCAGAGTTCAGGCCCCACGACCGGACCCCCCCCCCAAAAAAAAAGAAAAGAAAAAAACCACTTGTGTCCCTATCTTGGGGTTCATTTTGCTTAACATCATTTTATCTGGTCATATGTACATAGCTTTTGGCCTTTTCTGCTTGTCCCAGACATATACTAGTTATTGCAAATAAGGGAACCATGGGACCTACGTGTCTTTGGGCCTGGCTTACTTCACTTAATATAATTTTTTCCAAGTCTTTCCATTTCCTAACAAATAGAGCGATGTCATTCCTTCTGATGGAGGCATAAATTCCATTACATATATATAATATATAATACACGTTATATATATATATACCACATTGTCTTGATCCATTCATCTATTGAGGGTCATCTGGATTGGTTCCATATCTTAACTATGGTAAATAATGCTGCAATAAACATAGTTGTGCTGGTAGCTTTAGTGTGGTCTTGTTTGTGATCATTTGGGTAAATGCCCAAAAGTGGGATTGCTGAGTCATAGGGGAGTTCTATGTGGAGTCTTTTTTTTTTTTTTTTTTTGTCAGCAGTGGGGCTTGAACTCTGGGCCTGGGCGCTGTCCCTCAGCTCTTCAGCTCAAGGCAAGCGCTCTACCACTTGAGGTACAGTGCCACTTCCGGTTTTCTGGTGGTTTATTGGAGATAGGAGTCTCACGGTCTCTCCTGCCCAGGCTGGCTTTGAACCGTGATCCTCAGATCTCAGCCTCCTGAGTAGCTAGGATTACAGGCGTGAGCCACCAGTGCCCGGCTTATGTGGAGTCTTTTGAGGAACCTCCATACTGCTTTCCAAAGTGGTTGAACAAGTTTACACTCCCACCACCAATGCAGTAGGGTTCCCTTCTGTCCACATCCTCTCCAGCATCTGTTCTTGATATACATATATATATATAATATCATATATATCATATATATATGTATATATATACATATATATAATTAGTATATTGTTTTGTCAGTCGTGGGTCCTGAACTCTGGGCCTGGGGACTGTCTCTCAGATCTTCAGCTCAAGGCTAGTGCTCTACCACTTGAGCCACAGAGCCACTGTGGCTTTTTCTGTTTACGTGGTGCTGAGGAGTTGAACCCAGAGCCTCATGCATGCAAGGCAAGCACTCTACCACTAAACCACCTCCCCAGCCTGAAACTTATTTTTGAATTAGAAACTTTTAATCTAATGTAGTTTGGTCATAACCAAATAGTAATTGCACAATTTAAAAAAAAAACAGTATCAGGTGCTGCTGGCTCATACCTGTAATCCTAGCTACCCAGGAGGCTGAGATCTGAGGATCATGGTTCAAAGCCAGCCCAGGAAGGAAAGTCCATGAGACTCTTATCTCCAATTAACCACCAGAAAACCAGAAGTGCTGCTGTAGCTCAAAGTGGTAGAGTGCTAGCCTTGAACAAAAGAGCCCAAAGACACTTCGGGGCCCTGAATTCAAGCCCCATGACTAACAAACAAACAGAAATACCTATTTAGGATATCTGGATGAACTCATATGGATGGAATGGCTCTTCTCAGCTTGTAATTCAGCTATTCAAGACTGAATCCCATTTATTTAAAATTATGCCATCATAAATATTCTATTCAGGTTTAGAATCTGTTTTATGATACTTAGAATTTCACCTTATTTTAAGAAAGGAAAAATTTTAAGAAAAGAAAAAAGCTAATTGTTTGATTTTTATGTTGAAATAAGGTATTAAAATAACAATATCAAATCAAAAACTAATTTCTAATGACAACCCAGACAAGGAAGGTTCAAAATCTTTTTGAGAAAACCTATGAATTATAGACACCACTCTGGAAAAACTAAGGCAGGAATTATGTAGGGATGGGACTGAAGAAAGGCACCAAATTGAGAACTGCAGGAAAAGTCAGACTAAGGAGATCAGATTCTTCCTCTTCAAGAGTATACCCCTATTTGAAAACCAAAGGTACATAGGTAAAGTGATCAAAGGACATCTCTTCAGAGAAGAATGATGAGGGGCAGGAAGGTACAGTAGGGGAGACGCAAGAGAGACAAGCAATGACGTCTGTCTGCCGTCTGTCTGCTCTACAGCAAGAATGTGATTGGATTTCAAATACCGAGGGTGAGTTATGGAAAGTTGTTGGATAACTGAGAAAAGAGCTCAAAATCTATATGCAAATTTTTACATATAGATTTTAATTATGATATTTGCATCACTAAAATCAGGAGCTCAATTACTATAATAGTGTACACTTTTGTAAATAATTGCCTATTAGTACTAGTATTATTGTTTCATTTGAATTACTATTAGACTGATAAATATAAGTGATAGGGATTAACTCCACAAAGCCTTAGTAATACTGTCTAATTTAAAAGGATAATAGCCAAAACTAATGGTAGATCATATGTAGATCATGCTTGAGGATCAATTTTTTTAATTCAACTAATCTCTCATTCTCATATACATATATATAATTGTATATGTATGTGTAGAAATGAGTTCTGGTGATATAGAAGACATTCATACATAGAAATAATTTAAATAATACATGTAGTAAAATATACTTAAAGAAATTAACATGATTAAATGGTTACAATTATAAGTTCAATAAAAATTAGGACATGGGAAATAGAGGAGATTTAAAACATGTAAAAGTAGATAATTTTCTCACTATAAGAACAAAAAAATCATGTGTGATGCTTCTTGGTTATTAAATTTGACATGAACTAAAATAGACCTTAAAAGTATAAAATAAAATAACGTAAATAAGAACAAAGATGTTTATAACAACAATGGCTAAACAACCATTTCTTTAAAACCACCCAACACAGGTCAAAGAGAAATATGCATAATTATTTGAGAAATGTTTAAACGTTTGGATAAACAAAGACATACACAGCTACTGCAAACTAAAACAGAACAGATGCCATTGTATTTCTATAAGTTGCAATAGATTCAAGTCAAAACATGTCTAAGAGGGCAAATTAGGTCATTCTGTACTAATAAAAAGTACATTTTCCAATAAGAATATCTCATTAATATTTATGTGCTAAATATTTTGTAAGGAAAGAAATGTCAAGACCAATTAACAGAAACTCCTTCATAGTAGGAAGCGACCACATGATGAATCCAAAAAAGAGGCATGTAAGTAATCTGAATGATATAACTTGAAAATTGTCTGTAGTAAGTACTTGCTCCCGTTTCAGGTGTCCAGATAGCATTTGTAAAAACTCAAATCAACCCAGTGTGGTGGTACAGGCCTGTAATCCTAGCAGTCAGGAGGAAGGATGAGGAGAATTGCCACTGGACTACACAGCAAAACCTCTTCTAAAAAATTGTCAAGCTGGGTGCTGGTGGCTCACGCCTGTAATCCTAGCTACTCAGGAGTCTGAGATCTGAGGATCGTGGTTCAAAGCCAGTCCAGGCAAGAAAGTTTGTAAGACTCTTACCTCTAATAAACCACCAGAAAATCAGAGGTGGTGCTGTAGCTCAAGTGGTAGAGTGCTATCCTTGAGCTGAAGAGCTGAGGAACAGCGCTCAGGCCCAGAGTTCAAGCCCATGACTGACAAAAATAAATAAATAAATAAATAAATAAATAAATGAAATTGTCAATAATAGAGAGGGAATGGACTACAAGTAAAATGCAGGATAAGAGTGAAGATCATATTAGTGTATATTGAAGAAAGTATGTATGTTTGTTTCTTCTAAAACAAACAAAACAAATAAAGGAAGGTGAAGAAGTAAGGAAAAATTTCACTGTGTAAGACCCTCATGTTCTGATTTTCAAGTGAACTAAATGCAGACTGATTTTGAAAAGTCAATAGAATATAGGAAACACTCATGTCTTTGCATCTGGATACTTGCTACTGGATGAACAAGAATAAAATAAAATTTCATTGATCTTACAGATTGTGAAGGAAAAGTAATTCTTTTTCTTTTCTTTTTTTTTGTCGGTCATGGGGCTTGAACTCTGGGTCTGGGTGCTGTCCCTCAGCTCTTCAGCTCAAGGCTAGTGCTCTACCACTTGAGCCACAGCGCCACTTCCGGAAAAGTAATTCTTAAAGGAAGAAATTATGCATTATGCTGTTTAAAAAGTAAAATGAAAAAAATATTTTTAAAAATACATAATCACACATCTCTCCTTTTTTTAAGCTAAAATTTTATACCAAAGTCAAAGTACAAGTCACAAATGAGAAAAAAAAAATCCTTATAAACACACACACCCAAGGGCCTCTACTGGATTTATGTGAGATTATTTCTCTAGCAAACTGAGAGTTAACAATAAGATGGAAGACAGCTTGAAATCCAAGACAAATGGCAATCCACAATAGCCGCTAGACATCAGAGCAATCATTCTAAATTAGAACAGTTGGCTCCAAATAAACAGGAAATTATTAGCCCTAAATATTTTGAATCAGCCTTGTTTAAAGTTGCGGGTAACAGTGTAAGTCAAAAGGCAGAATGGTATTTAAAAGAGCATCATGAAAGCATAAAAGGGATTGGTAGGTAATACAACCTTTGTTTTAAAGATAAAGATGAAGATTGAAATTTTTACCTAAAGGAAGAATAAGAAAAGCCTTAGCCAAAAGATAAAACTTTTTGCATAATTTCATCTTTTTCTTGTAATCAAGAAATTTATCTACTTTGTTTGGCAAAAGAGAAAAAGTATTTCCAATGCATTTCAAATCATCATCTCCAGCAGACCGTGGTTGGTCATCTAGAACTGTGTATGTTTATTGTTGATGACTGCATTTTTTAGAACATTTTGTTCTTAACCATTGACTAGTTCTCTATTCTTGCCATAATTAACCCACTAATTATGTCCTTGTGGATCTTGTTATAATAAAGCTTGTAAAACAGCAGATTAATTTGCAAATCAGAAAACATGCTTTCAGATTTTTTTCTGAAACATCTTACAAATAGAGAAAATCTTAATGGCATATATATATATATATATATATATATATATATAAGTTTTTTATTGTAAAAATACTGTACAGAGGGGTTACAGTTACATGAGCAAGGTAATGAGTACATTTCCTATCAAGCATTGTTGCCTCCTCCTTTGTTTTTTCCTTACCATCCCTTCCCTCCCACCTCCACAACTACATTCCCCCCATTCCCATTCCTCCCACCCCCCACCTGCCTAAATTGTAAAGTTCATTTTTCAACATAGTGTCTTGTACGTCTCATTGTTACAATGGGTGAACCTGTATCCCTATTTAAACGTTTTGTTTTTTCCCTTTCCCTCCCCAAATTATATTAACATCAAATACAGTGAGAACAGGGGTTATGCTAGGGGGGAGGAACATTCACATGGTACATTATAAATAAGCTAAAAACAATAAGAAGAAAGAAAAAAACCACTTGTGTCCCTATCTTGGGGTTCATTTCGCTGGTCATATGTACATAGCTTTTGACCTTTTCTGCTTGTCTCAGACATATACTAGTTATTGCAAATAAGGGAAACCATGGCACCTATGTTTCTTTGGGCCTGGCTTACTTCACTTAATATGATTTTTTTCAAGTCTTTCCATTTCCTAACAAATAGGGCGATGCCATTCTTTCTGATGGAGGCATAGAATTCCATTGTGTATATGTGTGTGTGTGAATGTGTGTGTGTGTGTGTGTGTGTTATTATATCACATTGTCTTGATCCATTCATCTACTGAGGGGCATCTGGGTTGGTTCCATATCTTAGCTATGGTAAATAATGCTGCAATAAACATAGTTGTGCTGGTAGCTTTAGTATGGTCTCGTTTGTGATCATTTGGGTAAATGCCCAAAAGTGGGATTATTGGGTCATAGGGGAGCTCTATGTGGAGTCTTTTGAGGAACCTCCATATTGCTTTCCAAAGGTTGAACAAATTTACACTCCCACCAACAGTGCAGTTAGGTTCCCTTCTGTCCACATCCCTTCCAGCATCTGTTGTTATTAGAGTGCTTGATTATAGCCATTCTAACTGGGGTGAGGTGGAATAAGGGATAAGGGTCTCATATCTCATGTCTTGGAACTCAAAAAATTAACCTCCCCCCAACAACAAATCCTCAAAGAAACAACTGCCGGATAAATAAGTGGGCTAAAGACTTAAAGAGATACTTCTTTTAAGAGGAAATAAAAATGGCCAATAGACACATGAAGAAATGCTCAACCTCTCTAGCCATAAAAGAAATGGCATATATTTTTTAAAGCAGTTATCTACAGCTCAAAAAATTGTCAAGAAGAAAGCAATGGATTAAAAATAACAGATAGAATCCTGAAACCAGTGGCTCACGCCTGTAATCTTACCTACTCAGGAGGATGAGCTCTGAGGACACTGTTCAAAGGCAGCCCAGGCAGAAAAGCCCCCATGAGACTCTTATCTCCAATTAACAACTAAAAAGCCAGAAGTGGCCCTGTGGCTCAAGTGGTAGAGAGCTAGCCTTGAGGAAAAGAACTCAAGGACAGTGCCCAGGCTCTGAGTTCAAGCCCCACAACTAACTAACTAAATACATACATACATAAGTAAATACACAAATAAATAAATAGAATAACTGAGGTGAGGGGCTGGACAGTCTTAATGCATAGTAAAGAAAATTTGATTATTGTTCTAAAACAAAAAGACAAAAGACAAAAAGACAAGTAAAGAAAGTCATGGTTCAGTTGTGAAACAGATTAAAATGTAGACTGATTTTGAACATTTTGTAGAATATAAGTAAATTTCAGGCTTGGATATTTGGTATTAGGTGAGAATTTTGGACACAAAGAAAGGAAGTTGTTATGCAATAACACTTCAAATTCTGGAATAATCTACATGGAAACCACTTAGAAATTAAACATAGTTACAGATGAAATGTTGACAATAAAGGATTAATCCCATTACTGATATAATATAGGCAACAGAAAGAAAATTAATACTATTATTTTACTTCAGTACAGAAGCCAAGAAATATATTGTTTAAAAGTTTAAAAACCAGGGCTGGGAAGGTGGCTCAGTGGTAGAGGGTTTGCCTTGCATGCATGAGGCCCTGGGTTCCATTCTGCAGCACATAAGCAGAAAAAAGCTGGAAGTGGTACTGTGGCTCAAGTGGTGGAGCGCTAGCCTTGAGCTGAAGAGCTAAGTGACAGCACCCAGGCCCAGAGTTCAGGCTCCACGACCATCAAAAAAAAAAAAAAAAGGCTGAAAAACCGATAGAATTGTGAAAAGAAAGATCAAGCATTGAAATATTTAGGTCTTCTACTATAATAGCCATGACTAAAGGTCTGATAGTTGTAACCTCAGCCTTAACCTTAGACCTTTCAGTCATCCTTTCAGACTTCAGTCATAGATGTGAATGGACAACCCAGAATCAAAACAGTTAAGGAAAATCAGGAATATCAAAGAGAAGGGCCGCTGGGCACCAATGGCTCATACCTGTAATCGTAGCTACTCAAGAGGCTGATATCTGAGTATCATCATTCAAAGCCAGCACTGGTAGGAAAGACCCTGAGACTTTTTTTAAAAAATATCCAATGAATCACCAAAAACTCTAAGTGGTGATGTGGCTAAGTGGTAGAGCTCTAGTCTTGAGCAAAAAAACCTCGGAGACAGTGCCCAGATCCTGAGTTTAAGCCCTAGGGTCAGCACAAAAACAAAATAAAAGACTGAGAGAAATAAATATATATGGCCTCTAGAAAAATCCAGACAAATTAAAGAAATCTAAACTTATTTAGTATGCCTAGAGATAATCAAGGAAATACTTTTATACTTAAAACAAAAAAGGACTAAAAAGAACAGAGAAAAATAATCTTTTAAACTATAACAACATGAATTTTGAACAAATAATCTAAAACTAAAAAATGAAATTAAATAAATATCCAGAAAACAAAATGACAAGATATGAAGGTAGACAATGGAGAAAAGTAAAGACACACATAGAAGTTTAATCCAAATACACACAAAAAATAGATCTAGAGAAAGAGTTTGAGGAGCACTAAGAGGATGATTAGAAAATAAATAAAATAAATTTCTTGTGTTTAAGGCATATATTGTCGAGGAAGATGATTTACCAAGTTCAAAGTAAGATAAAACAGCACACATCTTCACTGAGTGCACCATTGTACAGTTAAAAAAAAATTCAAATTAAAGACAAAATCAAGGAAACATCCAGAGAGGAAAAATAAAGGATTGTGTAGCAAAGAAATGACACTGGATGCTAGAAATAGTCTTTTGTGAGGACTGTGGTTATGCATTGGAAAGCCATCAAGAAAGAAATATAATCATTCTGTAATTCCGGTTCTACCATAACCAAAACTTGCATAGAAATAACTTATCACCTGAATTTAGGGGCTTTCAAAAGGTCCTAGAATACAATTATGCTTGTAGAGCAGAGTGTAATTATCAGCTTTGACAAGATCAAGTACAGTGGAGAGAAATTAGAAGGAGGAATATGAAAAAAATATGGTAGTTAGATGGGGCAAGAATATCCTCATCCTAAAAGGCTGAAGTTGACAGATACTGTCAATAATAGAGGAAACAACAAACAAAACAATCTGTGTGTGTGTGTGTGTGTGTACTGATATTAGAGTTTGAACTCAGGACCTGGACTCTGACCCTTAGCTTTTTTTTTATCAAGGTTGGCACTCTACCACTTGAACCAAAGCTCCAGTTCTGGCTTTTTGCTGGTTAGTTGGAGATAAAAGTCTCAGGAACTTTCCTACTCAGGTTGGCTTTGAATTGCAGTCCTCAGTTTTAAGCCTCCTGAGTAGCTTGGATTGCAGCTGTGGGCCACTGATGCCCAGTAAAAACGATCTTTCTAAAGGGTTTAAAAATGGAGTAGAAATCTGTTGTCAGGAATAGGGAAGAGGAAGATGAGGTTAGAACAAAAGAGTTATATCCATAACTATAGCAAGGAGTCAACAAAGCATTACAATACTGGTAAGTAAAGAAATAAAACTAGAAGTATATTATTTAAAAGAACAAAGAATAATTTTAAGTTAAAATAATTGAAGTAAGCACCTCCACAGAGAAGTCTGTTTTAGATTTCAGCTTAACTAACAAACAATATTCTACTTTGGGATCTCAAGGGTCAGCACTATAATAATTATTCAGGCTTAGGGAAATACTTAAAAGAGTAAGCTGAGTATTTACTTGCCAGCTGTAAGTCAGAGGAAAGAACTACTGGAAAGAGGTAGGAAGAATGATTCCTGGAGCTAAAGAGAAATGGGAATACTTTCTGCTCTGTTTGTGCAGGAAGCATGATCTAAGAATGTGCATTGGGGTGGAATCCTCAGAAGGCAATGGGGCCCAATTAGCTGGATGTGAAGTGTCTCTGAACTCAACCTAATAAAATCTCAAAAGGCTTCCAACAATCCAAGTAATTCCTAATAACTGTATATACAAAATCAAGTGCTATTTAAAGAAATAAAACTTCCACAGTCAATAGTGATCACTCCCTTATGTTTGTCATCCAATTAAAAATTGTCAGCATACAAAGAATGGGTAAACTACAACTCAGCTCCAGAAGAAGAATCATTCAACAGAAAAAGACAGAGAAATAACAGAAATCAAGTAAGTAGGCAGAGGGGATGAAAGAGTGCTCATAAATATGTTCTTTCTCTGTAGTAAAGAAAAAAATAATGTTAATGTGAAGAAAAACAAGAAGTAAGAAGAGACTCATGTAATTTTTAGAAAAGTCTACCATAATAAAAGAGTTGTAGCATTAGCATAAGGACAAAAATATATAAAAATGAGACAGAAGGCAGTCCAGTTACTGAAACACTTATGTATAAAGTCATTTGCTTTCCAACAAAGATCCTAGGCCATTCCATAGGCAAAGGATAATCTTGCATGAATCATTAAAATGATTAGAAGACTTCAAATAAACAACCTGACCCTTCCCATAACACTCAAAAATTAACATTCAATGAGTCATAGACTTCAAAGTAAGAGCTAAAATTATATAACTTGTAAAAGAAAACAAGAACATCTTTGTGATTTAGGGTCAGAAAAAGATGTCTTTTATATAACACAAAAAGTGTAATCCATAAAAGGAGAAACACAAAATAATTTTCATCAAAATCAAAAGCTGCTGCTATGTGAGGAATGTCAAGAACATGAAAAGACAAACCTTAGGCAAAGATAAAATATTGGTTAAATGTATGTCCAATTTATATCCAGAATAGGCAAATAATCTATAATGCAAGAAGAATAATACTTCATTAAAATATGAAAATGTTTTAATAAACACTTTATCAGCAGGACCCATGGATATCAAAGATATTCAACATTCTTTATCACTAAGGAAAATACAATTACAATCAGCATATAATACTACCCATCAGAATGTATAAAATTTAAAAGTCTACCACACTAAGAGAAAGAACAACCACAAAGCTCTCTTATACTTCTCAGGGAATATCAAATAATATAGACAGTTTTGAAGTAATTTTTGGTGGTTTCTTTTAAACTTTCCCTTATTGTATGACCCAGGAATGGGATACCAAAGTATTTACCCATGAGAAATTAAAGCATGGTTTCACCAAAAAAATCTTATATAAAAATGTTCATAATAGATTAATTCATAGTAGCCACAACTGTATACAACTGTACACAATGCACATATCCATCAACTGTTGGATAGGGAAATGAGGTAAATGAATTGTGATATATCCCTACCACAGGATTCTACTCAGTAAAGGAAGTTCACTTACCGTAGATTAGAAGATTTTCAAAATCATACAGAACAAAAGGCAGACAAAATGGGCTACAAACTATGCACGGGTAATAAAAGCACAGAGGTAGTTACCAGGGATGGAGGTAGGAGATGAGACTGGCATTGTGGAGCTGTTTTATAGAATCAAATTAGGTCAAGTTGTACATGTAATATGAGTGGGTTTTATTATAAGAGAATTATCCCTCCATCAAGTTGGTGTGGGAAAAAAAGAGAAGTGGATGTTGATAATGTCAGAACTGACAATAATAGTCACTTATTTGATTATCTATACTTTTAGCTCTATGAGCGTATATAACATTTTCATTTGTGCATGCCAACCAGATTCTCTATCACTGAGTTGTACAATCCCAGCCCCATAAAATTTTCTTTTTTCCTTTTTTTTTAAAAAAAATTAAGAGATAGGAAAGAAAACTGATCTTATGGCAGATTTTAATTTGCATCGCATCTCAAAGTTGGTGTTTTATTTCAGGAATAAAATCAAATGTTATTCTCTGAACACCCATGATGTTAAGCCTCATTCATGAGGGTAAAAACAACTTACATGAAAAACTTCCTAAGCTCCTGGAAGGAAGAGTGGCTTATTAATGCAGAGACACTCCTTTACAGTAAAAAAAAGAAAAAGAAAAAAAAAGAAAAGAAAGAAAAAAAAAGAAAGAAAATTAACTAAATTATTGCTCCTTAATTTACAGCATAAAACTAACATTCTTCTGGAAAAACAGATAAGCAGGAAGAGCCAAGGATTGTCTGAGTCATGATTCCTTCCTGGTAGAAAGGGAATGGGGTGCTGTGTGTTTTTAAATTAGTGATACTCTGATTTACTATTGGGCCCGGGTTTGGTAGATGTGTATCTCTTTATAACATTTCTTGGCCAAGTGAGCTGCGTTTACAGATCTTAGGAAGACATGCTGAGCAGACTCTTCCAACTTCCTTTCTATTACAACATGAGATTCACCAAATTGCACTTACTTAATGAGCTAGGATTTTAAATATTTAGTTTGTGAACTAGATGCCACACAAGGTCAACCTCTATAATCTAGAGTATAGAGGAAGCCTTGTTTGAACAAGGCTAGAATGTGCAAATTTGTTTGTCAATATACCTCAAATCTCCTTCAAATAATGGTAGTTTAGGAGCTGATGAATCAACTCGAACAGCTTGCTGATGGTCATTGGACAGATTGTGTGGGAAATTGAGTTTCCTTCAAATTTATGACCTGATGGAGCTATTCCTTATAATGATTAACAAGGAGTCACAGAAGAAATCAAGGGTCATTCTCAGGCACATGCACCCACCATCAGGTGTGGAGAGAGTGAGAACAGTCTCAGAAGAGGGAAATGGCTCAGGACATCTGTTAGCTAATTTCCATTCTTTAAAGTGAAGACACAGACTGGAAAAAATGTTAGGGTAAACTTAGTACATAAAACATCTCCAAAAATGGATGCTTTGTGGAAAGCTTTGGCCATGGCTCCTAAAAGATTATTATGAATATACAAAAGTAATAACTTAGAGGAAGGTGTAATAATATCACAATATGTTTACTTAATTTGAAGACCCAGAATAGAATATAGGTGCAGGGAGAAAAGAGTGGTTGCATACATTTCTTCAATTATTGATGTTTTTGACCTGAAAAACACATCATATACACATTCCAAGACCCAGATGTGAAAGTATAGAAAAGTATAGGAAAAGTAACTGAAGTAATTTTACAACATATGATTAAGTAGAAAGAAGGCATAGACCACTCTAAAAGCAATTTTTGTAATGCAGCTAATTGTGTTTAAAAGGAATAACTTTAAAAAATGATATTTATTTGGAATTTATTCAACAAGTACTTGTTGCCAAGCAAATGTCAATTGAGCAACTACTGTATGGGGAGACAGAGTTACATGCCTTAAAAGTACTGTCTTGGGCTGGGAAGGTGGCTCAGTGGTAGAGCACTTGCCTTGCATGCATGAGGCCCTGGGTTCGATTCCTCAGCACCACATAAGCAAAAAGAAGTGGTGCTGTGGCTCAAGTGGTAGAGTGCTAGCCTTGAGCTGAAGAGCTGAGGGACAGCTCCCAGGCCCAGAGTTCAGGCCCCACGACCAGTTCCCCCCCCCAAAAAAAAAAGTACTGTCTCATTCCATGTTCACAAGAATCTGATGAGAGAGGAAAATATTACTGCTTACTATATTACTATATTTTATACAAAAGAAAACCAAACACAAATAGTGTTAATCCCACCAGTCTTATAAAGCTAATTAGTGGTATAATTGTGATTCCACTCCAGGTACTCTAGTACCAAGAATACAATCACTGACTGCTAGCCAACAAAATATTATTATAAGGTAAGATCTAGTTTATGAGTTACTGTTTGGAAATCCTGTATTATATAAAAATTTATACCATTATATTTGATTTTTATGTAAAAATCTAAACATTTTCTTTTTCTAAACAAATATCTCTTAAAATTTTCTATTAATAAACTTTCAGGTCTAATTTTACCTATGGTATAACTCGAAAATGACCTAAGGCTCTTTCTTGTTTGTTTTATTTAAAAGAAGAAAAAGGATGCTTAAAAAGTACTGATCAGACCACAATTAATATTACTATACCTGCATTTCTGTATCTATCAAGTACAGAATTTAGCCCTAAATCTGACACTATGGAGATATATATATTATGTAAATTATATAATATACATGTATAAAAATGTATAATCTGAACTAAAAGCCAATATGTATGAAGTAATTAGAAATACAAACAGATAACTGTCTAGATGATTCTACCTAAACACAAATAGCCCTAATTTATGGAGCAATGATTCCCAAAGTTTGGTCCAGGCAAATCTAGTTGGGGGTGGCAACACCCCTCAGCACCAGAGCCATTTTCATAATTGTGTTTTGCTTTCACTCTCATGAGTGTGCAGGTGTTTTCCACTGTCCCGTGTTTGGAATGTAGTCTAACTTTTCCCATCCCAGCAAGTGGTGGATCTTGGTGTATGACCTCATATAGGTGGCCTGTAACTAAAGGTAAAAAAATAAAAATGAGCAGTTTAGACACCAGGCCCAAACTCCAAGAGCTCTACATGTCAGGGACAACTATTCACCCCAAGGTACCAGATAAAGAGACAATAATGACGAAGGGCAGGGCAATGAGACTTCCTACATAGTACAGACAGCCATGAAAAGACAATACTTCAGCCCATCTTCAGCTCAGAACTTCTGGGTGAGGAGTTGAGAGATATGTATAATGAATCATTCAACAAAAACAGTTGTGGTCACAATATTCCTGGTTGGTCATTATTTCACCCCTTGTTTCAGGGATACCAGAGATGTTATCACTTTATCACTTGAAGGGCCAACGAGTTGCCTGGTGGGTGGTCCATCCTAAGGATTGTTTTTTAGGGGTAGTTTCTGTCACCTGTCATAAAGTGGATATCATATACACTAATAAAATTGACACCCCCCTTCATTTACTCTTGCTTTTCCCCACCTTCTGCTTTCCCCCATTATTAAACAGCTTTCAGTAAGTTCCATTTTGCCATCTTCATTCACAGATGCACTGTTCATCTCTCACATTCCCTTTTTGTCTTGCTGCTAAGCACCTCTTACAAAAGTTCCTGAGAATGGTCTCTTCATAGCTTAAACGCTTCAAAATCTGTCTCCACCGCTGATTCTCCAGTACTGTACTTATTAATCAGATCTCTAGACCTCACCCAGAAGTTCTGATCTAGCAGGTTTGGGGTTGAGGAGTAAGAATCACCACTGTCTCTCTGTCTTGGAGGGCAGCCAAGCTCTCGCCCCTGATCAACTGGCTGGACTGTAACCTCTTCAACTTCCAGTGTCCTGATCTTCCAAATCACTCTATCTGGGTTTGACTGGTCTCAGAGATGCACCTGTGGAAATATTTGGCATTCAGGTTCTCTCCAGAAGTTCACACATTGGAAATGTTACTTGCAGTTGGGTAATTTGGTCTTGATATGATCCATTGGAATGGCAACATTATACAGGGGAAACTCTTGGAACACAAAGAATTACCTGGGAGACATCTTCAAACCTGCTTAGGTGGGTAACAGAGGTGTTTAAACGAAAAGATTATCTATAATTGCTACAAATATGCCTTTCACCATACTCTGGAGTGTGCACCACACCCAGGGGGATTGTAGACCAACACAGTCTTTGAGGCCTGTTTTCTTAGCAGATCCCTTGCCAAGAGCTTGATGAAATTAGGAAGTCCCCCTTGAGCTACCCTCCAGACAGGAGGACACACAAAGGATGGCTTCATCTGAAAGCCTAAGCAAATAAAAGTCAGGGAGGAAAGTGTAACATGGAATTGTAGAGCTGGCAAGTAGCAACAACCTTGAAGATGTTTAAGTAAGAGTGAAAATTCTACCACAGAACGTCAATTTTGACAACTAAATGCCCTCCTCTCCCAAAGGTGAAGTTTTCACCCGGAATAAGGTATAAAATACAATCATTGAGCAGCAGGTTCAATAGGCACTCAAATCCTGTGTGTGGGGAAGTGGAGAGGAGATGGTCTATAGGAAAGGAGAGAATTTATCTCAGTAGGGGGTGCTTTAATACTCTCTGGAATGGCCTCTATTGAGACAGCCCTCCTCCTGTATCTCTCTTTAGGAATTTAGCATTTCCATTGAGAAATTCTATCTTCCCTGAACTTCAGGTCTCTGAGAAGCTTTTAGCATTGACGTGGTAACATTTTACTTTTTGTCTTTACATATATATATATATATATATATAATATGTGTAAATATATATGTATGTGTGTATGTGTGTATATATATATGTATATATATATATATATATATATATATATATATATATATATATATATACATATATATATATCTTTTTCCAGATCTGGACTTCTGGAGTTGTTTCTAAATCAAGAACTTCATAAAGATTCCAAAGTCACTCAGGCCTTGTCCATTAAATTCACCCAAGTTTGTTTAAAAAGAGACTGCTATATACAATCTAGCAGATCAGAAGCTTTGATGAGGGAGAGGAAAGATGTCTGACATGGAATCTTTCAAATGGTGTGACTGAAGAAGGGAAGTTTCTCATGATGAAGTAGAGATAACGCTTAATGCAAGAGACAAAACTTAGATGTCACAAGATGACACAAGAGTGTCAAGAAAGCTTCAGGGAAGGGGGAAGTATTGAACCTGAGCTTGGAAAAGGAGGCAGAAGTTGAATACAGACAACAAAAGACAGAGTGGTAGGGGCTTCAAGATGAAAATTCCATTTTACCAAATTGGTCTGTGTGACCCCAGAAAGTACCAAATAAACACAATAAATTCCCTGGAGCAAGATTGTCTTATTCATATAGCAATCCTCTCAAGAGAAATATTGGGCTTTCATTTTTCTTTATAATTCCATCACATCAGTAACATTGTTTCCTTGAGCTATTTTTGGTGATTTTTTTCTTCCTCCTCTTCCTCCTCTTCCTTTTTCTTCTTCTCTTCTTCCTATCCCTGACTATTTAATCTCTTTATGTGAAGCTCAGAATTCCACTGGGTTGAATTCAAGTTTGTGCCTTTATTTGGACTGAATTCTTGAAAAGAGCCATGCTTTGACATTGAGTATTTGTACACTAATAATTTATACAAAATAAGAATGACATCTTACAAATCTGGCTTTTATACTCTTTCTTTTTAACTTTTGTAGAATATCAGGGAAGTAATGGGACTAGAAAATTTATAATCTCATATCTACTACAGTTAGACATTTAAAATTGAATAATTTTCACTTTTCCAGAAGAGATACAATTATGTTAAAAAGAGAGCAGGGTAATAAAATGCCAGAAGGGAGCCATGGCTGAAGTGGTAGAGCACCAACCTTAGTGAAAAAGCTAAGGGACAGTGTGCAGGCCCAGAGTTCAAACCCCAGTTATCAGTACAACATGAATTAAGTATTAGTTAATTAACTAATTAAAAGTCCTGGGACTTGAGCTTCCCCTGCTCAAGGCCAGTGCTCTACCACTTGAACCACTCTGCCACTTCTGGCTTTTTCTGAGTAGTTTGAGATGAGAGTCTCCCAAATTTTCCTGCCTGGGCTGGCTTCCAACCGCCATCCTCAGATCTCAGCCTCCTGAGTGTAGTTAGGATTATAGGTGTGAGCCACCAACATCTGGCTACATCAGGATTTTAAAAGAGAAAATTCACAAAGAAGCAGAGTTGTGCAGCAGAAGCATACTGGGCCCATAAAAGAGGAAATGCAACCAAAGAAAAGAAGCATTGAAAGGAGATGAGATGGGAGGTGGAGAAGGGAAGAAAAGGTCAGATGACCAGAAGCCTCTTTTAAACTGCTCACCCCTCTCTTCATGGTCAGGAAAGTTCCAGGGAGTCTTTGTAGGGGTCTCCCCCTTGGACACACCCATTATCAGGACTCCATACCATCTGTCTGGCCCAACCTTTGGCATTCCTGTCCTTGTGGAATAGACAGAATGCATGGGCTGGAGGAGGCCATGCATGCCAGAGGTGCTGGGAGGACGGCGGAAGCAGCCTGGCTGAAGAGCCAGACACCTGTGTAAACTGCAGGAAGCTGAGGAAAGCCCAGCTGAGCTGATGGAGACACCACATGCGCACAGCCTTGGGGTAGGGGGGGGGGGGCAAAGTCACACAGAGACCTGCGTATGCGCCCTCTCGCCCCCCCCCAACTAAGTCAGTCAGGGAAATGAGCAGAGACAGAGTAACTCCAGAGAGACCGGAGAAACATGGAGAAAGGAAAGGAAATATTCGTATGTGGACAACGACCTTCCTGAAAGTGTCTACGTGAATGTGGCTATTTCTAAATGGCTTCATCTTACATTTTCACAGACAAGTAATTTGTTTTGTCACACAAAAGAAGGGTGTCTGACACCCTTCACGGAACTGAGTCCCCAGTTAATTACACTTGATAATCTATCAAGTGTCTAAACATATGAGAACACACATAGATAACAATCTTTGGGTGTTCTATAAAATATCCATGCCCAAGCCCCAGCCCAAACTTACTGAATCAGAATGTTAGGGTACAGGGTGGAAGTATTGGGTAATATTGATGCCACTCTGCTCCAAGTCATGAAGAGGCTTACATGTCACCTGTCCTGGGAAATGCAACTGTTTATCTGCTCTGTGTTTTAAAGGGAACCTGCCCAGTGCATACACATCAATGCAGAGAAGGAAAAAGAATTGACCACACACACTTTGTGTGTGTGTGTGTGTGTGTGTGTGTGTGTGTGTGTGTGTGTGTGTGTTTTGTGTGTATCTTTGTGAACCTGCCAGTACTGGGGCTTGAAGTCAGGGCCTGGATGCTGTTCCTTGGGCTTTCTTTACTCAAGGTTAGCACTCAACCACTTGAGCCACACTTCCACTTCTGGATTTTTGAAAATAAGAGTCTCAAACTTTCCTGCCCAGGCTGGCTTTGAACCATGATCTTTAGGTGGAGGCTTCCTGAGTAATTAAGATTACAGATGTGAGCCACTGGTGTTCTGCTTAACATGCACTTTAACAAAAAGAATATTAAGAAGTTTCAACCTTTCTTGTCAGGGGTGTAGACGTTAATGGAGGGGCAGACAAATGGGGAAGAGAAGGGAGGACAAATTCAGACAAAACACTTCATAGACGTGTGTGAACATGGCAACTTGAAACTGGCTTGGGAAGGGAGAGGAGGAAGAATGGCAGAGGGGTGAGGCGATTATGATCAAGAGATATTACATCCCTCAATGGGCTTGTTACACGAAAGCCCCCATGGACAACTAATGGATGCCAATTACAAAATAATACAATATAAAAAGGTTGGCTCCAAGAACTTCCACGAATACTGGAGCTTAATATCACTAAGGTTTAGTAACTCTCACCTAAGAACTTTTCTTTCTTCTTGTATTTTAGGTTCAGATGAGCGTATTGTTAGGTAGTATTTCTTAGAATAGGATCCACAACATATTAATCCCCCACAAGGCTTTGTACAGAAAAAGGTGGGACATTGAGAGCTGTTGTTTAATACCAGCAACCTCACCCATATGCCAACTATTGCAATCCGGTAGAATTAGAATTCAAGACAGCTTAGAAGCCTGTTTAATTTTATTTTAAAAAAACATTCTCCAAATTACATAATGCCCCTAAGTGTTGTGAGTAACTGATGTCACAGAGAACTCACTTCTTAAAAGCCTTAGGTATGGATGAGATAAGGAAAGATGGATGGGAGAGGTACATTGATCAAGATGCATAACCTGACTTGTTGAATTAAACCCCTTTGTACAACTACTTGGTAATTAAAAAAAAAAAAAAAAAAAGCATTAGTGCCAGGGACTCAACACCTATAACCCTAGCTACTCAGAAGTCTGAGATATGAGGATTGGGATGCAAAGTCAGTGGGATCTTTGCCTCCAATTAGCTACACAAAAATCCAGAAGTGGGGCTGGGAAGTGGCTCAATGGTAGAGTGCTTGCCTTGCATGCATGAGGCCCCGGGTTCGATTCCTTAGCACCACATAAACAGAAAAAAAAAAAAGCTGGAAGTAACGATGTGGCTCAAGTGGTAGAGCACTTGCCTTGAGCGGAAGAGCTGAGGGACAGTGCTTAGGCCCAGAGTTTGGGCCCCACAACCAGATCCCCCCCCCAAAAAAATCCAGAAGTGTTTCAGGTGGTATGTACTAGCCATGAGCTAGAAATGTCAGAACAACACCCAGGACCGGAGTTCAAGCCCCAGTACCAGAAAAAGAAAAGGCATTAAGGGGCTTAGTGCCAGTGGCTGATACCTATGATTCTAGCTATCCAGGATGTTGAAACTTAAGGATTGTAGTTCAAAGCCAGACCAGGCAGGAAAGTTTTTGTAAGACTCATCTCTTATTAACCACCAAAAAGCCAGAGGTGGAACTTTGGCTCAAGTGATAGAGTGCTAGCCTTGCGCATAAAAATCTCAGGGACTGTAACCAGGCTCTGAGTTCAAGCCCCAGATCCCCTACCTCCAACATATGCACACACAAAAACGTTAGGTTCCCTAAAAGGAGATGACTAATCACCAATCATAACTTCCCTTTTTCCTTAAAGAGAAAGAGCCACTGATTAGTAAAATTATTATTATAAAACATAGCATCACATGCTTGTATTAAAAGCACATGTACCAGCATTCAGAATTTCCCATACTTGTAAGCTCCTGACCATCCAACTAAATTATCTTCAAATACATTTTTTAAAGGCCTCTAGGAGTTTGCTCTAAACACCACTGCATGCATACCAGACAGGAAAATACTTTAGACTGAGAGCTACACAAGTCAATGGTGAAGCTAAGGACATCCTGAAAACCTGACCACACTAGCAGGAAAGAGTACATTTGGATGAGCCTCTTCCCAGATGGTCGAGTGCCCAGCTGTCCATTGGCTGTACTACAAGGTGGGAATGGGTCCTGTCTTTTCAGTTCACAGCATCCTGATGGCTTCTGAGGAATCAACATGTGAGGAGGGTGAGTATCTGGAGCCAGGTCAAATTAGTTGTTGGTAAAAAGCACTAGATTGATTCATAACTGCATAATTCACCACTCATACACATCTGCCCAGTAAGCAATGCTAGCTTGATAAAAAGGCCTTCAGAGAGTCCTGGTGGGAGGGATGATGGGAGGTGGTAAATCGGGTTGTAGCAAGGAACACAGGATGTGAGACAAAAGTCTCAAGAGGGGAATTGGGAAGATGGAAAGTAACGAGAAAGGTAAGAATATACAAACTTTTATTTGTAGACTTAATGAGCTTAGGGAAAGAGAACTCGCCCAGTCATTCCTGAGGGGCATACATAATTGGGCCTGTAAAATGAGCAAATAAAATAATTTTTTAAAGTTGAGCTTTTTATCATGGAGGGTGGCTTTTACACATGGTTTTGGAGCAAGTGGTTGCTAGGAAATATGACAGAATGAGGAAACAGACTGTAAGTGATATTTGGGGTGTGTGCATGATAGGGTGGGGTGGGCAAGATGATCTAATGTCAGTACATGTTACTGAATACATGGCTCCTCTGTGGTTGATCTGGCATCCATTTTAAGTCTTTACTTTGAGATTTCCAAAGCTCACCTCTCCAACTTGGTTTCAGATTGTGAAATTTGATCTGCATTCTTTTCAAAGCCAGTGTCCACATGGTGGATGGCGGTGGTGAGGGAGGAGAATTTAGCAAGAGAAGGATAAAAAAAATGTTTTCAATTCCATTGAGGGTTGTAGCAGGTCGAGATTTTGTTCATTGAGTCTTCGTTTTCTTAATAGAAACAGGTGTGGTTATATTCTAACCTGAAAAATATCAAATAATCTAACAGTGACGAAGGGATGATCTTTTCTTGTGCCTGTTACCCTCTTTCTTAACCAAATCCTCTCCCTTGGTCCATGCCTGAATATTCTGAAGAGCACTGAGCCATGCACTGGAAAAATCAGGGCATAGCCTCTAACTCCACAGGGTACTAAGGAAAATCACAACCACCACCTCGGTTGTTGAGGTCACAACCGTGTAGAACATCCACAGACGCCAGCTTACACAGGTTTCTTTGATATGCATTCATTGACATGGACTTTCAGAAGAGACCTTGCTAAGTAGGAACAAGAATTTCTATTACTTTTGAAGTGGTTGGATATCCAAGCTGATGCTTTAGAAGCATGAAGAATGTAAGTGTAAAGACATGCATATATGTAATACATACATTATTTTGATGGTGAATCCTATATAGGATGGTTGTCCTGTAAGGTTACACAGTTTCACATGTGGGAGAATGCTTGTACTACTATGCACACGACCCTGAGTTCAAACCCAAGTACTAAAATGAGTGTAGCACTGAGTCACATCATAGCCATGTTTGTTCAGGGGTACTCTATGATCTTCCCACAGCAACTAGTCCCCTATCGACATCTCTCAGAATCTATCCGTGAATGACTAGATTGAGGAAATACTATTCATTGTAAAAGACAAATCATGAAGATGTGCACTTGGTGTGGTAGCCGAAGCCTATAAATGAACCATTTAGGTGGTCGAAGCAGGATGATGATGAGTTCAAGGTCAGTATAGACTACATAAAAGCTTTCAGGTTAGCTTGGGCTACATAATGAGACTTTATCTCAGAAAAAAAGGAGGACAAGGAGGAGGAGGAGAAAGAAGGAGAAGGAAAAGGAGGTGGAAGAGGAAGAAAAGGAGGAGAAGGAGGTGGAGGAGGAGAAAGAGGAGGAGGAGGAAGAAGAAAAAGAAGAAAGAGGAGGAGGAGGAGGAGAAGAAGAAGAAAGTATGTATAAGATGATTTGATTTTTTAATAAGCATTCTTCACTTAATGGAAAATGTCAATGTGTCTGTTTTGATTGAAGCATCAGTAGAATAGACAGTACAAGGGGCTTTCATTGTAATAATTCTATAGATGTGTACAATGTATCTGGAACAAGTTCATTCATTCTACTACATTGTCACCAATACTGGATTTTCTACCTATAAAATTTCTCTAAGAATTACACAGGATTTTGTTAAAGCAATAGAAAATGAACTAACACATAAGAATAACAAGCAAAATTTAATTGTGTCTCTGTTTTAGCATTAAACACATGGACACTGGAATTAAAGATCCAAATCATTTACAATCCTTCAAAATAATAAATACTTAGATGTAGCAAATTGAACTAAAAGAAGTTGTAGGAGTTATATGCTGAATACTATAACATGATGATACTCTAAAGATTTAAATAACGAGAAATATGTCATGTTCATGCATTGGAAAAAAATCAATATAGTCCAAAATGTCAATTCTCCCCCAAACTCATATTCAGGTTTATTGTAATTTCAGCAAAAGGTTTCTGTAGATATTTACAAGACTGTGGTCAAATTTGCAAAGAAACAAAATAGCTAAGACAATTTTGGCAAAGAAGAAAAAATAGGAATTTCTTTATCTGATGTCTAGACTTCCAGAACTCTATTGAACACTATGTGGTATTAAAAGGAAGACAAACGGCCTAATAGACACAACACAGAACCTACAAATCAAACAAGTAGGGCTAACTGGTTTTTGACAAAGATGTGCCAGTGATCCAGTGTAGGGACAGTGGTGGTTTCAATAAATGATATTGGAACAATTAAAAATCCATAGTCAAAACAAAAGAACAGTAACCTATATTCCATAAGTTTCATGTTGCATAGCTCAAAATAGGTCATATATTTATATAAAAACTACAAAGCTTTTCCAAGGTAACTGGGCAAAAGGACCTTGGACCTAGAATTTGATGAATAATTCTGAGATATAACACCAAAACTGTGATCCACTAAAGGGAAAAAATTGTTAAGTTAGAACTCATCAAAATTTAAATCTTTTATTAAAACAGTTAAGAGACCTTGGGTCCTGGTGACTCACACCTGTAATCCTAGTGACTGAAAAGGCCAGGATCTGAGGACTATGGTTTGAAGTCAGCCTGAGCAGGAAAGTTTATTGAAGACTATTATCTCCAAAATGCTATCCAGAAAGCAGGTAGTAGAGCTGTGGCTCAAGTAGTAGAGCATTAGCTTTGAGCATAATAGGCTCAGGGACAGTGCCCAGGCCTTAAGTTCAAGCCCCACAACTGGCACAAAAGAAAAGCATTGTTAAGAGAGAATAGACAAACTACAGGCTAAGAGAAAATATTGGCCAGTAGCATATCTAACCAATGACTAGGTGCTAGAGTTATAAAGACCTCCCAAACTCACCATCATGAAAGCATATAAGCCAATCACAAAATGAACAAAAGACATAGAGACATTTCACTCCGAAGGATGCTTTTGATATTATGGCTGTGAACTCTTCACCAATTCCTAGGGCCAACAGCTTTTTCACTTGGTTCTCTTTGGAAAACCTAATAGTGTCATGTTTTATATTTAAATTTATGATTTATTTTGAATAGTACAAACACACATGTAAAGTTTTACACTAATGCCATTTATGTAAATGTAAATTTAAAACACAATGTGATACCATTATGTATTTATTAGATGAGGTACAATTTGAAATCGTGACAATGAACAAAAGACGGTGGTTCATGGGCTGGGAAGTTGGCTCAGTGGTAGAGTGCTTGCCTTGCATGCATGAGGCCCTGGGTTCGATTCTTCAGCACCACAGAAGCAGAGAAAAGCTGGAAGTGGCCCTGTGCCTCAAGTGGTAGAGGGCTAGCCTTGAGCTGAAGAGCTGAGGGACAGCACCCAGGCCCAGAGTTCAAGCCCCATGACCAGACCCCCTCCCCGGCAAAAAAAAAGACAGTGGTTCATTCATGTTATCCTTGCTATTCAGGATGCAGAGATTGGGAGGTTCAGGGTTTGAACAAAAAGAGAATATTCATTTATAGATGCTATAGTTTCAAGGAAAAGTGCTTTTAAATAATCTACTAGCATTTTTAATAGTTGGATGCAACAGAATACTGAGGTTTACCCAACTTACATATTTCTTGAAAAAAGAAAACACTAATGGAAAAAAAATGATACCTGCCTCATTTTTCTGCTGCATACAGAAAAGGCTGGTAATGTTATTAAACATGCCACTTCCATATAGCTTTGAGAACAGATTTTGGACATGCAGATTGAACAAGAAGTCAAGTTTGACAGACTCAGAGATGAATGATAAATTGAACACTGCTTCTGCTTTCCTTGGCTGACAAGAGATTTCTGTGTGCCACACAGCTAACTTAATGAATCTGATTAAAGAAATATTTATGAAATGAAACCATCAGTTGAGTAAATGATCATGTAATTATCACTGACAATGGAACAAATGTGGTGAAAGCCATGAGTAATTTAGGAAGGAACCCCAAATGCACAGTGTTGTGTCCTCACCATTTATTTTTGTCCCTAGAAAGTAATCATAGAATAACATGATGTATTCGCTTCAGGCCAAAGAGAAAGTCCATGCTCTATAAGAGACCTTAGAAGTGCCTTGCTATTCATAAGATATTCTAATAACAGGATGAAATACCAGCTCATACTTGTATTTGATAATCCCACAGGGTGGGGGAGGGGTATAATTTTTCAGATGACAATAATGTCATTGAAATTCTGACTTTTAACCCATGTTTGCTTATAGAGAGTATAGCTTTGCGGAACCTGATGAGGAAGTGAACATATTGAAATTCTTTAAGTCAGCAAACATTTCTGATAGGACATTCCTATAATTCTCTTCTAGGAAAGATGATGAGTACATGTGCCATAACCACTGAGATGAAAACAGAAACTCAGATAGAACTTTGAATGCCACTCATAGTCATATACATCCATATGTATCCCCAATACTCTAAAATGATTTTAGAAGTAGAAATAGCACACTGCCTTAACATTAATGCTGATTAACAAAACAAATTCAGCAACAAAACCAACTGTTACACAATCCTCACAAATTCTATGGGTCAGGAATTCAGAGATAATAAAGAAGCAAAGTCTAGACTTCACAATGTCTGTGGCTTCAAAGGATCCAGGTAGCCCAATTTGAATACAGATTCCTCCATATAATTTCACCTTGGAAAAACTTGGAGGTATCTGCATTCAACTTTCTGATATTTGATACTTCTTGTCAACTGGTACTTCCCCGGGCCTGGTAGCTGTCAAAGCAGGCATAATCTCTCTCTGGATTCTCCCCACATGGCTAGCATGGACTTCTTTATGACATGTTGGTAGGTCCCAAACACAAGAGTTCTAAGAAAACAAGGAGGAAATGTGTGAGATTTGGAATTCATTCACGCCATCTTCTTTGGTAAGAGCAATCACAAAACTACCAAAGTCTGGTATGATGGTACATGCCTATAATCCCAGCACTCAAAGAATCATGATTTCAAGACCAGCCTGGGCCACATAGCAAACTGGAGGCCAGTCTTGGCTACATAGTACAATCTTATTTCAAAAACAAATGAAACAAAACAAATCCTACTGGGTATCAAGGAGGAAGAGCATAAATTTTACATCTTGATAGGAGGACAGTAAACTTCTAGAAAAATGTTAAATGTAAGCTATCATTTTAGCCATCTTTAGAAAACACAAACTTACAGATGACATGTTAAAATTAAAATCAGGTTGAACACTGTTGAAAATGCACTGGGGATATTCTATTTTAGAGGGAAAAGTGCAGGGAATGAGTTAGAAGAGTTGAAATTGATTGGAACACAGCATAAGTGAAGATGTAATAATGAAATCTCCCTCCCTGTAACACTGATAAAAGTCAATCCTAGATAATGAATAGCCAGGCTACTGGTGTATATATCTAATATACTACAAGTTATTATTTTACAATGTACTCCTATTTATATTTGCTTTAAAGAAATTACTATAGAAGCATATGCTATGTAGTAGTTACCTCTTCATCTCATGTTTACTGTATTGCACTCATCAACTGACAGATCTCTGTCAACTTCTATAAGTATGTGAAAGGACGCCCTGTGATATCTGCTCAATGATAAAGTTGCCTAAAGATGACACTGTATAGGTCCATTACTCTTCCACATAAATTCCAAAGTTGCTCAAGTAAAAAGAGAAGTAATGTTTTCTATTTTGTGATTAGAGAAACAAGCAAGGAAGGGTTAAATGTCTTCCTTCCCACAAGGTCACAGAGAGAAACTATGCCATGGAAAGGGGGTGGGATTTTTCCTCCACTGTATACTGTTCTATATGTTAACCATCATGCACATGCTAAGTCAATGAATGCTGGCACTTTACATAAATATATGATGATGCAGTGCTAGATGCAATAAAACTCTGAGGCCCAAAATGTGGAAGCAATTCAAGAAAACAGATCTCACATTTTTTGCCTTTGTCAGACTCAGAATCTGACATGCTCTGATTAAAATTCAACATCTGCAGGCATTTAAAATTAAAATATACAGGTATTCATGTTTTCCTCCTTCCACGATGTTTTATTGCTTCTTTATTCATCTTAAATATTAAAAACATTACATTATTTTATTTCATATGTCGAACTGCATGTCTCCGTATATTACACATCGCCCTTTCACCCCTGAGCTCTGGTTCAAATCCAGCTCTTAGCTGAGGAAATAAAAACCATCTGAAAATATTTAGTAGACTCATCTCAAGGTCTAATGGACTACAGTTTACACTAACTTGACAAACACAACAAACAGACAGATTTACCACCAATTAGAATGTTTATATAAAAACATTCAGGAATTAATGGTATATGGCTTCATGGAAAGAACAAAGTCTATGCCTTTTTTCACAGAACTTGCAACAAACATGGAGACAAATCTGAGTTGCACCTGTCCCTCAATAAACAGGTGAGCAAGGGATCCAGAGTGTAGTAACCTGCTACCATTTTCTGGTACAGAATATAGGAGTTTGGAAAAGCTAAGAGAGTTGAAGGAATAAACTCTAAGATAAATCACCAGCTGTATAACATCATTTTTTTGCTTAGGTAAAAGCATTATTTATTGGAGCATTGACTATATTCAAACACTTGGCTAAGTCCTGTTACATGGGTGATTTCCAGAAGTCAAGAAATTCAGGTAACTTTGGTTTAAAGACAAAATTTAAAAACCCACCCATTCTTTCAAGAATCAACTTTTATAAACAGGTAACAGTATATAGTAGGCCATTTCATATTAGAGATCAATTGTCTTTGGAGGCAATGGAATGAATACACAAGGAGATATTGATTGTCAAGGACTGAACAAGATATGCCTAATATAAAAGTGCTTCTATTTTTTAAACTGTTAAATGCTATGTATTCCAAATAAAATATATCCTTGCAGACTATGAGCCTGTAATCTCTGCCCTCCATTTACTCCCTTAGCCCCACAGAGGATAACCCCTTTTCTGATGGGTTCAGTCTCCTTCCTTCTTTCACACACCTCCATCCCAACCCTCTCCTATCATAACCTTGACTTTAAGGAGTGCCTAAAGATTACAAAGCATAAACAATTGCAAGGGGAAAAGATGATCCAGATTTTTATCTGAATTCCAGAGTATACCAATATCCTTTGAGGAATCTATTCCCTGGTCCTACTCCCAGAGATTCTGATCCTGAAGGTACAGTGTAGATCCTAGGAATACACTTGTTAATAGCTTGTCAGGTGAAGTTGATGCAGGTGGATGAAGGGCCACATTTTGGGAGTAATGGTTTATTCTGTACTATAGATCTGACAATCTGTTCTAAGTGAGTTTATCAAAATGAAAGGAAAAGGCCAAACCAGTGTAAACATCCATTCTCCATCAGTTTCCTTTCCTCTATTCTTAGTACCAACAGCCTAAGAAGTTGTACCTAGGCTTAGTTTTCTTTCTCAGAAGATCTAATGTGACTGGAGAAAAAACAGCATTTCAGGTGAGAAACTGATATAGATTCCAAGTTTCTCTGAGCTGGTAACTCATGCTCTCTTCAAAACTATTTTTTGGGTTGTTATAAATTGATCCCAAGGCCTTGCTTATGTGAAACAATTCCTCTGTTCTATTACCATGTTACATCTCTAGGCCCTGACTCCATTTTTAGCAACACATTCTCCTATGAAGTGAACACACTGACAAAAAGTCCTTACTCCTGACTCACCAAAGGGCATTTGGTACCATTCTCAGCTAGTAGAGAACCATTTCTATAGTATTCTATGAGATATGCAGAAAAGTCGTGATAAGGGAAAGGAGTTACTGAATCGATATTTTGCCATAATTTTCCAGTGGTTGAAATTACCCTATTTGATAACCATTTGAAAGATGATTTACAGATTTTCAAGTTATGCAACCTGAATAGATCATTCACAGGACAGTTCATTCACTGAGAATTTGTATGTGAAGTTACTGCCAAACCTCCAATCTCCCCTCCCTGACAAATACTTTAAGACAGTGCTGTGCTCAGGCATTTAAATTTGGTAATATTAACTCCAGGAACATAACTCTGACACTCCACTTAGTAATGGAGAGACCACTCATAAAAAACCTCCTGCTTTGTTTAATTTAATATTTGACAAGCCCCTTAAAGAATGACTGTGATATTCTCACTAAATGCTTTATGTCCTGTCTTTACCACATCTGCCCCTAGAGCTTGTTCTTAGACATCTTAGAATATAATAAATCCTTCTTTCCTCACGCTCAGCCCCCAAGCAAGGAATGTTAGACAGATGATATTAATCATTGGGTACCAATCTGAGTTCTAGGTAGATACCCTGGTGATGCAAAAATGGCATATTCACACGGTGAATATCCAAAGGAGGATATTCTTCGGAGAGGATCACAAGAGCTCAATAACTATGTGTGTATGACCATATAAAACGATGCTTATCAAAATGAGCTCCAAAAAATGGAAACAAGAGGTTTTTTTGGGGGGAGGGGGATCCAGCCGTGGGGCCTGAACTCTGGGCCTGGGCACTGTCCCTCAGCTCTTCAGCTCAAGGCTAGCACTCTACCACTTGAGTCACAGCGCCACTTCCGGCTTCTTTTTTGCTTATGTGGTGCTGAGGAATTGAACCCAGGGCCTCATGCATGCAAGGCAAGTGCTCTACCACTGAGCCACCTTCCCAGCCCAACAAGTGGTTTTTTACTGTACTGTTGAAGGTTCTTTTTTATTTTTCTGATTTATTCCCTTTTGTCACTGTATTTGATTTCTGTTCCCTTGGTCTTGTATATAAGTCTATTTCTCTGGGGGAGAAAGGGAAACACAGAAATGGTGGGCTAATGGGGGGGCAGGGGAGGCTGGGAAGGGATGGGAAGGGGAAACAAAAGAGGAGGCTACAATGCTTGATAAGAAATGTACTCATTATCTTGCCCATCTAATTGTAACCCCCCTGTACAGTATTTTCACAATAAAAAAAAATTTAAAAAGAAATGGTGGGCTAAAGGATGAACCAATTCAGCATTGATATTCACTATACAATTTGTGGGGAGGGGTACTGGGAGAGAAAAAACTGCGAGAGAAGCAGGGAGTGGGTGAGAGATTCAAAATGAAATGTGCTCATTAGCTGATTTATGTAACTGTAACCCCTCTATACATCACCTTTCCAATAAAAAGTTGTTAAAGATATTTAGGTGTTGGGTCTTCGTCCCTCTCACGAAAGACGGAAGGGGTCCAAGGAAAGGTAAATGCGGCACTCAACTGTTCCCCTCAGCCCCGGAGACAATCAGACACAGCAGGGAGCCAACTCAAGCAAGAAGAAAACTCGTTTATTAACAGAGAGCAGCCCTTTTTAAAGCCAAAAAGGGTGGGTGGCATGGCAGGGGAGGAAGAGGAACCAATCACTGTCAAGGTCACACCCTATCATGCACCTAAGCTTCCACAGGCTGGTTATGCACAGAACATAAGGCAATTTGGGCTCAGCCCACTCAACTCTCTCTCAGTGCCATCTTTGCTGCCCACGTGCCCTGCAGATTCCCCCACCCCCCTTTTTTTTTTTGTTTTAACAGGATTACATTGGTAAGAATAGCATTGGCCACGCAGGGGGTTTGAGGCAAGTCTGGGGGTCGAGATTTGCCAGACAAGGCTAGGGAGGGGCCTTGTGCATGATCGAAGAGCCCTTCCCAGTTACCTCACATCCCCACCTAGCACAATAATAAACATCCTGGGCACCTGGTGTCTTTTAAGTAAGCCAGTTCCTTGTACGTGCCTTTAAGCTAGCACAGGGGTCAAGATGACCTTTGAGCTTTACTGTCAGCTCCCAAGGGCTTCCAACACCTCACATTTAGGGGGATTAAGTAAGCCAAATTCAGTTGACTCAACTTGTGTATGCTTATGGTTAGATATCAAATAAGTACAGAGTATATGTTTCTACAGCAGAGAATAGAATAGAAGCTTTCCCTGTTGTTTTCTGTTTGTTCTGATGTGCATTGCTTATGTTCCACATTGCTATTTGAGTCAGACACAATATGCATGTAAATTTTTTTGTGCATGTGTGAAACTTAGGATTCATCTCAGGACTTTGCTCTTGGTAAGTAGTTGTTCTTACATGAGAATAATTTGTATTGCAGTTTTGCTTAAGTTTGTTTTGGTAGAGTCTTGTACTTTGCATAGATCAGCCTTGGACCATACCTTCCTACCACCTATCTCCTGATAGCTGAGCTTATAGCCATACACTACTATGCCCAGCCCTTACATTTCAGACTTTCTATGAAGAGTTTTGTTATAAGCAAAACAGAAAGCAGGGTCAAAAGTATGATCTCTTGGGGAAATCCAAACTGATAGAGGCAAAGTGGTGGTGGGAGAGGGGTTCCTTATAACAAATATCAGTGAAATCCAGAGAATATTAGGAACTATTTCAAACATTTGTATTCCAATAAATTATCTAATCTAAAATGAATGGATACATTTCTGGACACATATGAGCTACCAAACTGAACCAAGCCAAACTGAACTGAACTATTAGGGAAGAAGAAGGAAACCAGAAGGAAGATTAAGAAAGGGTGAATAGGGGATTAAATATGATCAGAGTGTATTATATGTAAATATGAAAATGTCACAAAGAAATCCATTCTTTTTATAATGAATATATGCAAATGAAATATATATGTGTATATTGTGAGAAAAACTGTCTCTTTTAGAAATCAATGTGGAGGGCTGGGAAGGTGGCTCAGTGGTAGAGCGCTTGCCTTGCATGCATGAGGCCCTGAGTTCGATTCCTCAGCACCACATAAGCAGAAAAAAAAAGCCAGAAGTGGCACTGTGGTTCACTAGTGGTAGAGCGCTAGCCTTGAGCTGAAGAGCTGAGGGACAGCGCCCAGGCCAGAGTTCAGGCCCCACGACCAGACCCGAAAAAAATGTGGATTTCTTAAAAGTTTCTGCATTGGCCTGGCTCTTGATTGTTCCTCTAAGGCAATATCAGCAAGTACAGAAAGGAAAAAGAGGAACTGCTTTGAAATAAGGAAGGATTTTTGAAATGTAAGGTTTTGTCTTAACTAGTTTTTTCAAGATGGAATTAAGGCACACCTCAGAAGACACACCTCAGATTGTTCAAGAAATAGCAGAGGGTGTGGGTATATTGGGGATTTTGTTTGTTTTGTTTTTTTGGTCAATGTGGGGCTCTAATTCCAGGCCTGGGTGCTGTCCCTGATCTCTTTTACTCAAGACTAGCACTCTACCACTTTGAGTCACAGCTCCACTTCTGGTTTTCTGGTGGCTAATTGGAGATGAGTCTCAGGGACGGACTTTCCTGTCCAGGCTGGCTTCCAAGGAACCTCAGATCTCAGTCTCCTGAGTAGCTAGGATTACAGTTGTGAGCCACCAATACCCAGCTTTATTTTGAGATTACTTGCATACTGTAAATCTTATTTCAATATCTTTTAATGGTCACCTTATGTAAATGCATTCTACACTATTCAAACTAGTCCATCTCAAGCAGATTGTGAACCTGAGTTCAATCAATCTGGGCAGAGGAGCCTAGCCTATCCTGAGGCCCCCAGTCCTCCTACTCATGCCTCTCATAACGACAGTGACAGGCATATGTCACCATGCCTGACTTGTTTATTGAGATGGGTCTTGCTAACTTCTTTCTTAGGCTGGCCTTGAACTATGATTCACCTAATCTCTACCTCCTATGTTCTTGAATTACTGGCTGAGCCATCATATCCCACTAAGAGTACTTTTCAAGAATAAGATAAAAACAACTTTTATTTGGTACAAACTGTCACATTTACTGAACTCACTAACCACAATTCAAAATTCACTAACCACACCACTATTATCATGCACTGTACATTAATAATGGTGTAGCACTATATACAGCTCCCCTTTTATTTCCAGAAGTATAAAATCATAGTAAACAGACAAGACTTAGGATGAGGAAACAGAAACAGGTATAAATCCCAGTAGTTTCTGAGGCATCTGCAGAAACTAGGAGTGGGGATGATTTTTTTTTCTATTTTCCTAAGAAAATAAGAAATATCAACCTAATATATGTGGCTCTAGAATTTTTGTTTCCCACCCCACTGGTTTTTCTCTATCATATTATGATCTACTAAGTACACGATCATTTCTTCTCTTTCACTCTCTGTGTCCTCCTTCCTTCCTCCCTCCCTCCCTCCCTCTTTCTTTCTCTTTCAAATGGACCTTCAGGAAAATACAGGTTGACTATAGTTTTGACAGCTTTTCTATCCTATTCTTGGATATCAATTCATTAGCTTTCTATATGCAATTATTTATTTTCATTTCCTCTTTGGCCTTAAGAGAAGGTGAATTATAATATTGTCTCTAGAACCTCCTTACCTTCACTAAGAGCTATTCACTAAGAGCTATTTTGATATTGAAACAAGTGCTATCAAATGAAGGAACCCACATCTCACCAAAGTCATCTCCTGAGGATCACTGTAGCCCAAGAGCAGCCCTTCCTCCGAGGTCTCTAAACCATTCCAACACTTATCCCAAGGCAGTTTATATTCTTAGGTGTTTTGCACATCTGTCTTTTCTACCAGAACACAACTTGCTTGATGAAGGGGCCATCTGTTTTACATCTTTGCTCTCCCAATCCTAGTCTGGGGGCAACGCCTATAATGTAGTATGGCCTAGTGTTTAAGAATGTAGCTCTGGTCTTGGAGTGAGCTTGAACTATAGTTCAGCCACCCAGAGGTTATATGGTCTTTGGAAAGTTGCTTATGCTCCCAATGCCTCGATTTTGTCGATACACAGAATAAAAATAATAGCCATTCTTTTTCATAAAACTGAATAACAACAATTTAAAGAATATTAACTAATTGCAGTAACCATGTTCTAAATGTTCTGGAATATTGGAATACATGTTTGCCAAAATAAAAGTTGATTATAAATATATATTGGATAGATACATAGATAGATATATACATAATTTATACATAGATTAGTAGATAGGAAGATAGCTACATAGATACAATCGCTACAATTTGTGGGAAAAAAATTCAAACAAGGCAGTAGCCATGCTAGTATGAAAATTACAGGCTAATAGAAAGATTAAGCCACATGTAAATAAATAAAATACTCAATAGAATCTGTTAACTACACCAGAAGCAGCAGCAAAGTGTAGCAATAGTTCAGAGAAAAGGAGAGGACAAATGATTTCCAACACAGATCAGTGAAGGCCACATGGCTGAGTGGAGGCATCTTTCAACATAATAGAGCTGTGTTTACAAAACATCTGTTCCATCATCTTCCTCAGAATTCTTTCCCCTGGATCTGAGGAGAATTTTTTTTAAGTCATCTGTTACAATAGAGACCAAGATGTAGTCAGTCAAATTTGCATCTCCTTTTGAGCTAATATCTTAAATTCCAAATTATGTTTTTGAACAACAAGGACAGGGGATGGGTATTCCCTAAGGGTAGCCTGCTGTTTTGTGCAACTAGAAAAGTTTTGCTGCCAAGCATCAGAGACATACGCATGAGTGTAACACCAGGAGAGCAGCCAAGGCCCCACTCAGGCTGCTTTTATTGTTTGTCTAAAAGGGATGTTTTTCCAAGCAAATTGAATTGTGTTCCAAAAGAAGATCCATCATCCTTGTCTTTGTGGTTGTGCAGCAGGAATCAAATTGATGGGCTGATGGGTGCCTGGGCCAAAAGAAAAGATGCTCCAAATCGGAGACCCCTCCCTTTGCCTGGTCCTTTTCAAGAACAAGAAAAATCTTTGGAATGAAAATGCAGTATCTGACCTTGAAGGAACCTATCCCTAGGGTTTGAGTCTCTGGAAGTTTTGGAAAGTTAGGAAACCAAAGCACCCACTGGGGTACTTTTCTTTACACAGATGAGTGCAGAACCATCTTACACCTGTCTCAAATTCTGAAGCACCAAGTCAAACTTGGGAATTTAGATGATTATAAAGTATATAGCCCAGATTTCCAATCCCAGAAGAACTATTAATTGTATCATGGTTATTGGTAAGCTTCTTTTCCTTCTCCTTTTCTTTTCTTTTCTTTTCTTTTCTTTTCTTTTCCTTCCTTCCTTCTTTCCTTCCTTCCTTTTTTCCTTCCTTCCTTCTTCCTTCCTTCCTTTCTTCCTTCCTTCCTTCCTTCCTTCCTTCCTTCCTTCCTTCCTTCCTTCCTTCCTTCCTTCCTTTCTTTCTTTCTTTCTTTCTTTCTTTCTTTCTTTCTTTCTTTCTTTCTTTCTTTCTTTCTTTCTTGTTTTATTTTTATTTTTTTTGTCAGTCCTGGGGTTTGAACTCTGGGCCTGGGGCATTGTCCCTGAGCTCGTTTTGCTCAAGGCTAGCACTCTACCATTTCAATCACAGTACCACTGTGATTAATTGGAGATTAGAGTCTCATGGGCTTTCCTGCTATAGCTGGTTTCAAACCATGATCCTAAGATCTCAGCCTCCTGAGTAACTAGGGTTACAGGTGTGAGCCACTGGTGCCTGGCTCTGGTAAGCATTTTTTTTTTGGGGGGGTGGTCCGGTCATGGGGCCTGAACTCTGGGCCTGGGCGCTGTCCCTCAGCTCTTCAGCTCAAGGCTAGTGCTCTACCACTTGAGCCACAGCGCCACTTCTGGCTTTTTTCTTTTTGATTATGTGGTCCTGAGGAATTGAACCCAGGGCCTCATGCATGCAAGGCAAGCACTCTACCTCTGAGCCACCTTCCTAGCCCCTCTGGTAAGCATTTTTGAAGGTTAAAACTGCAACTCTCTTATAATTGAGCCAAAATGTTTACCTGTTCATGTTTTAAATTAATACTCTGTTTGTACTTGTGAACTTTTTTTTCAATATATCTTATAACAAAGTAGGTTGTTTTCAAATGACCAAACAGAGTCGTGTAGACTTTGAATACCCTCGCCCAGAACCATTCCCTAAAGACTAAATCTAGGACACACAGGGCCCACAATACCAGTCATTTCTCAACCAACTCTCATCTTCTCTGACTCCAGGCTCATTCTGAGAGATTCATTTCATGCACCATCTCCCTAAGCCACTACCACTACCATGGTTTATCCTACCCCTTTCCTACTCCCCATAGTAGTGGAAGAGGTCAGGTCTGTAGTAATACTGACTTTCCCTCTTCTCTTTTTAAGAAAGAGATCTGCCTCATTCCAATATCTTCTCCCTGGCAACAACATTTCCAGATCTTTCTCCTGGGCCTAGAAAATATATTAATGTCTATTTCTCTTATGTGTGTGTATGTGTATGTGCATGCATGTATCCACATACATGCGTGCATGCACATATGTGTGCATGTGTGTTAACATGGGGCTTGAATTCAGGGCATTATGGTCTTGTTGGTTGGTTTTTTTTTTTCTCTCAAAACTGGCACTCTACCACATGAGTCACAACTCCATTTTGGGCATTTTGCTAGTCAAGTGGAGCCTCCACAATTTTTCTGTCCTGGCTTTCTTTGAATGAGAATCTTTAGATCTCAGCCTCCTGAGTAGATAGGACTAGAGGTACAAGCCACCAGCACTCAGCTTGTCTATTTCTTAAGTCATCATCCTGATCTTCCCCTTTGTCATTTATTGATCATTGTCTCAGTGTTTTATGCATTTTATCCAACAATAATACAATAAATTAAACATTATTGTTAGGGTTTGAACATGAAATGCTTCCCATAGGCTCATCTGTTGAATGCTTTATTCCCAGCTGATGGGCTATTTGGGGACATGATGGAAAAAGGAAATCTGTCAGTAAAGTTGTGCCTTCGAAGGTTATACCAAGTCCTCAGTCCCTTCTCTCTCTCTCTCTCTCTCTCTCTCTCTCTCTCTCTCTCTCTCTCTCTCTCTCTGCTTCCTGTCTATCATAAGATGAGCAGCCTCTGCCACATTCTCCTGCTGCCATGATGTTCTGCCTCACCATCAACAGAGCCAAAGATTGTATGTTGAAACCATGAGCTGAAAGAAACAATTCCTTCCCTTTAAGTTATTTGCTCAGGTATTTGGTGACAGTGATAACAAAACTAATACACAGTCCTGGCAAATTAAGTTTCCAATCTCACCTCTTGGAGGAAAAGTCAAATTCCACTATTTGGTTCTTGGTCCCTTCCTCTTTATTTGCTATGATCTGTTTTTAAATCACGCTTCCAAATTTCTTTGCCAAAATGTCTACAGATAAAGTTGATCCTCCCTCCACCCCATATAAACAGTAATTCCTGCAGATTCTTGAACTAGTTCACATTCCAACAACCTTGTTTCTCCTGGACTGCTGACATGGAAACCAGATGGGCCAGGCCCCTTCCTTCCACACTTAGTGCTCTGATCATTTATTTCTCATCAATCCTGTTTGACTTGTCATCAAGCCTGGGCACTCTCTCTCTCTCAAGCTTCTCTCCAGTTTGATAAAACACAACTTTCCGAAGATCAGTTCCTGTAGCAAAAGGATATACTGGAGTTGGTATTTGTTAATTCATATCATTAATGTTTTTTATATTTGTATCTGTGGATTTCAGACAAACCTGTCAATTGGCTGTCAAGTTCCACTATGCTTAGGGAATATTTAAGACTTTAAAATATGAGCTGATCAAAAGAAATGTTAGGTACACAAAATCACAGGTAGTATAAAGATGGGAGTCAAAAATTTATGAAGGCAGTATTCAAATTGTGAAAACTCAAATCTTAAATCTGTTCATATACCTATTTTCTCTTATAGCAAATCTGTCTCCAACTATTGCCAAACCTACAATCATATATATATATATATATATATATATATATATATATATAATTTGTTTTTAAATTTTAACCCCATAGACAAAATTCCACTAAGCAGTCTATTGAAACTATCTTTGAATGTGTCTTCCAGCAAAAAGTGCAAGAGCCATTTTCAATGATGTTGCCACTAAAATATAATATAACTCCGTACCAGTAAATACTACCATTGCTCCTTGCCCCAGAGTTTGAGAGAGTTAAAGAATGGCTTAATAGCTGAAGAAGTAAATTTTCATGGTAAAACAGATACAAGTTGCAATCACAATATCTTATTACTGCCACCCTTTCCCAAAGTCTGTCCCTAGGCTTGCTGACAACCTGCCTCCACTGTGTCTGTGTCCATCCTACCTCCCAAGGTGACTTCTCATTGCCAGCCCCTCTACCATCCATTACACACATTGGTTTGATATTTCTTGTATCCCTTCCTCCAAATCCAACCTGCTTCCTCACTCCCCGTAGAGCTCTTGGGTTACAGGGTATCCATCTTTCTAAGTTGTCTCTCCATCTTGTACGGATTTCTATAACTCATAACCTTGATCCCACAGTTTTCAGATGAGCTTGATGCTCCCTCTAGCCTACTCCAGCTCTCTCCTCACTCTTTATTGAAAGTTTCCAAGCATGACTTGGCTCCCTGATGATTCAGCAAAGTCACCTACTAAAGTTGACCCTACCACATGCCATCCTTCTCACCCATTTGAGATTTCTACCAGTCATTCAAATATTCTCACCATCCATGTGGTTCTAGATCCTGGTGTAGATCCCTTCTCCTTACCTTATTCAAGGTTACTAGTTGGATGACTGCAATATCCAGCACCTGGAATCTTCTCCTCTGCCAATTGACATAGCTGTTTCAGAATTCCCTTTATTCATTATTCTTGTCCTTCTTTGTCTTTCTCCTCTATTTTCTCTATCTTCTCTGTGCCCAGTGTGTCCCCTGCAATTCTATTCTTGTGTCTTCTTTTAGAACTATAATCTATTCAGTGAATCAGTTCTATACTTACAAATCTTCACTGCTACTTGGCAAAGCCTGGTGGCTGAAGTCACATATATTAAATTTTTGTGTTCCAAAATGTCACCAGTTTTTCCTGATTTCTTTAATACTGCTGTTGGCAAAACTATCTCTCTAGCCATCTAACATCAAATCCATCAATCATTACTATATGTTACCTCTCCATTCCCGGAGATCTCTTTAATTTTTTTCTACGTTAGTCTTTCAACCAGTCTCTCTTTCATTCACTTTCTGGTAAGATGAATATTGTTATACCCATTTCATAAATGAAGGGTTGGAGGTGGAGTAATTTTTCCAGTATCAGAAATCGAGTAAGGGAAATAAAGTTAAACTTCAGGCCAGTCTTATGCCAAAAGTTGGGCTTTTCCCTCATCAATCTATTCTGAAAATAGATATTGTTCCGTAAAGTAAGAATAATACACACAAAGTTATCCTTACCTATCACTTATGTATCTATGTATCCACCTGTCTTTATATATATAATTATATTGTTCTTATATGTTATTATAAATTCCCTTCCCCATTTTCTTTGGATCTAATAAAATGTGCCATTTTCTTCTCCAAATCCTTTAACAAATCTCAACTCCAGTTTATCCTTTCACTACAGCCTCCGTTCATTGTAGCCAACCTCCTTGTTGGTCCTCTGAACTACCCAATATTCATTTACAGTATGCCTTCCTTATGTGTATTCTACTCTGCAATACCACCCAACCTTTTGTCTCTCCCTCAAAGACCCAAGACGTCCCCCTCTACAATATCCTTCAGGGTTAATTTTTAAAAAGAAATAATGCTTTTTTTTCTCTACCCCAATAACCTACTTATGTAATCATCCATCTGAAACTAGAAATATTTCACTCAGGAATTTATTTGAAAAACTAGGAAGATTGAGGGGAGAGATTGGGTTGGGAGGAATGAAGGAAAATGATAAAAGGGGTGACATCAATCAAGATTTTTTTTGTAAGGGGAGACACAGAAAACTAGACACTATGTTAAAAATGAACTATACAATTTTTAAGGTGGGCATAGGAAGGAAAAACTGGCAGAGTACAGGGAAGGAGTGACATTGTCCAAAAAGAAATGTACTCATTATCTGACTTACATAACTGTAACCCCTCTATACATCTCCTTTATAGTAACAATAAAAAATTTTAAAGATTTATTGCACTTATAAACTGATCTGTTGGAACGGTAACCCAGATACTTGAAAGATAATAATAGATAATTAAATAAATTAATTTAAAAATAGGTATTTGTAAACTTACCAATTGACTGTCACCTCATTGTTTGTTTATGACACTCTACATCTGTCCTGTTATGAAATTATCTTGGGAGAACTCAATCTGTTTTAGACCATTTAAAGCATTGTTTCTTAATTAGTATACTGTGAAGTCAGAGAGAGATATTCTCTCAGAGAGAAATGCTCCCTCCTGCCAACTTCTGACTGGGGAAGTGGGATGTGGAGATGAAGTATAGGCAAGGCGGGAAGAAAAGATGCCACACTGTCTGTCATGTGCCCAGATAGTGTATTAAGTATCTCTAAAAACATCATAGTGCATGAAGTATCTCTAAAACATCATCTGTGTAAACATAGTCTCTTCATCCTGGAGGCTTTGCCAAACATCTCAATTACTTTATCCTGATAAATAAATGCCATTGGAAGGGGGATCATTAAGTCGAAACGGGCAATAAATGCTAGCTTTGAAGTCCATGTGCGTGAGAGCTGTTGAAAAATATATCTTAGTTAGCATAATAGTTGTACATATTTATGGGGCACCTGTATACAAGATAAAATGATAGATCAGAGAACTTCACAAATTTATTGTATAATTTTGTGTCATGTATATTTTTGTACATAATATTTTTTAAATTCTGTTACTTGTTGTCAACAATAACTATCCTAATGTGCTAGTGAAAAATAAAAGCTATTCCCTCTGAGCCCCTGTGCCCATTAGCTTTTCTTTGCCAGTGGCTTTTTTCTGACATTATCACAGATTCAGTCACTACTGGGGACATTTGACATCTCTCTGTGTGACATGTCATATTAGTCAAACTTTCCAACATTTACTTATGTGGTTACATTATACAGAACACATAATGTGATTTCATTTTTAAGAAAAATTATAATCTCAATGCTATGCAAATGAGTAAGGGCGGCTGGGATAAAATTTCCAGTGACATTATTACCCATTCAGCTTCGAAGCAGAGACAACTGTCTCTAGAAATAATATATTAGGCAATTCAGAAAACAGCACTCATGATGACAAATGTTCTGTTGCTTCTTGGCTGTCCCCAAGATGTAAGATTGAATAGAAATGACCTTGTCAGAGGTTGAGGCAGAAGGATCATAAATTCAAGGTCAGCCTGAGTTACAAAGTGAGACCCTGCCTCAAAAGAAAATAACATTATATATAGATGTGATTCTTAATCATATATATGAGATTAAGCTAATGAATTAAGTACCATAAGCATTTAATGCATCAGTATCCAGTACTTACTATGTATAAATTAGCCAAAGCACTTTCTTTGGGACTATATCATGAGAGAAACATCCTCTCACGATGTATTGAGTTGACCTTATATTCAGACACTTGTGGTAAGTTTGAGTGCATAAAATGGGAACAGGGCCGCGGGCCCTGATTCTAGCTACTCAGGAGGCTGAGATCTGAGGATTGTGGTTCAAAGCCTGCCCAGGCAGGAAAGTCCATGAGACTCTTATCTCCAATTAACCAACAGAAAACTGGAGTGGTTCTGTGGCTCAAGTGGTAGAGTGCTAGCCTTGAACTGAAGAGCTGAGGGACAGTGCCCAGGCCCAGAGTTCAAGCCCCATGACCAAGAAAAAAAAAGGGGTAGGGGGACAGGGAAAGAGGTTTGGATAGACAGACATCTAGATGACAGACTAGCTCCGGAGAAAAGAACAGTGACACGGTCTCTAACTTTTTTTTCAAAGCAAGGTCACAAGTGTGTCCTGTACTAAGAAAGATTGGGACATTGTGGTCCAGAGGACAAGAACTGATTCACTTGAGCTCATTTTGTTTATTCCCAGAACGGCAAGTGCTCAGTGGATATTATTCATTGGTGCTTGGATGTGCTAGCGGCATGTTCACAACAGCATCCTTCCGATCGGTTACATAACAGAAAAGAATGGCATCTGGAAAACACAAAAGGTGGAGAAAAGGTTCAACGTAATGAAATCATGTGTGATGCATCTTTAACCCCCTTTATGAGTTCCGGTTGTTAGTTGTTTAAGCCCACTTTTGGGCTTTTTGCCCAGCTAAAAAGGGCCTCCTTTTGTGGAGCAATTGTAATGTATAGTCATATCTTGAACCCTTGCCAGCTAAAATTCTTGCATTAGGTTCCATGGCTGTCTGGTCCACCAAGACAAATAAGATGGAGCCCAACCCCTTGTTTGATTGCATTGTTCACGGTGCTGAGCAGTGATTTTCCATATTGGACTGTCTTTGTACTCACCCCAAGAGGAAGGGTGAGCCTAGTTTATTGAGTCCTCATTTCTCACAAAGCAGCAACATCTGGAGGGCTGAACAGTTTGTTGGCAGGTCCAGCCCGAAGGAATTCAGCCACGGTTCCGATTGGCTCTTATCAGTAGGTGTCACTAAAGACAGATTTGGAGACAGCAAAACAAATAAGCCAATTAAGCAATGCCAAGAACAGACTATTTTATAGTCATCTCTGTTCTTTTTTATTGTTATTCCAACTGCACAAGTTTCAAGATTATAATTGTTCCCTGGTTTGCTTTACCTCCTCCACCCTACACCACTGCAAATGTAATTTTCCCCTCTTTTTCCCCAAGTGCTTCTCTTTAGCGTTAGAGAGAGGGACATGTAACTAATATATTTATTTTGTGGTGCCTGGTGTAGGGGGCTAGCAAAATACAAACAGATGAAGGAGATTCATTCTAATACTATATTGCAATAATGCTCCAGCTAGGTGCACATCTGCCAACAGGCTAGTGAATGCTGTACTAGCTCCTTCAACTCTACACTGTGAGACAGGTAACAATATAGAGAACATCCATCCCACCTTGATCATGATGCTCTGGCCCCCAGGGGACCAGAAGTCTGGCCAGAGGCCACATATTGCTGAAAAGGTTAGCAGCAGACACTCCAGGTATCTTCCTGGAGAGCATCTAGACCTGTTCCTCACTGGCTTCAGTTTTTAATAGCTAGGGCTCCTCCCACCTCTTTGCAAAGATACAAGCCTAGTGGGGAACCCTAACTTCCTAACTTTGGTCCCTGAATATATGCAAAACCACATGCGGTCCTCAAAGTTACTTGAGAAAAGTGTGATGGATTTTTTTCTCATGATAGACTGAACTAGGCAACACATATTTGGCTTCAGATAAAAGCATAAAAAGCTCCTAACAGAATATCAGTAAGTTGCTCTTTGAGGGTTTTTGTTTGTTTGTTTGTTTGTTTGTTTGTTTGGACAGCACTGAGGGTTTGAATCCAGGGCTTCTTGCTTGCTTGACTTTCTTGCTCAGTTGGTACTCTACCACATCAGCCACACTTCCAGCCCAACGATTTGCTGGTTAGTTTGGAGATGGACTCTACTCACTATGGATGCTGTCTGAATGCATTCTGGTAGGTGTTCACATTCTTTCTGATTTCTGGAACATTCTAATATATCTGGTTGACTTAAAGGTCAAACCAATGACTTTCTTTTCTCGTGTATGTGTTTGTGTGTGTGTGTGTACACGCACCTGTTCTGGGGCTTAAACTCAGGGCCTGGCACTGTCCCTTTGCTTTTTTGCTCAAGGCTGGTGTTCTGCCACTTGAGCCACAGCTCCAATTCTGGCTTTTTCGGTGGTAAATTGGAGATACAGGTCTCATAGACTTTCCTACTTAGGCTGACTTCAAACCAAGATCTTCAAATTTCAGATCTCAGTCTTCTAAGTAGCCACAGTTACAACCAAGAGTCACCCAGGTCCAGCAAAACCAATGACTTCTAGCTCCAAAGTACATATAGTTATAAATGTAAAAAATTATCATCATAATAACTGCAGCTGTGGCTTATTGGGCACTGTATCATTTCATAGAAGCCCACAAATCTGGAAAATAGATGTGACTATTATCCCCATGTTACATATGAGAAAGATGGAATGAAGCCCCATGGTTTGCTCAAGAGGATATCATTAGAAAACTGTAGAGCCAGGCTTAAAGTGATCTGTCTAACTCGAAACCTGTCCTTCTTACTGAATGCTTTACCACCTCCTCTCCTCACATGGAATTAGTGGCAGTAAATCATAAGAGAGGGAGAATGAGGGCATATTTGGACGTGAAGAGAATAGAGAGTGAAAACAAACGAGCAAAGGCTAGCTCTGCACTATAGAATTTATTGCTGGGATGTTGGTGTTTAATATATGCTGGGCACAGAAAGGTATTGCTCGTTTCCATGGCTGGGGATTAGTTACATTCGTGACACTGTCATCTAGTCCCCAGGCACAACAATGAATGAGTAGTGACCCTAATTTTCACCATGAGCATTCTCCCCTGGCATCTTTCTGCAGTGTCAATATCTGCAATGTCTGCCAGGTCCAAGTGACATGATGTCATTTTCATTTATTGGATGTAATTACTAAATTATACGGGCTATAAATCCACATTCTTGTGCTCTCCAAGAAAAATCATCCTGTGAATAGAACATTACAGAAAACCAGCACCCAGAGTGCTCTGGCCCTGAGATGTTCCCACAGCCAAGTTCCTCTCCTCAGAACCCACAGAGACCTAATCTTACACTCTTTATTTATGATTGAAAATTTACAGTCTAAAGGAATACAGCTAAAAACTTATAAAAGTATTACTCAACACATTTCAATCGATTTTATAATTTATAAAGTACCAGAACACTTCGTTTTTAAAAGGGATTTTCCCCCAAAAAATGACTGTGTACTCTATAAGACATAACATCTTCAAAATAGACATACTCCAGAACATTTCAAAAAACATGCTTCATCCTTTATCCCCCATAAGAAACATCCTTATGGAATTTAATTTGTGACAAAACCTATGCTCAGAAAAACAACTTTTGAAATTTAAGCTACCTACCTTTGTCATTCCAGTGGCAAGTAAGAGAAGAGCTTTTAATGGAGGGCGGTTGTATTCTGTTGTGATATGATATGTTTTATCCACCTCAATCAAAATACAGTAATAGCATAACTAGTGAGCCAGAGCCATACAACTTAGAACAAATCTTACTAGAAGTCCTAATCTTGGAAGATTCATTTACAAAATCCAAATCTGTAAACAATAAAGACTTACTAGAAACAGGATACTTTGTCATTATTGCAAAGAAGACAAGAATAAATGATATTTTTCATTCAAGATCATTATACAACTAAAAAGCAAGATGGGTGTCTTGCAACAGTTGTCTTTGGTGGAATAAAAGATAGCCTCCACAAGAAGAATCAGTAAAAGCTTTTAGAAGAGGTTGCCATTGAAATGGGCCTTGAAATATAGTATCAGAAAGTAGATAAATAGCTGAGTCCTGGAGGCTTCTACCTATAATCCTAGCTACTCAGAAGGCTGAGAACTGGGGATCAAGCCAGCCTAGGCAGACAAATTGAGAGACTGTTATATCCAATTAACTAGAAAAAAAAGCTGGAACTAGAAGTGTGGTTCAAGTGGTAGAGCACCAGCCTTGAGCAAAAAAGCCAAGTAAAAGCATGAGGCCCTGAGTTCAAACCCCAGCCCCAATACATACTCACACTCACACATATATAAGCACAGATACACACACACACACACACACACACACACACACACACACACACACACACATAAGAACAGCTTGAGAAGTCAAAGAGAAACCAAAGAATATAGTGGAAATATATCATACATATTATGTATATAAATATTATTCATCTTTTATATAAATATAGAAGGAGACTGGGACTAAAAAACTAAGAAAAATATCATTTTATGATAAGCCTGATAGACATACTAAGAGTTTTGTATATCAATGGTTGGCCTGTTTTAGTAATCAAGGAAAGAAAAAAGTATTTTTGATTCATGACAGACAGAATGGTAGTTTTGTCATCACAAATGAGGTGAGGAATAAAAAGGTTTTTTCATTAGATGGAAAACACAGTATCTGATTTTGGACACAATGAGCTTGGTTGCCACCTGTGCATGTATAAGCAATCCCCTAATTTAACTGTAGCAATAGAAGTTACTGGAACTCATCAGTCACAAGGAAATAATGCAGAAGAGTTCACTTGTGCAGATCAGGAGGCAAAATATTGAAGGATGGTCAAAAGAGATTAGAGAAAAAACACACATAAAGCCCTGAAGACCTGAATTCAAACCCAGACTGTATTTCTTAAGAGCTGTGTAAACCTCAAGTTTGTGTGTGTGTGTGTGTACATACTTGGGTTGAACTCTGGGCCTTGTATTCTTTTTTTGTACATATTTTTGTTGTAAAGATACTGTACAGAGGGGTTACAGTTACATGATAAGGTAATGAGTACATTTCCTATTGAGCATTATTACCTCCTCCTTTGTTTTTCCCCTACCATCCCTTCCCTCCCCTCTTCCCCAACTTTTCCTTCCCCCCGCCCCACCACCGAAGTTGTAAAGTTTGTTTTCAACATAGTGTCTTGTACATCTCATTGTTACAATGGATCAACCTGTATCCTTATTTAAGCATTTTGTTATTTCCCTTCCCCTCCACAAATTAGAAAACTGTATGTACAAAATGCAGGTCACCGGAATCAGATACAGTGGAAACAGGGGTTATATCATGGGGGAAGAACATACAAAAGAAACAAAAAAATCACATAGTACATTAAAAACAACAGCAAGAAAGATTAAAAAATACTTGTGTCCCTATTTTAGGGTTCATTTCACTTAGCATCATCTTATATCATCATCTATACATAGCTTCTGACCTTTTCTGCTTGTCCTAGACAGATACTAGTTATTGCAAATATAGGAAACCATGGGACCTATGTTTCTTTGGGCCTGGCTTACTTCACTTAATATAATTTTTTCCAAGTCTTTCCATTTCCTAACAAATGGGGCGATGTCATTCTTTTCTGATGGAGGCATAGAATTCCATTTTATATATACATATATATATACATAAATATATATATATATATATATATATATATATCACATTTTCTTGATCCATTCATCTACTGAGGGGCATCTGGGTTGGTTCCATATCTTAGCTATGGTAAATAATGCTACGATAAATGCTGGTAGCTTTAGTATAGCCTTATTTGTGATCATTTAGGTAAATTGGGCCTTGTATTCTTGCTCAGCTATTTTATTCTTGGCTAGTGCTCTACTACTTGAGCCACACCTCCACTTGTGGGTTTTTTTCCCTGCTTTTGTGTGTGTGTGTGTGTGTGTGTGTGTGTCAGTGTTGGGGCTTGAACTCAGGGCCTATGCTCTGTCCCTGAGCCTTTTTTTTTTTTTTTTTTTGCTCAAACAAGGCTAGCACGCTAGTACTAGAACCACCACTTCCAGGTTTTTTGGGTAGTTAATTGAAGATAAGACTGTCATGAACTTTCTTGTGCAGGCTGGCTTTGAAACAGTTCTCAGATCTTAGCCTTGTAAGTAGCTAGGATTAGAGGTGTGAGCCACCAGTACCCAGTCACTTCTAATTTTTTTTATTAATTAATTGTAAGTAAGAGTCTTCTGGATTTATCTGATGGGGCTGACTCCAAACCTGGGTTTTCAGACAACTGAGTAGCTATGAATTAAGGCATGAATCTTAAATTCTTTTTTGACAATTAAATTGAATGCTTATAAAAAGCAATAGTAAAATAAATATAAAAATTGTTAAAAAGATATTATTAGACATTTTATCAAAGCACATGAATAAACATGTGAAAAGACACTTGGCTTCATTGGAAAAGTAAATTACAATCACAATGAAATATCATTACACATCAGAATGAAGGATGTAAGAAATTGTCACAATACCAAAATATATTACATAACTGATACACTATTTAGAGCATGGACAAAGGTTCAACCACTCTAGGAAATAGCTAGCAGTTCATTAACAACTAAATATGCAACTGCCATATAACCTGGCAATTGGATTCTTGAGTATTTGTCCTGGAGAAATGATCATTTATATATACAGAAAACATTGTACATCACTCATTATACCCAAAATCTAATGTTCCTCAACAGGCAAGTAATTAGACAAACTTCTGTACATCCACTCTATACCCCACAAAAGTCCATGAAGCAAATTGGACAACTATTCAGAGAACTATGATGAATGAAGACTAAGCCAATCCCCAAAAGTTACATACCACAAGATTCCATTGATACAGTGTTCTTGAAAGAACACAATTATAGAAAGTGTAAGTAGCAGCCAACCATTAAGGTGGGAGTTGGGTTGGAAAGGTTGTGATTATAGTTTGTAAAAAGGCAAAGTGAGGGTCTGGGGGTTGATGGAAATGTTCTACTTCTTGTCGGTATTGATGTCAAGGTTCTAGAGGTGATAGTATGCTTCTAGTGGAGAAACTAGATTAAGTGTACTTGAGGTCTCCATGTCACTTGTACAAGTGTGTGTGGATCTCTAATTACTTCAAAATAAAAAGAGCTAAATTTCAAAGTACTTTTTTTTTTAATTGTGAAAATACTGTACAGAGGGGTTACAATTACATGGGCAAGATAATGAGTACATTTCTTATTAAGCATTGTAGCCTCCTCCTTTGTTTCCCCTTCCCATTCCATTCTTCCCCACCCTCCCACCCAACCCTCCTCCCCCCCCCCCACCAAAGTTGTAAAGTTCGTTTTCAACATAATGACTTGTACGTCTCATTGTTGCAATGGGTCCACCTGTATCCCTATTTAAACGATTTGTTTTTTCCCTTCCCCTCCACAAATTATAACATCAAATAAGTGAAAGCAGGGGTTATACTGTGGGGGAGGGACACACAAAGCAACAAAGAAATAATCTTATAAATGTGTTAGAAACAATTGCATGAAAGAAAAAAACATTTGAATACATATCTTAGGGTTCATTTCCCTAACATCACCTTATCTGACCTTTTCTGCTTTTCAAAGTACTTTTAACCTCAGTTAACCTCCTATATTTAGATGAGCTTCAGTCAGAAATCACTGTATGACAATAGTCTGTTTGGAAAAGAAGAGAGGGAGGAAAAGGAAGGGTGAGAAGGAGGAAGGGAGGGAGGGAAGGAGGAAGGGACAGGGGAAGGAAGGAAGGAAGGAAGGAAGGAAGGAAGGAAGGAAGGAAGGAAGGAAGGAAGGAAGGAAGGAAGGGAGGGAGGGAGGGAGAGGGAGGGAGAGAGGGAGGGAGGGAGGGAGAGAGGGAGGAAGGAAGGAAGGAAGGAAGGAAGGAAGGAAGGAAGGAAGGAAGGAAGGAAGGAAAGAAGGAAGGAAGGAAGGAAAGAAGGAAGGAAAGAAGGAAGCAAGCAAGGAAGCAAGCAAGGAAGCAAGCAAGAAAGGAAGAGGGAGAAGGGACAGAGGAAGGAGAAACTATGAAGTGAAAGAAAGAAAGAGAGAAAGAAAGAAAGATGGAAAGAGAGAGAGAGAAAGAAAGCGGGAAGAAAGAAAAGAAGAAAGGAAGGAGAGAGGGAGTTAGGTAAGAAGGAAGGAGAGTAGAGAAAGGAAGAAAGGAAGAGGGGAAGGAGGGATGGAGGAAAGGAGAAGAGAGAGAAAGACAGAGAGAGAAGAGAGATGTCAGAAGGATTAGGATAGATGAGCAGGGGACAAAAACAAAAATTTAAAAATGGACCTGTTGCAACAATGAGAAGTACAAGTTGTCATGTCCAAAACGAGCTTTACAACATGGGGGGGGGGCGGGGGGGAAGGAGAAGGATTGGGATGGGGGGGAGGGGGGAGGCTGGGAAGGGATGTGAAGGGTAAACAAAGGAGGAGGCTGCAATGCTTGGTAAGAAATGTACGCATTATCCTGCCCATGTAATTGTAACTCCTCTGTACAGTATGTTCACAAATAAAATAAAATTAAATTAAATTAAAAAAAAATAGACCTGGAGAATGGAAACAGGAAAGCGGTTAGTAAAATTCTAGAGGTGAGCTGTGGTATCTTTGATAAAAGAGAAGAAGCTGCTCCTTGAACATGAACTTACTTCCTGCAAATCTCTCAAGAATTTCTCTGGGCATGAAGTCCTTGGAGTGACCAAAAACAGAACAAGCAAACAAACAAACAAAACAAAGCAACCAAAAAACCACCTATGGTCCATAAGGCATCATGTTACAAACTGAAAAGTTAAAATGCAATCTCCCTATCTGTTCCAGCCCATGTGTGTCCTTGCAATACAATATTTATGATGTGAATTGGGCTGATTAAATCCATTTTAAGGTTCAGAGCTTTGCACAAACTAAATATCCTGGTTCTCAGGGGATGAGGAGCTTCATATTTCCTTTGGATATTTCATTTTTTTAACATCAATAGGAAACGGTGATAAGGAGAACTTGGCACTGGGGCTCTGGGGAGATCTAGCTGTGTATAACTGAGTGTAGACTGAAGAGGTAAATGGACAGCATGATTCCCAAAGCCCCTTGATGAGCCTGCACCTTAGGCCTCCAGCCACAGATGGTGTCTATGTATGAGAAAAGCTTGCCATATGAAGTTTCTCTAAGTCTGTAAATACAGGAGTGCCAGATGCTCATGGAATTGAGAACAAACAGCAAATGAACTAATGTAGAGACTGAAAATTGTTACATACGCCAGGACTAAACTCATATCCAACTGTGGCAAAATGAAACCACAGGAAAAACACAATCACTATCCTCTTACACGCTTAGCTCTGATAGACCCTTTATCGTATAATGTCAAAAGCCTCACAGTCTCCCACAAATGAACAAAGTGCTTTTAAAATGAGCCAAAGCAAAATTCATGTGGTATATATTCCAATCAGGGCAACTCACATTGCACAGGTTTGTGAATACTATACAGCCCTAAGGCGTCCCTTGGGTAAGGAATCTCTAAGAACACTAGACTTGTCAGACTGCTTATTCCTCTTTATTAAGCTTGGGCTGGAATTGTAGTATCGAGCCAAATAAGTGTGGAAAGCTCCAAAAACAAAAAGCTGCTAATTGCCAGATTTGTTAATGGAATGATTACATTTTCGGTTTCAATGCTATTCTCTGCAAGACACACTGACTAAAAGGGCTAAGGCCAGGGGAGGTCAGTGTTGGCCATGAAGGGAGGCAGAGGCATGCAGAAGGTACAACCAGTAGCTCAGCTCAGTAGTTAATTGGAGGTAAGAGTCTTCTGGATTTATCTGCTGGGGCTGACTCCAAACCTGGATTCTCAGACAATGGAGTAGCTAGGATTATAGGCAGGCATAAACCTCAAAGCAGATACCTTTGAGGTCAGGGATAACCAATACAAACCTATCTGCTATTGAACACATAGAACTGTTGTGTAATAAACTTGAAGTCATAACAATGTAAAGAGAGCAAACCTCTGGTTCTTCTCAAGCGATTTAGTGAGATTTATCCTTAATATTCATTTCTGTCGTCATCTTCAACCTGCCATGGCCTCCTTGATGCTTAGTATGCTTTCTCACCCTGATGTAACTCAAAATCTTCTCTTGCCAGATCGCTGCCATTTTCTTTGAGGGAACTGTAACCATTTGGTTTTACCCACCACCCCTCCTCACATGTGGAAGCAATTAATTCATTTTCTCTGCCATCCTGGGGATAGGAATCCTGGAATATCATACATGGAACTTCATCACAGATTTCCCTTTAACCAATTATATAATATCTAACCCATTTTCTTAAAAAGTAAAACTTGCTAGTTAAGAAATAAAGAATGCCATTGCTTATAATAAACTCTGCATGCTACCCTGTAATTTAAACTGTACTGTTATGTATGGTAAAGGACTGAAAGTTTAGAGTTACTCCCTTTGGCAAACATTTTTTTTAAGGATTGCTTAAATAAGCAGTACAGAAACCAGATGTCATTTGGTAAGAGTATCTGAATGACCAAAAATTTGCTGTCTGGGTATTTTTTTTTCCTTTATAAAAACAAGAAAAATTCTTTGGATTTATATCATACTTAGCAGCTGTGAAACAGTACAAACATCTGTTCGTACCTATGGGGAGCTGACCCGTGGGCCCTCATCTCTTAATCACGAGCATCGGGCTGGTCTCACATGCACAGTTTATTGTTTGCTTTGCTGTTGCCTCCCGTACTTCAAAGTTTTCATACACTCATGTTCAATTGGCAGAAAGGAGGAACTAACCCATTCATTATAAGAACAGATGATTAGAATTTTTTTGACACATGATCACAGCATTCCCCCCACCCAGCCTGTGCCCAGAAACACAGCCACATTCACCTCTAAATTCATTTCAGAGTGTCTACACTTACTCCCAAGCATACAAGATTTATGAGCCTCAAGCAGGACTGTAGTTGCACATCAACTCGTCTGCACCAGTCACCATCTGAGGGCCATGATCTTTTAAAAGCCATCTTAAAATAATTTGTTTCTTAAAAAAAATGTGAACAGACATTACACCAGCTCTTATTTTGGAGGTTTACTATTAGGATTTGCTACGGTTTTTTTTAAGAGTAATAATAACAAAAGAAAAAAAATGTTAGCACACTTGCACACCCAGGGAATATCAGTTTCTAAAGGCCAACATTTTTACTGCTTTTTATAAATAGTGAAAGTACGCTGAATTGGAATTGAAGCTTCCCAGGTCAAATCAACTGTTTTATTTACACATTCTTTATATATATATATATATATATATATATATATATATATATATAGAGAGAGAGAGAGAGAGAGAGAGAGAGAGAGAGAGAGAGACAGAGAGAGAGAGAGAGAGAGAGAGAGAGAGCGAGAGAGAGACTGCCAAATAAAGCATTCTTATTGCAAAATAAAAAAGAATAGGAATCTGCCTCATATTTATACATTAAGAAAAACTAATTAAACTTGGGGAGGGTGGGTAGGCTTAATTTATGTGAGAGAATGATGAAAGGGTTGGCATTTATCAAGATGCATTAGACTCATAAATGGAGATGCTGCATTGAACCCCCATTTTACAATAACTTAAAGATAATTTTTTGAAAAGAGAAAAACTAGTCAAAGTCTTCTTATGTTCACTGCCATTATAAAACTACGAGGATTATCCACTATAAAAATGTTCTACCAATAGGCAAGTAGCAATTCCCTATGGCATTTCAACTGTTAACCAATGGATGCCTTCCTTGGCCCCATTCCTATCACTGTCTATATGCTACTTACAATGTACTTTAGAAACAAGACAGGGGTCATGAGATAGCTATATTTTCAACATGAAGAATTTATATCTCATTGATTTCGCTATGTTCAAACATTCCAACCTTCTCCCAATCCCAGAATGAGGCAGAAGAGGCATGTACCCAATAAATGAAAGTACTGGGAATATCCAGGAACATGAAAAGACATGTTAAAGTATAAATCACATGAACACCACCTCCCTTTTTAAACTTGCTGAGTTCAAAGCACTTTGTAACTTGATGACACACTACAGAAAGAGTGGACCTTGGGTTTGCCTCATCTTTAGAAGTAGTATGCTCTAGCATATTTATTCTGAATCTGGCATCCATAAAACACAACTAATTCCCAAGATACCAATTGGTGTTTCTTGAGGGGAAAAGGTTCCATGGTCAATTAAACTTGGGGAGCACTCATAGGATGCTCCTTTTTGGGATGAAGATCTGACTTATTAGCAAATCAAATACTATGAGAACTATTTTTATTATTTTTAAAAAATTAGAAAAGCTTTAAGATATAAATGTATAAAGAAGAGTTAAATAAGGAAGAAATGTTACAAATACAACTGACACCAAATCAAACTCATAGAGATTTCAAACCTAGTAACCATCACAAAATCCCTGAGACATATGTTTGTTTAGTAATTCAACAATGATACTCACTAGGCATTATGTGGAAAAATGAACTATAATATAACTTTTAGGGAAGGGATGGAGAGGAATGATGAAAGGGAGGACATTGATCAACAAGCATGTATTCATAAACTGATTTGTTTAATGGTAACTCCTTTAGACAACTACTTAAAGATAATTTTCCAAAGGAGTTCAAAATAGAAAAGGTCACAATGACAAAAATGAAGAAATAATTTCAAAACTTCAGTCACATATAAAAAGAAACAAATGATCACAAACAAGACCATACTAAAGCTACCAGCACAACTATGTTTATTGCAGCATTATTTGCCATAGTTAAGATATGGAACCAACCCAGATGCTCCTTAGTTGATGAATGGATCAAGATAATGTGATATATATATATATATATATATATATATGAATTCTATGCCTCCATCAGAAAGAATGACACCACCCCATTTGTTAGGAAATGGAAAAACTTGGAAAAAATTATATTAAGTGAAGTAAGCCAGGCCCAAAGAAACATAGGTTACATGGTTTCCCTTATTTGCAATAACTAGTATATGTCTATGACAAGCTGAAAAGATCAGATAAGATGAAGTTAAGCGAATGAACCCCAAGATAGGGACACAAGTGTTTTTTTTCTTGCTTGCTATTGTTTCTAATGTATTTATAAGGTACCATGTGATTTTTGTTGCTTTGTATGTCCCTCCCCCACAGTATAACCCCTGTTTTCACTGTATTTGATGTTGGTATAATTTGGGAAGGGGAAGGTAAAAAACAAAATGCTTAAATAGGGATACAGATTAACCCATTGCAACAATGAGATGTACAAGACACTATGTTGAAAATGAACTTTACAATTTAGGTGGGGGGATGTACTCATTATCTTGCTCATGTAATTGTAACCCCTCTGTACAGTATTTTCACAATAAAAAAAACAATTTAGGTGGGGAGAAGTGTAGTTGAGGAGGAGGGAGGGAAGGGATGGTAGGGGAAAAACAAAGGAGGAGGCAACAATGCTTGTTAAGAAATGTACTCATTACCTTGCTCATGTAACTGTAACCCCTCTGTACAGTATTTTCACAATAAAAAATTTATTTAAAAAAAGAAACAAATGGAACAAATCAAAATGGGAGGAAAAAAACAAAAGCAAAATCTCAAAGGGTTCAATGATGACTAAGTTCTGGGAAATCTAAATATGGCCTGAGTAGAAATGGATATAGAGAGACTGAGGTATCATTTTTATTAACTGGATTTTGATCATCATTATACAAGGTATGCAACTATTTTGGAATGTATTTAATTGCCAAAAAAGCACACCTAAATCAAAGTGCCTTAAACAATAAAGAACATTATTGGTTTGCCCCAACAAGTAAAAATTTCAATTCAAGGTGAAAGAACATAATTTTCAATATAGACAATAATAATGAAGATGAAAAATAAATCTAAGAAAATACAGAACAAGAAGATGACAGAAATAAGTAAAAATTCTTTTTAAAAAATAATAATGTTCTCCCATGTGATAAACTTTTTTCTTAGAAAAATTATATATGGGGAAGAAACAAAGAGATAACAACTGAGAATTTTCCAGAATTGTAAGATACCAATTCCCAGACTGATAGAGTTAGGAAAAAAAAGTTACAAGAAATATTAGATCGACAGATTCTAAGACATGCAATCATGATACTTGAGAATATAAAACACAAGTCAGGCAGCAGGGGCTCACAACTATAATCCCAGTCAATCAGGTGATATTGATGAGGAGGTTCAAAGCCAGGTCAGGCAAAAATCCTCAAGATCCCATCTCATCCAAGAGCTGGTCACAGTGGTACCTACCTGGCATCCTGGCTACAAGGGAGCACAGAAAACTGATATCAGGAGGGTATTCATGAGATTCCATCTCAACAGAAAGAGCTGGACGTAATAGTATTCACATGTCATCCCAGTGAAGGTGGGAGGTGTAAATAGGAAGATTGTAGTGCAGGTGGGCACGTGGGCAAAGAGAGTGAAGGAACAAGATAGAAACAGAGAGACAGAGAGACAGAGCCAGAGACAGACGAGAGGAGAGACAGAAAGAAAGAGAGGAGATACAGATTTTAATCTCAAAAAATGACAAGAGTTAAAAAAAAAAAAAGGGAGGGCACCAGTGACTCACACCTGTAATCCTAGCTACTCAGGAGGCTGAAATCTGAGGATTGAAGTTCAAAGCCAGCCCAGGCAGGAAAATCTGTGAGGCTCTTATTTCCAATTAACCATCAGAAAACCAAAAGTGGAGCTGTGGCTCAAGTGGTAGAGCTCTCACCTTGAACTGAAGAGCTCAGGGACAGTGCCCAGGCCCATAGTTCAAGCCCCATGACTGACAAAAAAAAATAGGGGAAGAAAGTCTGGAAGCATGAATAAAGTTGTAGAACAACTGTCTAGGCAGTGCAAGGACCTGAGTTTAAACTCCAGTATCCCCCCAAAAGAATATTAAAAACAACAACAACAAAGTTTTCTACAAATGTGCCAGAGAGAGGGCAGGACACATCACTTAAAATGAGCAACCATTAGAGCTGACACCTATTTGTTTTCAACAGAAACAACATCACTGAACCTGAGGAAGTTCCCCCAATGTGTTGAAACAACTCTCAGGTTAGAGTTCTATACCCAGAACATGATTCTTTCAGAAGGGAAGGAAACACCTTTTCTCAGATTTACCAAAAACATGACAAAAGGAAAACAAATATGCTACTAAGATTTCTCTACAATCTTGGCTATTTAGACAAGAGGAAAATGGGGGGTGTGGAAGGTAGGCAATGTGGGAAGAAATGTACTGTTAGTGAAGTACATTATGAAGTACTCACACGAGTACATGAAGTAGCTCTCATGCTTCAGCTAGAATAACAGTTCTCCTGAAAGGACATCTTTGCTTGTGACCAGTGGGAGGAGGCTGGTGCTGTTGGCATGCAGTGGATGAAAGCCAAACACAGTGCAATATTTCTCAGTGCACAGGACAGGGACAGCAGAGCCAGCCACTTACAATGGCTGAGGTTAAGGAACACTGACGTATGCTAATACTGAACAGGACTATAATAATTTGTTATGTGCTCAGGTTTTCATATTGTAAATTACTTGTATGATATTTATTAGATAAATAAACGTTCAAAGTTGTGTTCTCTAACTGGTCAAGTACAGTGGGGCACATCTGTGGTCCCAGAACTCAGGAGACTGAGGCAGGGTGATTGTGAGTCCAAGGCCAGGCTAGAAGACATAGTGAGACACTGTCTCAAAAACCAAAGAGACAAAAATGTTTTCTCTAACCTAGTCCGAAGAAAAATGGAATGGGAATAAGGAGAAGAGAAAAAAGAGGAAGGGAAGGAAAGCAAAGGAATGGAAAGAAAAGGGAAGGAGGAAGGAAGGGAGGGAAGGGAAAGAAAGAATGGAAGAGAAGGGGAGGGGGAAAGAGGAAGGAAGGAAGGAAGGAAGGAAAGAAGGAAGGAAGGAAGGAAGGAAGGAAGGAAGGAAGGAAGGAAGGAAGGAAGGAAGGAAGGAAGTGAGGGAGGGAGGGAGGGAGGGAGGGAACAAAGGAAGGAAGGAAGGGAAAGAAAAAAATAAATCAAAAAGATAAAAGAAGATTGAACTATGTGACCAAAGTAATTCTAAATATATTAGTAATAAAAATAACTGTAGACCAAAGCAGTCTAGATTTTTAAAAATGTCATCTCAATACAATTTACAAGGAACTGATAAACTGATAAAACATTAGGATGTGATACATAATCACAGAACTGTTGGAAATTCAAGTAAAATGCTATCTTCCTTTTAAAAAGACATATGTGGTTATATTAAACAAAATAGACTCTAATCAAAAGGTTTCTTATGATTAAAAGAAAAAGTCATTCAATAATTAAAATTTTCAACACAACATAAAATTAATTCTAAATCTTATTGTGCCTTTGAAATCATTTAAATAGGCTAAACTGTAAGAAAATTTAACAGATTTACCATTCTGTTAGATAATTTTTAATGCCCCTCTCAATAATTGATGCAGGGTACATGATAAATTTGAAACCCCATCAGAAGCCTTGAAGCAAATTTTTATGTAGTATACTTAATTGATTTTCATGCAAATTTCAGACATTTAAGAATAATTAATTATATTCTATGATAATCCCCAACAAGATATTTCACTTCCCACAAAAAAATATAATCCTAGCTACTCAGGAGGCTGAGCTCTGAGGATTGTGGTGTGAAGCCAGTCCAGACAGGAAGGTCCATGAGACTCTTATTTCCAATTAACTACAAGAAAACTGAAAGAGGTATGCTGTGGCTCAAAGTGGTAGAGCACTAGCCTTGAGCTGAATAGCTCGGGACAATACCCAAGCCCAGAGTTCAAGACCCATGACCAACATAAATAAATAAATAAATAAATAAATAAATACCTACAAAATTTACTCAGGACAACTCCACACAGTTGAAAATTTTTAAATACTTCTAACTCATAAATCAAAGTATAGGTCACAAAGTAAACAAAAAATGAATATTACCTAAATTTCTTACCTTTGATGATAAAGAAAATATGGCTGGACACAGTGGCTCATGCCTGTAATCCCAGCTACTTGAGAAAGAAAAATGGAACATTGAAAGTTTTAAACCAACTGATGCAAAAAGTGATTGGTATATCATCCCAGTCAATAAACTGGGTATGTTGGTGGGAGTCTGTCATCCCAGATATATGGTAAACTTAAATAGCTAGATCCCAGCCCAAGATTCTTGCCCAAGCAAAAACACAAAGCCCAATTTGAAAAATAAAAGCAAAAAGGAGTAGGGGTTTGGCTCAGGTGGTAGAGCACCTGCTGAGCAAACACAAGGCTCTGAGTTCATCCTCAGGACTGCCATATAAATAAAATATAACAGAAAACAATGAACAATTAATAAGTCAGAAACAGAAAACCAAACTAAATTCGAAAAAAGCAAAGAAAAAATATAGAGAAGAGAGGAAAATTAACAAAATAGAAAACAAAAAGTCAATGAAGCCAAAAGTTGCTAAAAAAAAAAAAAAACCCAAAACAATAACAAAAAAAAAAAAACACAGACTCTGACAAAATTCTGGCGAGATTAGTTAAGAAAGAAGTAAAACCTAAATAAACAACATTAGAAATGAAAATGAGGGATATCTGTAGATTCTGCAGAGAAATGATAACAAGAGAAATGAATAACTTTACGCCAATAAACATTAAAAATTTCAACAAGATGGATAAGTTACTAAAGAAATACAAACCACCAAAACCAACTTATGAAGAAATAGGCAAGTGGATAATACCATAAAAATGGAAGAAATTGAATTAGTAGATAGCTATCTTTCCAAAATGAAAACATCAGGCATAGGAAACTTCACAGGAATGTTTCTTCCAACAGCCAAAGACCAGGTTATTATAACCATATTCAAATTCTTTCACAAGTGGTAAAAATAAAACAACCCCCAGCTCATAGTTGAGGCTTGGGTACTCGGGACACCTAAATAAATGAAGGGCAGTGCAGAAAATGCTATCACAAGCTGATTTATCTCATATCTGAAAATACGAAACACTAAACAAAATATTAGCACACACATCTAGCAACATATAAAGATATACTACTTTTTTATGACTGCATAAGGATTATCTCAGACATGTGAAGTTGCTTCAATATTTAAAAAAATCTACAAATGTAATTTATTATATTAAACCGCTTTAATAAAAACTAAAAGAAGAGAAACATGATTAATTTGATAGATGCAGAAAATTTGATAAAGCTTTACAAAATTTGACATGTATTTACATAATAATAAAATGTGTAGAGCTAGGGCCCCAGGGGATCGTGCCTGTAATCCTAGCTACTCATGAGGCTGATGTCTGCGGATCACAGTTCAAGGCTAGCCTAAACAGGAAAACTCTTATCTCCTCCAATTAACCACCAAAAAAGCTAGAAGTGGAGCTGTGGCGTAAGTGATAGAGAGCCAGACTTGAGTTTCAAAATAGGGCCCAAGCCATGAGTTCAAGCCCCAAGACTGGCACAATTAAAAAAAAAAAAGATTAGAATTTAAAAAAAAGGAATACAATAAAAGCAATTACAATGGTAGATGACATCTATTGTATATTTATAGACATATATGTGCATAGTTAAGTAATAATGTCAAATATAATATTTGTATGAGTGTTGATATCAATATATATCATTAGTATATTAACTTAGACTTAAATATATAATATTAATAGTTGTTAAAAGGGAATAATATATGCCTGTGAAAATGAATGAATTGAAATAAATTTGTACACATACTAAATAATTGATCAAGCATCAAAGTGAGTCAAAAAGGAATTCATAGAAGTCTGAGACATTATTTCACTTATGTAACGTTCCAAAGTATGAAAAACTAAATGTTTGAAGGATACATAGGCAAAGTTATAAGGAAAATGACATAAATAATAGATAAAAATTCAGTCATAGTTGGGTGCTGGTAGTTCTGGTTCATATCTTTAATTGTAGCTACTCAGGAGGCTGAAATTTGAGGATTTCACTGTGAAGACAGCCCAGACAGGAAATGTCTGTAAGATTCTTATCTCCAATTAACAACCAACAATTCTGAAGTGGAAACATGGATCTGGTGGTAGAATGCTAGTCTTGAGTGAAAAAGCTAAGGGACAGCTCCCACCCAGGTCCAGACTGTAAACCACAGTACTGGCACAAAAATAAACAATCAAACGAACAAATAGATTTGGTCTCATAGTCACATTTGGGGCAAGGAGAGAAGTGAAATTAAGGAAAATCCCCTACAATGTCTTTTTTCTTGATAATGTGTCATGTGTCATGCAGTATTACTTTGTATACATGTAATATCACCCTTAGGTTTCATTTTGAATATTTATTTTGCTAAAAAGGTTATATACTACCTTATTTTGTCATCAAATGAGATAGCCAGGCTGCATAAAAGTGTTCATGACTTTTATTCTTACTTAAATTAGTGTTTGGATTTACAAAATTGTAAATGCTTCCAGAATGATATATTTGAAGTTTTGCCCTAGGCTTTCAGATTGCAAGAAACAAGTGATTTATTTTAGCCCATTTCATCAAACACACTAGATTGTAAAAAATAAAACAAAACTTGGACATGATAAATTATACAGGACTCTAGACATTCACACAGTGAGACTAAAGGAGGATATTCTTAGGAGAGGATCACAAAGGCTCAATAACTATGTGCATATGATCATGTAAAATGATATTTATCAAAATAAACTCCAAGAAATGGAAATGAGGCTTTTTGTTATTTTGCTTTTTCTTTCTTTGTCTCATGTAGCTGCTTTTGATTTCTATACCTTTTGTCTTGTTTGTAAGTGCATCTGTTTTGGGGAGGTAAGGGGAGCACAGAAATGGAGGAACAAAGGGTGAACAAATGCAGCAGTGATACTCATTAGACACTATGTTGAAAATGAACTATACAACTTGTGGGAAGAAGGAAAACTTGGGAGAAAACCATAGAAGGGGTGACACTGTTGAAAAAGAAATGTACTCATTACCTAACTAATGTAATTGTAACCCCTCTGTATATCACCTTTACAATAACACTTTTTTAAAAAGAAATATTTGTAAAAATACTAAAAATATTTTTTCAAATGCTTGCATCTTTGTCCCAGTTACCAGCATTTCACATCTGACAATAGTTATTCTACACTCTGCTCTCTTCTTTGTGTGTATTTGTTGCCTTCCATGATAATTTGTATAGATAACGATTATGTTAATAAGATGAAAATGCTCATTTGATATCAAAGAAAGGAAAAATTAAAGATAAAGCCTACATTGTGTGTCTCCTGGGATCTGGAGTCATGCCTTGAACTGGGGATGGAAGGTGCAGAGTGTTTTTTGTTTTTTGTTTTGTTTTCTGTTCTGCTTTTCTCCTAAACTATTCTCCTTCTCTTTTTTTTCACACTGGCTTTTCCTAGGGTCCCATTCTCCTTGGAAAAAAAAACCACACTCTGTCTTACAGTTCCAATGGTACAAATTTCTGAAAGGAGAATCTTATTGGTCCAGCCTGCATTAGATGTCTACACAGGGCCTGGGAGCAACTGTGGAGCCTGGTTGTCAACAGACACTGAAGGGTAGAGGAAGCTTGAGGCCAATGGATCCGTCTAGGCTGGAGCAAAGCTACTGTCATTGGTGATATTTCAGGCATAAACAGGTTGGTCATCCTTTGAACATTCAATCTTGTGAGTACAAGTGCCCTACTCACAATCAACCTTACTAGCATGTATAAAATCCATCTCCAGACTATATCTTTGGTAGTCATCACAGACTTGGGAAAAAACACACCTTGATAACCAGGCAGAATTTCATTGCAAATACTTCAAAAATTTATTTCTGATCAAATAGGAATATTTGTAGCTTCATTAATACAGAGAAAAGCTGTGTGGCTCAAGCAATAGAGTACCTGTAAGTGTGATGTCCTAAATTCAATCCCCAGTACTGCTGAGAGAGAGAAGGAGGAGGAGGAGGAGGAGGAAGAGGAGGAGGAGAAGGAGGAGGAGAAGAGGAGGAGGAGGAGGAGGAGGAGGAGGAGGAGGAGGAGGAGGAGGAGGAGGAGGAGGAGGAGGATTAAAGGAGGAGGAATAGAAAAAGAAGGAGGTGGAAGATAAAGAAGAGAAGAAGAAGGAGGAGGAAGAAGAGGAGGAGGAGGAGGAAAAAATAGAAGGGAAAAAATTACTTAGTCTCTTCCCACTCAGTCCTCAAGCCACACTTGGAATCAAAGGTCTCAATCTGCTACATAGATGTTCAACCCTGGCCACCATATTGGTTGTCCTACAACCTAAGCTGGACTTATCACATCCTTCCCATGGGGGTTTTCTAAACACAGCAGTGAGGAGTGGCTTCTGCCTCTTACTTAGTTGGAAACACAAGGATCAAGACTGAGAGCCGTCAGCATAGAGCTGCCCTCAATCCATCCAATGTACAAAGAGAGGAAAGAAAGAATAGAAAGTGCTCTGGTGGTAATCTCCAATTTTTCTGTTTTCTTTTAAATTTCTTTTATTAAGTTTTGTTCTGTCACTTGACACTAATATGCTCTATAATAATATTTTGTTACAAATAAGTCAGTAGCAAATATCATGTGCACATCTTTATTTTACACCTAGACAATATATTACTTAAGTACACCTAGCATTTCTGAATAAACTGTAATTTATTCAACTAGCACATTTTAAGCCTCTCTATTATAAATAAACATGCAGTGAAGATCTTCATGCACATTTCTCTGCCTAAACATATGAATTTATAAGAAACATTGCCCTTTTAGTTACAAAGACCATTGCCCTTTTAGTTACAAAGACATTAATGCTAATTTCATTTGTTAAATCACACACTCCATCTGCAGAACTGATTGAAGACAAAAGCCTTCTATTGCATGCTTTTGTGTATATATGTATATATGTATGCTTACATGCATACATGTGTCCATGCATGCATGTGTATGCATGTATATGTACACACAAATGCTTACTGGAATTACTCTTTTGTGTATAGCTAAAGTGGATCTAACTTTGCTCCTTTTTATATACATGAACAATTATTACCTTCCCATGGTTTGTGGACTCATTCTTCCTCTTCTGGCTTGTGCATGTACAACTGGGCCATCAATGAGGTATGCTTCCATGGGGCAAGGCAGCAGAAACAGAATGCTGTGTTTGAGGGTAGGAGCTCCCAGAGCAGTTAAGCAGGGTAAAGTCAGGTCACTCATGGACAGAGACCAGTATCCAATCTCTCCCATGAGGTATATCCCTTCTGGACCTGTTGGGGCATAAAATTACTGAGATCCTATCTCTAAGAATAGGTTTGATGTGGTGGCACATGCCTGTAATCTCAACTATGTGGGAGGCAAGATGAAAGGATCATGGTCCAAGACTGGTCCCAAGAGAAAAGTGCAAGACCCAATTGGAAAACTAGCAAAAGCAGGAAAAGCTGGGGGTTTGGCTTGAGTGACAGAGCCCCTGCCTAGTACTGGATTCTGAGTCCAAACCCCAGAACTGCCACACACAGAAAAAAAATTAAACCAAAAATACATCACTTTTTGCTCTATGAAGTGGGAGAGGTGAGCTACAGAGAGTGAAAGTACCCTCTTCTGAGAAGGCAGGTTAGTTCCTAGCTCTTTGGCCAAGTATCCAGTGACAAGAACCATGCTGACTGGCCCACTGGGTTCTGTCTTGCTTATTTCTATCTTCCTACCTTGGTGATGTCCTAGATTAACCTGGCTACTCGATGTGTGGGAAGATCATCATGGGAAAGTGTGTTAGACATACAACAGCCTGCACTGGCCCTTAGGGAGTCCCAATCTGCCTATTAATCTGTTCCCCAAGTGAGTCTCCTGCACTGAAGCCTGAGAAGCAGTAACCAGGAAATCCTTATTCCTGGCTAAGCCACTTGGCCTATGCTATTCTAACCCATCTCATGAGATGCCTAGAGGTACTGCTAAGCACTTGCGGCTGTTAAACAATTGCGTGGTGCTGAGTGTACAATACACATTGGATTTCAGAGGCTTAATTCACAAAATGAAATCTCATTTTTTTCATGTTAATTACATGTTCAACTAATACCTTAGAGATACTGGAATTAAGTGTATCACTGAAGTTAATATCACCTGTTTCTATTTACTTTTAATTGTGGCTACTAAAATGTTTAAAATGATATCTGTGGCTTTGCATTTGTGGCTTGAATTATATTTTTACTGGCTAGTACTCTGTAGGCCCTGGCCTCCTCATCCCCACCTACAATTGTGTGACTCATGCACCCATTCCCATGCCAGTTAGTTTCCTGGCAACCATCCCATAATGTTCACCCCTTGCCATTATGGTCTGGGCCATCTCCATTAGGTTACTAACACTCTGGCGAAAGGCAAACTTACTTTTTTTTCTGAGTTTAAGTTTCATTATGGTTAGGAAAAGATCCTTAAATAGGAAAAAAAAGTATTTAAATGCAGACTATTCCTTCAATGTGTTCTATGACCTTAGACAGAACACTATCTCTAGTATCTCTTCTTTCAACCCCCTGTATGAGCAAGTGAGTGGTTTGAACTAAGTAGGTAATAAAAATGCTGGAAATACCAACACAACTCTTTGCTCTTGATTATTATATGTATATATTTACTGTCATTCCAACTAGATTGTAAACTCCCTGAAAGCAAGTATTTTATAATTTCATCTCTAGCTATACTTGCTGTGATATGACATTGAATATCTCAATAACTCTATGTGTGTGTGTGGTGTGTGTGTGTGTGTGTGTGTGCAAGTATTAGGGCTTGAACTGAGGACCTAGACACCGTCCCTTAGCTTTTTCACTCAAAGCTAGTTCTCTATCACTCAAACCATAGCTTCACTATTAGCTTTCTTTGTGGTTAATTGGAGATAAGAGTCTCATAAACTTTCCTGCCTTGGCTTGTTTCAATCCCCAAATCTCAATCTCTTGAGAGGCTAGGATTATAGAGAAGAGCAACCAGCCCCCAACTTCAATAACTGTCTTTGATGATGACTTCTTTGCCAAAGGACAAAGCTCATTCAAGCTGATCCAAGTTTTAGAAACCATGAGTCCTGATAGTGCAAAAGAAATAGACCTAAACAACCAACAAACGAACAATTGCATTTGGGGGCAAACCATGCCTCCCTATTTGTGTGTGCACATTTGTTTTGAAAAGTTTGACCACTAGACTGTAACCTGAGGAATCTTGGTTAAACATTTCCTTATGCAAAAACAAAGAAGGTTGAGCAGTTAAATATTTTACCCCTAAGGCTGAAATTGGATTGTTTGTTGTTTCTTCACCTCTGAATGTTTTAAACCAAGTATAAATGCTCAAAGGATTTCCAGACCTGAAAAAAAATCCCATCCTCAATGAAAGAGTAGTGATGAATATTGAATGGCCAATAATTGAAATTTTATTATACATCTTATATTACAACCAAGTGAGCCAGTACTCTTTGCTGAGACTCTATTAAATGTGGCAACATTCAGATAATACAGACAAAATAGAAGACTAGACCTTCTCCTCAATCATCAACAAACTCATCAAGATAAACAAACACATAAACTAAAGAGATCTGAATGGGTAATCACCCAATAAAACAACTTCAGGTAAGATATTGGGTCTTGTTATATACGTACTGCACAGCAAATACTGTTCATGGTAGTACATGAACAAGGCTAATAAATGTATGCTCAGCATATGCTCAATAATGTACAAGTGGAGCTAATGTCTCGGCTGCGGATTCTACTACAAAGCAATGATCAGCCCCCTATCCCCTTTCCCTAAGAGAGCACCCTTATATGACCATTTAAGGCAGCGAGATGCCCCAAATCCCTGAAGTTATAAAAGGTAACTTGAGACAATAGCGGCACTTCTTTTCACTTCCTCTCACCAGGATGTCCATGTGGTTTTCTGGCTGAGTCTAATTTACTCTAACATAAATCCTCAAGGAAACAACCACCCCCTTAGTAAGTGGGGTAACACTTAAAGAGAGACTTCTCTGAAGAGGAAAGAAGGATGGCCAATAGACATATGAAGAAATGCTCAACCTTCCTAGCCATAAAAGAAATGCAAATCAAAACAACATTGAGATACCACCTCACCTCAGTTAGAATGGCTATAATCAAGAACTCTAATAACAACAGATGCTGGAGGGGATGTGGACAGAAGGGAACCCTACTGCATTGTTAGTGGGAGTGTAAACTTGTTCAACCACTTTGGAAAGTAGTATGAAGGTTCCTCAAAAGACTCCACATAGAGCTCCCCTATGACCCAGCAATCCCATTTTGGGGCATTTACCCAAATGTTCACAAACAAGACCATACTAAAGCTACCAGTACAACTATGTTTATTGCAGCATTATTTGCCATAGCTAAGATATGGAACCAACCCAGCTGCCCCTCAGTAGATGAATGGATCAAGAAAATGTGGTATATATACAAAATGGAATTCTATGCCTCCATCAGAAAGAATGACATTGCCCCATTTGTTAGGAAATGGAAAGACTTGGAAAAAATTATATTAAGTGAAGTAAGCCAGGCCCAAAGAAACATAGGTCCCATGGTTTCCCTTATTTGCAATAACTAGTATATGTCTGAGACAAGCAGAAACGGTCATATAAGTTGATGTTAGGCAAAATGAACCTCAAGATAAGGACTCAAATGTTTTTTTTCTTTCATGTGATTGTTTTTAACATATTTATAAGATGATTTTTATGTTGCTTTGTATGTCCCTCCCCCACAGGACAACCCCTTTTTTCCCTGTATTTGATGTTGGTATAATTTGTGGAGAGGAAGGAAAAAAACAAATTGTTTAAATAGGGATACAGGTGGACCCATTGCACCAATGAGATGTATAAGACGTTATATCAAAAAACAAACTTTACAACTTTGGCCAGAGGCGGGGGGATTGGAAGGGGGATGAGAAGGGATGGGAAGGGGAAACAAAGGAGGAGGCAACAATGCTTGATAAGAAATACCTTACCCATGTAATTGTAACCCCTCTGCAGGATATTTTCACAATAAAAAAAAGAATTAATTCATGAGGAATTAAAAAAATAAGGGTTGCATGATACTCCAAGACAGAAAATTTCTAAAAGCCCAGCAGGGACCAGTCATCAATGAGCCTCCACATGCATGGAGCACAGACTGTGTGGGAGGACAAGTTCACATGAATTCCAGTGGCACTTGTGGCCACCCTAGGATGCAATGATTTAGTAGGACATTGGCTGAAGGTTGGTGAAGCTAAGCATCTGGGCAGTACCACCTAGTTATCAATCCACACAGCACATACTAGGGAAGACCATGGTCTCATAATCAAATGGCCACACTCCAACTGGGGATGGGCCCCGCATACCTGCCACTGCACAGAGAGGAGCTAGGATAGTGCCAGGCAGCCCTGCGATAAAGCAGGGCTAAGGCATGTGGAGTTGGCAATGGAATTGTGTCATATTGTCTTGCCAAAGGCCTTTGTTAGTGCCCAAGAGATCATTAAGAACCAGGGAGAAAAAGAATCAGCGCTTAGTTCCTGCTGCATTTCTAAAGTGAGAATGTCAAAATCACTGTTCTGTGACGCTGTTAGTACTAGGTGAAAATTCCATTTTTTAAGAACTTTATTCAAATACAGGGCTGGGAATGTGGCTCAATGACAGAGTGCTTGCCTTGCATGCATGAGGCCCTGGATTTGATTCCTCAGCACCACATAAGCAGAAAAAGCTGGAAGTGGCGCTGTGGCTCAAGTGGTAGAGCACTAGCCTTGTGCTGACGAGCTGAGGGACAGTGCCCAGGCTCAGAGTTCAGGGCCCAAGACTGGCAAAAAAACGTTATTAGAATATATTAATTATATGAAATAATGAGACATTTTCATACATGCATGTAACATAGTTTGCTCCTATTTACCCTTCATTACTCTCTTGTTCCTCCTCCCACTGGACTCCTTCTGCTTTCCTGTTCATGTTAATAAAAGAAAAAGAAAAAAGAACAACTAAATGCTTCATACAAGAGGAAATGTGAATATGATATTTACCTTTTAGAGTATGGTTTATTTTGCTTAATGTGATTATCTCTAATTCCATACATTTTCTTGGGAAGAGATGCTTTTAGTTTTCTTTATGGCCGAATAATACTCTATTACAAATCATATATACACACACATAAATCTCACATTTTCTATGTCTATTTACCTGTTGGCGGGTACCTAAGCTGATCCCAAAGCTTGGCTATTGTGAATAGTGTCACAATAAACAAGACTGAACAGGTATCTCTATTGTGTGCTGACTTTGAAAGCAGATCCCTATCTCATCATGGATAAAAATCCATTCAAAATGCATCAGATACGCTTATATAAGAACTGGAACTTTGAAACTACTAGAGGAAACCATAGGTGAAATGCTGCACATATAGTATTCAAGATAGAGGTGTGTAGGGATCAAAATCCAAACACAGAAACAGGCTTCAGCAAGGATGGAGGTCTGCCTGGGAACAAGATTACAACGAACACCTGTTGTGTTTGCCTGCTCATCGTCCACCCCTCCTTCTCTGTACCCCTCCTTCTCTGTATCCACAAGAAGTATCTTGTGGATACTTCTATCCTTCTTCCCTACAAAGTCCTAGGAGGGTTTATGTTCATATGTGAACTTTTAAGAACAGAAACATGTCAGCTTTTTGTAATTAGTATATTCCACTCCTCTGATGATTGCTATTGGCTCAGGGATGGCAAATGATTTGAATTGGCTTAATTCTGATCTTTAAGTATGCCCTGGATTATCAGGCAAGAAAGGTCTCTTTCTGGGATTAGATTTGGCAAAGAATAGCTACTTGTACGAGGGCTGGCCTACTTCATAGAGGAAGTTAGTTAATATTTGCATCTCTAGATTCTTACATTCCAAAAGTTCCATCCCTGGACTTTTCAGATATGAGTCAATGGTTTTTACCCTCAAGCCTGTTTAATTTTGGGGTTGGGGCAGCAAGGGAAAGTTGCCATTTAAAAAATGGAAAAATTTTAAAACCTGAAAAAGGAAATTAAAGCTGAACTAGGGAAGTGAAAAAAAAAACTCCCATATTCCTGGATTGGGAGAATTAACATTGTGAAAATGGCAATACTGCCAAAGGATATCTACAAATTCAATGTGATACCCATCAATATCCCAACTTCATTCTTCAATGAAATAGAAGAAGCAATCCAAAAATGCATATGGAAAAATAAAAGACCCTGAATAGCAAAACAAAATCCTTAGCAGAAAGAACAGTGCTGGAGAAATATCAATACCAAATATCAAACTCTACTACAAAGCCATGGTAATCAAAACAGCTTGGTACTGGTACAAGAACAGACCTGAGGACCAATGGAATAGAACTGGAGACCCAGAAATGAACTCACAGACCTATAGCCACCTAATCTAAAGACAGCCTCTTCAGTAAATGGTGCTGACAAAATTGGTTAAACACCTGTTGAAAACTAAAGTTAGATCCTTATATATCACCCTGCACCAGAATGAATTCCAAATGGATCAAAGATCTTGGAGTCAAAGCAGACACTCTGAAAACATTACAGGATGGAATAGGAGAAACTCTAGGTGTCCTTGGCATAGGCTGAAATTTTCTTAATGAAGACCCAGAAACACAACAAATCAAAGAAAGGTTGGGCAAATGGGATTGCATGAAACTGCAGAGCTTCTGCATGGCAAAGGACATAGCTAGCAAGATCAATAGAAAGCCCAAGGATTGGGAGAATGTTCACTAGCCATACAACGGACAAGGGCCTCATATCTAAAATATACTTAGAACTCAAAAAATTAAATTCCCAAAAACAAATCCTCAAAGAAACAACACTCCATTAATAAATGGGCTAAAGACTTCCTCTGAAAAGGAAATGAGAATGGCCAATAGACACATGAAGAAATGCTCTACTTATCTGGCCATAAAAGAAGTGCAAATCAAAACAACAGTGAGATTCCACCTCACCAGAGTTAGAATGGCTATAATCAAGAAATCTAATAACAACAGATGCTGGAGGGGATGTGGCTAAAAGAGAACCCTACTGCACTGTTGGTGGGAATGTAAACTTGTTCAACCACTCTGGAAAGCAGTATGGAGGTTCTTCAAAAGACTCCACATAGACTCCATCAGAAAGAATGACACCACCCCATTTGTTAGGAAATGGAAAAACTTGGAAAAAAATTATATTAAGTGAAGCCAGCCAGGCCCAAAGAAACATAGATCCCATGGTTTCCCTTATTTGCAATAACTAGTATATGTCTTAGTCAAGCAGAAAAGGTCAGATAAGTTGAAGTTAGGGGAATGAACCCCAAGATAATTATTCAAGTGTGTTTTTTTCTTTCATGAAATTGTTTCTAACATATTTATAAGATGATTTCTATGTTGCTTTGTATGGACCTCCCCCATGGTATAACCCCTGCTTTCACTGTATTTGATGTTGGTATAATTTGTGGAGGGAAAGGGCAAAAACAAATTGTTTAAATAGGGATACAGGTGGACCCATTGCAACAATGAGATGTACAAGTGGTTATGTCGAACGAACTTTACAGCTTTGGGGGAGGGAGGATCAGGTGGGGAGGTGGGGGAAGTATGGGAAGGGATGGGAAGGGGAAACAAAGAGGAGGCAACAATGCTTGATAAGAAATGTACTCATTATGTTGCCCATGTAATTGTAACTCCTCTCTTTGGTATTGTCACAATTTTAAAAAGTGTTAAAATAAAAAAAAAATAAAAAACTCCACATAGAGCTCCCCTATGACCCAGCAATCCCACTTCTGGGCAAGTACAAAAATGATCACAAACAAGGCCATAATAAAGCTACTAGCATAACTATGTTTATCACAACATTATTCACCATAGCTAAGATATGGAACCAACCCAGATGCCCCTCAGTAGATGAATGAATCAAAAAATGTGATACACACACACACACACACACACACACACACACACACACACACACACAAAATGGAACTCTATGCTTCCATCCGAAAGAATGATACCGCTCCATTTGTTAGGAAATGGAAAGACTTGGAAAAAATTTTATTAAGTGAAGTAATCCAGACTCAAAGAAACATAGGTTCCATGGTTTCCCTTATTTGCAATAACTAGATGACCCATTGCAACAATGATACTCACAAGACACTATGTTGGAAATGATCTTTACAACCTGGGCCTGGGCAGGGTGAAGGATAATAGGAAATAAGCAAAGGAGGAGGTAATAGTGCTCGACAGGAAATGTACTCATTGCCTTACTCATGTAACTGTAACCCTTCTCTCTATACAGCATCTTTACAATAAAATTAAAAATTTTTTAAATGAAAAAAATTGACAAATTGAGAGTCATGTGTAACTGCATGCCATGTATGATAGCTCTTGTCACCAACTTAAGCCTAAAGGAAGACAATATTGTGAGCATGGGGAGAAGAGTTGGGGTGAGAGAGGGAGACCTGCCATCATCAAGCAAACCAAACACAAGCAGGCAAATTCTAAAACACTCAGGATGAGATTCATCAGAGGAAGACAATATTGGAATGTGCATTCCTACTCGCTGGAAAATAGGAAAAAGAGGAATATGATAGTGATGGCTTAGCAAATAAATTTGTCCCTGAGATGAAAGGGGAGAGAGAGATAGAAAGGGCCGAGTTTTGAAAGAGGTAAGAAGTCTAAGGTGGGATTAGAGAGGAACAGTGTTCCCAATTGGGGCATATTTTGGGCAGTATTTAGCAGGAAGGGGTACTGAAATGTCTAGGATTTTTTTTTTCTCCAGACTTAAATAAGGCACTTATTTTAGTCTGTTGCTTAGTGGACAAACAGAAAGTCTATCTGAAATTGCCATTACCAGCAAACATTATATTTTCACATGTCTTATAGGAAAGTTGGGAAGATATCCAGTAGCACAAAATGCACAAAATGCCTAACACTGGAATGGATTCAGGACATCAATAATCAAGACATCATGCTGACAGACACAGTAAAAAGCCATCTAAACACCTAATTCCATTTTAATATGAAAAACTTAACCCCCTCACCAAACTCAGGCAAAAAGATATTCTCAGTCCCCACAAGTGCATTTTATAATTCCTTCTGACTCAGTGGTCTCTGCTCTTATTTTCTTCAAGAGCAGCATAGTAGATTATATAATTCCATCAATCTCTCCAAGTGTCACACAATCAAGGAAAGATAATTAAATGTAAAGAGAAGAGGCAGAAGTCATTTATTTGGTTAGTTTGCTTCAACTTAAGTTTAATTCATTGCAAAAACTCTGAATGGTAGCCCAAATGCATAATTGAGATTTTCAGAACAAGAAGTTCATTACGGCAGAAAATATTTTTTTAAAAGAAAGTTAAAATTAAAGAGACAAGATGAACAAAGTCAGATAACCAGGATGAAAACTGGGAAAATGAATTCATATTTTGTTCAAATTTTACAAAATCTCTTTTAGATCCATAAAGCCTAAATATATTTGTTTTGTGAATTTAGGATGTGGTGATCAGATGTAGCCAAAGTTAACAAATCACAATGCTGGATGGTTGTGAACTGTGAACAGTGTTTACAGTATATTAAATATGTACGTTAGGTATAAACTTGGGCATCAGAGTTAGTTTCTCTGATTGCTAACATAGGAATAGATTACCTGTATTTTCTTCTCTGGTCATATCTTCTGTACCTGATTCCATTGTGTCTCATCTGTTTCTATTACAACCCTGAACATAATGTTTTACAGGCAGTTGCCTAGGTGGCCAGATGACTTCATGGATTTTAAACTCTATCCAAAGCAAGAGCTATGTCCTGTACCCTATTGTGTCTCTGGGGTTCTTCCACAGTGGCTTGTATCTGAGTAAAGTATTAAACAGGATCTTCAAAAGGTTAGCACTGTTCTTGAATAACAATACTATAAATGCCATAAAAATAAAAGGCCTGGAATCATAAAGTCATGGAATCTTGGGTGCAAGTTCTGTCTTCTTCACTTACTGGCTGAGGTATTATGGGTCATTCACCTGTCCAGCACTGGGTTTTTTAAATTTGGGATAAAGGCTATATCTATCCTTTGCAGTTTTTTAAATTGTTTTCGTGTGTGTGTGTGTGTGTGTGTGTGTGTGTGTGTGTGCATGCATGCACGTGTGCATGCAGTACTAGGGCTTGAACTCAGTGTCTTGCATTCTTGCTGAGCTTTTTCATTCAAGGCTGGTACTCTGTCACTTTGAGTCAGACCTCCCTTTCCAACTTTCTGCTGATTATTTAGAGATAAGAATCACACTGAATTTCCTGTCTAGGCTGGCTTCTAACTGCAGTCCTCAAATCTCAGCCTCTTGAGATTTCTTCAAAGTATTTTGTGAAGTGTTAAGTGTGGACACACAAGACAGGGTTTTCAATTTGCTATTATTATTTATTATGTTTCTGTCTACAGGGTAGGGAGTAGAATCCAAGTCCATGTTCTCTCAGCCAAGCCTACATCCTCTCTTTGAGAAACACCTTCCACCTGACGTGTTGGGCTTTACTGGGGTCCTTTGTGAAACAATGAATAGCCATGCCAGGTGCAAGGACACCTCTGAGTGTGATGTCACAGATGATAACCTGAACTCTGTCACACCACAGAGCTTAATAAAGGTCGTCACTTGGTAATATAATTGGAATGTGTTAGGTATGATTTCATTTTGTAAAAATGTCCTTATTACCTGACAGGGTTAAAAAAAAAAATGTGTCCCAAGGAAAAAGAGCAAAGGATGGAGGGACATAAAAACCTATTTCAGGGCCTACTATATGCCAGGCACTGAGGAAAAGAAGAAGACTCATCCAGCAAAGCTTTACCAGTCCAAATTCAAGAACAGAATCATAGTAGAGCCTTCTTAATGGACTGTTACAGATTAAATATTTGCATTTTATAAAGCAATGTCTTAAACAGAAAAAAATCAAATGCTCTGTAATTGTCTATAATTGTTCTCACCATAATGTAATTTTTTTAATACTAATTCAAAATGCATCTAGGACATATAGTTTGATAATAGAGGCACATAGAAAGATATGAATCCTGGGAACTGTAGGTGTAAACTTACTTGGAAATAGTACTAAAGGCCTGATTTGCCCGCGTGAGACCAAGCCAGCCAGGGAATGGGCCTCTCCCCTGGGATGGGCCTTGTTCAAAGACAGGCATTTTGACTTCACACTTTGAAGCAGCTATTTGATGTGAAACCACCTTGAAAACATGTAAAAAGGCTGTGTTTCCAAAGCCATAACAAAGAGATTCAGGAATGGAGGTGTGGTTCAAGTGGGAGAGAGCTAGTCTTCAGCAGAAACAGCCAAAGGAGAATACAAGGTCCTAAGTTCAAGCCCCAGTACTGTGAAAGGAAGAAAGGAAAGAAGAAAGGAAGAAAGACTGAAAATAAAGTATTTATTTAGAATGAGAAATAGCACACCTGTCACACATTTTCCAAAACTACACATAAATCTTTTTTTAAAAAATCAGAAAAATAACATTTTCAATATACTCCTGAAATCTTTTCCTACACTTTTTGATGGGATGTTTCCTGGCTAATGGTGATCAGCCTGATGAAGACAATTCTTCTAGCACAATGTTTTAATTAGTTTCAAAAGTTGTTTTTAATGTCATAATTAAGTATTGGCAATACACATACATTGTTAGTGTCATGAAACTTGGGGAAATTTTTACTAGGTTTCTTTCTTTCACATTAGAGCCATCTGATTTTAGATAGCTCAAAACTTTTCTTGTGCAGGGAAGAAATCTTAATTATTCTTTGAACACAATTTAGCAGCTAGTAAATGAAGTTGCTGTAAGTTTTACCTTATTGTCGCTGCCAGTACTCTAAATCAGTTGAGAATGTGAATATTTTCTCAATCTGTGACATATTGGGGGCACATAAAATATGTAATTTTACACAGATATAGTGTTTGTATTTCTGCCACAAATGTGTGTTCCCACAAGCACAGAAATTTGGATAAACTCTCTCTTGGTAGATTTCCAAAATACTTCTAGATATATCAAATACATTTTCAAGTGTATTCCTGGCAGGGAAAAAAATTGTGTTTTGACTAGGTATCTTGTGAGGCCTAATTCTCTTACAATGTTACATGCCTGATGATTGGAAGAATTTTCCACAGACTGTCTTCCAGCTCTATATATTTCAAACTGTATTTTTCCTCCTCTACCCAAATACTTTCAGAGCTAGCAACTTGTGTGGGTTGGCTCCCCATCACTGTAACAAAATGTCTGAGATAGCCAACTGATAAAGAGGAAAGGTTTATTTTGGAACACAATTCTGTAAGGTTCGAGCCATACTGCTTTTAGGCCCATGGCAGTATAGTTCATAATGGCAGGAACTTATAGCAGAAAAAAAAAAGTTACTCACCCTCATGGTACATGGGAAGCAAAGAGACAGAGAGAAAGGTGCCAATATCCCAGTATCCCCTTCAAGGGTACACCTCCAATAACCTACCTCCTGATAATGCTGCCCCTGGGAATAGGTAGGGAGTAGCACATGGGTCTTGTCAGGTCACTTATCCCAACCACAGCAGAGATGTAGCTCGTACCTTCATTCATGAGCTGGGCAAGTTGTAGCAAAGGATGGTAGGTTTGCGCTGGGGAGTTGCTTCTATCTCAAAGCAGGGGCTAAATAGCTCTATGTGGATATGACTGCAAATAATCTAAACATACCCTCTGGCTTACACCATCTTTCTGCAGCCCGTTCTCCAAAATACCTGTGGCAACCCTAGGGTCATTCATCATGACAGACAATGTGGTAAGAGGAAGTGAGAATAGAAAAGAAAACAACTTTTACTAACAGAAGTTAAACCAACAACAACACTAAGTTCTACTTATTTAATAAAGAGAATTCATAGTGTGGACATGCATGTAGGGTCCTTTCCAGGACTTTTAAGGGGGCTCATGGCAAAGAGGGACCTCAAAGTGTACATTTTGACAACTTGAAACAAATCTACTTTGTTCCCTCCATGTTATTTCATTATGAACCTCAATGTTGACCACAGAGAAGTTTTCTCTGCCCAAAATGGACGCCTGTCCTATTTACATATAGAATGCCATTACTTAAATAATAACATTAAATAATATAATATTGAATTCTATATCATTTGAATTACAATATTATTCCAATGAATAAGTTTTATGAATCAGAAAAGCAGCCCAGATTTTCAAAGTGTACTAGAATTTCTCAGGTTAGAGTCTAAGGGAAATCATCTGCTCTTCCAGCCACCATTTTAAGGGTAACAACAAGTCAAATATCTATATATAACGGACTACTGAGAAAACAATTTGACTGTAAGTGATTCTGAGTGTTTTCTGCCTTACTCTAATAGGGTTACAGAATTAAGGATTCAACTTAAAACAGATGTGTACATCCCCTAGATTTTTTTCAAGTAGAAAACAGACGAAGGGCCTCTATTTATTGCACACATCTATTTATTAGTTCAAACAAATGATAACAGAAATTATAATTGCAGAGATCTGTGTAAAACTTCTAGTACCATGATGCAAGTGAACTCTCAGACCTGGCCTGCTATGAGAAGCCTCTAGCTTAGAGCAAGAAGATAGCTCTTGATGAGATGAAAAAGGGGGAAGAATCTGACACCCTTTCCCAGCTGTCTTGCTAGCCATTGGGACCTCATTTCCATACCACCCTTCTCTAGCCTGGATGCTGACCAATTCTAATTTCCTCTCATCCATTGCCCCCAAAAGTATAAGTCAGAAATGAGATGAAGGTCAGAGCTGTGGTAAATCTGACTGACACATTACTCATAATTAAAGCACATTTGCTATTAAAGACTGCTTTTTAGTTATGTCAAAACCACTGAGTCAAATGGCCACTGGAAACACTAGTGAGTTAATTGTATTATGAGCCCCTCAAAGAAATCATAAATGTTTATACAAATTCTGGTCAAATGATTAAGAAATGGACTTATCTCCATATTGCACAAGCTTTTCAGGTGGAACACAGACACAGGTCAATAAATCTGCCACCTCTTTTATCAGTCCTGCACAGCTCATTTTATGATCTCAACACTATTTTTAGTAGAACTCAATGAAAAGAACTTTTAAAAAAGCATACTTTTTTCCCCTTCCTAGTGATGTCAGATAATGAAATAAAAAACAGTCCACAATGACTTTGAGGGATGCTTTGGGCCAGATCTACTTTTGAGGGGAAAGAGGAGTCCCCAGGAACCCATTATGGTATGGTAAAAAAAAAAAAAAAAAAAAAGGGCCTTCATCAACCTGGAAGGCTCAAATCACCATGTCCTATTCTGGGAGGTTTGGTCATATGCCCACTCATGTGCTGGAGGTCAGGAAGATGGCCCTTCAGAAGAGAAGGTGGGTATGTTTAGTTACCTTCACTACCTGTGGCTTATTCTAAGAGCCAGAAAAAAAAAAAAAAAGAGGCCAGCACAATGTTTTATGGGAAGGAATGATATGTTCTGATTTACTTCAATGGCCCTGGGTACACTGGTGATAAAGATATTGTCATGCAATAAGAATAGTTAAGAGATTATGTCAAGCCCAGTGCTGGTGACTAACACTTGTAATTCTAGGTACTCAAGAGGCTGAGATCTGAGGATCAGGGTTCAAAGCCAGCCCACTCTGACAAGTTTTGGAGACTCTTCAATTAACCAACAAAAAGCTGAAAGTGAAAAAAAAAAGCTAAGTAAGAATGAGAGGCTCTGAGTTCAAGCCTCAGTACCTGCACCCCTTCCCCCCCAAAAAGTCCTTTCAGGCCAGAGATGATATCCTTATTTAGAGTGATGACTTTTTTATTTTGCTGATAAAAACAGTAGGTAAAATGGAGCTAGTTAGAAAGGAATGTAGATAGTTGAGACTGAAAGGAAAATACAAAGGGAAAAACCAAGATAAGTCATGGAATTCCAAACTAAGCAGGTTTGTGATGCCTAGCCTAGATACTCACAAACTCACTTGAAAACCCTCTCCCAGAGACTCAGATTGAATCACTTATTCCTGGGAGCCTGGCACAAGTGTATTTCATATGTTTCAAATGGGTGCTTGATGATTTCTAAATCAGATGGATGAAACAGTTCATCAGCACAGAGTCTGAAAGGAACCTTCCTCTTCCCTCCCCCCACCCCCACCCCCACCCCACCAAATTCTATCCTATTAGGGCTTTGTCCAACTTGGGACCCTTCTGTGTGAGAAATCAAGTTTAGAGTGGGGCATTCCTATCTGAATGTTAGAGGAGAGATCTAAATTACAGACAGGTGGGAGACAGGAAGGCAGGATATAAAATGGCCTAGTGAGAGAGGACAATGGGGAAAGAAAAGAGCCTGGACACCACCAATGTTACAGACAGAGGGCAATGCGTCAGCCAAGGAAACTGCCAAGGACTGCCCGTAGGTGAGGAGGAACCCCAGCAAATGGGTGTTGCCATAGCCAGTGCCAGGGAGGGAATGTTTTAAGGCACCACTTTGTAAGTGGGCTGAAAGCTGTGTCTAATTTTGGCAAGTCGTGGCACTCCACCCTCCTTGCAACCATAAACCTCAGGGCTGATTTCAGGCCCTCTCCTCGGTAAGGCTCTCCTTTGGCAAGATAGCAATCAGTAGGGAATTATTATTTAAAGGTCAAATTGTAGGAGCCTCCAAAGGCTTTTCATTTCTTTCCTTTTAGGATTTGGAAAATAATTACAATCTCATTTCAGATACGAGCTCCAAAAGATAACCATTCCATGCGCATGTGTAGTCGTGACTTCTAGCCCTTAGACGCATATTGTATTCAGCTATTTGTGGGTTTGAAGTTGGCAAAGGTTGCAATTCTTCATGTTCAGGAGGATTCCTGCTGTTGCCAAGCCTACCCAGAGCAAAACAAACAGTGATCTTGTAGGAGTAAATCCCCTCTGGGTCCTACTGTATAACATGTAAGATTTGTTTGGTCTCCAGTTACAGACTCTATTCCTTAAAAAAAAAAAAAAAAAAAAAAAAGATTATTTCTTTACCTGTGGGTCTCCTGATATCCCTGAAGGGCCCAGCCTCATCTTAGGGCAGCTTCAATCTCCAGTCTCTATTTCAGTGCCTTGTACTTAGTATGTACTGAATAAATGTTTGCTGAATGAATGGAAAGTTGCATGATTTTTCTGTGAATTCGTGAACAGCCAATCTGGAAATTCCATCTCTAAGTATTCTTTCATCATAGACTGTAAAATATTGTTTAAATAAAGGATGTGGTTTATCCATGTTTAAGTTCTAGGTCAATTTTCTATGGAGTTAGTAAAAATCTCGTTCCAATACAAATTATTTAATCCCTTGGTACCTTGGGTTTTCTGCTTATAAAATGTGAATGGCAAAGCTGATTTCCTTTGGCATTGAAGTGAAAGTTGTAAAACTTAGAACTCTACTTGTTGGGAAGAAGTGCTATTTGGATATGAGGATCAGTTGATAGTCCCTGTGTCTTACTCTTTCTGAGCACATGTTGGTTCAGATGCTGTACTGGACAGACAGAAATGTTGTCTGAGGCTTTTCACAAGTATGCTCAGACCAGTACTGAAGGCTAGATCTTGTTGATTGTGTCATTCTTTGCTAAAAGGATATTTTTTTAAAGGTGTCCAGTCCCTTCTGGGCCACCCAATAAGAAATATTAGTGGCCTTACCAAGCCCTGACCTACTACAACCAAGGTGGTCAATACTACCTTTAAGATTTCATCAGGCTTGGATTAATTTGTTCAAGCTAATCTCCTTTCTACTTCAATTCTACTTTTTCAGTTGATTTAAGAGTCTCTTGGTGAAAAACCTGTCAGAGAAATGAGAGATTAGCTAAACCAAGGGCAATCTTTCTGACTGAAATTTAAATAACAAAATGTATCCAGTCACTGAGGACATTTTCATTTATTTTAGGTCCACTTGGCATGTAGTACCTCCCACTCATTGAATGATAATTCTATGGTAATTATATAATAAATGCTTACCATATCACTTCCTTTTGTATTTGTGTGGCTATTATACCTGTCTTCATGTTTTGTGTGCAAAGAGTGAGGCACAGAGACATTAAACAATCTGCCAGTGTCACACAGCCAGACCAGACAGAAACTCAGATGCCCCTGAATCTCAGCTCAGCCTCTTCACCCCTATTCAGTATTGATGCTCCCTATCTCTCTGCAGGGTTCAAATATGCTTTAGTTTTAAGAGCTAAATTTCTCTTTCAATAGGCTGAATATTTTTTACCTAGTTCATGAGGTACACACAGGGATTTTTCCGGTCACTGAGAAACTTTGAGGCAAAAATAAGAATCAAGCTGAGCACTGGTGGCTCTTACCTGTAATCCTAGCTATTTGGGAGGCTGAGATCTGAAGATCACAATTCAAAGCCAGTCCAGGCAGGAAAATCAGTGAGACTCTTATCTCCAAATAACCACCAGAAAACTGGAAGTAGACCTGTGGCTCAAAGTGGTAGAGTACTAGCCTTGAGCAAAAGAACTCAGGGGTAGTGCTCAGGCCCTGAGTTCAATCCCCATGACTGCCAAAAACAAACAAACAAAAAAAGATTTTAAAAAAGAATCAAATGAAATAGATGAAAACATGATGCTTATCGTTGTGGATAATCTTGCTAGACTGAAATCTAGGGTTTCATTTTCCTTCAGTAAGTTTGATGGCTATGCCTGTCACTTGTGGTGACATCTGTTCCTTTGCTTTTTTTTTTTTGCCGGTCATGGGGCCTGAACTCTGGGTCTGCGCACTGTCTCTCAGCTCTTCAGCTCAAGGCTAGCGCTCTACCACTGGAGCCACAGCGCCACTTCCGGCTTTTTCTGTTTTTATGTGGTGCTGAGGAATTGAACCCAGGGCCTCATGCATGCAAGGCATGCACTCTACTGCTCAGCCACCTTCCCAGCCCCTGTTCCTTTGCTTTAAATAAGCCCATTTATCTTCTACTGTTTCCTGGTTCTCTCACCCTACACATGATCTCAAATACTTTATCAGAAATTTAAATCTATGGCTCAATATGAAGAGTCAAGTGGTATTCTCCTCTGCTCAGATGGCAGCAGTCACTGCTACTGGTCTGTGTAGGTAAATTTGGGTCTAACATTATATCCAGGGTTGCTGCATATTTTAATAGCCACAAACACCTACTCATCATGGGAACAATAAAGATACTAGCATAGTCACTGGAAAAAGATACCTTCGTTTCTCTAACAATCACAAGGCAGACCCTATGGCCAACATAGGACCATAGGTCAAATTAACCCTGTGGATTGAAGATAATATAGGGTTTTCTTCTTAGTTGTCAACTACAGCAAGATTGGTAGTAGCTGCCTGAGATGCTGGATTGGGCAAGATTCTGAGGCAACATCCAGGCTTAGGAACAAAAAGCCTGTGATGTTTTCAGGGGCTGCTGCCCATGGAGTCAGGACTGTGCGCATGCAGTCTTAGGATGCGCCATCCCCAAAGAGGAAAAGAAATAAAATTCTAAGTGCAGGAAAACCAACTCACAGTGGTTGTCTACAGTATCCAACAAAAGGGCTGGCCCCTAGCAGTTGCTTGTAAATTTTGATTGGATTCCTACATGCTCTCCCTGGCCCACCACTTCAGTGCCCAGCCTCAGGAAACATTCAGGGATGCATGGCTACCTATGTTTTTCAAGGTCTGCCCTGCATTCCTCAGCAGGAGCCTCCAAAGTTAGGCTTCCTGCTCAGAAAACCTAAGCTCTTAGGGAAAGAATACATCACTTCTATAGTTATAAGAACATCACTTTATAACTTACCCCCAAACAACTCTATGAATGAGATAATTCCAATTTGTTTTTTAGTCAAAGCCCAAATTAATGTGGAGAAGGATAGCCGGCACCAGTGGCTGATGCTTATAATCCAACTACTCAAGAGGTTGGGATCTGAGGATCACAGCTCAAAGCCAGCCCGGGCAGTAAAAGTTTGTGAGACTCTTATCTCCAATAAACTACTTAGAAAAGCTCTAGCCTTGAGCAAAAGGAAGCTCAGGGACAGGCAAGAAAGAGAGAAGGAAAGCAAGAAAGAAAAGAAAGAAAAGAAAGAAAGAAAGAAAGAAAGAAAGAAAGAAAGAAAGAAAGAAAGAAAGAAAGGAAGGAAGGAAGGAAGGAAGGAAGGAAGGAAGGAAGGAAGGAAGGAAGGAAGGAAGGAAGGAAGGAAGGAAGGAAGGAAGGAAGGTTGAGAAGGTTTTAGCTTCAGAGAGAGGATAAGAGATAGTTTTCTTTCTTATCATGAACAGGGCACAGAGACTATGCTTAGTCTGTATGGAGAAACACCAGAGCAAGCAAAACTTCCCTTGCTGCAAAACAGAGAACAGCATAGCTGATGAGGTGAGTGGAAGACTAGCATTTGGGATTTTGCAGCAGAAAAAAAATCTAAAAGGACAGGGAGGCATCCAGCATGTGCAGTGAACAATGCAGGTATTCATGTGTTCATGGATCCCTCTGTGGAAAGCTTCTCCTTGGTAACCTTAAACAAGAATCCTTGCACAGCTTAGCATACTGACAGGTGCTTATTATTGATTGTTCCTCCTACATATGGGCTGTTCAGCCTAATAACTGCATCTATCTGATAGTTACCTTTACTGGCCTTAAAACAGTCTCTGGTAGTAGAGGGGAACAGGCAGGTAGGAAGCTGTGACTATCATCACAGAGAACACCACTTGTTCCTATGAGAGGTGGAAATAGAAGGGCCTCTGTCTGGAAGAATTGGGAAAGCCTCTTGAAAGAGATAGTAGAGCCTATTCACTAGGCAGAAAACAAAGAGGTTGTCTTTGAAGTAGTGATAGAGAATAGAACAGGAAGAGATATGAGCCACAGAGCAATCCAAGTACTTTAGCAAGTTGCAAGCTCCTGGAATAAACAAATAAATAGAGGTGTGAGCAAAAGGTCCAAGTCACCATGGTCTGAAAGTCACAGTGACACAGCATGAGCATCTTTGTTGTTACAAGAACCTCCTCAGGAGCATAGCAAAGTCTGAAGTGAAAGAGATTAAAAAGCCAGGAGTTGGTGTCTCATGCCTGTAATTCTAGCTATTCTGAAGGCTGAGATCTAAGTATCAAGGTTTGAAGACAGTCTAGGCAGGAAAGTCCATAAGACTCTTACTTTCAATTAACCAGCAAAAAAGCTAGAAATGGAGGTGGAATCCAGTCTTGAGGGGGAAAAAGCCAAGCAAGGGCATGCAGCCCTGAGTTCAAGCTCCAGTACCAGATGCCAGTTAAGGAATGATTATATTGGCCTAATAAAAAGAATACGTGAATATAGGTAAGATTCAAGATATCTAGGAACTTAAATCAATAGGACTTAAAAGCTGGGGGGAAAGTAAGGAACAAAGAAGAGGAGAAAATGAAACCCAGGCTTATGGGTTGGGAAGAAAATTGGACCGAAGTGGGCTGGAGAATGTCAGGAGAGCATGGGTAATTTCCTAGCAAGTGTAGTCTAACAGCAGTGATCCGTCAAAAGCATGAGTTCTGAAGACAAAGATTAGGATTCAAGAGCCCTCTCTTAATTCCCATTCTGTAAATACCTGATGTATGTCAAAGGTAGGTAGGTAGCCTCTCTAACTTAGTTTCCTAATGGTAAAACAGATAGCAGACAGCTTATATTGACATTGAAGGTTAAATGAGATATCATATATGACACTTAACAGATCCTGGTCCTGTATTAAGCACTTAAGAATGGTAGCTCTTTGGAATCAATACATAGGTTGCTCTTTTTCATTTTCAAAATAAAGGGATTAAAATGGTTTTAATGAACCTAATCAGATAACCTTTCGCTTGCCCTATATTTCATGAGCTTGACTGAACTTTGCTAAGGCTTTTATGATATGACTCAAAAGAAAAACATTTGTGAGTTGGCCTCCAATGTGAGGACTTACCACTGGTTTCTTGACCACGATGTCTGGGTAGCCTCCTGGGACCCTGCCCTCTAGAGGTCCACACATAATAAAGGACTAGATGATACCCCCTGGAACTGTGCTAGGATTATACTCAACTCAAACTGTCCTATCGCTTGACTTCCTGCTTCCTTTCACATTGCTCTTGTAAGCTGTTCCTAACGATCACTACCCATGTACTAAATGTTAAGACAATGATGTACACAGTGGTTGGCTATAGTATCCAATGAAAGGGCTGGCCCCTAGCAGTTGCTTGTAAATTTTGATTGGATTCCTACATGCTCTCCCTGCCCCACCACTTCAGTGCCCAGCCTCAGGAAACAACATTTGCACCATGCTGATCCTCCCTCCTTCCCCCTCCCCCCCACTTCTTCCTTTACCCAAGCCAACCAACCTAAGCAGGAATATTTTTAGTATGAATTGTTCTTTATAGCCTTTTCAAAGAATGTAACTTCAAATGTTTTTAATCTGCTAATCATAAAGTGGAGACCATAAAATAAAAAATAGATTAAGAGATCAGTGTTCATATAAATACATTTCTGAAGGACACATTGATAAACAAAAGTGATTTTTCACACCTAAATCAATAGATTGACCAAGCTTGTCTGTTTGAATGCAGGTATCACCCAGACTACTTGAGACAGTGAATTAAGAGACCTTATGGTACTTCTGTGGTTTTTAAACCTGATTTTAAGGATTGGTGATTTAATAAGCCTTAGAAAGCTGAAAATATATACCACTGAGATTTAAAACACAAAATGTATTTAAAATAAGAAAAAAAAGGGGGGGGAGGAACAAAGCTAGTTTTGTTTCACAGGAACAGAAAGGTGCTAGAATTATTTACTGCTTTCTGGGCTTTGCATTATGACCAAATTGATATTTTCCAGGTTTTTCATTAACTTAAAATGTTCTGAGGTAAACACCTCATTTGCTATGATTAAATCCAAGGTGTTTCTGTAGCTTCTTTCTGTGGACCTAAAAATTTAACTCAAAGGAAAGAGCTCTAAGTGACCCTTTGCTTAAAGGAGCACTAGAGAAAATGTACAGACCCAGCGACTGAACTAAAATTCTCATGGCTGCAAGCAGAGGCTCTGCAAGCAGAATCTCATGGGAAGATTGTCCAGTCCCCAACTCTTATTTTCCATAACCACAATTCATGGCACATAATCTTAAAAATTATCCTAGGACTCTTCAAAGAGGACTTTTCTAGTATGGCTCTTGGTAGTTTAAGTTACTAGAAACACCTCTCAGAATTCATGAGGACTTTGGATTTCTTTCCCCACCTGATTTAGACATATCGGATTCATTTTTGTTATTAGCTAACCTTTTTCAACAGGTGCAAGATTATGAGTCTGAATAGAAAAAGTAATTTCTCCTCTTCCCTTCATTCCATTCCTTAGTTTTGTAAACAGGGACCAGAATAGGACTCCACAAAGCTCATAATTTGATGGACAAACATGGAATGCCATAACTGGCCCTCTCTTGTCACCAACTTTCCCTAGCATAGCTTTGACTAAATTGTGAAAAGGAAGTTATAAATTACACTCCACACATGACTTCCAGGATAAATTTTTAAAATCTTTTCTCTGATCATAGCTACCTAATTTCTATGCAGTCAAATATTACATGCTCACTGCTTGACCTTTCCAAGGTCAAATCACAAGCAGAAGTAGAAAATTAGCTCTATTTAATTATAAGTAAATCATGTAAACTAAGGCTTGTCCAGAATGGGACATTGTCCTGACACTCCAAAACACTAGTTGGTAGTAAATGAGTTTCACTAACCTTACTCAGTTCACACACACACACACACACACACACACACACACACACACACACACACACACACACACACACACACACACACACACACACATATATTGGTTTCAATTAATTCAAAAAAGGGACATAAGAAGTATGTCAGGAGAAGAGAGCATGCTTAACATGTTTGAGACCCTGGGTTTGACCTCTCACATCAAAAATTTAAATGAGAAATTTAAAAACAAACAAACCTAGAAGTTACAAAATAACATTAAATCAGACATGAGAGACACGGTAGAGAAAGGCAGTGGATTTTAGATCATTTCATCTTCTGACATACTTCACAAGAATGCCCACTAAGAAATGGGCAGGTCTAACTGTTCAACAGTCCTTAAAATGGAGCTGAAATTGCCTTTCCTAGGACTTAGAGCATCTGCCCTTAATCCTGTTCTCTGGAACAAATCATGATACCCTTTCATACATAACACATTGTTCTAAGAAAGATTTAATTCTTTGTTTGGCAACTGTGGCTGATTCTTTCAAAGTGAAGTTTGAAATTTTAAAGTATTTGATGAACAACCAACCAATCAATCAAAAACAGTCTTAACCTACAAATGCCAGGCACTGAACACCAAACTAGGGATCATCAAGAGTAATCCATCAACTTCATTCCTAAGGTAGAACTTCCCATTCTTTCATTGTTCCTCATTTTATAATGACTCTTCTGCAGAGACAGATGAATGAAAAAATACACTGGGGAAAAAGACATCACATAATATCATACAAACTTGTAAAAGTAATCTGTAGAAAAGATAGGGAGTCATATTTATTTGGTGCCTAATAATTCCAGATGATTTTTATTTTGTTCACATAATTCTCAATACTGCTTGATGAGGTGAGTTTTACTCCCAATTTACCAAACAAGAAACTGAAGTCTTCAGAGGTTGTGCTGCTGCCTGCAATGATATACTTGCTGTGCTGGAGTCATATTCTGTGCCTAGATCTAATTCCAAAGTCTACAATTTATATTAAAGGCACCCTCATTACTTGCAAAGAAATCAACCAATATAAGACCATTCCCACTTATCACTGGACTTGATACTCTGTTATTTGTTAATATACAGACCAAGGAAGACAATTATTTCTTTCTTCACTTTAGAACATTCTTAAATCATTGACTTGCAGTGTTTCATTTACAATAGCATACATCTTTATATTTTATGTTTCCAAGTTGGCATGTCATTAAATTCTAATACAGAATGATAAATAATAACATTTTTAAAGAGAATATACCACAGTGGGAAACTCTGAGGGGAAAAAAAAACACAAGATCATCTATTTTTTAGGACATTTTAAACCTATTAAAATCAATGAGAGCTGGATGCCAGTGGCTCATGCTTACAATCCTAGCTACTCAGGAAGCTGAGATCTAAGGATCTAGATTTGAAGCCAGACAGGCAAGAAAGAAAGTCTGTGATTTTTGGTGCTGGGAAGGTGGCTAAGTGGTAGAGCGCTTGCCTTGCATGCTTGAGGCCCTGGGTTTGATTCCTCAGCACCACGTAAGCAGGAAAAAAAAGCCGGAAATGGTGCTGTGGCTCAAGTGGTAGAGTGCTAGCCTTGAGTTGAAGATTTGAGGGACAGTACCCAAGCCCAGAGTTCAGGCCCCATGACCGGACCCCCCCCCAAAAAAAAAAAGAAAGTCTGTGATTTTTATCTCCAATTAACCACAAAAAAGGCTGAAGGTAGAGCTGTGGCTCATAGGTTATGGTGCCAGTCATGAGTGGAAAAAGCTAAGGGACAGCATCCAGGCCCTGATGTCAAGGTTAAGGATGTGTTGTATCTCTCTCCTCTCCCCCCCACACACACAAAATCAATCAATCAATCCATCAGTAAGTATAGAGAGGAGAAAAGGAAAATTTAGGGGCCACCAGTGTCTTCTGCCTATCCTTCAAGGGATACTGGGCCACTCTCACAGATTTGCAGCTAAAAGAGCCTTGGTTAGTCTTATCTGGGTCCTTTAACTTGAGTGAAAATTCTGCCTAAGCTTCATGGTCCTCTTCATGCCTCTCAGCAGGAGGTGGCTTAAATCAGCACCCCCCACCCCCGGCTCCATTTTTCCATCATCAGATCTATTTCTGCAACATTCCAAAAACAACCAGAGTGCTAGTACATGCAAGACCCTCCTCACATTTCCAAGGAGTAGATCCAGCTTTACTGTGTTAAAACTTGAGTTTTAACACAGAAGAAGGGATGTCCAAGAAATGTGGTTTCCCTCAACATGTTCTACCACCTGTGACATTTGCCATGCACATTCCTCGAAGAGGACAAGGTTGATGGGCATTATTTTGACTCCAAAATTGTTTCCGATATGGGCAACTGCAATTAACCTCATTCACTTACTGACTCTGCACTTGGGAGGCGAGGCCAAAGTGCTAATGGCGCTCTTACCTGGACCTCAGCAGCCAAGACACTTGCAAGTGTGTGTTTTCAACTTTCCCACATGCCCAGAAATATGAATGGATCCTTTATGCTAAAATCTCTCTTAATGTTCAATATGAAATGGAAAAAAACAGAGTTCAGGCCCAGCAAGACAAAGGATTCATGTTTTCTCTTATCTGTAGAAGTTAGAACTAATTTATAAATATATATGTAACTGTATAAGGGCCATATGCACATATACCTAAACATATTAACTTAAGTAGAGTCTATACAGGAGAGAATTTCAATGGAGCAACTCCTCTGAATAACTCAAGTGTCTAACAAAATGGGTATGAAGAAACTAGAATTTGATGTGTCAGTGGCAGGTGAGGTCAAGGGAAAGGGAGTGGACAAATGAAGAGAGGAAGGAGGGAATAATATGGTCATAACATTCAGTGTGTGTGTGTGTGTGTGCATGTGTGTGCACACACACGGGCACATATGTGTGTGTAAAAATGGAATAGGTGGAGTTGGGTGAGATGGGGGAGAATGATGAAAGGAGTAGCATTGATCAAATTCTCTAGCCATAAAAGAAATGCAAATCAAGACAACATTGAGATACCACCTCACCCCAGTTAGAATGGCTATAACCAAGAAATTTAATAACAACAGATGCTGGAGGGGATGTGGCCAAAAGGGAACCCTACTTCATTGTTGGTGTGAGTATAAACTTGTTCAACCACTTTGGAAAGCAGTATGGAGGTTCCTCAAAAGACTACACATAGAGCTCCCTTATGACCCAGCAATCCCACTTTTGGGAATTAACCCAAATGATCACAAACAAGGTCATACCAAAGCTACCAGCACAACCATGTTTATCGCAACATTATTTACCATAACTAAGATATGGAACCAACCCAGATGCCCCTCAGTAGATGAATGGATCAAGAAAATGTGTATGTATATACATATATATATAATGGAATTCTATGCCTCCATCAGAAAGAATAATATTGCCTCATTTGTTAGGAAATTGAAAGACTTGGAAAAAATATATTAAATGAAGTAAGCCAGACCCAAAGAAACATAGGTCCCATGGTTTCCCTTGTTTGCAATGACCAGTTGATGTCTAGGACAAGCAGAGAAGGTCAAAGGCTATGTACATATGATCACATGAGATAATATTAAGCAAAATGTACCCCAAGACAGAGACACAAGTGGTTTTTTTTCTCTCTTGCTAGTGTTTTTAATGTACTTACAATGCACTATGTGATTCTTTTGTTTCTTTTGAATGTTCTCCCCCCACTATAACCTCTGTTCTCACTGGATTTGATCCAGTGTTCTGCATCGCAGGGGAAGGGATATTGGGGAATGCTTAAATGGGGATGCAGGCTGACCCATTGTGACGACGAGATGTACAGGACATTATGTTGAAAACAAACTTTACAATGTTGGGTGGGGGGGAGGAGTTGGGGAAGGAGGTGATGGTAGGGGGAAAACAAAGGAGGAGGTAACAATGCTCACTACGAAATGTACTCATTTCTCTATTCATGTAACTGTAAGCCCTCTGTAGAACATTTTTACAATAAATATATATATATTTAAAAAATAAAACAAAAAATGTCTCAGCAATACATGTCTACCTGATTTACATTTTTGCTAGTGGATGGGTTGATCAGGATGCTTCTAGCTATAATGGGAACAAACCCAAGCTAATTAAAGCCAATAATTTTCATTGGTAGGTAAATTCCAGGGTACCCTCTGTCCTCAGAACAGAAATAAAGCTGAGCCTCTATTAGGAGTAACTGGAATGCTCTCATCTAGGAAACCCCCAAATTCCCTTTCTCATTTTGAAGCCAGGCCAGGCAAAAAAGTCCATGGACTCCATCTTCAATTAACCAGAAAAAAAAGCTGAGCTGGAAGTTGGCTCAAGTGGTAAAGCATCAGTCTTAAGCAATCAAGCTGAATGAGCACAAGGCCCTGAGTTTAAACTGAGGTACCATTGAGAAAGAGGGCTGGGGGGATTCAAATATTATCTTAGGGGGTGGGTCTTACAGTCTAAGAAACAGCTAATGCAAAGGTGCTGGGGAAGGAGCATGCCCAACATGTTTGGAAACAGCAAAAGGGCAGCTAAAGCAAGAAGAGCAAAATAAACAATGTGTTGACAGGCAATAGGGGAGCAGGTGACACACCTGCTTTGTTTATGAAGGTTTTGGCTTTCACTTTGAAGAAAATGAAAGGCCACTGGAGAGATTCAAATAACAGGGTATGCTCTGAAGCTAGATTTGACAAGTCTCCCTGGATTAGATTTGAATTTATCAAGGCTGGGGCAGGCAGATAAGTTAAAGATAGAATAGCCATGCATAACTCGCTCAGAACCATGCTGGATGAAGTATGCCAATAGAGTGGATTCCTCCTCCCTGTGAGGCTTCAGAAAGTCCTAGTTCAGATTGGCACCCTAAGAGGACACACTACCGGAACCATCCTGATAAGAAATGAAACCAACCTGAGATGGTTTGGTAGTAATGAAGAAGCAGGGTCTGATTCAAAACTACTTAAGAATAGATTGCCCATACTTCCCAAGGTTATCTACAAATTCAATGCGATACCTATCAAAATTCCACCCTCATTCTTCAAGGAATTAGAAGAGGCAATCCAAAAATTCATATGGAACAATAAAAGACCCCGAATAGCAAAAACACTCCTCAACAGAAAGAACACTGCTGGAGGAATATCAATACCAAATTTCAAACTCTACTATAAAGCCATAGTAATCAAAACAGCTTGGTATTGGCATAAGAACAGACCTCAGGACCAATGGAATAGAATTGAAAACCCAGAAATGAACCTACAGACCTATAGCCATCTAATCTTCGATAAGGAAGCTAAAACAATAGAATGGAAGAAAGACAGCCTCTTCAGTAAATGGTGCTGGCAAAATCGGTTAACTACATGTAGAAAACTAAAGCTAGATCCTTATATATCACCCTGCACCAGAATCAACTCCAAATGGATCAAAGACCTTGAACTCAAAGCAGATACTCTGAAAACATTACAGGATGGAATAGGAGAAACCCTAGGTCTCCTTGGCTCAGGCCGAAATTTTCTGAATAGAGACCCGGAAACACAACAAATCAAAGAAAGGTTGGACAAATGGGATTGCATAAGGTTGCAGAGCTTCTGCAGGGCAAATGACATAGCTAGCAAGATCAATAGAAAGCCCACCGATTGGGAGAAGATCTTTACTAGCCATACAACGGACAAGGGTCTCATATCTAAAATATACTTGGAACTCAAAAAATTAAACCACCCAACAACAAATCCTCAAACAACTGCCCAATAAATAAGTGGGCGAAAGACTTAAAGAGAAGCTTCTCTGAAGAAGAAAGAAGGATGGCCAATAGACACATGAAGAAATGTTCAACATCCCTAGCCATAAAAGAAATGCAAATCAAAACAACATTGAGATATCACCTCACTCCAGTTAGAACAGCAAAAATCAAGAACTCTAACAACAGATGCTGGAGGGGATGTGGACAGAAAGGAACCTTACTTCATTGTTGGTGGGAATGTAAACTTGTTCAACCACTTGGAAAGCAGTATGGAGGTTCCTCAAAAGACTTCACATAGATCTCCCCTATGATCCAGCAATCCCACTTTTGGGCATTTACCCAAATGTTTACAAACAAGACCACACTAAAGCTACCAGCACAACTATGTTTATTGCAGCATTATTTACCATAGCTAAGATCTGGAACCAACCCAGATGCCCCTCAGTAGATGAATGGATCAAGAAAATGTGGTATATATACACAATGGAATTCTATGCCTCCATCAGAAAGAATGACATTTCCCCATTTGTTAGGAAATGGAAAGGTTTGGAAAAATTATATTAAGTGAAGTAAGCCAGGCCCAAAGAAACATAGGTCCCATGGTTTCCCTTATTTGCAATATCTAGTATAGGTATGAGTCAAGCGGAAAAGGTCAGATAATGTGATGTTAGGAAAATGAACCCTTAAATATGTATTTTAATGTTTTCGTTTCTTTCATGCATGTGTTTCTAACGCATTTATAAGATTATTTCTTTGTTGCTTTGTATGTCCCTCCCCCACAGTGTAACCCCCGCTTTCACTTTATTTGATGTCAGTATAACATGTGGAGGAGATGGGGACAAACAAGTCGTTTAAGGATTCAGGTGGACCTGTTGCAACAAGGAGAATTACAAAATGTCATGTCAAAGCAAGCTTTACAATGTCGGTGTGGGGGGGGGGGGAGGGGGGTATGATTGGGTGGGGGGGAGGGGGGAGGCTGGGAAGGGAGGTGAAGGGTAAACAAAGGAGGAGGCTGCAATGCTTGGTAAGAAATGTATGCATTATCCTGCCAATGTAATTGTAACCCCTCTGTACAGTATGTTCTCAAATAAAATAAAATAAAATTTAAAAAAAAATTAAAAAAAAAAGAATAGATTGCCCAATGGCTGGATACAAGCCATGAAAAAGAGAGAAGTTGAGGAAGATCCTAAGATGTTTGGGTGTGAGCATCTAGGATAGAGCTACCATGAAGGAAAACAGAGCAGTCTTTACAGGAAGCCAGAAGTCTGGTTTTGGTGTGTTCATTGTGATCTGTCTAGTTTCTGTCCCCCCAAAAAGTGTTCCCCAAGCTATTCAAAAGGGAGAACTGACCTGTAGGTATGACTTTTGTCTACAAGAACATATGTAATTGTAAATGTCTGAGTCAAGCAGAAAAGGTCAGATAAGTTGATGTTAGGGAAATGAACCCTAAGATATGTATTCAAATGTTTTTTTCTTTCAGGTGATTGTTTCTAACACATTTATAAGATTATTTCTTTGTTGCTTTGTATGTCCCTCCCCCATGGTATAACTCCTGCTTTCACTGTATTTGAGGTTGGTATAATTTGTGGATGGGAAGGGAAAAAACAAATCATTTAAATAGGGATACAGGTGGATCAATTGCAACAATGAGAGTTACAAGTCGTTATGTGGAAAAACGAACTTTACAACTTTGGTGGGGGGAGGAGGAGGATTGGGTGGGGAGGGTGGGAGGGGAGGATGGGCAGGGATAGGAAGGGGAAACAAAGGAGGAGGCTACAATGCTTGATAAGAAATGTACTCATTATCTTGCCCATGTAATTGTAACCCCTCTGTACAATAAAAATTTTAAAAAAGAACATATGTAAAAATTTGAAACTATAAGAATGGCAAGAATCATCAAAGATGTGACTGTTAGGAAAGGAGAGGTACAAGAATGGAATCCTGAGAAAGCTTCTTGGTAGAACAAGGGGAGAATCTCCAGGAGAAAACCCAGGTATCATCTTTACAATGTATTTGATACACTACATTCTTTCTTTCTTTCTTTCTTCTTTCCTTTGGTAACTACAATTCAAGAGGCACACAAGGGACTGCCATGTTAAATTTGAGCCAAAAACAGGTGACTTACGTCTATAATCCCAACTACCCAAGAGGCTGAGATCTGGAGGGTCATGTCTCAAGGCCAATCAGGGCAGAAAAATCCAAAGACTTGAACTCCAAAACAACTAGCAAAAAGCTAAGCTGGAGATACAGCTCAAGTGGTAGAGTACCAGCCAAGCCAGCAAGCCAATCAGACAAGTTAATTGGCCTTGAGAAGTGGAAAAATGGTGAAGTTTTAAATATAAATCCAGTAAATGTCTTACGTAACAGCTAAGGCATTTACTAGCTTAGAAGAGAGGCTAATCCTGCTAGAAATGCCACTGCCCTCATGTGTATTCTATTTATCTAAGAAAGCCACAGAAGCCAATTAGAAGGAAGTTTCTTGCTGAGTTCCACTGACAGAACACAAGTAATATACTCTTTTACCCACAGTAGTTAACAAGTAATAGTCATGGTTCATGGAGCACTAAACATGTGCCAGATATGTAATCATTTGCTACACACACACCAATCCCAACATGCATGTTCTCAGGCACTGAACAAGTATTTAATGAAATAATATTACAATTGAGATCAAGTACAATTAACTTGCCCAAGATTACTTAGCTGGATAAGTGATAGAGCTGGGTTAAACTCATAGCATTTGGACTCATAACACTGGTGTCATTAATCCCCGCGTTTTGGTTAATTTGCCGGATCTTAATATTGGAGGCTGTGGATATGGTGGTATGACCCACCCAGCTCCTGCTGGGTCCCCTAGCTGCCAGGAGTTAGGCTATTGATGGCTCACAGCTGTCTCTCCTTAGACAGTCCCTTCTGCCAAATGGATCAGCCCTGCCAAAGGTTACTTCCCTTTCCTGGAGAAATCCATAACCAGGAAAGGATAGATGCAGGATAAAATGTCCAGTCCCAGACAGGCCCTTATAGCTCACACCTGTAATCCTAGATACTCAGGAGGCTGAGGTCTGAAGATTGCAGTTCAAATCCAGCCCTGACTCGAAAGTCCATGAGGCTCTTATCTCCAGTTAACTACCCCAAAGCTAGAAGCGGAGCTGGGGCACAAGTGGTGGAGTGCTAGCCTTGAGCAAAAGAGCCAGGGATAGCACTGAGGCCCTGAGTTCAAACCCCAGGAGTAACACACACACACACACACACACACACACACACACACACACACACACACACACACACACACACACACACACGCGCGCGCGCGCGCGCGCCCAGTTCCTTGTCTCAGTTAAAAACCCCTCAAAAGGGCCATCCCAGTTCCAGAGCTCCTAGGTAATTCTCATTTTGTCCAACCCTGCTCTTCTCATTTCTGAGGCAATCCTTCCTCAAAACCCACACTCCCATATCCCCATTTTAGGGGCCTGTGACCTGGGGAATCCAACAAAGACAATGACATCTGAAGAAAACGGCCCTTGTTTCCCTATCCATTTAACAACCAGCAATTGTTTCCTGAGCTCCAGTTATGTATTTGATTACTTCTCTTGAGAATTGGCTGTTAGTTGGGCACTGGTGGCTTACTCCTGTCATCCTAGCTACTCAGGAGGCTGAGATCTGAGAATCATGGTTCAAAGGCAGCCCAGACAGACAGTTCCTGAGCTTATCTCTAATTAACCAGCAAAAAGCCATAAGTGGAACTGTGGATTGAGTGGTAGAACACCTTCCTTGAGCAGAAAAGAATAAGAGACAGCTCCCAGGCCCTGAGTTCAAGCCCCAGTACCAACACACACACACCACATACACACAACACAGAAGTAAAAAGAATTGGCTGTTCCTACCATGTGTGCATCTTCTATCAGGTTGTCTTGTTTTAAATTTTCAGTTCTACTTTCTTATTCTGGATGCTAATCTTGTGTTCGTGAGAGGCACTCTTTCTGTCTGGATCTTACCTTCTGGTAGAAGGCTATTCAAATGTGCAAAGCTTTTGTTGATCTCCTGTGCTCATTCTTCATGTATCTACTCTACTGAAAACTAGACAATTGCAAATGAAAGAAACAGTAAGATCTAATTTCACACTGGTCATTCTGGCAAATAACAAGGGAGAGTGTAAAGAACGGGTCCTGTCTTATCTGTGCTTCTGCCATGATGCTCTGCCTCACCAACAATGGACCCAGCCACCATGGACTGAAACCTCTAAAACCAGGACCCGAAGTAAACCATTCCTCCTTGTTTCTTGTGGGAATTTAGCCTCAGTGATGACAAAAATAACACACATTTGAACAATGAAATCTGAAGTTTGGTAAAAAGAGGTGAGAAGGAGGGATTCAGAGTCCACTGTAGAGAAGTGGTAGGTGAGAGCCTGAGCATCTGCCATTCACACCGTTGCTATGACCAGAGCAAAACAAGTTTAAAATGAGCCCTTTATTTTGCTCACAGTTTCAGAGGTTTTGGTCTATGGTCCACTGGCTCCTTTGCTTTGGGGCTGAGGTAAGGCTGAATAGCTTGGTGGCTAAAGCCTATGAGGAAGAGCTGAAGGCTGTTTACATCATGGCAGACAGGAAGTAGAGAAAATGTGTGTGTGTGTGTGTGTGTGTGTGTGTGTGAGAGAGAGAGAGAGAGAGAGAGAGAGAGAGAGAGAGAGACACAGAGAGACACAGAGAGACACAGAGAGAGAGACAGAGAGAGAGAGACAGAGAGAGAGAGAGAGAGAGAGGAGGAGAGAGACACACAGAGAGAAACTATGGGACCAGGGACCAGTTGTAACCTTCAAACCATACCTTCATTGACCTCCTTTCTCCAAGTAGTCTACTTCCTCCACTTCCTATAATTTCCTCCCAAATTAGCACCACCAATTTGGAACCAGGCATTTGGCAGGAGCCTCAGCTTCAGCCTGTAACAATGTGAATGCTAAGTGAAGGGCTAAAAAAAGTGGAAGAGAGAAACTTGGGGGGTGGGTATCATGCAGGCCTATCCCTATCGTCTCCTGGCCTGGGCAAAATAGTAAGTGGTCTGCTCCTTTAGCATCTGTCTTTGGCTGCATCCTACATGTGAAGACTTGGGGTGCATTGTATGGGATGCCTCATCCATCTTATTCAAGCTCCATCCTTCTTCTCAGGAAAATGGACGAAAGAAGAGGCCTTCAAAGGGCCTAAATTAATCAATTAATGATTTTTTCCACTTTACAATGGTACAAAAATGACATCTATTCCATGGAAACTGTACTTCCAATTTTGAATTTAGAACTTTTCCCATCCTAGTGATACATAGTATAGTGTGATATTCTCTCCTCATGCTGAGCAGTGTCAGAATGCCACAGTTCCTGATCAGCCACCTAAGCAGAAAAAGAAAGCACAGATACTCCACACTGTACTGTAAAAATGGCATGAGATAATCAATGTATTATTGTAAGACAGGCTTTATGTTAATGTAAGTATACTTAGCTAACATACTTAAGGTAGGCGAGGCTAAGCTATAATGTTCAATAGGTTAAGTATGTTAAAATATATTTTCCACTTACAATATTTTCTACTTATGGTGGGCTTATAGTGATACAGCCCCATTGTAAGTTGGGGAGCTATATCATACTAGTCCTATAGTGAGAACCCTAACTACAAGAGAGCCACAAGCAAGAAGGGCTGAGCAGCATCCTCTCCAAGAGGAATCCAGAATGGGCATTTGGTGATCTAGGTCTAGAGATAAAATGGCTCTTAGCCTTAGCCAGACCACACAGTACCCATAGCCTGTGTCTGAGCAACCTCCCATACTATACTACCTACAACATTTATCCCTATGTGAGTAGCCAGGGAGGACCTTTGATGGAAAAGCAGAAAAAGGGTAGAAAGTTTCAGGTTCCAATAAATGGTTAATACTATATACTTTTCTATAAGCCAAAGAGAAAGAATGTCTGTTGTTCATTCACTATTTGGACTACAGGATGGCTACTACCTCATGGAGCCAGTGCTAGACATTAGCTAGTTTTCTTTTTTTTTCTTTCTTTTTTTTGGGGGGTCCGGTCATGGGGCCTGAACTCTGGGCCTGGGCGCTGTCCCTCAGCTCTTCAGCTCAAGGCTAGCGCTCTACCACTTGAGCCACAGTGCTACTTCTGGCTTTTTTCTTTTTGCTTATGTGGTGCTGAGGAATCAAACCCAGGGCCTCATGCATGCAAGGCAAGCGCTCTACCACTGAGCCACCTTCCCAGCACTGGCTAGTTTTCTATGGTGCCTCTTCCTACAAGGGAATTGCTGGCCTAAGCCAGCAACTTCCTGGCCTTGGACATAAACCTGCAGCCTACACACAGAAACTGGGTGTCCTGAGCTCCTAGCCAGAAGTTAGCACTATAAACAATTCAAGCATCTTCAAGTTAAAAACCTGAGATGAGTAACAAAATAATAAATAACAATATCACTTAGTTTAATGTAATATTTAGATTCTAGCAAGAAAACTATACCTAAAAGGAAACTAGGAAAAATATTTTCTATCCTATCTCATCTTCTTAAAAGAATAAAAACTAGTAACTTTAAAAATATATGGTACAAATTTTCAAGGTTGTTTGAAGCTCAAGATACCAAATTGCATTTTTTCTGTGCTGATAAAGTACAATGCTTTTGCCTATCATCCTCCAAGACTGCACCGCAATAGCAAGATTTCAAATTTATACTACAGCAGCAAGATGCAGACTCTAACATTTGAACATTATAAGAACTTTATGGGCAAAGATTCTTCAATGTAGACCTCCCTGAATGTGAATCAAAGCTGGCTCCACATAGAAACAGAAACAGGAATACAAGTAATTTTGCAGTTTGCTACACACAGTAGTAAGAAAAACAGGAAGTAGGTATTTATTAGCAGTTCCAAATATACCAGCCAAAATAAAACTCCCCATGGAGTGTGAGTTATTCAAAATATAGCAAGAACAGAATTCCTAAGATTATAAAAGAGTAATTAATCACAAGCAGTGTTCACAGACCAGTGGTTTGGAAACTTACCTTCTTATTGAAGATCTGGATCACGAACAAACTTCAAAGCAAAAATTAATTGATCTCAGATTTACTGCATCTGTTCCATAAACTCTCCCCCCAAAAACTGTCATTTTTAAGCCCAGATGCTAGCCTATATCATGTAACAATTACATCTATCTATCTATCTATCTATCTATCTATCTATCTATCTATCTATCTATCTATCTAGTGTATTAAATAGTCATTCTTCATCTAATTCAGTATAACCAATCCCTCTCCATATAAGCTGCTTGCATTCAAAACATTACCTCTTATACTGTGATACTTTGTGCCCTTGATAAAAACTACATTGTTTGGGTTCACATGGTCACATGAAACCAGGCTCACAAATCAGGGGACCCACTTGCTTGTCTATCTAGTAGCTTCCATCCTTCATTTTTGACTGAGTGGACCCTTTAAATATATGCCCGAACTGTTTCTAAGTTAGGACAAAGACCATTCATTTTAATGGCAGTAGACAGATAAATAGATAGTTACATGTCATGTGAAACTCAAATGTACTTTAAGTTTTTCAGGAGTAGTATAACAGCAAATTCTGATTGATTTGATTTGATCAACTTATAGCTGGTGAGGTTGGGGAATGAATCTTTAGAATGTCTAGTAATAATGATTACTTGTGCAAGCAACAATGAACAAATATCCTTACTAGTTCTGTGGTTCCATTTTTCCCACATAAACTAAAGACTTTAGAAGTTTGGCTCAGCCTCCTCAGAAGCTCATTAGGATGAATGAAATGACTTAAATATTTGTGAAGTAACATTAGCTGCTCTGGTCAAAACCACTTTGAAAGCACAATGAATCAGTGAGTTAAATTAAGTAAGGGAAATATTTGTGTATATTTGATTGGAAAGGTTTACATACATCTTAGTATATGTATTCTTATGAATTTAGACTAAGTAAAAGAAGGAAGAAAGGAAGAAAGTTCTTTGGAAACAGCTTCATCACTATGAGTGAGAAACTGGCAACAGGTCAGAGACAAGTTAGCTATTGTGCTTCAATGTGAATGAGATCTTCATGTTTCTCCTCTGTGAACTAAAGACCAATCCCATAATATAAAGCCAGGAATAGGTGGCTCATGCCTATCATCCTAGTTACTCAGGAGGCTAAGATCTGAGCACCATGGTTTGGAGCTACCCTGTATAGGAAAGTCTGTGAGACTCTTATCTCCAACTAATCACAAAAAGCCAAAGTAGAGCTCTGGCTCAAGTAGTCAAATGCTAGCCTTCAGCAGAAAAAGCTCAGGGATAGTGCCCAAGTCCTGTGTCCTGTGTTCAAGCCCCAGGACTGGCAAAAAGAAAGAAAGAAAGAAAGAGGGCTGGGAAGGTGGCTCAGTGGTAGAGTGCTTGCCTTGCATGCATGAGGCCCTGGGTTTGATTCCTCAGCACCACATAAGCAAAAAGAAAAAAAGCCGGAAGTGGTGCTGTGGCTCAAGTGGTAGACTGCTAGCCTTGAGCTGAAGAGCTGAGGGACAGGGCCCAGGCCCAGAGTTCATGCCCCACAACTGGACCCAAAAAAAAAAGAAAAAGGAAGGAAGGAAGAGAGGGAGGGAGGGAGGGAGGGAGGGAGGGAGGGAGGGAAGGAAATAAAGCAAGCCATATTACAAGTTGGCTAGCAGTTGGCCTTCATTGCTTTTGTGATTGCCCAGTTATGCTATCAAAACATAGCAAAATAGTTCAAGAAGGCCAAACACCATGGCTTATGTCTGTAGTCCCAAGTACTTTGGAGGTAGACATAGGAGGATCATGCTAGCAAGACAACTCTATCTTGAATAACAAGTGGTGGAACACATCTGTAATCTCAGCTATGTGAAATACATGGATAGGTAGGAGGTTCTAAGTCTAATGATAGCCTGGGCACAAAATTAGAGACCCTATCTGAAAAAAATAGCTAAAGCAAAAATTCCTTGGGTGTGGAAGTTCAGGTAGTAAAGCACTTGCCTAGCAAGCACAGTGTCCTGGGGTCAAACCCCAGCAACACTGGCTAGCCAAGAATTCAATCAGTGAGATACAGAGAAGTCACACTTTAGGAGGTCAAATTGGGAGCCTTTGTTAAAATGCTGGCGTCTGCAAGTGGCCTTCTGTCCCCCCAAAAACTTGCAGACCTGAATGTAATTAGCACAAAGCTTAAATAGGCCAAAACCACATATGGTGTGAGGAGGTAAACCTAACAAAAGTGTTTTACATAAGTAAAGCAAACCAGGTGAGGAACAATTAGGGACTTAGGGCAAGGTGCCAAGATGGCAGAGAGGACAAAATGGATTACTTAGACCCATATCCATATTTCAACACCAAAAGAGAAGGGGGGGGGATAGCTCAAGGGATGAGAAGAAAGGAAGGTAGAAAAAGGAGGGGGGGTGAAGCAGAGTGGGATATGTTGACCTAATTCTCTCTCCTGCTCAGACCATCAACAGAAGATGTTCTCATCACATACTGTCTCTTCCTTCAGGGCATCTGGGGGGTTGGGGGTTGGGTGGGTGGGTAAACAGCTTCCCATGTGACTCAGATCTGGACAATGAAATGTGTCGGAAGCAAAGATTGCCTGTCCTAGGCCTGGCTCTATAGCATGGCCATCAGTTAGTTCTCCTTAGCTTATCCCAGCTGAGGATCTCAAGGTAAAGTAGGATCCTTACAGGATAAAGCTGGATCCTGGAATCCTTGCTTGAAGGAAAATTCCACAGAAGCACCCCTGACCCAACCCCCACCCCGCAAACCCAGTGGATTGTCCTTAAGTGCAAAATACATTATTTATTTATTTTTCTAATATTGAAGCTTGATTTCAGGGCCTATGAATTCCTCGTGGCTGGCACCCAACCACTTGATCCACAGCTCCATTTCTGGTTCTTTCTTGGCAAATTGAAAATCAGAGTCTTAGGGACTTTCCTGCCCAGGTTAGCCTTATACCACAGTTCTCAAATCTCAGCTTCTTGAGTAGATAGGATTACAGTTTTGAGCCACCAGCACTCAGAGCAAAATTAATTTTTATCATCGGTATTAAGCCACTGACATTTAGAGGTCTATTTGTTATAGCTTCATGCAGCCTGCCATGTCTAACACTGACTGAGAAATATAGGCAATCAAATCAGTCCCTCCAGCCAGTCAGCTCTGAGCTCAGAAGCATCTGGATGAGTTTTTTTTTGGGGGGGGGAACCACTTTTCTTGTTCTATTCCTTGTGTTCCTGGCAGACCAATCTTCCTGCTGAGTAGCCCAACCAGTGGTGGCCTGCCAAAGCCATTGACTCCTGGAGCTTCTGAAATAAAGAAGGTCACAGATGTTCTGTTACAGGTCACACCCTGGAAAGTCACTCTTCTCTAGCTGGGGTGAAAAATCCAGTTTTTGTTCTTCCTACAGTGGTATCAGGCCCCGCTTTCCACCCCTCCCTACAACTATTAATTCAACATTTATGTATGCAGTGTAAACCAGAGTCATCTGGAAGTCAGGTAGCATTGTTACCAGGTATGGTGATTCTTGGAGAGTGGCCATATTGGTATGTGCATTGATTGCCAGGTAGAAAGACCCATACAGAAATATTCTACCCCATTCTATTAACTCAAAGGATTTAAGCACAAGCAGTAACCCTGGGGAGATTTTTGGCTCCATGGAACTAATGCAAAGGTGGCAGAAAGCCAAAGGAGACCCTACAGGGCATTAGAGCATTCCTGATAGCATTACCTAGAAAGCCACATTCCCTAGCATATTCATGAAGGGATAGAAGCCCAAAGGGTTTAGAAATATAGACTGAAAATACTTTGCCCACATTATTTTCTTCAAAAAGCTCTCACCAATACAGACCCATTGTGTAAATAATGCTCGAGTTACAAACTATAGGCATGAGCCATACCTAGACCACGAATATGATTGTTTGATCCTCATAATGTTAAAAAAAAAAAAAAGGGGGGGGGGGAGAGAAGAGATGGTAGGGGAAAAACAAAGGAGGAAGTAACAATGCTCAATAGGAAATGTACTTATTACCTTACTCATGTAACTGTAACCCCTCTGTACAGTATTTTTACAATTATATATATATATATATGAAACAAGAAAGATAACTTTTTTTTTGGTCTGTCCTGGGGCTTGAACTTAGAGCCTGAGCATTGTCCTTGAGCCTTTTTGCTCAATCCTAGCTTTCTACCACTGTGCTACAGCATCACTTCAGGTTTTCTGTGGTTCATTGGAGATACAAGTCTCATGGACTTTTCTGCCATGGCTGGCTTTGAACCATGATCCTCAAATCTCAGTCTCTTGAGGATCTAGAATTACAGGTGTGAACCGCCAAGGCCTGGCAGAGATCTTGACTTCTGTGTGGAAAAAGTATCATTTAAAAAAAGTTATCATGGGCTGGGAAGGTGGCTCAGTGGTAGAGTGCTTGCCTTGCTGCATGAGGCCCAGGGTTCAATTCCTCAGCACCACATAAGCAAAAAGAAAAAAGCCAGAAGTGGTGCTGTGGCTCAAGTGGTAGAACGCTAGCCTTGAGCTGAAGAGCTGAGGGACAGCGCCCAGGCCCAGAGTTCAGGCCCCATGACTGGACCCCCCCAAAAAAAAACAAAAACCAAAAAAAGAAAAATGTTATCATGCTGGGCATTGGTGGCTCACACCTATAATCCTAGCTATTTAGGAGGATGAGATCGTGGTTCAAAGGCAGCGCCAGGAGAAAAGTTGGAGAGACTCTTATCTCCAATTATCCACCAGAAAACAGAAAGTGGTGCTGTGGCTCAAAGTAGTAGAGGACTAGCCTTGAACAGAAGAGCTCAGGAACAGCCTGTAGGCCCCAAGTTCAAACCTCATGACTGAAAAAAAAAAAAAAAAGTTGTGATTTCTGGCTCCTCTCATAAAACTAGAAGATGGAGCAGTATGGACCTTCCGACCCTGGGTGCTACTCTGTGGAAATTAAGCTGCTGCTGACCTTTAACATGGCCCTCACTGGACCCCATTGTAGTAACCATCACCATGTGGGCCCTCTCCTGCTGTGTTTCCTGTCTACCTTGTAAGGCATTGGGCTGACATCTAAGATAACATTTTTCTTTATCTGCAAAGCATTTTTCTTGATGGCTATGTCCCAAGTAAGCCTTGTTTACATGTGGCTCCTTCTTAAGAAAAGACTAGCATTGGAAAAATAGGAGCAGGGGCAGGAAGGAATCTTCTTTCATCCTGTGTGAGTTCTTGCCTCACTTCTGCTGGGCATGAGACAGGGAAGGAAGGACAGTAGCAAGTCCTTGCCTTCTAAGGGTTACTATATCCTGGTAATTCCCAATGGAGGGAGCTCATCTACGGAAGGGACGCTGGACCACAGATGGGCATTCCTTTATGGGTCCTGTCTGTGTCTGCTGCAAGTCTCTGGAACCTGAAACTGAACAGCTGACATCCTCAATGTGGGCTTTCTTCTTTCCTGCTTTGTTTCCTCCATTCAACTGAAACTATCTACAGGTGGCACTGAAATTTTATTTATTTATTCATTCATTCATTTATTTTACTCAGGGTCTGGGTGCTGTTCTTTATTTTTTTCATTCAAGCCCAGCACTCTACCACTTGATTCACAGATCCATTTCTGGCTGTTTGCTAGTTAAGTGGAGATAAAGAGTCTCATGGACTTTTCTGCCTAGGCTAACTTTGAACCATGATCTTCAGATCTTAGCCTCCTGTATACCTAGAACTATCGGTGTGATCCACCTGTGCCTGGATGTCTTTTCTTCCTTTTTTAACTGTCATTATTGACATTAAGTGGTCTCTAGCATCTGAAAATAGTATGAGAGTGTATCTTCTAACAATGCAAAATATAGGAACTCCAGGAAGGCAGGGCTCTTGTTGGTTGGGCTCCAACCTGACCATGGTGATGCTAAATAAAAATATAAAAGATAAGCCAGGTGCCAGTGGCTCACAGCTGTAATCCTAGCTACTCAGGAAGCTGAGATCTGAGGATTGAAGTTCAAAGCCATTCTGAGCAGGGAAGTCCATGAGACTCTTATCTCAAATTAACCACCAGAAAACCAGAAGTGGTGCTATGGTTCAAGTGGTAGAGTGCTAGCCTTGAGCAGATCTCAAGGATAGCACCCAGGCCCAGAGTTCAAGCCCCTCGACCACCACCATCAACAACAAAAAACATAAAAGAAAGTAGGAATTTTTCTTCACTGTGAAGTCTGAAACACAAGCACTACTATCTCCATCCTTCCTCCATCCTCCATTAGGCTCAAAACAGTCTCTCATTTGGCCCTAACATTACCACAATTTCCTATAATTTCACCTAGAATCTATTACTATAGCTGAGATCCAGCATTGACTATGAGACAGATAGAAATCCTTGTTTATCTGAGAACAGGTTCACCTTCTCAATAGCCAGCTGGAATTTCAAATCCTTTCCTTCATCCAAGACAAACAAAAAAGAATTTGTTGGAGACTAGGCCTAGGTTTGTAACATGACTCATTCCTTTGGAGCAAATCAAATAATATTATCTCTTTCTCTGTCTCTGTCTCTCTGTCTGTCTATCTCTCTCCCTCTCTCTCTCTCCCTCCCTCTCTCACACACACACACATACACACACATCAAATTATATTTTTTTTAGGTGTGCGCCTCCATAGAACTATTTAATCTTCTGCCTTTATTATTTCAGTAGTTTATATGAAGCCAGCCAGGCTAGAGACAAAGAGGTGAACTAACTTGACCTCAGGCATCACGTGACAGATATTGCTTTGGTTCAATTGTTGTCTGGGAAGGACTGGGGGTTGGGTGTGACATAATAATATTAGTGAAAACAATGGCCATTTAGTTTATATAGAGTCTTTCTTCCTGTGATTTCAAAGCAAATTTCAAACCTAATACAAAGAACATTAAAAGGAACAAGTCCTATACTTGGCAACTGTGTCTTGCAGGGTATTCATTCATCCATTCAGCGAACATGTGCTCTAAGGAAGGGGTGATAGGCAGACCGATCAGCCGCTCTGCCTGTGTGCGCTTACCGTTCTGCATTCTTTCCAGTGATAATAACTTCCCCTCTCTTGGGTCTCTTCCCAGGCAAATATTACGAGTTTGGTACACATGAAACTCAGCTCTTTTCAGTCCAGCATTTCCGGTTTCCTCTTTGACAGAGTCATTTATCGGAGAAGTCTGAGTCTTAATGAATCTGTGTGTTTTGTTAAGCAGAGAAAGTATCATTTCTTTTTCTCAACTACAGTCTTCTAAAACCAATTTGTCAATAATAATGATAAGGGCTTGGAGAGGAAGAGAAGTAGGGTTAACTATTTGCAAGAGCCCTTTCTATCACAAGGCTCTGGGCCAGGAACTGGGAAATTCATGTTGCCTAACATAAAAGCCAACTTTGAGTAGAACTTTCTGGAACCACCCTACCCAATGCAATTACCTCACTTCCCTAGGATGTCTGCTCATTTTCTTTTCCCAGCATCCTTTCTATATGAGCACCTTCCAGCCAAGTCAATTAAGGGAGAGGAAAAAAAAAAAAGACTCATTTCCCATTTTGAATGAATCCTGAGAACCATCCACCGCTAATGTTAAACACAGTGTTTAACAGCACATATTTTAAGGGGGCAGATTGGGAAATAAGGAAGTAAGGGTTATCCATTAAGAGTAGATTCAGAAGTGGGAGGGTCACAGCTACTTTGAGATGAAGCTCATTTACACAAATCCAAACAAAAACTCTGCTAAATGCATCTGGAGAGCAAATAAAATGTGAAAGACAGATACTAATACCAAAAACAAGAAAGGAGTCATTTGTGGGTGTTTTGCCATTTCTGTTAGTTGAAAAGAGCATAAGGGTATAAAAATACACAGCTCAAAGATACCAAGAATTTGTTACCTTTAAGTTCAAGTGACCCTTCAACAAATTTTGCAGATTGTTTGAGTATTTAGGTCTGTCCTCCACAAGGAACAAAAATTTATAATCCTACCTATACAGACAAATGAAATATTTGTTCAGTACTTTCCTTCAGAGCTCACTTGGGGGGAAAAAATATTCCCCCAACCCCAAGTGCAAATTTTCTGTGTCTTTGGAATTCTACAGCTCATATCAAGAGCCTCATCTCAAATCTCAGAAAGGAGTCCCCCTTCTAACTATAGGTAATCAAAATAAATCATTTGGGAGATGATAATCAGTTTTCAGGAATTTTCAAAATGTTTTAAAATGTGTTACATTTGAAAAAGAAACAAGAAAATCATTTCCAGTTCATGAAATCCTAATACTTTACCTTTTCCACCTTTGAAGAGTTATTTTAATTGAGTTTGCACCAAGAAGAATATTAAGAATTGCACATTTTTAAAAATCAGTTCTTTAAATACTAAAATCCTTTTTTAATTCCTAGTCATCATAATGACATAACCTAAATAAAAGGCAGGCAGGCAGGCAGGTCAAAGACATTCCAAGGGAAAAGTTAGCTCTGCTCTTTTAATTATGTCCCGGTATTTCCTTTTTTGCCTTAAATGGCTTAAATAAATTCACTGGTGTTTAATTTTTCCCTTCTTGCCCAAAATTATTGCTACAGCTTTTTTAAGTTGGACAACACAATTTCTGTTCCCAGTTAACTAGTGTTCACTGTATCATCCAAATTCAACAAGGAAAAAAAATAGCATTGCTCTGAACAAAACCTTTTACAATGGATTGAATTTCATCTAAAAGCATGTAATTCTGCATAGCCAGAAGCAGCTTCTAATCTTTCTATATAGGAACTTACCAGGCCCCCCCAAAAAATCAAAGCCCTGGGATTAAGCAAAAAATGTGAATGAACAACTCCAAGTCTTTTGCTCATCTGACTCCGGCAAAGCGCTGCAATGTTTCCTAAGTTGAACATTTCTGTGGGTGGGAAAAATTGTGGAATATGTCTAACAGGTCTTGTAGGTCATTATTTACTGAAATGCTACACTGAGTGGTTATTTCTCTTTAAATACTAATAAGCTAGAGAGTTTGGCCTCATTCAGCAAGAGGGTCAGCACAGAGGCATCTGATTAGTGTCAAAAATGACTGCCTCTCTTTGGTAAAGGAATTTCCTAAAGGAAACATAATTCACAATGACAAATGTCGGCATTTTTAGAATTACAAACATTACCTACAACTTGAATTCGGGTTATGAACCCACTGGCCAAAGGTCAATGCTTGTTTAGAAGCTAGCAGATGAGTCCTCATTTAAAAACAAAATAAAAGTATGTGTACCAAAAAAAATATAAATAATTAGCAATATTACAAAAGTTTCGATACTCAGAAGGAAAAGCTAATGTAACAGACATGGTAAGTCTGGTTCCCCCACACACACACACAAGCTGAAGTTTTGAATTGTCCATTGATGTAGTTCTGGCTGGTTCTTTCAGCTACATTTTCTCAAATGTAGGGAGAGCTGTTCAGAGAAGAGAGAGGAAAGACCATAAGGAAAGCCTTCCCAACCTAAATACTCATTTATCCAGCTTGGAAATTCAATTTCTTAGCTGCTTTTAGATTGAGGAACATATAGAAGTATTGGTGTTGGGCCCCCAAATGATAAATGTATTATTAATGTGCTCTATCTTTCAAGTCTGATTTATAACTTAACAATTTCTACTTAAAGGTACATAAAAATGAGAGCATATGGGGATGGGAGGGAAAAACAGAGAGTACGAGGGAACACTGTCTAAAAAATGTACTCTTTACCTGACATCCGTAACTGTAACACTCTGTATATCACCTTTATAATAACAATGAATTTTGAAATGAGAGCATTATATTCAAAACTATGTCTTGCTTTTAATTAATTTTATTAGTAGACATTTGTTGAGGGAGAAAATGCTTGGAAGCACACCCCTCTCCGTCATAATGAGTGTTATCTGAGTGTCAAGGCATTCTATTTATGACACCTTTGGTTTTAAATGGACATTGTACATATCTAACATGTTTTTGGTATGTGATCGCTCACTGACGTTTCTCGGGTAGGAATATTTAGTATGTTTTCTGATACTGCAGATGCAAATATGTACTTCATAATGTTTTATGCTCCTCATACAAAGTACCAAAAAATGTTAAGTAATCGGGAAATCTGAAATAGTCTCTACAACAAATCTTATCACTCCTGCTTTTATTATGCATTTGCCATACCTAATTATTGCCTACTAATTATTACTAATTGCACCTATGTGATTTTTTTTTACCAGCCTCTTAATCATTTTTGCATTTACTGTGCCATTTCAAAAACAATTTCAATGTCATGTTTTAACCAGAGAGGAGTTTGGAACCTGAAAGAGGACTCTAAAATATTTGATGTCTGCAGTAATACAAAAGGGAAAAGTTAACTCTTAAGCTCAGGATGCTGTTCAAAATGAAAACGAGAAACAGATAGATACTGTACATCAAACTTGTTCTCACAGGTGCACTTTCTTAATGTTAAAATACCCGTGTGAATTTTCAGTTTCCCATAATGTAATGGGAGACAATAAATTCTGAAGTTACCCCATTTGCCTTCAGCCCTGACCACAGAAGAAGTAACCTCTTGTCTATTTAGATTTTCTGAGTATACCCATGTCCTCTGTGTGTCATACCAAAGCAAAGGTTTGTGTCGTGAGCCAGAGCTTATTGCAAGATCAAAGCTCTGGACCACTCACAATAAAATAAGAGGGTAAAGCCCAAAGAATCAAAGAAACAAAGGAAACGTTTAGGAGATAAAGATCTGTCTCAGATATGACATTTCATCCAGATCAGATCCTGTCCAGAAGTTCAATTCAAAGTTCATAAGACAAAATACAAAGCAATCAGCTTAAAGATGGCTGGTTCTCTTAGCTTCATTCTTCCAATTTTAATTCTACAATTTAGAATTGAAGAATGTTGTTTGCCGGATAATCTTTTAATATCTTATGTACCTATAAGATTGTGTGTGGACTCATTATCTTGCCCATGCAATTGTAACCCCTCTGTACAGTATTTTCACAATAAAAAAATAAGATTGTGTGTGGATATATACACAGTTATATCTTTTCTTTGCTGTATCTCCAACTTATAATAGGTAAACTACACTGCCATTATAACAGGCAAAAAATAAAAAAAAAGACAAGCGTTAATTAAAATGCTATTCTTTCATTAATTTGCTTTAGTGGGTTAATACTAATGGAAGTCTTTGAAAATGTTAAGACAGCTTTTCAAGATAAATGCAAAAATGACACATACTTCTGCAATAAAATTCAAACTTTCATGGAAAATAAAACATAAATATGCTCTGTAAGGCATTTGACATACTGTGCAATGTAGATTAAATAATTGGCTTGTTGAATGTGTTACTATTGGCTTCCAAGTGTTAAGTTCTGTTATAGAACCTCAAGGTAGAGTTTTACAGTGTAACATTTTATTTTGACGTACACACATATATTAAAATATTCTGAGACACAGGCAAGCAATGAAAAAAAAACAAAGTCATTCACAAAATTTGGAATTTTTTTCAGTTACTTTGTTTTTTTCAAGATTTTAATATAGCTTTATAATCCATTTATATTCAATGTTTTAAATGTATGCTCAATAATGTTAAGTTTCATTGGCAAATTTATTATTTCAAAGTTTTGGGCTGAGAATAGAATTCAGCATCATCATTCAACTATAACTTTCTAAAGGTATTTATACCACTTCACAATTATAGGCATGCAAATTATTCTAATGTGTAGTATTAATAAAGGATTCCCTTCTCAATGTGATGTTTAAAAAAAAGAATTTTATCAAAAGTGAAGGACTGAGCCAGGCGTCTGTAGCTCAGGCCTGTATCCTACATACTAGGGAAAAAGAGATCTGAAGACCAATATTCAAAGCCAGCCCTGGAGGGAAAGTCCGTGAGACGCTTATCTCCAATCAATCATAAAAACCTGGGAGTGGAGCTTTTGTTCAAATGGTAGAGCACTAGCCTTGAGCAAAAGAAACTTGGACAGCACCCAGGACCTGAATTCAAGACTGGCAACAACAAAAAAAAAAACTAAAGGACTAGGAGTAGGAGTATGGCTCAGTACCTGCTTATTATGTATAAGGCCCTTGATTCAACCCCCAGTACAGAAGAAAAAAAAAAAAAAGGCAGTACTACTCAACCCAAATAAGATTTCAACTTAGACATCTCATTATATTCTCAAATTTATCTTCATTGGCTGTGACATTCACTTTTATATAAAAAAGTGAGCCTCCTCTGAATTACCAAGACAACTGTGGTATTAATCATAGCTATTGTTTACTAAGGTTCTGGAACCTTCCGGTCATGAGGGCTCTGTACCTATAAGCCAAGAGTAGTGTTTGTATGCCCAATCTACAGAGGAAGAAAACTAAGCCCTAGAGAGATTTCATGATTTCTAGGAGTTACATGCTAGTCCTTGCTAAGTCCCAGCGCCTCCAGTTTAAAAAGTAGTTGGAAAGTTGGGCACTGGTGGCTCACACCTGTAATCCTAGCTGATACTAGGACCAATGTTCAAAGCCAGCCCAAGCAGAAAAATCTGTGAGATTCTTATCTCTTACATTAATTCCATTTCAAATGATAGTCCAGTAAGAATTCAGGTTGTTCTAGAAGCATAAAGAATATGTTTCTCCTTGAAATATTCTTCCTTCCTCTGGGAATATTTACAACTTAAAAAAAAAACCAAAACACTATGGCAGAGACTGGCAGTAAAGATAAAGATCCAAGAGATCAAATTCATGTCCAAAATATTTAGCATAACTATTTGCAAGGCTGTTTTATATGGAATTAGAAGGTTACCCAAACTCTCAGGAAGCTGTAACTGTATGAAGATAACCTTTTACAAACTCTCACCAAGTAAAACATGCTTATACAGAAAGTTGCCAAAAAAAATGTAAAACCAAATAAGAGTTCAAACGCTTCGTTTGATTAAAAGTTTTCTTAACTAGCCGGAATGTTTCCTTTGATTTTCTCTTTGGATTCTAGAGCTATATTATGAAATTGCTTTTCAATTCCCCATACGGCGATTATTTAATCATGTCTTTACCAGCTGTGAACATAGCCTGTCTCCTGATAACAATTTATTTTTAAAGGAAATTGTCTTTGAAGAAAATATTTTGATATGATGCAGCAAAATAAAAGTTCATTGGAAGAAACTAAAGCAAAGAAAAAAATCCAAAACAAAGATCACAAAAAGAATGAGGTTAGTTGGTCTATGGGGAAAAAAGAGGAATAAAGGCTACATAAAGATAAACAAAGCCCAGTCACTGGTATGGAGGGAAACAGTTGGTTTGTTCCACATAAACAGAACAGACTGGCAGCCCCTTCCTTCCATGTTCCATTGGGTGTTTTGGTATCTCTGGGACACCATCAAATGTCTAGATGTTTATATTCTTTCTCACAGTAACTCTCTAAATATGTCTGATGGTACCAGTCAAATTTGGATCTTCTCATTGTTCTGAAAACTTCACCAGTTGTGTACAAGAGAAATGCCAACCATAGAGTTCCATGAGCAAGGATTAATTGTAGAGGGATCTAAGACAGCCCAGGAAAGGCAAAACAGAGAGAAATGGGGGAAAAATGTTGCCAGGACCAGTGCTAATGGCTCACAGCTGTAATCCTAGTTACTGTGGAGGTAAAGATCAAGGGGATTATGGTTCAAGACCAGCCTAGGCAAAACAATGGTGAGCCTACCAACTGTGCACAGTAGCATGTCAACCTGGTTATGGCAAGAACCATAAATAGGAGGATCACTGTCTAGGTTTGCAAAGAGCAAAATATAATCTCAAAAATAATCAGAGCATGAAGGGTTGGAAGTGTTGGCTGGTGGTAGCAGACCTAGCTAGCCAGTGTAAAGCTCTGAGTTCAAGCCCCATACTGCCAAAAAATTATTAACATTCCTCAATTTTTTCTTTTTTCTTTTTTTTTTTTTTTGCCAATCCTGGGGCTTGAACTCAGGGTTTGGGCACTGTCCCTGAGCTTCTTTTGTTCAAGGCTAGCACTCTACCATTTGAGCCTCAGCACCACTTCCAGCTTTTTCTGTTTATGTGGTACTGAGGAATTGAACCCAGGGCTTCATGCATGCAAGGCAAACACTCTACCACTCTACCACTTAGCCACATTCCCAGCCATACCATTCCTCAATTCTGTTTCTATGTGCAGACTGAACCATTCCATGGTTCAGAAAATGGGGAGAATAAGGCCTCAACACAGAGAACATAAGACTCCAATGTCAGGAAGCAAGCAGAAAGAAACCTTCTGCCAAGGTTATAGGATGGTTGGGATGAGACACTGTGTTGTGGGCTGCCCTGTATATTGTGAGATGCTCAAAACCATGTCTGGCCTCTACATACTACAAGTCATAAACATCCCTTCCTCTACAGTATGAGAATCAAAGCTGTCTCCAGACATTGTCCAATGTCCCTTGAAATAGGGCAAGTGGGTCTGGAGGGAACCATCTTGGCCACATGGTGGGATGGTAGAGTTTGGAATCTTGTCTTAATGATGGGGAAAGGTGAAGTCCCTGCCCCCCAGGTGTCTGGAAGCAGGGGCGGACACTTGGCCGATAGGCTACTAAACCTGTCAGTCAAGGCTGGGACTAGGAGTTTCCTGTGACCCTGACCCTTGACCTGACCCTATTTAGGCCCCAAACAGCTCAGACACCATTATACCACTCTATGTGTCTCTGTGTTGTGCCCTCCTCCTTGGCTCTTCTAAATTGATTTGTTGATATTGTTTTTATTATTTCTTTCCTCTCTGGCTTTTGTGGCTCAGTTTCCTAACAGTATTAGGTGTATTTGTTGACTGCTGGTCTTTGAGACAGGAGCACACCAGGCAGTTGCCTGCCTGTTAATAAAGATTCCAAGATTTAACCTATCAAAATCTGGCTTCTCCATTTTCTCACCTTATAACACCCTCACAAGACTAACTCATTCCACCTGAGGACTATAGCTTCCAGTAAGGAAAGCTTACTGATCAGAAGTCCATTAACGGGAAATTTACTGTGTTTCACCCCTGCCCTAGGACATTGTCTGTGGTCGTTCAACATTAAGTAAGCAACTACTTTGTCCCAGAGTCTAGGCTGAATGCAAGGACTCTGAGTTGGGAAACAGTGTGGTTTAGCCTTCAGAGAAACTGCAGTTCACAAGAGGAGACAGAAGTGTGAGTAAATGCTGCCGATTTGTGCCATAAACGGTGGTAAGAAAATAAAACAAAGAGAATATTTCAAAACACAATCCTTGAATTTAAGTGGACAGAGGCCAAAGTGCTAGACTAGATTTGGAAAGTCTTCTGTTATTGTGGAAAGTGACTTGCTAATGTGAGTCACTGCGAGGTGTTGGGGGTTCCCAGAAAGCTATGAATTTGTAACTGTTCCTTGTAATGCCCATAAAAATCACAATATAGACAAATATGCTATGGTTGCACATAGCAATTTGAGATTAATAATAGTTACTTGGATTTTTAAAAAAATATTTTAGGGCTGGGAAGGTGGCTCAGAGCACTTGCCTTGCATGCCTGAGGCCCTGGGTTTGATTCCTCAGCACCACATAAGCAGAAAAAGCCGGAAGTGGCGTTGTGGCTCAAGTGGTAGAGCACTAGCCTTGAGCTAAAGAGCTGAGGGACAGCGCTCAGGCCCAGAGTTCAGGCCCCACAACTGGACCCCCCAAAAAAAAATATTTTAATGAAAATCTTGAGCTGAAAAAAATAAAAGCACCAAGAAGACATGGGGACAATTCAGACTTGACTTGTTCTCTTTAGGTTTTTAATTTGCATATCTTGATTGTACAGACAGGTTTCCCTGCTATATTTTGATAAATGCATATATTGTACTTAGATCATATTCATTCCGCCTTACCTGCTCCTTTTGCCACATCCACATTTTTGTCCCTTACCAACCACTGTTCTTTCAAACTCAGGTTTGTATGGACCCACAGCCAGATTTTGTTTTATTCCTTAGATTTAAATGATCAATCCTAATAAGCAAGTTTTCCTTTTTTTCTGACCGTATCAACCACAAGGGCCTCACACGAGCTAGACAAGCCACCTGTCACTAAGCCACAGCAAAATTTGAAATTGAGTAAGTAGTTGAATTGTTATAAATAACAGTTTTCAAGGGGACTTTTTTGGGGGGGAGGGGTGTTGCTGGTCCTAGGGCTTGAACTCAGGGCCTGGGCACTGTCCATGAGCTTTATTTTTGTTGCTTAAGGCTAGAGCTCTACCATTTGAGCCACAGGTCCACTCCTAGCTTTTTGGGTAGTTAATTGGAAATAAGAATCCCATAGACTTTTCTGCCCAGGCTGGCTTCAAACCTCTAGCCTCAGATCTCAGATCTCCTGAGTAGCTAGGAATACAGGAGTGAGCTACCAGAATCCAGCTAAAAGATAGTTTTGTTTTGTTTTTTACCTTGGGTGATAGTTAAATTTTTCTAAGATGACTTTCATCAAAGGAACTAAAGACAGGGAATGCTCTACCATCTACTGGAGTGAAAGATTGTTTTTCTCTGCCAAAAGCTTAAGGCAGGAAAAGCATGTGAGGAAACCTGGAAAACAATTTCTCCTCAACAACTACATCCAGCTAAATCGCTAGACTCTACCTCAGTAGAGGTTAAATATAAACAGGTGCAAGGAGAGACACTATTTCATATGATTTCAGCACACAAAGAGTTAACATTCCTATATGACCTACATCCCAATCCAGGCAACAATTCCTCTACCTACGTATGCATCAGCTGCCTTGTCCTGTCCAGTCTGTCTTCCTCATTGCATTACCCATCTTATTCCAAGAGCAACATACTAATTTCTTCCTCCCCATTTGAACACCACACTGTACGTGGGAGCAAGCCTGGGCCAGTTTGCTACCCACCTGAGAAGGAAATGTCATCACTGTGTACTTTAACCTGGAAATAATGGCTGCAGCTTCCAAACAGAGCCAGGATTCTTTGCCCATGGCATTGATAACATTTTGTAGCATTCTGTTTTCCTGATTGGTTCTCCATGCTCTAAGCGAAGCCCTCACCACAACTGGCAGGAACAGACACTTGGGGTACACCTGATCACCAACATGGTGGATAAGCCTCTGCCTGACCCATAGCCAGGAGGAAGAGAAGGGCAAGCTGCTGGCGCCACCAAACTTGACAGCTACAATGGCCATTTTCCTCACTCAGTTCCACCCTCACAGCTCACAACATAGACATTTAAGATGTATTTATTAGGCAGGCTCTTTCTTGATAAGGCTCTTTCCTAAAACTCAAACATACACTCCTTACCAAAACATCTCCAAATTATACAATGGTCTACTTGTACAAGCTTCTTTTTCCTTGCTTTTCCTTTTCTTCTTCTCTTTCTCCCTTCATCCCCCGCCCCATCCTTCTCCCTGTGATGGGGATCAGCACACTTCCAAATCAGAGACAACATTAAGAACCTAACAAATGTGAGGATGTCTGTGGATGCTTAAGGAAACGTCCTGATAGGTAAAAATGGCATTCATCACATGTGACAGATAGCATGGGCCTATCATAGCACTTCTTCCCATAATTCCCTGGGTTCCTGCTCAACCAATAAAAAGAGCCATCAAGCAATCAGTACACAGCACACTATACTTGGGGCAGCCAAGGGGCAGAGGTGGGGAAGGAGCCCTGGTCCAGAATAACCACCCGCAAGTGGACTCCATTCAACTCAATTGGACTCCCAGCTCTGGGACCCCTCTCCTCATGCTCTCTTTCAAATAAACTTGCTGCTTCACTATACTTCACTACTCCTCCACTCCTTCCTTATGTGGCAGAGAAACAGATCTGTACCCCTGGATCCATCACTGTGGCAGCCACTATTGACTCTATAAGAAACTAAATGTCACTGCCCCCATCTTGAACCAACAAACAAGCCAAGCATTCGTCATGTGTCCCATGCAGCCATATCCATCTACCTGTGATCTTTCTTATGTTATCTGTGGGACTAGACAGAGTGTACTGGTACCAAGTGACATGGGTCCTCTGGGCTTGCCTCACCAATCAGGATAGGAGATGAATGTGGAAGAAGAAACAGGAACTCAAATCATCAATCTAATGTCTGTCTATGGCTTCCTATAGATTCTGCTTTACCCACCAGTACAGTCGAATAGGAAAGGAAGAGGAAGAGCAAGGGGCATTGGGGAAAGGGAGATGGTAGGCAGAGAAGCAGAGCCAGCAAGAAAGTAGAAGAGGGAGAAGCGGGAGGTAAAGAAGGAAGGGAAGAAAAAAACTAAAGCAAAGACATGAAATGCTAGCCTTAGAGTTTCTCAGGTGAACCTTACAAGAAACCTGGTATTGGGCAGTTCCCTCAAATGATAAAAATGAGTCTTAGATAGTTTCAGAAATGGACTTGAGATCTACTAAATAGAAAGTCATGAAGTAAAAATTTTCCTTTCCTCCTTTCTTTTTTTTAAGGCATGGGGGAGTACTGGAGTTTAAACCCAGAGCCTTATACATGCTAGATGATACTCTACCACTGAGCCACATCCAAAACGTTGAGCCTGCTGCTACAAGTAGTAGTAGAATAAAAGAAAATCTAGAGAAGACTGATCTTTCTAGAGAAGTTTGAACATCTTTGAAAGAAGGAAAACAGGGATGGAGCTTAGTTTAAGTGGTACAGTGCCTGCCCCAGTAAGTGTGAGTTCAAACCCCAGTACCACCAAGGAAGGGAGGAAGGAAGGAAAGAAGGAAGGAAGGAAGGAAGGAAGGAAGAAAGAAAGAAAGAAAGAAAGAAAGAAAGAAAGAAAGAAAGAAAGAAAGAAAGAAGATGGAAGGAAGAAAGGAAGGAAAGAAAGACAAAGAAGGGAAAGAAAAGAAAAGAAAGACAAAGAAGGGAAAGAAAAGAAAAGAAAGACAAAGAAGGGAAAGAAAGGAAAGAGAATATTAATGCTATTAAATAGGACTCTGGAGATTCTCTACTTGGCTTATTTTCAGAGGACTAAAGTGAGAATGATAAAAGCCAAGAGATTTTCTTACAGTTAGCGAAAGAAGGGAGCAGGTTCTGGCTCTATAAACAGGCCTTCAAATAGCCAGGTTGTTGCTATAAGAACTGCTTGGATTTAGAAGGGAGAAAGATTGAGAGGAGCTATTAGAGCTGTTACCTACTAAGGGTTAAGTTCAAGTTTGATGATGCCTCTGCTCACCCTCCTGAGTGGGGGCGGTCAATTGGAGACGGCCTTAGTGAACTCTGAGACTTCATTCAGAGACAGTGGTTAAGACAGTACTCCCGCACTGGCTGGCCAGTGCTTGTGTTGGAACAAGTGCTCTGGGGCAGGCATTCCACACAAGTGGCCATCTCACTGAGCATTCTTGGAAGCGATTGCCACTTCACTGGAACGTGGATGTCTTTGTTATGTCTTATCTCCTAATCTGCAGTTGGAGGTTTTCCTTCCTTTTGCAGGTGCTCTCATTTCCTTCATTATTGTTTATTAGAAAAATCTTGTGGCCTTCCTAAGTCATTCTTATGCTAAGGAAGGTCGAATGTGATAACATATTTGTGTTGGCCAAGAGTGAGGACATAACAAATACCAAAAGTCACATAATCATGTCTATAACTGAAAGAGGTGCTTCATGTGTAAACAAAAGTTCCCTGTCCCCAACAGAAGAGAAGTAGGGGGGAGGGTGTTGTGAAAGTTCCAAACATAGAGACAAAGGGAGAGATCTGCCCATGCTTCTAATCCAGGTGCTTGAGCTCTGTGAAAGTTGGGGCTGGAACTATTTTTAAGGTTTAATTCAGACGCTATAAGGGTCAAGCAATATCTCTCAAGTCAAAAAAGGATGCCTGGATAGATGTAGGCTGGCTCAAGATATCAGGGTAGCAGATCAGTTCTCCATTTATTGATACCTCTGAATCCTAGGGGGAAAGAAAACACAACTGAATATGGTAAGGCAGAGATGAGCCTAACCTAATCTAACTGCAAAAGCATGACAAAGTAGATCAAAAGAGAAAGCAAACTTTCTTGTTGTTGTTGTTGTTGTTGTTTTGGCAAAGAAGAATTTGGATGACTTTCTCATCTCTTGCCCAGCCTCTAAACACTAAATGTACATTGTAAGTTCACATTTCAATGGAATTATAGGTCCTGTCATTACTATAACCCAGGGTTCTTGGTATGAACATTGATTCTAAGCCCTGCTTCAGCGTGAATTTAAAAAAAAAAAAAAAAACAAGCAAAAATCTGAAAGAAATAATTATCATATGAAAATAGCACATTCTTGACATTCTGATCTTATATCTGTGGTCTCCCATACATGAAAGGCAGTTGCTATGAATATTATTTGTTATAACCTGCCTTGAAACCGAATGAATTAAGCTAAAAGCAGAGGTCATATCAAATATGCAGCATAACAAACAAAAAGATGACCTAAAATTTTCGAAAAGAACAAATTGCAAGTGGAAAAGTAGCTACTGTATAGAATATATGCCATAAGGCCCAAAATACTTGGTAAGGGGCAAATTTGTTTCAATGCTTTCTAGAAACCAACAGGGAAAGGAAAAGAATTATGAATCACACAGAGAGCAGCCAGCATCAGAATAACCCAACTGTTTAGGGAGATGGTTGTTCAAGAACTCAAAAAAGAGTTCTCCCAGAAGCTTCAAAGAAGTAATGTCCTGGGCTCATGCACTCAGCACATCTTCCCTGGGCCCCTTACTGAATCCAAGCAAGAACTGAGGAGCTGGGACCATATGATAAACCAACACCATCTGGTCCCTGCCCCTGGGGAGCTTACCACTAGCAGGAGAGAAAAGCTAGTTTCCAAATAATCACAGCGATAAACATACAAAACCGACTGTGGCAAGGACCAGGGAAAAGGTGGAACAATCTAACTTGACAATGTCTTCAAGCTCACTGTGGCCCTTGGTTTCACAGGACTGTTGGAGTCACCAGCATCTGACTTCCCATCCTCTATCAAGAGGAAAACTACAGAAAGTTTACATTATGCAAAATTCAAATTACACTAGGTCTGTGAAAAGCTTTAAAAATTACAAAGCATTATGGACTATAAGATACTTGAACAACAAAGTTTCAAATGTCATGAATTAAAACAAAAATAACTGTTTTCTATACCTAATAAGGAGGTAATCTAAGTAGAATGTGTTGTGTAATGTAATGCAATTATAAATAATTACAGTAATTTAATCATCATAATTTGGTCATTCTAAATAAATAGAATAATTGTATAAATGTTACTTACACAGTGCAAAGCAACCACAATTTGACTTTCAAATCACTTTCTCCATCAACTTAAAACTATGCCAATAAGCTGGGCACTGGTGGCTCATACCTATAATCCTAGCTACTCAGGAGATGAAAATCTGTATTGTCAACTGAAGCCAGCCCAGGCAAACAAATCCTCAAGACTCTGATCTCCAATTAACCAGCAAAAAGATGGAAATAGAAGTATGGCTCAAGTGGTAAAGCACCTGCTTTGAGCAAAAAAGTCCTGAATTCAAGCTCTGGTACTGACCACACACACACACACACACACACACACACACACACACACACACACACACACACACACACACACACACACACACTATACCAATCATATTAACTATGTATAATAGCTTCCAATTTGTTTTGATGTAACTAATACATCAACTGAGTAGGAAGTGATCATTGCAACATACATTCTACAAACACTGTAGAATCATAGTTTCCACAGCATGAAATAGCACCATGCACACAATAAAAAATCCTCAAGAGGTCTCTGCACCCTCCTTTTGAGATTTCAGGGACAGAGGCTGAAAAGCTCCTGTTCTTTATAAGGACAGACACTATGTTTTTGGTTTCCAGGATTTACCATTTAACTAAGAAGAGGAGAGGGAGGAGGTTTTATCACGCAGCATTATATGAACAAACTAAAAGTAACTCATTCTCCCCATTCTATCAGTCCTTTTGACCATGTTCTTCTAAAGTTCTAAAGACAATTGAAGGAATAAGGATGCATTCAACTCACATGCTGCTTTAGTGATTTCTATAGTCTCTTACCTCACGTCTTCTTACAGCCATTCTGTGAGACAGTAGTCGCAGAACACTAAGTTGCAAGGCCAGATGGCTGGGAAATAACCAAGCCAAGGAGGACTGGTCACCCTGTCAAGGACATGGGTCCCTCCATCAACCTCTCTGGGGAGGATGTGACCCTCAAGAAAAGGGATTCATCAATGGCAATAGAGGATAAAAGCCAGACAGTCTTTATAGCTTATTTATAAGTACTTTGTTAGATCCTGTCATGGAGAAGTGCCATTGGTGATTTCCTTTTTCCACACCATGTGCTTTCTGAAATGCTTTGTGTACCATCTTTGAGGCCTAGGTTGCTTTTATCAACCTCATCCTGCTCTTTCCTTACACGCTGATGGGTAAGCATCAATCACCATCCTCGGTGCATCTTTTGAGCATGATGTGTAATCATGTGCTCTACACTAGAAGAGACAGTCCCTTCCCGCCTATGGCTATGCCTTTCCATTAAAACTCCTGCTAGAAATCCACAGAAGGGAACTTCTGGTTACCTCTGGCCATATTTCAGGTGTTTCCATTTCTGTGTTGGCAGCAGGGATGGGAGGTGGGGTGAGAGAAAACAAGGAGTGAAAGCAAATGGAAAGACTCTTAAGCACAATATGTGGCAGGCACATATAAAACATATAGATAAGCACTCTAGGGTTTATTTTATTTGTAAACCCAACTAAGAGAGAAAACAAGATGAAATCCCAGAGGACAAATAGCCTGTCATGAAAATCTGGCTAGCTCCAATTTCCTTCTAGCTATATGTTTTTCCTCCCTCCCAGTAAGTGCTGAATTCAGTAGAGATTGCAAATCAGAAAACAGGTGAGCAAGGCATTTCAAATGAACAGAGGAGGAGCACAGGGACCTCAATTCTTTCCATCACTCTCTGGGTTCTCTCTCTTCTCTCTTTGTCTCTCCTGACCTTTCTCTCCTCCTCTTCCTACTCTTCCTCTTCCTCCTCCCTCTCCTCTTCTTAGGTAGATGGTAAATTCTGGAAACCAAAAACATAGTGTCCATCCTTATAAAGAGCAGGAGCTTTTCAGCCTCTGTCCCTGAAATCTCAAAAGGAGGGTGAAGAGACCTCTTGAGGATTTTTTTATTGTGAGAGGGGGCCCTACTTGTAGCTAATCACAGACAACAATAATTGCCAATACATGCCATAATTCCCTTCACCCTTTCAGTTTTTATTTTTCTAGGTAATTCTAAGGAATGCTGAGGTTATTCCTGACAGAGTTGATAAAAGAAGGAGATATTTCTACTGAGACTTAGACATACACACATAAATTCTTGCTCTATTTGTACCCATTTTTAACAGTCTAAGGGTGTGAGTTCTAAGGTGAATCAGGTTTGGATTTGAATCCTTTTCCTGCTGTATTCTGTGTAAATCTGAGCAGGTGCCTTTAATTATTTTCTTTATTATTATTTTTTGTTGTTGATTTTGGTAGCACTAGGATTTTAACTCAAAGCCTCATGCTTGGTAGGCAAGCACTCTACCACTTAAGCCATACCTCAAGCCCTTTTTGCTTTATTTTTCAAAAAGGTATCATATATTTTTGTTAGTGCAGGCCTTGAAACCTGATCATCCTATCTTCACCACTCGGTTAGCTGAGATTATAGATGTGCACTACTATGTCAAGCTTAGACACATTTCTTACATCCTCTAGGGCTTCTCCTCTGTAAAAACCCCAATTGGGGAGGAGCTGATGCTTACAGAGAAGCAGCAAATCCACACAAGCAAGCCATATACATAGCATAGTTTGAGGATTTTGTGGATAGTTGATAAGTGGGGTTATTATCCTGCCCTGGGGCTTCCCCTCTCGCTTACATCCTGCCACTGAGACACTTGGAGGCTGATTCTGTTGTGGCATGAGTGTATCCTATGCTCCTACAACCTCGCTGTACCTAACTTCTAGAGGGATAACTTTTTATAAGTCCTAGCTATCCCATCTTGGAATAGGCATGGGGGTTAACTCTTTTCAAAGAATCCCAGTATTCAGCATATACTCTCTTCTCTGTACCATTTACTAGCAGAAAGTACGCCTTTTACTGCTGTTATTGAGAAGAAATGTATAAATTATGAATAAATTGCTGATCAGGAAGAGTGTGTGTGTGTGTGTGTGTGTGTGTGTGTGTGTGTGTGTGTGTGTAAGTTGGGAGTGGGAGTGGGAGTGGGTGTCTGTATCTGTATTAGAACTTGAACTCAGGGCCTGGACACTGTCCCTTAGCTTCTTCGCTCAAGGCTGTCATTCTACCACTTGAGCCACAGCTCCACTTCTCCACTCTTTGGTGATTAACTGGGGGTTTGAGTCTTGAAGATTTTCCTGCCTGGGCTGGCTTGGACTCAAAATCCTCAGATCTCAGCCTCCTCAGTAGCTAAGATTACACGTGTAAGCCACTGGCACCTGACTTAGAAAGTGCTTTTGCATACTCTGTTTCATGTGATTTTTACATAGGTCACCTGAAGTAGGGAATTCTCCTCAAAGGACAAAGAGATTTCATGACTTGCCCAAAGTCTCACAGCTGGCAGGTAGGAGAGCTCAGGTGACCCCCAGAGAGTGCCTTTCCATAGCAGTATCCAAGATGGGCTTCTCAGGTTCCTCATCTGTAGGATGAACAAGCAAACCCTCAAGTCCCTAGTAAACAAGTCAGAATCAGGTATTGTGGCCCTGGTTATTACACAGACCAATTTCTCTCCAGGAAGGCATCTCAGCAGAAATATATTTCACTCTCCCCTCCAACCCAGGCCCCATCCACATGGAATGCCTGGGAGAGCCAAATAAACAGATTTAACTGACTTAACATGTTTTCCTTGCCAAACATTATAAAATGAAGTAATGGGTAACCTGCATTCATTCTGTTGGATTCTCAGACTTTCCTTTCTCCCCCTGAGGAATGGAAAATGATTTGAACGAGATGGGAAACCAGCTTTTCCTCCCTCTCTCTTTCAAAACTTCTCAAAACATATTACTATGCTACTGGAAGCCATTCAATTGAACTAAGTCATTAAGTTAAATCATCTGCACACACATTTTCTCAGTCAGATGCATCTGCATGGTGGACTGATTTCATAGAAGAGTTGCATGTAAACATCTCCAGGGAAAGCCAGATGTGGTGGTGACACGTCACTACCTAGTTAGCCCCCACAGAGAGCAGGGCACTGGTTCTGGACATCATCTTTCCAGGAATCTTGTAACCCAGAGTGGAACTTTACTCCTGAACCCAGCTGGTGGGCAATTCTTTCCTCTCTCCCAGACGTGCTCTTTGCTCAGGGCTGCACAGCACCAGGGGCAAAGGAGGCAGTCTTGGCCACCCACTGTAGTTTGGGGAGTTAAGATTTCTGGAAATTCAAGGCTGAAATTCAACAGAGACCACAAGGCCCCAAAGGGGAGCAGAGAATAAAACTCCTGGACCCACTGGTGGTTCCAATACAGCACTCGGGGAGGTGGGCCTGAGGAACAGGGGGCCCAGTGGGAACAAAGGATTATTAATTACCAGTACCCCCAAAGGCACAGGCCTGGGGAACCTTCAAAATAAAATGAAGAAGTAAAGAGAAGACCCTGTGGCTAGACTGGCATTGGCCAAGAACCTAGTAATGCAGTTACTTAATTAGTTATATATTTTTAACCATAGTAAAGACTTCATATATTTTTGTGTGTTGTATAGATCACAATAAACATAAAAACACAAAAGAGAGGCAAACTGTAAGGGATTAGTCTAATTAGTGGGGGAAAAAAAAACATTAAACAGTTGACCCTGTAAATACTCGCTTTAAAACTTAAAACTTAAAAAACATGTTACGAATGTCTTCCAGGGGCTGCCAGGCTAAAACAATAGGCCACCAGCCTAGCATTCCTCCACCTCTGCTAGCAATCGAGGGGAACCGAGGGGAGCAGAGCAGTCTTCCTCATGGAGACAGGCTGCTGTCTGTATCTGGAAGTAATAATCAGTGTGTTCAAGTTCAAAAGCACATGAAGGACTCAGATAGCCTGGGAACCAAATCAGGGTCCTGGAGAATTTGAGTGATATCAAGATCTTTTCTTGCAGTAGCAATTTCACTCCCACATTAACACCATTTTTAAAGGTTGAACATCCATTAGGAAGCATAAAGAAACCAAGCAAATTAACAAATCTGTAGGCCTAGTGATAGATGAAAATGATGCAGCTGCAGGAGGAACTCCCAACGATACTAAAGCAAATGTAGGCAAGGAGTGAACATGCCACCTCTCCACCCCAACCAAGTCTTAGTCATCCAAGGGACAACCCCCAAAAGAAACTATGAAATCAGCATTGTTTCAGCCTTTCTAGAAATGCAGGAAGATCTGTATGAACTCTGTCAGCTTCTTGTTACTGTAACAGATATCATCAACCAATGAACTTATAAAGAAGAAAGGTTTATTGTAACTCACCATTTCGGAGGTCTGTAGGTCCATGATCTGCAGATGCATTATGTTTTGGGCCTGTGGTGAGGTAGCACATTGTGGCAGGAACACAGGGAGAGTAAAGCTGTATCCCTCACGGCCAGGAAACAGAACAAAAAGAAGAGTCTGGGCACCCACTATTCCAATCAAGAACATGCCCCAAATGACAGAAAGTCCTTCCACAAGCCCTTACCTCTTAAAGTTTCCACCACCTGCCAATAGCACCATCCTGGGCTTTTAAGAGATTAGCCTCCTGATAAAGCATTTTAGATCCAAACTATAGCAAAGAAAAAAAGTAAGTAGTGATCCAGGTTAGGGAGATACCAGAAAAACAAATAAAATAATTCCTGACTGACACATAGAACCCAGAACAGCCTGAGTGACCCCTCCTATAAAGAACTTTATGAACATCTTTACACAAAACTCAGTGGTAGGTTGTAGATAGCATGGCTCTGGGCCCTTCTAACTGGCCTAGAAGCCAACATCAAATGAACTGGGCTGTACAAAAGAAAAAAAAAAAAAAGGAATGTTTGTTGCAGTTATCCTTTTGGATGTTTGTTGGGAGTTTCTTGGTATGTCAATACCAAACCTTGACTTCAAGCCCAGGGCACTCACACTCTCTTAACTTTTCAGCTCAAGGATGTAACTCTACCACTTGAGCCACACTTCCACTTGCAACTTTTTGCTGGTTAATTGGAAATAAGAGTCTTTTTGAATTTGTCTGCCAGGGCTAGCTTTGGACTGTGATCCTCAGATCTTTGCCTCCTAAGTAGCTAGAATCAGAGGCATGATCCACCAGTGCCCAGCCAATTATTCCTTTGACTCAAAAACAATGTCTCTGATAATTAAAATAATAATGATCGTATAAATTGCATCTCTTTGTGGACCAACTCCAAAGTTTTCAACAAGATTTAAAAGTAAGAGAAGAAGAAGGAGAAGAAGGAGAAGGAGGAGGAGGAGGAGGAGGAGGAGGAGGAGGAGAAGGAGGAGGAGGCGAAGAAGAAGAAGAAGAAGAAGAAGAAGAAGAAGAAGAAGAAGAAGAAGAAGAAGAAGAAGAAGAAGAAGAAGAAGAAGAAGAAGAAGAAGAAGAAGAAGAAGAGGAAGAGGAAGAAGAAGAAGAGGAGGAGGAGGAGAGGAGGAGGAGGAGGAGGAGGAGGAGGAGGAGGAGGAGGAGAAGAGAAGAAGGAGGAGGAGGAGGAGGAGGAGGAGGAGGAGAAGAAGAAGAAGAAGAAGAAGAAGAAGAAGAAGAAGAAGAAGAAGAAGAAGAAGAAGAAGAAGAAGAAGAAGAAGAAGAAGAAGAAGAAGAAGAAGAAAAAGAAGAAGAAGAAAAAGAAGAAGAAGAAGGGAGGAGGACAAGAGAAGGAGGAGGAGAGGAGGGGAGGGAGGAGAGGAAGAAAAGGAGAAGAACAAAGAGGAGGAGGAAGAAAGGAGGAGGGGGAGAAGGAGAAGAAAAGGAAGAGGAGGAGGAGGGAAGAGATATGTAGTTATTGTGTATTTATTCTATACCAAACCCTATTTTAATACCTTTTCCTCCTGCAAAGGCAAATAGTTAAAAGTTTATGCTAATGAAGTTAAGGTTATAGCCAGATGAGCACAGTTGAATTCCAGAGTATCCACAAACACTTCTCCTCCACCTTTTCCTAAGTGGTTTGGTCAAAACATAGGCAAAGAAGGAGAAAGAGAAAAGGATAAAAAGAAAGAAGAAAGGAAGGGTAGAAAAAAGAAAAGGAAAAGGGAAGGAAGGAGGAAGTTGAGGAAAGAAGAGGAAAGAAAATTCCCAAGTTCCACCTTTGAACAGTAACCATCAAGAGTCACATGAGACCTAGGACTTGCATTGTTACCAGTCCAGTGTGAAACTCAGTGCCAGTTGGAGCATTGGAGTTCCAGAACACTAACACCGGTCTGAGATCAAAAGCTTGCAGAAATTAACAAGAGACAAAGTACTGGAACCATTACAGGCCTGTGATCTTCAGGAAACGGATTTCTAATCTCATGTCTGTTGAAGACACGGGGCACCGGGTCCAGATGTTCCTTAATTCACAACCCCACCAATCCCACTGCAGTCTGCTTGGGTGGCAGCGACGCTGCAAGAGGAAACAGGGTAGAAAGCCCTGTCCTCGCGTGAGGACAAGGGTGTCACAATCGTGTTCCAAGCTGCAGGCCATCCTCCCCCTTCCAGGCACCAGATGTTGCAACTGGACTTGTGCCCACCAGAGTCCAGCAGGTCCTAAACTGGGTTCTCAGAATTCACACTCATCCTGTGAGGGCAGAGGAGGATGGAACCCTAGATCTGTAGGGTGAAAGTCGGGGGGATGCACAGACTAATGCTGTTAGTGGGGTTCTTGTGACCTAGAGTAAAATCAGGTCAGAAGACAACAGTATTCTGTTCCTTTTTTTCTTCAAACAGGTTTTCTGCTGTGTCTTCCCCTGGTTGTTTATCTTGAACTGGGTCAGTCTAAGCCCCATTGTTTTGTTTTGTTGGAGGTATTTGGGTTTTGTAGATTCTTTTTTAATTTTGGTGTGTGTGTGTGTGTGTGTGTGTGTGTGTGTGTGTGTGTGTGTGTGTGTGTGTGTGTGTGTGTGTGTGTGTGTGTGTGTGTGTGTGTGTGTGTGTGTGTGTGTAGGGACCCTGATTTGCTAGATAAGTACTCTACCACTTGAGCCATTTCCCTAGTCCTTTTTGTTTTCAGGTAGGGTTTTGTGCTTTTGCCCAAATGGGCATTAGACCACTCCTCTCAAGTAACCTGGATTATATGCCCAGATTGTTTATAAGATTGAGATAAGGTCTCTCCAAATTTTTGCCCAGTACTGGATCTAAACCTCTTATTTCCACCTCTCAATTGTAGATGTGTACCATCACACCAAGCCCTGCATCTCATCTTTGAGAGTGATTTCATGTCTATTCTAAGCCTCATTAAGTGAAACATCACCACCTATGTGGGACATGTGACTTCCACATGTGGATATTCCTCCTGGCGTAGTAGGTCACCAAAGACCTACTAGTATTATGAGGAATGAGTTGTTTCCTTATGCTCCCACATGCTGAGGTTCCTAATCAAAGAAACCACCTAAGCAATGTCTGCCAAGCACATAGAGCAATCATCTGGCATTTTGGCCCTTCTGTTTGTCTCTCTGCTATTTTATTTGTTTTCACTTCAGGTACAACAGAACTCTGGCTTCCATCAGACATTGGAGTTAGTTTGTAATTTACTGATGCAGCTCTAGATATACAAAATAACTCTAGCACTGGGCATGGGTGGCTCAGGCTTGTAATTCTAGCTACTCAGGAGGCTGAGATCTGAGGATCGTGGCTCAAAGCCAGCCTGGGCAGGAAAGTCCATGAAACTCTTATCTCTAATTAACCTACAGAAAACCAGAAGTGGAGCTGTGGCTCAAAGTGGTGGTGCACAAAGCCTTGAGTACAAAAGCTCACGGATAACACACATGCCCTAGTTCAAGTCTGCAACTGACAATAATAATAGAATAATAACAATAAATTTTAAAAATAACTATAGCTTCTTTCTTAGTAACTGAGATGACACATGACTAGATCCTACCCAACTCTAAGAAGTCTGAAATCTGCCAGTCTCGGGACTGCAAGGCCATATTCATCTTTCTATATCCCTATTCCAGTGCTTACCTGTGATTCTTCTAGCATTCCTCTTCAAGAACCCAGGAAATGGGATAATTGTCCTCCCTGCTCTGAGACTCTGTCTACAGCCTAGTTCCTGGACCATGAATTGCAGAGTCCTTCTGAAGCACCCACTGGGCGTTCACTCCCTTCACATTCCTCCAACCTTGCTTTCCTCACTCCTATTTGAACTCCTATTACTTTCTCAGCTGGACATCCACTGTCATCCCCAACCCAATGGCCTGTGATATAAACCTCTGTCCTGTCTACCAGGACTTTGGTCTTTGATATTCAAAGGGAAGTACTCCGAATGCAAAAATCCCTTTCTCCTGGAAGGCTCAGTCGACAGTTGTACAGCTTGGGTATTTGCAGAAGTGACCGAGGGCATACTCTATTGGCATGATTACATGTATGGAGATGAATTTACCTGCTTCTCATCACTGAGAACTTGCTGGATACAGAGCATCTCAGACCCTATCAGAGACCTGCTGGGCCAGGATCTGCACATAAAAGGGATGTTTGAGGAGCACATATCTCTTGCTCTTATTCACTAACCTACAATATATACCTAGATTGACAGACATGAGAAAGTACACAAGAACTCCACCAGGAAGCACTAGGTCCTGGACAGAAACCCAAGGCTTTTCCATTAAAAAAAAAACCCTTCCCCTACATCATCCCTTGGTCTGGGAGTCCCAAAATTTCAGTCATGTGTGCGTGCGTGCGTGTATGTGTGTGTGTGTGTGTGTGTGTGTGTGTGTGTGTGTGCGTGCGTGCGTGCGTGTGTGCTGGTATTAGGGCTTTAACTGAGGGCCTTGAGCTCTGGCTTAGATTTATTTTTTTTTTTAATTTGCTCAAGGCTGGTGTTCTCCCACTTGAGCCAAACCTCTACTTCCAGATTTTTGCTGGTTAATTGGAGATGAGTCTCAGACTTTTCTGCCTGAGTTGGCTTTGAACTGAAATTCTCAGATCTCAGCTGCCCGAGTTGCTAGGATTTCAGGCATGAACAAGGCCTAAAGCCCAGGACCTCTACTCTTACTTTATTGTTCTACAAATTCTGATGCACATGGGGCCATGTGCACAGCAGGACCCTCTGAGAAGCCTCCCTGGAACCAACGGAGACCCAATACAGCATCTGTCAAGGAAGTGCTTTGCAAATCTTATTTTAAATGTGTTTATTTATTTCTAATCCATAAACAGTTTTGAGCGCTTACCACATGCAAAGCCCAGGGCTGGATGAACCAGGAAAAAAAAAGTAGAATGAGACAAACTCAAGATACACTCCAGGCTTGCAATGTGGCTAGGGAAACCGACATTCTAGTATATCATTGGGGTGGCTTGAAAGAATAGTACATAGAATTTTATTTAATTTACTGAGGACAAGACATTTATTTATCTCTGAGGGAACCATTATATCTAGTTCCTAAACCATTAAAGCAAATGTTGAGAAATAGTTTTAAAGGCAATCCAGGCACAATCTATATTTGTAGTGGGAGGAGCAGGACTTTTAGGGGGAAAAATTGATCAGCTAACTAATCAAACATTTAAGGGAAGAAAGCATATTAGCACGAACTTTATGTTGTTTCTAGGATATTCTGGCTGATCTACTATTCTGGCTATACCAGTAATTACTGTATTAGAAAATAAGATCCTATGTTTTAAAAAATGATTTATCTTTAAATTTGAATCTAGAAATGGAGAAGTTATTATAAGTAAATTCAAATTAACAATGAGAATCTAATTTCATAAGATTAGAATTAGAAATCTACTTGCAGAAAAAAAAACCCTTTCCTCCCTAAATCATTGGTGAAAATCTCCCCTGACAATTACTATGTAAGAATAATCAGCAATAATAATGCAACAATAATGTGAGGTACTACCTAGTGGATCTGATTTCAAAAAGACCAAAAAGAAAATAAAAAATATATTTTTAGTACATATATGTTCTATTTCCCTAAAGTTAGAAGAAAAACTGTGAGGTTTACATAAGAGGAAGTCCCTATAATCAAAATTAGAAACCAACACAGGAAACTAAAATGTATTTGTTCAGTGGTAATGAACTTCGAAGCAGATTTCACAGGCTTGTTATCCAAACCTTTTTTGTTTCTGTCTGATCGGAAAGGTATAATAATTACATAATTAACCCAACTTTGAGACTGAGTACCTCTTGATATTCTCCTTTGTTAGTTACTATGGTTTCAGTAACTTGCAGAACAATCATTGAACCTGTCCAGTTCCCACATTTTATGAAAAATACAAAAAAGCAATCGCTAGCAATTTCTTTGTTGTTTCTCACTTTATTAAGACTCTTGATTATTCAACAAGAATTTTGGTTCCAGAAACTAGAATTAGTAAGAAATCTTTAAAAAAAAAAAAAAAAGGAACAAATTGAAATGAACGGGACATGAGGAGAATGAGACTAAGGTAGTAGAAGAAAAGTGACTATAATTCAATAAGAAATCACTTTACGCCTGAGTTATGACTTCGAGCTGTTATTAGTTGACATTTGGATTGTGGTAGATGGTAGCAATTGTGAGTTTCATCCCATAACTATTAATCACGATTTGAAATCTGGCCTATAACCTTTAGAAGAAAAGGACCCTTAAAGATGTGACTTGCAAAAAGAATCATCCTTATGCAAATATGAAGTCTGATAACAAGCTGGTCCTTTGGGTTTTCCCTGTAATATTCATTCCCTCTCTTTATCAGTCAAGTTAGACTTCTTCCCTAACATTGCAAGAAGTTTTTTGCAAGTCTTATACAGAAAGACCAGAAAACAAAAGCAAATTGTTTTTAATTTACCAAAAGATACAAAAATAGATTTCAATTCTTATACATGTTATGTGTTCATTTGCAGGTATCTCCTTATAACCATTAAGAATATCCCTTTCTGTGATACTGGGATTAACAGAAATATAGAGACAGAGTTTATGTCTCTTAGAAGAACCAAGCCACCATTGCAAAAGTCTTCCAGTTGATATCATAAATCCTATTTCCATGAATTGTCTAGTCAAGTCTCACCTTCATACTCAGAATAAGAGGGTTTGGTAAGTAAAGAGAAAACTACACTGCTAGATCTATTCTATCACATTGGCTCGTTTTGATTAGAATAAATTGATGAGGAAGAAAGAATGAGGAAAAAAGGATGTGAAATAATAAGCCAAGATAGAAGGTCAGTGAAGAGGAAGGACCTGGCATGCGCTCAGGAGGTGATCTGCCATGAGAAATGGTAGTCGTGAAGACAACTTTTGGGAACAGAGGTGGCTGATTGGTAACCTTATGTTGTTTTCAAATCTGGAATTTAAATCCTGTTTCACTAACACTTTTGTTAACAAAAGTGAGCCAGTGAGCTTTTATTGGTTGATTTGGTATATAAGATATTCTGATTTTTGTGGGAAGGCAGGATGGATTCTGAATTGGTTGCGTTGGTCTAAAAGAGGCGAGATAGCAAGTCCTGGGAACCTAAGTGGCTCACAGAATGAACTGGCAATTAGAGGCTGAAGCCAGAAGTCAGAGATGACAGTAAGGTTGACACTCTCTGATCATTCCTGCCCCTCCTCATTCCACTTCCTGCAATAATAGGAAAGTTGAGGAAATCTATGGGTGTGGGAAATTGCTGTGGTTTGAATGCATGTGTCTTTTATAAAACTCATGTTGGATCTGAATTTTCAACATGAAAGTATTAAGATATAGTACCACTGGAATATGATAAATTCATAACAGCAACATCATGAATGAAATTAGTCACCTTATAAGGTGGTAGAAGGAACTAGTCCTCCTGACTTTCTAGCATGTGAGGACACTGAGCTGATATCATCTATGAGATACTAAACTTGCCCTCTAGAACTATGAGAAATAAATTCCTATTGTTTATAAATTACCTAGTTTCAAGTATTTGGTTACAATAGCATAAACATTAAGATCAAGTAAAAGGATGAACAAAGAATTTTTCTACAAAATGAGGTTAATATAGTCAAGCCAATCCTAGGTAGACATTGACAGTCCTATCTATTCATAGCCAGATATCTGAAATCTATCTTATAGTTGAGAAGAATTGCTCCTCATGGAGAAAGAAGTTCTGTTCCCCTGTTCTGGTCCAGGAGAGCAGACACAACTTTATAAGACACATTGGAAATAAAGTAGCAAGATTTAACATGTATGTTTGGCTGGGGTGTAGTTCAGTGCCCTGGGTTCAGTCCTCAGTAAGTCCTTCTAAAAAGGATTTATCATATGTGTAACTGTTGAAAAAATAAGCAGCTAAACAAATTGCTGCTGGGATAGCACATGCCTGTAGAACCAGTTCTCAGAATGCTGAAGCATGGGGATCGAGACTGAGGATAGTATCTGGCCTATAACTTTAGGATCCTCCTCTGCTGATCTTCAGAGCTTTCCTTCTGGACTCTGACAAGTCTAGCTACCTGGTCCCTGGCATTTCTAATCTCTGTCTACTCAACTTAGTGAAAGCAGGGGACTTTGTGTGGGTTTTTCCACCCTAGCCAGTAGAATGGAAATTCTTGGCAAATAACATGGTCCTTTGTGTGGGAATTTAAAAAAAAATCAACAGAAGAATTTTGGTAGAATTAATTCATAAATGCTTCTAGCAAGTTTAAACAAAATCAATACACATATTATCAATAAATAATTAAATATCCAAGCTAAAAAATAATTAGTGTCTTCAGCCAAGTGGCGGCAGCTCATGCCCGTAATCCTAGCTACTCAGGAGGTTGAGACTTGAGAATCACATTCAAAGCTAGATTAGGCAGGAAAGATGAGACTGTTATCTCCAATTAACCATCAGAAAACTGGAAGTGGAGCTGTGTGCCCAAAATGGTAGAGTGCTAGCCTTGAACATAAAAGCTCACAACAGTGCCCAGGCCCTGAGTTCAAGCCCCATGACTGAAAAAAAAAAAATAGTGCCTTTTAAAGTAGTAGCAGAAACACGAATTTCTTAGGTCTACACCCAGCACAATAATGTTGCAGAATCTGTATGTTAAAGACTAATGGAAGAAAGGAGACCTAAACAAAGATATGTTCATGGACCAAAAAACTTAATATTGCAAAATGTGAAAAATTAACATTTTTGTAGACATTTACATGCTGATTTACATTTTATATAAAAACTCAAAAGGACTAAAAATGTTTTTGGGGGGAAATGCTTACCAATTGTGAAAGAAAAGGCAAAATGGGAAAACAAAAGGCAAGCAAGTCTTGGACTGTGAAAACTAGAAACCATGGCTGCAAGCAATTGAAGGCTAAGAGAGGAGACAAACACAGGTGCTCGTGGGACAAAAGGCAATGAACTCTCAACTTGATCTATGGAGTCAATGGAAGCCCAAAGTTCCAACAGGACTTTGGCTCTCTTTTGATGAAAATGGACATATCAGTCAAAAAATGCATATTTTAAAACATAAGGCCTTTATTCACCAAAACAATGTTACAGGAATGTTTTGTTTAACTTAAATATTAATGTCAAACTCTTGTTATTTAGGTTAATGATTTGTTTATTGAGGGGTGGAGTTAAAATACTGATAGTTCTAGAAGGTAGTTATTTCATTTTATTGTGTCTTGTGTTGTTTTGTTTTTACTTTCTATGTGTATCCGATTGTGGTTAATTCTGAAAATGCACGCATTTATAACTGCATTTGGCTTGGAGTTGGTTTCTTTCTCTTTCTTAATTCAAAAGTTAAGAAAGCTGGGTGGAGGTGGGGTGGGGGTGTGGAGAGCCAATAAAACATTTGTATCCTATCTGCTTCTGTTAGTTTCTCAGGGTACAGACAAAAATTTAGTTCCAGCATATACAAGTCTCTAAATTTACTAACAAAATCTCTGTGTAAATCTTCAAAGGTGGTTTATATTTACAACTGCTTCCTAACGTTTCTCAGGCTTTGGTCTCTCTTTATATTTGCTAACCATAGGGTTTAGAAAACGGGCTGTTTAGAGAATGTTAGCGAATATTGGATTAAAGCCAGGATGTGTTAAAGTTCTAAATGTAAATATGCACTAACATCTCATGGTGAGTGGGAGGGCAGCAAGAGTTTCTATTTACCATTGCTTCCCATAAATTCACATTAGCTGGGCTGCAAAGTTAATCTGGATACAAAAGTTGAATGGAGCTCCTTTAACTATGTACAGTGTGTGAGTGGATGTAAATGGTGATGACAGCTGCTAGAATAACAAAATTGAGGAGAGGAAAGAGGATAGCACAGCTCTCATCCTGAGCTCAATTGGAGCTAATTGGAGGACCAGTCTCCATCTCCAGGCAGCTTGTTCTGGGCTCAAATGGCAGACAGATGCTCTAAAGCCCTTGGGCTCAGGTATCTCATAATTGTGGCTCCAGTCAAGGACAAATTTGATTTGTAGCCCACATTTTGACCTCTCTGTAGTGCGAAGTGCTGGGAGTTGTTCCCACTTTGCCCTTCTCTTTCACATTGTTTCCATCACTATCCCTTACTCTCAACTGCTTGTCAATGTCCAGCTCTATTCTCCAGAGATTGAATTCCAGGAAGAGTGGTGGGAAAGAAACTAGACCAGAAAAGGGAAGACAGACTTGTGGTAACAAGGCATGATGAAGCTGACCTAATGGCTATTTGAAGCAGAAAACTACGACCCTTCACTTGGGAAGTATATATAGTCCTGAGAAGTCCGCATCTGCCCTGGTGCACAATGTTTTGGTGTGTGTGTGTGTGTGTGTGTGTGTGTGTGTGTGTGTGTGTGTGTGTGTGTGTGTGTGTGTGTGTGTGTGTGTGTGTGTGTGTGTGTGTGTGTGTGTGTAAGAAATTCAGGTGAAGTTAAGATTTTAATACTATATGAGTTGAGCTGTGTAACTTGAGGGTATTGATGGATTTGGGAGAGATGGGGGTGAATATCAGGCATGGATCAAGGTGCATTGTACTCACTCTGAGCCCTTTGTACAGTATTTAAAGAAAAGAAAAAAAAAAGATCTTTCCTCAATGGCTGGGGAAAACTTACCTTACTCTGAAACCTGCATAAACCTCCAGGGATTAATCTACTTCTTTCCTTATCTTTGCCCTTAAAGTGACTTCCAGTTATAAGGTCAGCAACTCACCCCAAACTTCAGGATACTTCTCTTCTGATTCTCAGGGGTCACCTCCGAACTTTGATAAGACTAGCCTTTTTGGCTTCTGGCAATTCCAGTTTCTGTCTATATAACTCAGCAAGAACCTCAGTGTAGGTTCCCCACCCTGCCCAATAGAATGGGAATTCTTCTCAGGCAGTCATTGTTAGCATTTCAGGCTTCACTTTGGTTATTTCTCCTTTCTTCAGGATCACAGTCCTGCTTTGTTGTTGTTCATTTGATGGTTGTTCCAGCTTTTTTCATTGCTTAAAAGTGGGAGGAAAATCTGGCTGCAATGATACCATCTTGGTAGGAGGAAAATCCTCCACTAAGATTTCATCTTTGTGACAGAGGCCTCTGTTGGTTTTCTATACCTTTTCTCTAAAGCCTATCTCATAGAAATTGCTCAATAAATATATTTATTGGAGGAGTAAATGATAAAATGATAAATGATTTTAAAAAATCACTGTGGTGTTTTAGGGTAATGAGGTCTTGGGAAGATCTACTTCCTTTACTGTTTTATCTTCTTTAGATGGAACCAAGAAGTGTTCAGATGTCTCTGGTATTTTTTTTTTAGTCCATCTCATGGTTATCATAGAAATCTGTAACTTTATAAATATTTTTCATCAGATATTCCTTATTAAGAGGGTTGCCAGTTAATGCAACTCCTCTGCTAGCATATGAGAACCAAGTGTAAGCCCTTCTCCTAACCACCCTGTGGATATTACTGCTAGATATTGTACATTTAGGAAAAAGAGCGATGTGTAACACAAGTCATTAACGAAGATTTTCCCTTCCTAGTGCAAAACTAAAAACCAGATTGTTCTCATCATTGGAACCCTAAATCTGCCTTTTCAGGAATATTGCAATGTGTATTTTGACAAGCTCTTTCAACAGTGTTTTTTTTTTTTAGGTCTGGATTTTTAAAGAAATTTTACTATTTTTATTTGTATTATCTTTAAGTAGTTGTACAAAGGGGTTTAAATTCAACATGCCGATTTATCAGTGCAATGCGTCTCAAACAATTCCACCCCTCTTACCTCTCTCCCCACCACTCTATCTTAACCCTATCCATCCCCTAAAGTTACTTGATTCCACTTCCACAAATGTACATTGAGTATTATGGCTGCAGAAACTTTACTTAAAGGTTACAATGCAATAGACCATCACATATCATTACTCACCTAGAACAATTATCAACATTTTGCCAACCTGTTGAGCTGTAATTCTCACTGTGTTTCTCCCTTCTTTCTATTTCCTTACCCCTTCCTACCTCTTCCTTCATTTCCCTCCCTCTTTTCTTCATCTCTCCATCTTCCCTGACAACCTTCTGTCATTCACCCCCTCTCATTCCTCCCTTCTTTCTTCTCTCGCTCCCTCCTCTTCTTTTTTTCCTAAAAATGTTTGTTAGATACATACCTAAACAGCCTGTTAATTTACAAATAAATATTCTTCTTGATTAAAAATCTATATATTGCCAGGGCTTCACTGATACAATGTGAATTTCTCATATACAATGTGAATGTTGCTTTCTAAATTGATTTCTAAATTGAAATAGACTTTGAAGAAAATTTTAAGCAACTATTAATATGCTGATTTAATCAAGACTTGTGTGTGTGTGTGGTTCAGAGATGAACCTAGGTTCTTGCTGTGTGTCTCAGATCTACCCCCAAGCTATATGCTCAGTCTTGATTAACCACTTATTATGTGATTAGTCATTTTTATTATATTCCTTATAATCAAGCCATCTCTTTCAATTAATCAAATTCTGGTAAAATTTGCATAATTTGTTTTTAGAAGTTGTTGTGAAAGTGATGGCTTACACAGTTATTGCCTAGAATTTTTTAGCAGAAGAAATCCCAAGGTTTAAAGTTATTAAATCCCAAAGATAAACTCCAATTTTGAAGTACCATGAAGTATCAATTTTCATCTTTTTAATTGGCTAGGCTCACTGCTAGCCTCTGTGGAGTGTACAAATTGGGAATAAAAGCATCCTTCTAGACAAGGAAATGTAAATTTATTATGGAGCTAACGAAACAGTAATGGAGGGACCAAATAAATCCCAATGACATTCTTCACCAAGATAGAGAAAACAATCAAAAAATTCAAATGGAACAAAAAAAGACCTCCAATAGCCAAAGTAATTCTAGGTTTAAAAAAATCAATGCTTGATAATATCACAATCTCAGACCTCAATCTCTACTTCAAAGATATAATAACAAAAACAGCTTGATACAGGTACAAAAAAAAAAAAAACAGGCCAGAAGATGAACGGAGGATATTAGAAAACACAGAAATAAGTCAATTTATCTACAGCTATTTGAAATTTGACAGGGAAGCCAAAGATGCATGGTGGGAATAATTCAATAATTGGTGTTGGTAAAACTAGACATCTATATGTAGAAAACTAAAAATGGATCCCTGTTTGTCACCATGTACCAATATCAACTCAAAGTGGATCAATGACCTCAATGTCAGACCTGAAACTGAAACCACTCCAAGATGGAGTAGAAGAAAAATGAGAACGTATAGACATAGGTAGGAACTTTTGGAAAAGAGTCCCAGGAGCACAGTAAATATGAGAGAGACTTGACAAGTAGCATTACATCAAAATAAAAAGTTTCTGTACAGAGAAGGACATAGTTTCTAAACTGGAAAGACAGCCAACTAAGAGATCTTTACTAGCATTATATCCAACAAAGGCCTAATGTCCAAAATATACAAGGAGCTCAAAAAAACTAACACACCCAAAAACTAATAAACCAATGAATAAATGGGCAAAGGAATTTTAAAGAGACTTCTCAGAAGAAGAAATAAGAAGGGCAAATAAGCACATGAGGAAATGCTCATCATCCTGGCCACAAAGGAAATGCAAAACAAAACAATGTTAAGATTCTGTCTCACCTCAGTTAGATTGGCCAACATCAAGAATTCAAACAATCTCAAATGCTGGTGAGGAGGTCTGGGGGAAAAGGGACATTATTGCACTGTTGATGGGAATGTAAACTCGTATAACCACTCTGGAAGGTAGTTTAGAGGCTCCTCAAAAAACTAAACATAGAACTTCCCTATGACCCAGTCCTACCACTCCTGGGCATCTACCCAGATCATTACAAGTCAGGATACAGGAAAGACACTTGCACATCCATGTTCATTGCTGCACTATGCATAATAGCCAAGTTATAGAAACAGCCTTGGTGCCCTGCAACAGATGAGTGGATTAATAAAATGTGGCAGATGTACATAATGGAATTTGAATCATCCATTAGAAAGAATAATATCATGTCATTGGCAGGGAAATGAATGGACCTAGATTAAATCATTTAAGGTGAGGTAAGCCAAGCTCAGAAACACAAACCGTATGTGTTTTCTCTCAGATGTGGAAGCTAGATCTAAAATATAACTGGACATGATAACATTTACAAAACTCTAGGCATTCATACACAAACAGACTAAAGATGGATAGCCTGAGGGGAGGAACACAAAGGTATAACTTCTCTGAACATTTAAAATACTATTTACCAAAGCAAACTTCAGGAAGAGGAAACATGGGGTTTTTGTTGGTGGTGGTGATGGTGGTATTTGTTTTTGCTTTGGCTTTTTTCTTCTAGATGAAGAAAGGGATGGAGGAATGCAATCATGCTATTGGGAAAATGACCTATATAATGGTGGGCAGGGCTGGGAGGGGGAAGTGGGAGAAAGTAAAGGAAGAAGTGAGACATTGTCCACTTATTACCTGACTTATGGAATGGTAGCCTCTCTGTTCAACACCTTAATCATAACAATAAAAAGTTTTCATAGTGAAATATGTTGTTTTTCATACACGGATTAGGTGAATGAGACCGTTGTTAGGCAATATTCAATAAAAGCAAATAGATCAAGGTGTGAGTATGCACTCTGTTCATGTAACTACAAAGTGGGGCAGCCTTTGGGGAGTATAATTTCAGGATCTAATGAGATTCAAAATTCCAAACCTAGTTATCCAACTTTTAGAAATCTGACCTACATATATAATAGGAATAGATAAAACCCTATTGTAAGTAGAAACATTGGAAAGACAAAAAAAAAAAAAAAAAGCTGTGCATGGTAGTTGATACCTGCAATCCTAGTTACTTGGAAGGCTGACATCAGGAGGGTCAATTTCAAGGCAAAAGTTCCAGAGACCCCTATCTCAACTAGTAAAATTCTGGCCATGGTAGATTGTGCCTGTCATTCCAACTATGATGAAAAGCAGAAATAGGAGGATTGTGGTCCAGGCTGACCAGGCAAAAAGAGATCTTACTTGAAAAATAAAGGAAAAAAAAGAATTTGGTATGTGGCTCAAGTGGTAAAGTGCCTGCCTAGCAAACATCAGGCCCTATGTTCAAAACCCTAGTAAAAGGGGGGAAAAAGAATAACAATATGTGCATTAATAGATGAATAACTAAAGCAAATATATGTTAAATACTGGGCAAATACTAAATGAAGGCCATCTGTACGAACCACTTGACAATTGAAACTGTTTCATACTTGAAACTTCATGACTGTCCATAAGTTGGTTAAATTAAAATTCTCAAATGAAAATGATGCAATTTTTGCAAAAAACCCAAAGGAAACTTGTCAGTGGTCACACAGGAATAACACACAGGGCTTGTATTGCCACACATGGACCTGACTGTAAAGATCATGTTCTTCCCAGGGCCTGTAAACCCCCACTGTGTATTAGTAGCATTCTCTGACAGGTTTATAGAAAGGCTTTGCTTTAAAAAGTCACTTATGTGAAAAGGCAGATCTGCACAATAGATTAGTCCAGAAGTAATTGTTTATATCACAATAGTTCCGTTCACTTTCAAGTAGATTCAGAATAAAGATATTTTAAAGGGTGAGGTTTCCTGGTGCTTTAAAAATATGCTTCCACATACATAAATTTCAGGGGAATATAGCTTATGTAAATGGAGGCCTTCTGGCAATGGAAGACCTCTGCCATTCCCTTTTCAAAGCATTGTGAACAACCTGTCTAACCTGTCATCCTCAGTTCACAAGAACAAAGGAATTACGCCATCATCCCTGTGCTTTAGAACTTCACAAGTCATCACCTTGTGTTAGGAAGGGTGAGTGTTCTCCCAGTTACTGTGTAGCACCGAATGCTTAACTTTCCTCACTGGGAAATCACCCAGGCCATCAGTTATCACTCACCCAATTGCCAGAGCCCAAGAATTTCCTGGTATATCATATTTTTATATTTTTTCTTCTGCCTCCTTTGTCCCTAAAAACATGATTGTATGAACTGAATATGGAGGAGGGTATGAAGTCCACTTGAATCACAACTTTCTCTTCAGCAAAAAAACACATATGAAAGTCCATTCAATCAACAGTCCAGGTGGCCACAGAGCAAAGCAGAGGCACTTACAAAGAGCAATGCTGCTGTTTGAGTCAGCATCAGAAGTGCCCAGGATGTAGGCCACACCTCAACCATCTCCCTCCTCTAATGTGACCTTGGGCAAGGCACTTCCCAACGAACTTTAGTTTCTTCCCACTTGTAAGGCACCATCATCATCACCATCACCATCACCACCATCATCACCACCATCATCATCATCATTATCGCCTTCCTCTGAAGATGTGTATCAATTAGTGACTTGGGTTTTGCAAAGAGCTGTGAAAGCAACGTGATATTCGTACATGAAAAATATCTGTGGTATTTTTATCAATATCATGGCTGTATTTGGACATTATGTATCTCATTACAGAAACCAGGAGCTTGGGGTATCATTGCATGTATCCGAGTATTCCTAAATTACATAAGGGCTAGCCTTGGAGATTAGAAACAGTTGTTAGTCATAGATGATTAAGAGAAAAGATCCTTATTTCCCAGCGATCTTGAAGTGGGGGTACTGGGTCTAACTGGCGCCATCTTGGCCACATGGTGGATAGGGCATTGGGTTTAACTGGTGTCATTTTGTCTTCGTGGTAGAGGAAGGGAAAGTCCCACCTCCCAGGTAATAGGCATGCCTGAATTCCTAGAAAGAGGGGTGGGGACTTGGATGATTGGTTACTGGACTTGTCAGTCCTGTGCTATGAACTTGGGAGACTCACCAGTTTCCTGTGACCCTGTGCCCTGACCCTGAGACTATTGAGACCCTGATCAGCTTAGGTACCATTAAGCCATGCCACATGTCTCCTGACTCCCTGTCTCCTAGGGCTCCTCCTGTCAACATGGCCATCCTACTTCAGCTCTCCACTGGGGTTGATCTGGTTTGTTGGTATTCCTTTCCTGCTCTTTCTTTCCTGTCCTGCTCTCATGGCTGTTTTCTAACAGTGTGAAGTGTATTTTTGCCGGTGTGTAGGTCTTTGTAACAGGAATCTGCCTGCAGACACCAACTTTCTAATTAAGACTCCTAATTGGGCCTCTCCAAATGCGACTTCTCTGTATCTCACTGACTGGATTTACCTTACAACAATCATAATAATCTACTAACACACCCCACTTCCTCTATATCACTAACACTCACAGAGGTGATATAATAATTTTGTCACCAGATGACTGCTTGAGGAATAGGCAAAGATTTGGAACATGTGGTTTTCACAGACAGCTTCCCCAAGATTTGAAGTCCATTTCTAAATTCTCAATCTTTCCTGCAAATCACATCTTGCTTACAAAAGAAATTGTACAAATGTGCACCCATAATCATCCAAATGAAATATGTATGTGTTGTGTACAGACACTGCATTTATTCCAAAGCTGTGTACAGACACAGCTTTATTCCATAAAGACAATGTTCTATATGCTCAAAAGTCTCATCTCTGCTTAGGCTAATAATAAACTGAAAGTTGCGTTTTAAAATATTTTTTATGTTTTTTTTGCCAGTCCTGGGGCTAGAACTCAGTGCTTGGATATTGTCACTGAACTTTTATGCTCAAAGCTCATGCTTTACCACTTGATCCACAGCTCCATTTCTGGCTTTTTGGTGGTTCATTGAAGAGTACGAGTCTCACAGACTTTCCATATCTGGCTGGCTGACTTTGAACTGTGATCCCCAGATCTCAGCCTCCTAAGTAGCTAGCATTACAGATGTGAACCACCAGCACCTGGATAAAAGGAAATTTTTATACGAGAGATGTCACAAATCTTGGTCACTAGTAAACTTGCTAAGATCCAGCTTGTTATTGCCTTCCAGACCTAAGCAAAAGTTAGCCTGGAATGTAAGAGCACCAGAATGATGACCTAGAAAACTGTTCTGGCTTTGGGAAGGAGAATGGTCTCGAAAAGACAATGTTGTGTACTGGGAGACAAATGAGGGATAATCCTGAATGATGATGCTGACGAGTTAAGGTAGAAGCAGCAAAGCCGAATAGATTAAAAATAATCCAACAAATGTTAAGTAGATAAAAATTAGTGGCAGATAAAATGAGTGGGCTAAAAGAGGAACCAAGGAAATAGGATTCAGAGCATGGATTAGGGATGGAAGGTAGTTAGAGGGAGCACCTTCATAGTCGTGATGGAGAAAAGGGAGAGCAGAAGAAAGGAAGGGAAATGCCACAGTCATCAATGGGTGTCAGTGGAAGGGGACAGAACCCCCTGGAAGGCAGTGATCAGCAGAAAACTGTGTAAGTGGACAAGACCGCAGAGGAGCAGGGCTTTACCTGAGTGTGGGAAAGCCAGTGGAGAAGAAAGGCACCTGGGCAGAGTCTTAGAGAAAGCTCCTGGTGGCTCATGCTTGTGATCTTAGGATCTTAGGATCATGGTTCAGAGCCAGACAGGGCAGAAAAGTTCGTGAGACTCTTATCATTCATTTGATCATCAAAAAGCTGGATGTAGAGCAGTGGCTCAAGTCGTAGAGCACTAGCCTTGAAGAAAACAAAAAAGAGACAGTGCTCAGGCTGTTCAAGCCCTAGAATCCACACCAAAAAAAAAAAAAAAAGCTGAAAGTAGAGCTGTGGCTCAAGTGGTAGAATAGTAACTTTGAGCAAAAAAGCAAAGGGAGAATTTGAGGCTCTGAATTCAAGTTCCAGTACCAGTACCAAGAAGAGAGAAGGCTCTGTGACCCTAAGTAATATCTTTGCCACAGATCCAAGGTTTGCTCTGCTAATTCTTCAGCTTCTGTCATCATTACTTTGAAGTCTAATTTTGATCAGAAATGTCCACTTAGAGCCTTGCCTTCCAAGAAAGTGTCATCTATAAATTAAAGGGGCAGTGTTTTCCAGTTCTACTCACCAAAGAAATATAAAAATATCTGTCCATGGGGAATATTCAGGCTGCTATTAGCCCAAGGGTGGCAACCTCAGCTCCAAGATGTATGCCCTCTGGGACACACAGTAATCCCCCTACACTTTTCACTAGGCATGACAAGTACTCTCAAACGTTTTCTAAAGTCATACAAAATAAGATGAATTTCAAAGGTAAGTGCATGCATATGCACATGCACACACATATATAAGGAATGGTGTTATTCAGGCCAAAACTGAAACAAAAACATGTTTTAAAATACTAACTAAATATCCCCTGTGATAATGCAAAGTGCTTTGTTTTTTTCTTTTTTCAAGCACAAAATTAGATAATATATCATTTTCTTAGGGAAATTTTATAATGTGGCCTACAGAAAAGAAACACTGAAAGTACTAAATCTCACTGCGTGTGGTGGCACCTGTTTGTAATCCCAGCACTCAGGAGACAGAAGCCGGAGAATCAGGAGAATCTTGGGTTTCTTAGGCCAAACTGGGCTTCACAGTGAGACTCTCTACAAAAAGTAAAATCAGTCAGGTGCCAGTGGCTCATGCCTGTCATCCTAGCTACTCAGGAGGTTGAGAACTAAGGATTTCAGTTCAAACCCATTCCAGTCAAGAAAGTCCATGAGCCTCCTATCTCCAATTAACCAGCAAAAAGCCAGAAGTAAAATAGTACCTCCAGTGGTAAAGAACCAGCCTTGAACACAGAAACTACGGGACAGCACCCAGGCCCTCAGTTCAAGTCCTAGTGCTGGAAGGAAGGAAGGAAGGAAGGAAGGAAGGAAGGAAGGAAGGAGGGAAGGAAGGAAGGAAGGAAGGAGAAATTATGTCTTTTGTTTCAAATATTTTACATGTCCCAAAATCTCCCAAATTCACAAATAAAAGACCATGAGACAACAAAATGTCAAGGACTCTTTCGAAGGACACATAGCACTTTATTCAGAAAATAACAAAAATAATATGAGGGGCTGGGAAGGTGGCTCAGTAGTAGAGTGCTTGCCTTGCATGCATGAAGCCCTGGGTTCAATTCCTCGGCACCACATAAGCAGAAAATGCCAGAAGTGGCAATGCGGCTCAAGTGGTAGAGCTCTAGCATTGAGCTGAAGAGCTGTGGGACAGTGCCCAGGCCGAGTTCAGACCCCCACCACCACCACCAACAACAACAACAATAATATGAGGCGTTTTTTTTTTTCCTTGCTACAAAAGTCATGAAAAGTCATCAATCCCACCAAACAAACTATTCCAGTTGGGGATCTGCTGGGCCACACCAATTGAGCAGATCTCTTCCACAGAAACTCTTCTACCTTTCAAAATTTATCTTTTTTCATTTAATCTCACTAATCCCAATTTTGCTAAGCCAAAACCTACACAGCCAGAAAAGTGCTGCTTATGGAAACTTTAGAACTTAATCTGTATCCACGCTGAGATTGTAATGATATAAAAGTTCTTTTGTAACGAACAATAATTATCTTGATTCCCTCCCTCATCTGTCCATGTTTTCCTGCTTCTGAACAGCGTTCTCTCTCAGGACACATAGTTTATATACATAGGGCCAGATACAGAAGCTCAGCAATTGTGCAGGAGAAATTGCATAGCGCTGTGTCGCCTTGCTTGTTTTTTCTGGCTCTCTTCCCCGGAGGGCCTGTCTAGAAGGAAAATGCATGCTTCCTCCATACGAAGCAAAACAACCACCCACTGCATTTTCCTTTCTCCTTCAGTTAGCTTTTCTTTTTTTTAACATCAACTTTATTCTCAGAGCAACCTGTGTGAGTTAAAGCCTCACTTTGCCAACTGTTGTAGTAATTACTTCAGTTAGTTTTTAATCTTGAAGGGTACACTTCAGCAAAAGATGACAATGGTGTCCCTCTCTTGCTAGGGTAGTAGAGAAAACTCCAGAGCTTCTGCATAAAGAAACAAAGCCAACTCCTATGGCGCCTGGGATTGAAAAATGGAGGTTGCAGTCATGTCCTTCTCCATATAGATTTATGAAGGTTTCTGCTGACATGAAGCACATTGCTTACTGAATTCCACAAGTGAAGCAAAACACATATCTGGGTCTAACACAACATATTGAGTCACTAGCTTACCTAGGAAAGGTTTGCCAGTTGCAAGCCTGACACATATCTGTAAAGTAGATCAGACCAGAAAAACCCCCTTGGGAAAGAAAAACACTTAATGAAAAAAGTCCACATCTAAAAATTACCCGTCTATCTGGCTCATGCCTATAATCCTAGCTACTTAGGAGGCTAAGATCTAAGGATCATGGTTCAGAGTCACCCTAGGCAGAAAAGTCTGTGAAACTCTTATTTCCAATTAGTCACCAAAAAGAAAGAAGTAGAAGAGTAGCTCTAGTGGTAGAGTACCAGATTTGAGTAAAAAAGCCAAGTGAGACCCTAAAGTTCAAACCCTGTTGCTGACACAATAAAAAATAAACTGGGCACCAGTGGTTCACACCTGTAATCCTAGCCAGTTTGGCAGCTGAGATCTGAAGATCACAGTTCAAACCCAGCCCAGGCAGAAAAGTCTATGTGATTCTTTCCTCCTATCCCCACCACTCCCAGTCATGGGGCTTGAACTCAGGCCTGGGTGCTGTCCCTGAGAGTTTTTTTTGTTCACGGCTAGTAGTGTTCTACCACCTTCCACTTTTGGTTTTCTGGTTTTTAATAGGAGATAAGAGCCTACCGGATTTTCCTGCACAGGCTGGCTTTGAACCATGTTCCTTAGATCTCACCCTCCTGAGTAGCTAGGATTACAGGAGTGAGTCCCCAGACCCCAGCTTCTATGTGACTCTTATTTTCAATTAACCAACAAAAAGGCCAGAAATGTTACTGTGGCTCAAGTGATTCAAATTTATTCTTAAGTATAAAAGCTCAGGAACAATGCTCAGAGGGCTCTGAATGCAAGCTCCAGGCCGAGCATAAAATTAATTAATTAATTAGTAGGATAAATAAAATATTACATGAGTACAGGAAGATGGCGCAGATGGGCTGAAATGCTACCTTTCTGTACTATGCCTATACCATGCGCTCTTTTTCTCTGTAAGATTTCTTTTCTAATAAACTTTATCATTCTGAAAAAAATTAAACATCAACAAATAAACCACCTTATGACTTCTTATTAGTTAGCAGTGTACCAGTAGAGGGGTCACCGGACCAGAGGCAGGGAGTCTCCATGAATGAATTTTCTTGATGAATAATCTCTTACAGCTTTTGCACAATGGGCCCTTGAAGAAATATAGCTTTCCCTGGAATTCTACCTCATGGCATTCTGATTGTTTGCAAGGGCAGTGCCTTTATTGTAGTACTTGGGTTATCCTAGCCTGGCCTCTTCCTGTGGCCATTGCATGGAATGAGTTACCAAACTCCTAGGAATTCTGCTCTGTCACTCAGCCTCAGGTCAATCTTCCCTTCTTTTTCCCACTCCTACCCTGAGATTTAGCTCTCAATGATCATTGGTCAACTTAACTACAATCTTCCTAGCTAGTTTTGGGGTACCCAAAGCATCTCACACACCCAGGTCAGGTTAGTTCCATTAGAGCATCGCTCGTGTCATGGCTGGGAGTTAAGATTTTCAGTTTCCTAGGTTCTCCATTCTTTGACCCCTTTCTGTCTATTTTCCAGCTTTTTTATCTGCTCTATCCTGGCTCATCCCTTCCACTCAAGTCAACAGGGCCACTTACCATTTTTCACAAGCTTCCTTTTAAGCTGCCCTTCTTCCTATTTTTCTCTACTTCCTGGGCTACCCCTCTCCTTCTATGGGAAAGCTCAGCATCTGTGAAAAGCCAAGACAAGGGCCTTACTCACTTTTCATCACTGTGATTTAAAAAAAAAAAAACCCTGAGAAAAACTACTTGAAAGATTCATTTTGGCTCCTGGATTTAGGTTTCTGTCCATGGTCGCCCAGCTCCACTGCTATTGGGCCTGTGCTTGGTGAAATAGAACAACATGGTAGAGCAAAGTGGCTTCCTTTGCACTGGGCTAGAGGCAAAGGACAAGGAGGTAGGGGACAAGTTTCACCCTTCCGCCAGTGACTTCCTTTCTCCAACTAGGTCTCACATCCTCATGTCTACTACCTCACGAAAATGCCGTAAAGTCTGCATCCATCAGTGGAGTCTTCCATTATGATGTTATAGCACTCATGATCTCTCAGTATTTCCACTGGTTGGAGATCAAGCCTTCAGTATATGACTCTGTGTCCAAATGACAACTACCTCTTTCTATCTGAAGTGTTCTTTGAAATGGGGCGGGGGTATTCTATCTCTCGTTCTCTTCTAACACCTATCATGCTTTCTTCATTCCTCTACTCATGATGACAAAACATTTCCTGGTATTTGTCATTTTAGATTTGTATCTTAACATGTATTAGATGAATGCACATCGAGAGTTTACCAGATTTAAGGTACTATGCTACATGTTGACTGGCGCCATGTACTGGTGGCTCATGCCTGTGATCCTAGCTACTCAAGAGGCTGAGATCTGAGAATTGTGGTTCAAAGCCACCCCAGGCAGAAAGGTGCATGAGATTCTCGTCTCCAATGAACCACCAAAAAGCCAGAAATGGAGCTGTGGCTCAAGTGATAGAATGCTAGTTTGGGGCAAAAGAAGCTCAGGAACAGTACCCAGATCCTGAATTCCAGCCCCAGAATAATAAAAGAAATAATAACAAAAGGAAAAAGAAAAGGAAAAAAGTTGAGGATACTGGGGAAAATAAGATTAATATAATATCCACTTCCATGGAGCAGCCACCTCATGGAAAGACTGATACATACATTATTTACTGCATAATAAGTTGCAGAACAATTGACCTAATGAGTAACAGTGGTAATTAGCACTGCAGTTTCAGGCTATATAATAGGAATCCTTTACCCGGTGCATAAAATCAGAGGAAGCTTCCAAGAGGAAGCAAAGTTTTAGCAGGTTAGAAGGATTTGTAGCTGCTACCCAAAGAAAACTTTGATGAAAGGCCAGGAGAGTGGTTCCTGCAGCACACTTGCTTAGACTACACATGACTCTAGATTCTACACTTGGCCCTACAAAGAGAGGGAAGGGGGGAGAGAAAGAACATACCAGGTCAAGAAAGTTACATCTAAAAAGGGTGAAATTAGCTGGGTGCTGGGGGCTCATGCTTGTAAGCCTACTTACTCAGGAAGTTGAGATATGTAGGTCATGTTTAGAAGCCAGCCTGGACAGGAGAAGTCCATAAGAGTCTTCAATTGCCAGCAAAAAGCTGCAATAAGTGGATAGCTGTAAGTGCTCAAGTGGTAGAGATTCAGCCTTGAGGGAAGAAGCGAAGAAACAGTGCCCAGCCCTGAGTTCAAGCCCTAGTACAAGAAGAAGAAGAAGGAGAAGAAGGAGAAGAAGGAGAAGAAGGAGAAGAAGGAGAAGAAGAAGAAGAAGAAGAAGAAGAAGAAGAAGAAGAAGAAGAAGAAGAAGAAGAAGAAGAAGAAGAAGGAGAAGAAGAAGGAGAAGGAGAAGGAGAAGGAGAAGGAGAAGGAGAAGGAGAAGGAGAAGGAGAAGGAGAAGGAGAAGAAGAAGAAGAAGAAGAAGAAGAAGAAGAAGAAGAAGAAGAAGAAGAAGAAGAGGAGGAGGAGGAGGAGGAGGAGGACGAGGAGGAGGATGAGGAGGAGGAGGAGGACGAGGAGGAGGAGGAGGAGGAGGAAGAGGAGGAAGAGGAGGAGGAGGAGGAGGAGGAGGAGGAAGAGGAGGAGGAGAATGAGGAGGAGGAGGAGGAAGAGGAGGAGGAGAAGAAGGAGAGGAGGAGAAGAAGGAGAAGGAGGAGGAGAAGGAAGAGGAAAAGGAGGAGGAGGAGGAGGAGGAGGAGAAGGAGGAGGAGGAGGAGGAGGAGGAGGAGGAGGAGGAGGAAGAGGAGGAGGAGGAGGAGGAGAAGGAAGAAGTCTGAAACCTTAAGAAGCCTAGTGAGGTTAGACCACAAAAGGCAGTGAAAGGAAAACAAATTACCTTGAATGACTGCAGAGGATACAGGGACCAGGTATTGCAGGGCCTTCTAACCATTTACAATTTTTAGACATAGTCCAAGTGCCCTGAATGCTTACTGAAGGGTTATCAATGAAGGAATGATGTAATTAGATATACAGAAAAGCAAAGATCTCCCAAAGACATGTAAATAATGAAAGGAGAGCACCAAGGAGATCAGACATCAGTGAGAAAGATATTTCAACTATCCAAAGAACCAGTGCTTGCACCAAGATTTTGTCACTGAAAGTGAACATGGTTGGTAAGTGTTGGGTTTAATCAATTGAAATGACTTTTTGCAGTTGTGTGTGTGCATATATACATATATATGTATAGATACATATATATATGTATAACATATATATGTATATATATATATATATATATATATACACATACATATATATTTGTCGTCCAGGGGCTTGAACTCAGGGCCTGGGTACTGTCTCTGAGTTTCTTTTGCTCAAGGCTAGCACTCTACTAGTTGAGCCACAGCACCACTTCTGGCTTTTTCTGTTCATGTGGTGCTAAGGAATTGAACCCAGGGCTTCATGTGTGCTACGTAAGCAAGCACTCTACCACTGAGCCACCTTCCCAGCCCTGTTTGTACATGTTGGAAGGCAGACGCTGGTGCTTCACTGGACACAGGGGCTGAGGGACAACAAGTTTAAAACGATGTCTTTGTTTCCAGGATGTGCACATGATAATACCACTTGGTGGAATGGGAAAGACTGAAAAGGGGCAGTAAATCATGACTTCTATTTAAGGCCAGTTGAATTTTATAAGAAGCAGCTGAACCACTGGAGACTTCATTTGAATGCAGTGATCTGGGATTAAAAATAAGCTCCAAAGTGGAAATTAGATTTGGAAAGTGTCAGCATATGGAAGCCATAAGGGAACATGTGATCACCTGAGGCGGGGGCGGGAGGTGGGGGGGAGGTGAGGCCAAGAGAAAGAAAGAGGTGGGCTGGGGGGAGTCAGAAGGACAAACACAAAGAGTGAAAGAGAATAAGAGAAAGTCCTCACCTTTTAATAGATTATATTACTGGGAATCACTTGTGGAATTTTCTTCTTTCAAAATACAAATGCCAGAAGCCCAATAAATCAGAATTTCTAGAGTTTGGACCTGTCTTTTTTTTTAAATTACAGTTCCCAGGTGCCTCCCACATACATCCAGGATCAAAATAACCAAAGAAGTAACATGAATAAAAGACCCCAGGACAGATATCAAAAGAAAAGGCAACACAGATTTGAGAAGGGAAGGGAGAACTAGCAAAGGCAACTGAGAAGGAATCATCACAAAGGTACAAAGGAGCAGATGGAAGAAAATAAAAGAGTGACCATGTACCCAATACTCTCAGAGGGGAAATTACAATTCAGAGAGCTAAAAAATTAATTCCACATCCTGATGATGTCAACGAGAGTAGAGCATGGAGTAATGGTGGGTATGGCTACAGAGAAAAAAGAGCTCAAGGTAAGGATGAGGGCGGGAATTAGGAAGGAGAAGTTTAACGGGTAGCAGAGAAGTAAACCAAGAGCTGAAGGGTGACTGAGTCCAGAGGTCATGTGGTTTCCTCTAGGCCATAGTTTCTTCCTTGAAAACAGGCATTAATTCTGTCTCTCTGGGATTGTCCTGCATGGCTACAGGGCTCAGCACACTGCCAGGTAACATGCACTAAAAAAGCACCTTCATTTAAATACTTGACAATTCGCATCTTCTACAACATAGGAATTTTCCTGGAAGCATTCAGACTTCAAACCAACTTGATTCAATTACTTTCGTTTATCCCAAAGGATCAGTGTGTCCCTCTGCCAGGTGTCAGACACCTGCTGATCACTGAGCATACAGAAAAGAAGCGGACTCTTGTCACATGTTTATAGAAGGACTTAGACCCAGTGTGGGCCATATGGACGTAAAGCAATGTAGAGTCTTGGGAGAGTCTGGATTTCTCAAGGGTCTCTACCGTTCAGCCTATGCTGAGGCATCATTTGATTCAACAGCAGGTCACTCAAGTCATGTGAGAGGATGGTATTTGGGGCTTCCTCAAAGTTCCTATAAGAAGGTGTACAGGAGATTTATCTAGATCATCTTGGCCCTTTGAATGTGGATTTATCCAGCCTACAGACACAAAGTCAGGAAGACACCCCAGTTCACAGCCTTGACACTTCAATGAGGTCTCCAAGGCTGCAGGACCTCTCTCTAGAGCTAGTTAGTGACTTCGTGGACCTTCTTCTCAACTGGAGAAGCTGTGGATCTCTCCTTTACCTTGGAAAGTCTGCTGAGAGAAAAGGCAGGACTTTCTGGAATGCCCTCAAAGCCAGCAGCCACTGTACACCCAACAATTGAGCTCTGAAGAAGACAGAATCCTTTCCCAAGAGGGGCCCACCCAGCACCTGATTGGGGTCACCTGGCCACTAGGGGGCTTTAGTGACACACTGCAAGACAAAAAGATTCAGGTCAAAAGCCCTCCACCTGTTTGGGAGAACACTGTAGCATTTCTTTTTTTTTTTTTTCACTTAAATTTTAGAGTATTTGTATTTTGGGGGGTTGTTACCAATGGATAACACAATCAAGAATCACATATATCTCAGTTATTAAAGTAAATCACCCTGTTCAAAACAATGATCAAACAGCAGTGGTTTAGCTCATTTATACATATAAAAGTCTAGCACTTCTAAGTGCTCTTGAGAATATACTGGTATTTTGTCCACCTAATCAGGTCCTCCGAATTCTTAACAGTCGTTTGGCCGGTATTAAACCCCTATGTTTAATGCTTAAAATAAGCACGATGCTTTAAGACAGTGTTAGCATAAATGATGTATGCTTAGCAATTTCTCTAAGAACTATGAAAGTACAATTCTAGACTATCTATGAGTGAGGTTGGAGGATGTGGAGAGACAGCCAGGAATGTTGAACATTCACTGCTGTTCAAGAAGGAAAACACAGGAGTACAAGAGACTCAGGAGAAATTGAGTGGAGGATGCTCTGGTCATCTCTGGGGAATTCTTTACTCCAGGGCATAGCTTGATTTCAGAGGCATTTGGAGTTAAGACCCTTGCTTTATAAATGAAATCCAGGCAAATCTAAGTGCTTACTTTTAAAACATCCTTTCCTAGCTGTTCAAAAGAGAATAAACTTAGGCCCTGTCATAAAATGCGCCTGGAAACTATTAATGTATCAATGGTCTTAAATGGAAAGTTTTCCTGTAAATACACAAGATCCAACACACAGTTAAGTTAAAATAACCTTTTGTTTGCCTCCCAAAGGATTTCAGACTTTGTAACTTATCAAGTAGCTCACTTTACCTTTTGTAAAATTAAACCTTCGGTTCAATGCTATGTTTTTGCATCCAAAATTCTCAATGCTTTATCTAGAATTCTTTGATATTATTAAATAAAAAGCACTTGACTTTCATTAGTCACTACAAGTTTTGAAAGGCCTTCTAGTAGCAGAGCAGTTTACTTTCTCTACTTGTGAAATCCTCTGCATTGTGAGCCCTCCCATTCTCTATGAAAAGTCCAAGTCAGTTACATGAAAGACTATTCATATAAGAACACACTGACTTCTTCAATTTGGTAAGACAGAGGTCAGGCTAAAGTCATTTCTTTTCCAAATACTTTTATCTAATTTAAATCACACAACTCCTTACCAAAATAATATTGCTTTGCCAAATTCAGTGCCAAGCTAGGGATGGTATCATTTTAATTCTTTAGTGTTCATTTTAGGGTTCTGTCTTTGATGACTTTTTTTCAGGTGTAGTATCAGTGAGTATACATACTCACTATGTATTTTTTTTAACTTTGGCAGCATAATAGAATTGTTCTAAACTATTTGTATAAAATATGTTTAAGTCATTCTGAATTGTTAAGAAACAGAAACAAGAATTTCACTAAAGATTACAGATGGTCTTAAGTTGCTAATATTTCTGTAAGTAGAAAGCTAAAAACAACACAAATTTATTTTCTCAGAATTCTGGAAGCCCAAAGTCCAAAGCCAGCTTGATTTCTTTCTAAAGCATCTTTTCTTGCCTTGTCTATGACCTTCACGTTCCTGAGTACTTACCTCGGCTTCCTTTCTATAAGTGTCTGTCTCTATATTTCCTATTCTATAAGAATGCCAGCCCACAAAATTGGTTAACTATTTGTAGAAAACTAAAGCTAGATCCTTATATATCACCCTGCACCAGAATCAACTCCAAATGGATCAAAGACCGCAGAGTCAAAGCAGACACTCTGAAAACATTACAGGATAGAATAGAAGAAATCCTACTTGGCACAGGTCAAAATTTTCTTAATAGAGACCCAGAAACAACAAATCAAAGAAAGGTTGGACAAATGGGATTGCATGAAATTGCAGAGCTTCTGCATAGCAAAGGACATAGCTAGGAAGATCAATAGAAAGCCCATGGATTGGGAGAAGATCTTCACTAGCCATACAATGGACAAGGGTCTCATATCTAAAATATACCTGGAACTCAAAAAATTAAATCCCCCAACAACAAATATTCAAAGAAACAACTGCCCAATAAATAAGTGGGCTAAAGACTTAAAGAGAAACTTCTCTGAAGAGGAAAGAAGGATGGCCAATAGACGCATGAAGAAATGCTCAACCTCCCTAGCCATCAAAGAAATGCAAATCAAAACAACATTGAGATACCACCTCACTCCAGTTAGAATGGCAAAAATCAAGAACTCTAATAACAACAGATGCTCAAGGGGATGTGGACAGAAGGGAACCTTACTGCATTGTTGGTGGGAGTGTAAACTTGTTCAACTACTTTGGAAAGCAGTATGGAGGGTCCTCAAAAGACTCCACATAGAGCTCCCCTATGACCCAGCAATCCCACTTTGGGGCATTTACCCAAAAGATCACCAACAACACCATACTAAAGCTACCAGCACAACTATGTTTATTGTAGCATTATTCACCATAGCTAAGATATGGAACCAACCCAGCTGCCCCTCAGTAGATGAATGAATCAAGACAATGTGGTATATATACACAATGGAATTCTATGCCTCCATCAGAAAGAATGACATTGCCCCATTTATTAGGAAATAGAAAGACTTGGAAAAAATTATATTAAGTGAAGTAAACCAGGCCCAAAGAAACATAGATCCCATGGTTTCCCTTATTTGCAATAACTAGTATATGTCTGAGTCAAGCAGAAAAGGTCAGATAAGTTGATGTTAGGGAAATGAAGCCTAAGATATGTATTCAAATGTTTTTTTTCTTTCATGCGATTGTTTCTAACACATTTATAAGATTATTTCTTTGTTGCTTTGTATGTCCCTCCCCCACGGTATAACCCCTGCTTTCACTGTATTTGATGTTGGTATGATTTGTAGAGGGGAAGGGAAAAAACAAATCATTTAACTAGGGATACAGGTGGACCCATTGCAACAATGAGATATACAAGTCGTTATGTTGAAAACAAACTTTACAACTTTGGTGGGGGGGGCGGGGAGGAGGAGGATTGGGTGGGGGGATGGGGGAGGATGGGAAGGGATGTGAAGGGGAAACAAAGGAGGAGGCTACAATGCTTGATACGAAATGTACTCATTTGTTAGGAAATGGAAAGACTTGGAAAAAATTATATTAAGTGAAGTAAGCCAGGCCCAAAGAAACATAGGTCCCATGATTTCCCTTATTTGCAATATCTAGTATATCTATGAGTCAAGCAGAAAAGGTCAGATAAGGTGATGTTAGGAAAATGAACCCTAAGATATGTATTTTAAATGTTTTTTTTCTTTCATGCATTTGTTTCTAACGCAATTATAAGATTATTTCTTTGTTGCTTTGTATGTCCCTCCCCCACAGTATAACCCCTGCTTTCATTGTATTTGATGTCGGTATAATTTGTGGAGGGGAAGGGGAAAAACAAGTCGTTTAAATAAGGATACAGGTGGACCTGTTGCAACAATGAGATGTACAAGTCGTTATGTCAAAAACGAACTTTACAACTTGGGGGGGAGGGAGGATTGGGTGGGGTGGAGGGAGGATGAGAAGGGATGGGAAGGGTAAACAAAGGAGGAGGTTACAATGCTTGATAAGAAATGTACTCATTATCTTGCCCATGTAATTGTAACCCCTCTGTACAGTATTTTCACAATAAAAAAAAAGAATGCCAGCCCAGTCCAAGTGGATTAGCCTATTCTAATGATCTTATCTTATTTTAATTAATTAATTAATTAACTGTTTTGTTGTTCTGGGGATAGAAACCAAATTGTCATACATATTAGAGAAGTATTCTACCACTGACCCACATCACTAGCCCCACAATCTTACTTTAACTATATTGTCTAGGGCTGGAGCCATGCCTCAAGTGGAAGAGCACCTGCCTTAAAGAGACCTATAGTAACCCCAGTACTGCCTAAATAAGTAAACAAGTAGATGATAGATAGATAGATAGATAGATAGATAGATAGATAGATAGATAGATAGATAGATAGATAGATAGATAGATAGATAGAGATAGATGATGTATACATATGGTCCTCCTACTTTTTGATATTGGGGTTAATAATTTTAACATAAACATTTGGAGTGATGTAACAAGCTCATAACCCATGTCTTCAATGAATTTATGACATATTCATAATTTAATTACCCATAATAGGAACATTCATACTTACTAAAAAAGAAATTTGCAATACATGAATATTCTGTATACAAGAATTATGCCTGTAAGTTAATAAAAAATATCAGTGTGGGCTGGGAAGGTGGCTCAGTGATAGAGCGCTTGCCTTGCATGCATGAGGCTCTGGGTTCGATTCCTCAGCACCATATAAGCAAAAAGAAAAAAGCCGGAAGTGGCACTGTGGCTCAAGTGGTAGAGCGCTAGCCTTGAGCTGAAGAGCTGAGGGACAGCACCCAGGCCCAGAGTTCAGGCCCCACGACCAGACCCAAAAAATAAAAATATCAGTGCATGAAATCACATGTCAAATAGAGCACTTGGTAAATATCTTATGAAGCACATCCAAACTTTTAAAATTTACTTTTTACTAATTATAGAGATAACATAGAGAAAATGTTTAGCATTTATTAAAGGTAAAAGAAAATTTAAAATCCTTAAATAAGGCAACATCTTCCCAATTTCATTCCCCAGATATTATTACTGAACAGTCTGAATATTAAACAATCTCAGCTCACTATGCACACTGATATACACACAGGTGCATATGTAAATTCACACATAAAAAGGCATACATAGTACACACACATACCATTTAATATCAATGTGAACAGCTTGCATAATTATATTCAAGATTGCTTTAATTTTTTATAAAATTAAAGTTATGACATTTTTTTCACCAATCCTGGGGCCTGAATTCAGGGTCTGTGCACTTAGCTTTTGTGCTCAAAGTTAGTGCTTTACCATTTAAGCCACAGCTTCACTTCTGGCTTTTTTGGTGGTTAATTTGAGATGAGAGTCTCATGGACTTTCCTGCCTGGGCTGGCTTGGAACTGTGATCTTCAGATCTCAGCCTTCTGAATAGTTAGGATTACAGGTGTGAGCCACAGGTGTATGGCTATGACTCAGTCTTTTTAATGACAACATAAAGTTATGTTATATGAATGCACAATAATGATTTGATGCATTCTATATTATTGGGAATTGAAGTTTCCATTTACTCTTTCCTCTGATTATTCACAATGAAGATTTATAAGTATGTGTGCACATTTAAGATAATTTGCTTGAAACAATTTTTAAATTTCAGTATTTGCTACAAAGTTGCCCTCCAACCACTGTATTAATTACTCCAATTCCTATTGTGTAAATGCCCACTTGGCCACATTTGCAAAAACATAGGGCATTGCCAGTCTTTAAATCTTTGCAAAACTAAATTCAGTTGTTATAACTCTTCTCTTGTGTTTCTTTACTTCTGAAACTCTCCATCTTTTTAACATCTTGCATAAAATATTTTTATTTTCATTATGTTTATATAAAAATATTATTTCCAAACCATCATAGAAAAACATTCAATAAAACATTATAAAACATTTTGTGCATCTAATGTAAAAGTTTCAAAACTTTCCCTATATCTTTTAGTAGCTAAAGGAACTTGAGCCAAATAAAGTCCATTTCCTACTCTTAGTTGGCTTGCAACAGGACTAAAATAAAAGGAATTGAGAGGCATGTAAAATAAGAACTTTTAGACAAATTAATAATAGTTATATTACAATGTAGTTAGGCATAGAAAATAAAGAATATTTAGACAACTTAATAATAAGCATATTATATATATAATATATAGCATATTTTATATATATATATATATATATATATATGTGTGTGTGTGTGTGTGTGTGTGTGTGTGTGTGTGTAGTTTACTGACCTGTTGTGGGCTGGGAGATCTGGAGAATTATTGGATAGTTAAGAAAACGTTTCTCTTTCTCTTTATAAACCTAGCAGGAATTTCCAACTCAAATACATTTAAGGACCACACAGGAGGAGGTGGTCAAATCTGGAGAAGAAACAAGTGCTTTTCCCACTTAAAGTTGTAGAGGATTTTTAGTTATCAAACAGTTCACGTCCATAGGCTTAATTCTATTTTTACTTACCAAAGGGACACTAGGTGTAGAGTCCAGTAAGATTGAGACTTGATGTTTGTCCTTATCCTCACACACTCTGAGCTCACATAAAAACTTCCATGCCTCTACTAACACTTACCTCACCTTTGAGTATTCTTATAGTCTGCATGGTGTCCCTCTCAGAATTCATAAATTGAATCCCTAATGCCCAGCACCTCCGAAAATGACTATTTAGAGCTAGAACTTCTAAGGAAGCAATTAAGTTAAAAATGAATACCTTTAGAGTCTGGGGATGGAACTCAGTGGTAGATCACTTGCTTAGTATGTATTTGGACCAGGGTTCAATTCCCAGCACCACAAAGGAAGAAGAAGAGCAAGAGGAGGAAAAGGAAAAAATCAAGGCCTTTAGGGTGAACACTGTCTGGTTTTCTCTTAAAAAGAGAAAATTTAGACACACAAAGAGACATAAGGCATTTTCATACAGAGAGCAAAGACCTCATGAGGACACGGTAAGATGTCAGCCATCTGTAGCCAAAAACAAGGATCTCTAGAGAAACCAAACTGCTAACACCTTGCTCTTAGACTTCTGGCCTCTGGAAAAGTGAGAAAAATAGATTTCAGTTGTTAGCCCCTCTGTAGTGTTTTGTTCTGGAAACCCTAGGAAATTAGTTACCATGTACATCCATGTCAGTCTCTGCAAACAGACTAAACTCCTCTGAAGTAAAGGCTAAACTTTAATCAGTATGCCCACTTCCTAGTACAAGGCCAGGACATTAGGCTAGTTACTCCTTAATTTATCAAATGAATGAATGAATTTTCTTCAATTGTGCCAATTTTTCTTAAACTTGGCAGCCAGTAAGTTTCTAGAAAATTCATTTCCTTTGGTGACCAAGAGACTTAACACTTGGACAGGTAGAAACAAAAATTGAAGACATTTAGGAAGATTTTTCAGTTGAGCTGTCAGAAACTATGAGCCAAAGCAATAGTGCATGGGAGAAATTGTGTCATTTGTTGCTGTTGTTGTTGTGTTCTGAGAGACAGCTGCTAGGAAAAACACTACCATGAACTTCAGGCCTCTGCATGTCAGCCCTGACCCCAGTACACTTGGAAACCTGTTTTCTCCATAATAGAGAAGGAGGCCAAGTTCCCGCCCCCCCAACACAGTAGGCAGAAAAAGGTCAGGATCTTCTTTGAGATGATGGAAGGGAATGGCCTGGAATGTCAGTGCTCACCTATTCCCTGCAGACAATGAAACTGTTCAAGTACATCAAGACATAAAACTCATGCTGCAGGCCTTGGCCCATTGATCTGCCGTTGTGCAATTACCTAGAGTCGAGGCCATATTTTCCCAATTTGTTGAGAACTATATCATGTGGGAAAGAATTAAAAGGTTTACTAAGGTCAATACAAACATAATTTATTGCTTCCCCTCAGTCAACCAAGCTCATCTACTTAGGTCTGTGACTAGTTAGCTAAGTTGGTTTTAGCATTGTCCGTTCAGGGGCAAGGTCAAGGTATCAATTTACAAAATCTGTTACTTTCCCTCTGTGGCATAGTCACAGACTATAGCCCTAATAATTCAGTATTACTTTGGTCCCAGGAGGAGCCTGGAGAACAAATATGTATAGAAAAGCAGTGCAAGCCAAGAAGAAAACAACCCTCAAGTCCGGGCTAGGTACAAGAGGTCAGGAACTTTTGAGAGATCTCTTATGAACCTGGGCTGCTGTAATAAACAAGCATACAATGAGGTTTACACAACATCTCTCATCATTCTGGAGTCTGACAAGGTCAAGATCAAGGACCCAGAAGAGTCTGAAGAGAGTTCTCTTCCTGTCTTAATATATTGTATCCTTACATGGCAAAGGAGAGAGAGAGAAGAAGAAAGAAAGAGGAGAGGAGAGAGAGAGGAGAAATGAGAAGGGAGAGAAAGAGAAAAAGAAAGAGGAAGTAAAGGAAGGGAAAAGGAGAGAGAAAGGAAGAGAGGGAGGGAGGAAAGCTCTAGGTTCATCCTCTTCTTATACAGATACTCATGATCTCATCTAAACCTTATGTTTACCTTAACCCAAAGCTCTTACCTACTAATACCACCCCATTGGGAGTTAGGGCTCAAACAGGAATGGAAGGAGACACAAATACGCAATCCACATCAGGACCCCGCTTTCAAAGAGTAAATCTTTAACGACTAGTTCAAATTTCACTTGTTCTATGAAAGCTTATATTTAAAGTAATTTGTGATAAACTCGAGCATTTCCGCATATTAAAGTTAAGTTGCCAGGCTGATTAGATTTCCTGTACTCCTTCCTTTTGGGGCAGTAGTGAGGTTTGAACTCATGGACTCACACTTGCTAGGCAGTGCTTTATCACCTGATCCATGCTCCCATTCTTTTTCATACGAACTATACTTTTGGATAGAGTTTCAACATTTTTTGCTTGAGCATAACCTTGGGCCATAATCTTTTCACCTATACCTCCCAAGTAACTAGGACCAAAGGCATATAAAATCATTATAGCCCTAAATCGATTCTCTCAAAAACATACAATTTATGTATGGATTTTGCAGGTTGTTTCGTAGGAAGTCTGTGTCACACTTGTGATGACTTTATCTCATTCTTTGATCCAAGGTTGCTCCTTAGTAGCACTTGTCAATACCACCAGATCAATTCTTTACAAGTTCCTCAGGACAGTTTGGTTTTCTTCCCTCCTCTCATGTTTATTATATTTCTTCCTGGTTTCCATTTCACACTGACCAAACAGAAAAATCTAAGATTAAACTAATAGTCTTGTTTACTGCTATGAATGAACTCTCTTCACCAAATTATAGGGATTATTTGTTTTTCTCTTCATGGCTTATTATTGGCTTTCTTTGGACTATTCTGACTTCACACCTAACACAATTGTAGGTTTCATGTGCTTTCTTGCCAGTCTGGCCTGATTCTCCTTTTAGAGGCATTCTAATGATAGTACTTAAATGTATTCTTTAAGAGTATGGCCAGGAGCCTAGTGGCTTACACCTGGAATCCTAGCTACTCAGGAGGCTGAGATCTGAGGATCATGGTTCAAAGCCATCCATGGCAGGAAAGTCTGTGAGATTCTTATCTCCAATTAACCCCAAGAAAACCAGAAGTGCTACTGTGCCTCAAAGTGGTAGCTTGCTCACCTTAACAAAAAGGCTCAGGGACAGTGTTCAGGCCCTGAGTTCTAGCCCCAGGATGGATTTTTTTAAAAAAATCTCATGAATAATACCCAGGGCCTAAGTCCAAGTCCCAGGACCAGAATAAAAGGGGAAAAAAGTGAGTGCAGTAGTAGTTCACATCCATAATCTTAATTCTTTGGAGGCTGAGGCAGGAAGATTAGGAGCTCAAGGCCAACTGAGGCTACATAAGGAGACTGTGTCTCGATACATAAATAAATAAGTAAATAAATAAATTATAAATATAATAAAATAATGATTTATTCAACAGAATGTAATTCAATAGGGATGGGAGTGTAGCTCAGTGGGGTAGCTGGGTATGCCCCTAAGCCAAAGTGCTTACCAAGCATCCTAAGGCCCTGGGTTCCATCCCCAGCACCAGAATAAAATAAAACATTAATACAGTAAAATGAGTTTTCAAGTATTCTTTGCCTGTCACATCAGTCACTTCACAAATGGATGACATAAGATTCCCTAAAATGATTTCATATTTCCCTGGCTTAGCAGGCAAGCGAGGGCTTTATATTAAAAATGTAATTTTAAAAACAGAATAATTGGCGCAGCTGAAAAAGAAATAAAGAGCTATCCAGCAAAGCCAAACCAACATAAGCAGAATTGAAAAGCGGCATGTTTGCTATCTATAGTCTCCAGTAGCAGAGTAAGGTTTCTAATGTGGCAGACCCACTCTTAAATATGTGTAGCCTAATGAAACACTTGTGAATTAAAGTACTGCTGAGTGAAACATCTTTTACAAGAAAATTACAGCAGAACCATTAAGGATATTCTAATCATCTTCTTTAATTACAAAGATCATTCTCAAAAATATTTAAATAAATATTCTTATGAAATAGGTTGATGTTACCTTTGTCTACCTAATAATGTTCATTAAAACACTAGAACTGTTGTTTGAGAATTGTGTTATAGTGTCAATTTTATTTCTATACATCACCTGAAACACAGGTTGAGAAACTATAAAGGTTTATATTATGATCGTGTGTGTGTGTGTGTGTGTGTGTGTGTGTGTGTGTATACCAATAAGGTTTATATTATGACTGTGTGTGTGTGTGCGTGTGCGTGTGTGTGTACCAGTACTAGGGCTTACATTCAGGGCCTTATGTTCTTGCTTAGCTTTTTACCCAGGGCTGGCGCTATACCACTTAAGCCACATCTCCACTTCAGTCTTTTTTACTAGTTGATTAGAGATAAGAGTCTCCAAAATTATTGTGCATTAGGCTGGCTTCAAACCATGATCGTCAGATCTCAGCATCCTCAGTAGCTATGATTATGGATATGAGCCACCAGGACCTTCATGATGCTTTATTTTTATAATGTGTTACATTTCAAATGATTAAATAAAAGTGTTTTTAGACTGACTGTCATATGGGTGAGCCCACAGTATTACAATTAATGCAATTGTGGGGGGGTTGCTTTGGGTTTTGTTTTCATTTGGGCAGTACTGAAATTTGGACTCAAGGACATGCTCTTGCTAGACAAACCCTCTACCACTTGAACTATGGCCCCCGATGTGCAATTGACTTTTTACTTTGCAAGTTTATTGTGCTACCTTCAGAACTCAATAATGTTCTTTTAAGCATAGAAATAATTGTCTAGCTCACGACATTAATTTTTTTTAAATTTCAATAGTACTAAAAAATTTCAATAGTACTTAAAATGTAGTTTTAACTTTTTAATCCAAAAGAAAAATTTATATTTGAATAATTTAAATATATATTTCTAGCTACTATGTTTCTTCATATTTGGGTCTAAGTTATTCCTGGACTATAAACTATCACATTTTACAGACAGTCTACTTGCTTACTATGCATCCTATAAAAATATGGATTGATACATATATGAACTGTGCTTATTGGTGAAAATGACACATTAATCCTGTCAAATATCAATTCCTCAAATGTGAATAGCAACAAAATATCTACCATACTCAAACTATCTCTGACTCATAAGATGAGAAATTTGCCTCACATTTCCTGAAGAATTAAATGAAAGTCAGTTTCCAATGGTTCATGCTAGTAATCTTAGCTGAGATTTGAGGATCACAATTCAAAGCCAGCCTGGGCAGGAAACGTCCATAAGACTTTTATCTCCAATTAACCAACAAAAAGCAAAAAATGAAGGTATGCCTCAAGTGGTAGAGTACTACTAACCTTGAACTAAAAAGCTAAGGGGCAGTGCTCATGCCCTAGGTTTAAGCCCCAGTACTGACATGAAAAAGAAAGAAAGAAAGAAAGAAAGAAAGAAAGAAAGAAAGAAAGAAAGAAAGAAAGAAAGAAAGAAAGAAAGAAAGAAAGAAGGAAAGAAGGAAAGAAAGAAAGAAAGAAAGAAAGAAAGAAAGAAAGAAAGAAAGAAAGAAAGAAAGAAAGGGAGGGAGGGAGGGAGGGAGGGAGGGAGGGAGGGAAGGGAAGGGAGGGAGGGAAGGGAAGGGAGGGGAGGAAGGGAGGAAGGGAAGGGAAGAAGGAAGGAAGGAAGAAGGAAAGGAAAAGAAAAGAAACGAAAGGAGAAGGGAAAGGAAAGAAGGAAGGAAGGAGGGAGGGAGGAAGGGAAGGAAAGAAAGAAAGAAAGAAAGAAAGAAAGAAAGAAAGAAAGAAAGAAAGAAAGAAAGAAAGAAAGAAAGAAGGAAGGAAGGAAGGAAGGAAAGAAGGAAGGAAGGAAGGAAAGAAAGAAGGAAAGAAAGAAAGAAAGAAAGAAAGAAAGAAAGAAAGAAAGAAAGAAAGAAAGAAAGAAAGAAAGAAAGAAAAGAAGGAAGGAAGGAAGGAAAGGAAAGGAAGGGAGGAAGGAAAGGAAAGGAAGGGAGGAAGGAAGGAAGGGTGAGAAGGAAGGGTGAGAAGGAGGGAGGGAAGGGGGGAGGAAAGGGTTAAATGCAATGACAATATTTCTGAGTTGTAGTTTAAGAAGACACTATTTCCAAGCGTAGCACATTGATTGCCTTCACAGAGAGTCTTGCTCCCATGGATTTGCCAGTCTTCATAAACATTAATTAATTCTCACTCTCTTTCTGACGCCCACTTCACAGTACAAACTATTAGGCTCGGCTGGGTGGCGCGTCGGACGCTGTGGATGCTATAATTACATAACAGTTCTCCTTTGACCAGCGCTGGTCTTCTTCCACGAAGCTCACGTACACACCGCTGGATGCTCGCACTGCAGGTCAAACAAGCCCTGGTTGCAGATACCTCTAGCCCTTTTCGTTCATCTCTGTGTAACCAGGCATGGGAGAGTTTTTACTGTTGAAGATTTTAAACAGCAGGTGCTGTTTACACTTTTAAGGCAACAGAACAAAGCTAAAATATTCAAGAGGTAGGAGGTGAATATCTTTTGTGTCATTTATGCCAAAGCACCCTATTTAATGCAGACACTCCAGCATAAATGGTAACCTTCTGAGTCTCAAGGAACTTAGAGGACAATGAAATGCATTCGCTGAGAAATAAGATTGCCTTTGGGATGGCAGGCTCAGACTTACCTTGAAAGGCTGAATGAGACAAGTTCTGCCACCTTTAATTCAGGATCTTTAAGTCCTCTTTGACCTCAGACAAATTAAAGCATGTCCAGAACCGGTTTTCTCTCCTCAGTGCAGACAAGCTCCAATCCCTAGTCTATTGTCAACCTTTTCACATTACACAGGAAAGACTGCAACAGGTGAAATTTAATTTGCTTTATTGCCATCACTTGCCTAGGTGTGTTTAGTGGATTACATGTGATTGCACGATCAGAGGGCACACATTTTGTTGTTTTGCTTTGTGTATTTATATTATTTGATAGCTACAAGTCTAGGTTTCTGTACTTTTACTATTGCAAAATAATTTCCAGTCTGCTGCTATTATTACCAGGCTGGATATCAACTTATCTACTTCAGATTATTTCTAGGTAGTGTATTCTCCCCAAGTGTCAAAAAGCATAAATACAAAAAGCACAATTTTATAGTTCTTATTGAAGCTTAGCTATTTACAGAAACAACAAAAACTGATGCAAAGATTAAGTTGTATTCATTTGCATTGTAACTACTAAAGATATCAGTGTATTTGTTTCAAGGCAAGGAGGTAATTTAGCATTTGTATTTTCTTTGGCTTAACAGTATTTGCTAACATGTGAAGTATGACCTGTAAAATTGTTTTCTAGCTCTCTTCTCTCTCTCTCTTCTTCCTTCTCTCTCCTCTTTATCCTGTGTTTCCCTCTATCTCTTTCTTGTCTGGCTTTCTCATTTCTCTCTTGCAGTCTCTACAAATGAAACCATATTGAATTCATTGTATTGGTAGACACTCCTGCAAGGGATAGGATGATCTAATAAAGACAATGGACAAGATCCTTTGCCTTGTTGCAGTGAGACAATAATATACATGCATACCCATGCACATACACAGAGATAGAAAGACAATTTCACATGACACTCAGTGGAGAAAACTACTGAATCATGTGGCCAGATGTGCTGGAAGAAGATAGCTCTGCTAGAATGGTCATCAGAAAAAGCCTTCACAGAGGCTAAGCTGAAATCGGGTCAACAAGACTGGGTTTGTGAAGATCTTATAAAGGAAACCTTTAGATGAAGGGGACAACAGACAGAGACAGGAATAAACATTCGCACTGCTTACTTAAAGCACAGAAACAAGGACAATGTGGCTGGAATATAGTTACAAGAGAAAAGAGATATCAAGGCATCAGAGAGGGAAAAAAGGCAAATGCCAAATCAAGGAGAAGTCTTTTAGAGTTGAAAACATGAAGAAAATACAAGGAAGGAAGGAAGGAAGGAAGGAAGGAAAGAAGGAAGGAAGGAAGGAAGGAAGGAAGGAAGGAAGGAAGGAAGGAAGGAAAGAAGGAAGGAAGGAAGGAAGGGAAGAAAGAGAGAAAGAGAGAAAGAGAGAGAGAAAGAAAGAAAGAAAGAAAGAAAGAAAGAAAGAAAGAAAGAAAGAAAGAAAGAAAGAAAGAAAGAAAGAAAGAAAGGAAAAGAAAAGAAAAGCATAACTACTAGTGGGTCATGCCTACCTAGCTACTCAGAAAGGCTGAGATCTGAGGATTGTGGTTCAAAGCCAGCCCAGGCAGAAAAATCCAAGAAATTCTTATCTCCAGTTTGCCAGCCAGCAAAAAGTTGAAAGTGGAGGTGTGGGTCAAGTGGTAGAGTGCCATCCTTGAGAGGAAAAAAGAAAAAACGAAAACAAGCAATAGTGCAAGGCTTTGAGTTCAAGCCCTAATACCCACACAAAAGAAAGGAGGAGGATGAAGTTAAGGCATGACATTTGAAGCAGGTTCTCCTTATGGAGCCCTTAAAGTATGACAATTCTTTGTAACTGTTCCAGAGGAGAATGTGAATGACAGAGTTTCCCGTCTATATCCTCACTGCATGCTTGCTTTCATAAAGGAGTTTTGTTTCGAGGAAAATCCTTAGGGAATCAGAGTGATGGGGACTCTTTGGCAAATCCAGCCCTCCACTTGTCCCTTATTGCTGTTTTCATAGGGTTGCTTGTTTTGTGGTGCTAGCAATGGCACCTAGGGCCCCTTGCAGGTTGAACAAGAGATCTACCACTGAATGACACCCCCAGCCTCCCCCACAACTGTTTTGTACAGCCTATGAACTAAGAATTTTAAATAGTTTTTAAATGTTCAAAAGAATATTTCATAGCATGCACCAATGGTATGAAATGCAAATCTCCATGTCCATAAATAAAATTTATTTACCACCTGGGCCTTTATAGACAACCTTTGCTTATTGCTGCTCTAAAACATCTGTCCAGTTACTTTGCCTATAAATCTTCATATGGCCTTGGATTATATTCGTAATTATATCTCTTTATTATTGCTTGAAGGATATGTCTTGATTCTTGCTTTGTTCTGCTGGAGCTTGAACTCAGGACCTGAGCACTGTCCCTGAGCTATTTTTCTCAAGGCTAGCACTCTACCACTTGAACCACAGCTCCACTACTGGCTTTTTGGTGGTTAATTAGAGTTAAGAGTCTTATGGACTTTCCTGCTCAGGCTGGCTTTGAACAATAATCCTCAGATTTCAGCCATCTGAGTAGCTAGGATTACAGACTTGAGCTACTAGTGCCTGGATGCAATATCATTTCTTAATAATTCCTATGCTCCTTCATTCTCCTAGTTGGTCAGATATTAAATGCTATAAGTATTTGAAGTCTATCTCTCATTTATCAGCTTATTTCTCTCTTCTTCTTAACAACAAAGACTTCTTATGGCTGTCATTTTATATGCATCTAAGGCCAGTGATTTCTTTTCTACTTATTGGCCTATGAGTATTTTTCAGCTTTCATGAGGTATTTTAAAGGAGATTTTCATGAATGCTGCATTAATCTAATGAGCACTTTTGTCCTTAAAACAAATATTTTTTCCACTTGCCAGACTTCTGTTTTGTCATATATCTACTTCCAGGAAGAAAGGAAGGAAGGTAGGAAGAAAGGAAGGAAAGAAGGAAGGGAGGAAGGAGGGAGGGAAGGGAAGGGAAGGACAGAGGAAGGGAAGAAGGGAGGAAAGGAGGGAAGGAGGGAAAAAAGAAGAGTGTCCCATTATTATAACACAGAGGCACTATTAGTTCTTATGTCTTAGTAAATACTTCTTTGGTCAAAGTTCTATATTGAGCTCTAGACCTCCAATCTAAATGTATTGTCATTGTAAACTGACTCTCCTCAACCTCATCAAGCCATGTCTGTTACACTTGTCAGTGGAATGAACACTTTCAATAGAACACTGACTAGTTTTTCTGCTTGTTTATTCTCCTCTTCCAACATCTTTCTACATTTCTTTGTCTTCAGCTCACTGTGACTTGGGCACAGAACACTAAGGATCCAGTGGTGTAATCAGCTGGAAGTCGATTCTTCTACAAAATGCTCAACAGGTAACAGTTTTCAACTGCAAGTCACAGTTTATCTTTTGGCAGCACCTCTCTACATTTTTGAAGTCATTCCTTCTTATCAACAGAGCTGATGAAAGGTTTGGTTTCTTCCTTCAGATTCCTGAGACTAATTTGCCAACTTGGAAATAATAAACATTAATAGGAATACCAGTGGAATCCATGCTGATTAGAACACCTGAGTAGTGAACCTTCTACAATGTTGAAAAGTCTCCTTTATTTATGTTGTTGGGTCCCAAAGGTGGGGCACATTTGGTTAAAATAAATCCTGGATTATTTCTGGAGAATTGCTAAGTGACAATCAAATAAACAATAACCTACACATAGTGGTAGGTCCTGAGAGACCAGGATGTAAGTGTATGGATGAGTCTGGATTGAACAGCAGGACAGCCAAGGGGCAGACTATAATCAAGATGAATCTGAATCGTTCCCGTGCAGAGTGTCTCCAACATATTACTGATCTCCTCCCTGATTTATTCGTTACATATTTAAAAAATAAAAAGCAATGTCTGTAAAGAGGAAGAGGGAGGTTAGTGGAGCTGGCTGTTTGGTTTTCCTGGAGTTTCCACCTTCAAGTCTACACTAACTTGCCAAAATAAACAATGTTAGCAAAACTGTCCTCTCCCCAGCTAGATGCTAAATCCTGTAACTCTTCCACCCGGAAAGGCTGGTCAATCTCAAGCTAGACTGTGAGCAAAGGAGCCTGAAGTTTGAGAAGTTAGGGGAGGGGAAAGATTGATCAAACCACTTATCACACTGTTAAGTTTTCCAAGACTGTGGGAAAAGCAACTTTCCTAGGTAACAGTCCCCTCTCCCTCTTTTCCAGATAAAGGGAATGCTTTGCTATGCAAATAACATGTCTGCTCCCAGAGGAAGTGAGGAGACTCAGAACAGTAAAAAGAACTCACCTTTCCAAGGTAAATTAACTCTTTTAAAGTACCATTGAATAAATTACTTCTCCAGGCACTAAAAGTCCTCTTAGTGCCCTAAAACCTCAAGATCACCTGAGATTAGTTTGCTTTTGGAGGGTCAGGCCTCGTAAAGAATGAGTCCCATTGGAAAAACATCTTTTGTCTGCCCTTGTTAAAGTACACAAAAGAAGCATGTAGAAATCACTGGGCAACTCAACCTGTGTGTCTGACCCCAAGTAACTGGAATCCGAAAGTTGAAAGTGTCAAGGTCAATCTGAGCCTACTAACCAACTTCTTGAATAGATTTCAATTAGGTAATTACTGTATGTAGATAATTCTGTCTCCCTTTCTCATGGTCTTCAATCTCCCAAGAATCAGAACAAGAAAATGAGGGATACATATGAGGGATACAGTGACTAATGAATATGTGAGACAGAGATCCTTTGAGTGTTTCCCCCTCTCCAAGTCACAGCTGACTTTCTCCAGGAAAGAAGTATATTCCCAAGATGACAACTAATTTATGTGGATATTTGTACAATAGGACCACTTAACAGACATCTTCAAGGTATGGTGGTATATGACTGTAGGACCAGTACTAGGGTAAAGAAGGATTTCAAGTTTGAGGTCAGCCTGAGCTACATAGCCTGACCCTGCCTAAAAACAACAACACAACACACACACACACACACACACACACACACACACACACACACAGCCTACAATGTCAGGTAACACACTTTTCCTGATAAATAAATGAGCATTCTGTTAAATACAGTGCCTAAGTTAAGCCGTAAGAATCAGGAGGTAACTTCATAAGATTTGAGCACACACACAATACACAAGGTCCTGCTGCTACAGTCAGGTTGCTTAAACTTGTCTGAGGTTAACAATTTAAATTTGATGCCCAGCCCTTTTTCTCACAAAGCAGTAGATGGTCCACATATACATAAATGGATCACACATTGATAATTAAATTTAGAATTTAAAACATGCTAAGGTTATTACATTGCTATGTACTTTTTTTAATACTTTTTTATTGTGAAAATACTGTACAGAGGGGTTACAGTTACATGAGCAAGCTCATGAGTACATTTCTTAGCCAGCATTGTTGCCTCCTCCTTTGTTTTTCCCCTATCATCCCATCCCGCCCACCTCCTCAACCACCCCACCATCCCCACCCCACCCCCACCGCCTAAATTATAAAGTTTGTTTTTCGACATAGCACCTTGTACATCTCATTGTTGCAATGGATCAATCTGTATCCCTATTTAAACATTTTGGTTTTTTCCCTTTCCCTCCCCAAATCATACCAACATCAAATACAATGCAAACAGGAGTTATACCATGGGGGAGGGACATACAAAGCGACAAAAAAAATAATATAGTACCTTATAAATACATTAGAAACAATCATTGCTATGTACTTTTTAAAAAGCAGGACACAAAAGCTAATAAAAAACATGTAAATGAATGGAAAAGGATCAAAGAGGAAAATTCTGTGTAATATCACTCCAACATTTTTCATAAAGCTTTTTAAAAAAAAAGTCATTTTATGAAAAAATAGAAGCAGTAAGAGAAGGGAAGAGACAGTTGCACCTAACCAATTGGATTGAGAAATTTCAACTGGATGTTCGATGTGTCTGACTGAACTTTCCAGAAGCAAAGTGAACTGTTTGGGTTACATAACTCTCACTGACAAAGACAGTTTAGAAATCGGTTCTCAAAAGGCAGACATCTTTCTCCTTTGAATTATAGGCAAATTAAAGGGATTCTGGGTTTAGCTTTAACCATATTTGCTTTTGTACTTTAAAACAAACATTTCAGCCAAACATCATGGCTCACACCTGTAACCATAACTATTCAGGAGGATGAGTCCTAGAGAATCCTAGTTCAAAGTTAAGAAAAGTGTTTGAAACTCCATTTCCAATTAACCAACAAAAGGCCAGGCTAGAGGCACAGCTCAAATAGTAGAGCACCATCCTTGAGCAAGAAAACTGAGATCAGTACCTGCACACACACACACACACACACACACACACAAAATAAAAAATAAGAGCATTTTTTCCATAATAATAAAAACTAAAGTAAGGACAGTTGGCTAGTCTCTTTCTCTCTCTCCCAAACTAAACCTATCTTTGGGCTCTTCCTCAGACCCTGACCTCAGAAACAAACCTTTCTGAAAAGTGAACAACAAAAATGAAAAGATTAAACCCGTATGAAGCTTGAGTTGAAGGCAGTTGTATGTTTTCTTAACTAAACCATGGGATGTCCATTGCTGGTGCCAAGAGAGACAGAAATAATTAGTGGAGTAAACAATCAAATCTGATCACTTAATGTCAGTATGCATTGAACCATTGCAAGAATTATCTACTAGACAGAGCTTCAGTTAATAAAACTGAAAAAAATATTGTTTAAGTTTTAATGAAACCATATAGAATCAGAATCTACTTGCTATGGAGCCCAAAAATTGGGAGCAGAGGGGCCTTGTTGTTTCTAAGTATTTTTGCTAGAAATCAAGTTATAGGAAGTCAAGTGAGATTGGTAAAATCTCATCTTCAGAAAGTGTGGCAAAAGTGACTAAAAGGTGAACTTCTCATAGGAACACAACTCGGCGCATCATTGTTCCAGCTTGTCTTCCTTAAAATACTCACTTTTCAAGTAAATATTCTGAATTCTAGAGCATATTTTCTAAGTAATTTAATCAGAATAGCACACTATGCATTTATAATTGCAGTCAGGTTTTTTTACAATTGTGTGTGTGTGTGTGTGTGTGTGTGTGTGTGCACCAGTACTGGGGCATGAACTCAGGGACTCATGCTCTTGATTAGCTTTTTCCAATCAAGGATAGTGCTCTATATATCTCCAATGCTGGCTTTTTGTGGGTGAGAGACAACAGTCTCTTGGATTTCTGTACCTGGGCTGGCTTTGAACCGCAAACGTTGGATCTCAGCCTCCTGGGTGGTTAGGATTATAGGCATGAGCCACTACCAGCACCTGTCTTGGAAAATGTTTTGAAGTAAGGAAAAGCAGTGACGATTGGAACTTAAGTTAATGAACCCATTTATGAATGGCAACTGCAAAAAATATTTTACTTTGAGAACTGACTAAATATCATACACCTGGGATTTTTGCCTGCTTTTTTAAAATGTCTATATTTGCTCTTTTGTTTTGTTTTAACGTAAGAACAAACCAATTTTTTTGTCTTAAAACCAACCCCTTTTCTCCACTGTAAACAGGGCAGTTCTGCACTTCTTTATTCTGCCTTGTATCCTCTGGGCCACCTTTCCAACAACTTCACACTTATTTCTAGGTATACTCTTCTGTATTGTGTTAGTAAGTGTCACATGGTAAACTTAAACAAGTGTAATGACTCTCAGTTGGCAGTCCACCAGTTATCTTAAATTTCTCTGGGAGAAATAATAATCCTTTATTCTTGAGTAACTTAAGATCACTTCATGTTGCTTTGGCAGAATTTTTTTTGTCCCCCACCCCTAACCCTTACTGGAGTATGAACTCAGGACCTCACATTCTCCTTTGGTTTGATTGGCTGGTGTTCTACTATTTGAGCCTTACCATCAGCCCTACATTTTGTTGGTTATTTTGAGAATGGAGTCTGGCAAACTTTTTACCTGGGCTGTCTTCAAACCATTATCTTCCAGATCTCAGCTTCCTGAGTAGCTAGGATTACAGTCATGAGCTATTGGCCCAGGGTATGTTTGTATGTATGTGTGTGGGTATGTATTTATGTATATATATATATATATATATATATATATATGTATATGTGTGTATGTATGCATAGTATGTTTGTTTTTTTAACTGCATTTTTTTGTCTTTTCTTTTTTGGTACTGGGGATCGAATCCAGAACGTTGCACTTGCTAGGCAAGCGCTTTGCCATATATGTGTATATATGTATATATACACATACATATTCATTTTGAGAAGAGGCTGTGTGAAGAGTTTATAAAATTTGCTTTGTGTGGAGGCAGAAGACCTAGCATTGGGGACAAACAGTTTGAAGACCTTGGCCTCAGATAAACTTTTCTCTTTGTCTAGGCTCACCTTCAGAGGGGAAGCCTTGTGGCTGGGCCACAAGTCCCTGGGCCAGAGAGGCCTAGAGGAGAGCTGAGGTACCCTCATGATGTAGTAAGGGCTTGGGATCTCCTTTCTCAAAGAAATGGGGCAGCTCTATTCCTGCACACCCACAGTCCCACAGTCTCTTCTATTCTGCTGCTCCCACCCCCCACATTTGGAAAGGGGGCGGAGGAAGGAGAGGCTCCATGTGGCGATCCATTCCAGGCCCAGGTTCTGTATATCCCCAAGGAAGCTGAGAGGGAGGGCTGGCCTTCATTCAGGGCCAACCTGCTGGTCAGATCTTCAGCCCATAGGTTTTCCCACTGCATGAGCCCTCAGATCCCCCATTCAGTCACTCCAATATGCAGGCCCATCCAGAGCTCAGTGGCAAGAAACTCCCCTCACCCCACCCCCGAAATCCCCTAAAGATCACCACCCCTCTTACCCATCTGCCTACTTTGTGCGCCCATTTGACCCCATTAAATAAATACGAACAGCAACGGTCCAGGCCCGGATAATTAGATGGGTCTGTCTGCAGAGTTTCACCTGGGCGCGGGCTCCCCAGGGTGGATGAGCTGGGCGGACCATCAGCTCGAGTGGGGGAACCTGACACTGCAGTCGGCCTGGCTGAGGGCGCGCGCACTGCCGCCAGGTGCATGGTCCCCGCCGGTCCCCGGCAGGAGTGGGGAGCACGCGCCCCTGCCCACACGTAACAACCTGCACTCCTCAGCCCCCCACCCCACCCCGCCCAGCCTGGGGGCGCTAGGACCCCGCCGGAGGGGGGATCTTGAAGTTCGTCCAAGACTGGGGTGGTTACTGGGGTCTGCCAGCGCCGTGGCCGCGCACAGCTCAGGCCGAGCCGCGCGGCTCGCCCGCAAGAGGGGGAGGGGAAGGGGGGGTTGTTGGAAGTGATGGAATGAATTCCGTCCAGACCGAAAACAAAGTCAGCAGGTCACCTGGCAGGTTCTGAGCGCATTATGCAACGAAAGCAGGGAATGCTAGCCCCCCCCCCCACCCGACCTGCCCCCACCACACTTCTGCGCCTAGGAAGCCCGTTCCAGTTTAAGGATTGGGCAGGGATCTACCTACCAAGCAGCTTTTCTGATGTGGTTACGATTTCACAGACCTCCTCAAGGGCGATTCTCCTTCTCCATTTTTCTTTAAGTAATGGGAACATTACTCTGGGAATTTCTTTTTTCCTTCTTCTTTAAAATAAAAAAAAAAGGGGGGGGGGGGGTTTCAGGCTAGATCCTGAAGCCACACAAGCAGGGGACTTCATAAGGCCCTGGGCCCAACCTAAAGCAGAGACTATTAAAACCTGGCTTAATTAATCTCCACGCCCAGGCAATTCCTTATCTCCCTGGTTCTCAGCACGAAGCTTGCAAATAGAATTTAAAGAGTTAAAGCTGGCCATAGTTCATTGTTTTCCCTGCTAACATTTGTGACATTACCACTATTTTGTTAACTAGGTATATGCAATTCACAGAATTTCACGGTAAATTCCCCAGACCAAATATTTGGCTGAACAAATAAACAACATTATCCATTCCTGAAAATAAGCCAGGGGAAGGGAGGAGGGGAAGGCAGGCAGGGGAAGTGGTTGCTAGAAAGTGACCTGAGTTTGGACAGCCACCGGGCTCAGGATCCTTGGTTCCAGACCTGGGCTTTTTTTTTTTTTTTTTTTTTTTTTTGACGACACATCTCGAAAAGTTGCTAGAAATTGGGCAAAACAAAATGAAGCTGCCTGAAGGAAACCCCTAATGGGCTTACTCTAAATGATTTATTCAAGCTCCATACCATTAATCAAAGGGGCAGCGACCTGGGGGGCTGAAGAAGGGGGGAAAGATCTCTCTTTGCAGGGAGTTTGGAGTCTTGCTGCCTTTGCCTGGGGCTCTGATCTCCTCTCTCCACCTGTGCTCTCCAGGGAGCTGGGGCTTTTGGCAACCACCCCACTTCTATTTTTATTGGTTTTCACTAAGCTGCTCCTTTTGGAGGATTGTAGAAGTTCAGTAATTAAAAACAAAAATGAATCTTGCTTCACTCACTCCATCCCAAAAGCATATGTAAGACCATGTGTACAAGAATCACACACAGAAAAGCACAAATGCCAGGTGTGTGCCTTCCACATTCTCTGGATGCACGCGTGCGCACGCGTGCGCGCACATGCGCGCGCGCGCGCGCACACACACACACACACACACACACCTGCAACAGCAATACTATCATTACCACTCATTTCTACACCTTCAAGATGGAGAGATGCACCCGTACCACTCCTCACCGAAGGACTCTAGGAAGACACTGGCCCTTCTGACCCATCCAACTCTATGTTTAAAATAAAAAATAAATAAATAAAAGAGCACATAAAAAATGAGTTTGAAGCCAGACTTTGGTAGCTCATGCCTGTATTCTAGCTACTTGGGAAGCTACAATCTAAAGATCATGGTGCCAAATCAGCCCAGATAGGAAAGGTCTGTGAGACTCTTACCTCCAGTTAACCCCCAAAAAGCTGGGAGAGGAGGTATGGTTCAAGAGGTAGGCTGCCAGCCTTGAGTAAAAATGTTAAGGGATAGTACTCAAGCCCTGAGTTCAAGTCTCAGTACCAGTACAATAAAAAAGAAAAAAAAACAAAAGAAAGAAGAAATGAGCCTGAACAGGCCAGAATCCAGGCTGAATTTAGTTGCTGCTGCTAAAGAAAAACAAAGGCTTCTCCTTTGGTCCTCTTAACTCCTACACTCACATCCAGAAAGCCATTCCTCTGTCCTTGACCTAGAGTCCCATCATCATCGTTTTGTCACTGTGGCCAAATGGAACATTGCTCCTCCAAGAAACCTTGGCTCAAACAAGAGAAGCTCCATCAGGTATATCATATTCTGCCCAGCTCCAGAGAAGGGTGAGTGGGAGAGACAGCAAGAAAATGGAGGGCATTTGACTCATGATTGCATGAAATAAGCAGAACACTTCACAGTGCCCACACATTCTGACCCTTCACTGCCTGGCCTCATTGCCTGCCCCTCCCTTATCCCCAAATCAACACAATCTGTTGGGATTTTGAATTTGATGGAAACCTTCAGGGGGGTGGTAAGGGGCAAAGGAGAATAGCCAAGAAACACTGCAGAATCCAACCATGTGTTTTATCAAAATGGTGATCAAACCCACTTCTTGAAAAACAAAAGATTATTTTTTAACTGAAGCGAACACAAACATTAGTGTGTGAGTTGTGAATTCATTATGGCTTTAACACCAACCTGTCATAGCTGGAGACACTGGATAGGAGGTAGTCTCTCAAAGATAAAAGAAAGTGGGCCCCAAACTGATGGCTTACATATATAAGTAATTCTAGGAGGCTAAGATCTGAAGAATCTTGATTCAAAGTCAATCCATGCAGAAAAATCCACTAGTTTCCATTTCCAAAATAATCAGCAAAACATAAGGCTAGAGGTGTGGCTCAAGTTGTAGAGTGCCAACTTAGTAAATTCAAGGTTCTAGTTTAAAAAAAAAAATAGCATAAGTGGGAATCAATTCTTGGAGTCCAGACCTCTACATTACTTAGCTGTGACACACCTCTAACAGGTGAACCAAAAGATCTGTGCAAGAAGCCCAGCTCACACCTTTCATCCCACTGTTTCTCCCACTGGGTCATCCAGATAGGAGAGGATGCTGTGTCCTTGTTAACATTAACTAGAAATGTAAAACAATTCATCCTGGCGATTACCATCTCTCTCTGCCATCAGTCAATTGCCCATCTCCACTTATCACCTTCTGCCTTCCAGTCCACTCCAGTCTTACCTCAACAGGAAACCACCTCCCTCAAAAGGGACAGGACAGAAGAAACAAGATTGAAGAGAAAAAGGCCATCATTTACCTTTAAAATAATGACTCATTTTATTTTTATTTTAATACGTAGTTATAAATATATTTTGTCAAAATATATGATCAATATGGTCAAAACATTTGCACGTAAAGTCATAAATAAGGTCAAGGTGAACATCTAGGGTTTTTTTTTCCTTTTTTTTTTTTTTAAAGATAAAAGTCCAGCTATAAGAAAGCAGTCTGTGTAGTGTGTAGGTAGGTGGGTGGGTGGATGGGAACATGTATGTGTCTGTGTGTGTGTGTGGTGTGTGTGTGTGTGTGTCTGTGTCTGTCTGTCTATCCTCCAGAATGACTGGACTTCAACGACACCCACATCCCTCTACCACCATCTCCTGATAATTTTTCAGCACCACCTTGTCATACTCATCCAGGTACAGCATGGAGATGGCGCTCAGTTCAGTGGGTACACAACAGGCCTTAGGGATACTGGAATTGACAGAGTTGACCAAGGTCTGCACGATGGCATGGTTGGTTGAGTTGAGGTGGTCTGCCAGTGGGAAGGGGCAGTCTCCATGACAGTAGAAGGCCTGGTATCCCGGCGGGGCCACAATCCAGTCATTCCAGCCCACATCACTGAAGTCCACATAGAGTGAGTGGCGCCGGCAGTTCTTATTCTTCTTCCTAGACCGCTGTGGGTGATGCTTAGAGCTCCGCTTGGCCCTCCGACGTCGGGTCAAGGCATGGCCCCGGCCATCATGGCCAAAAGTGACCAGGAGGGGCCGAAGCTGGCCCCAATCCCCACTTCCTTGAGGTAACGATCGGCTAATCCTGACATGCTGGCCCTGGTAGGTCCGTGTCTGATGGAGGTGAATCACCTCAATAGCCAGCCCGTGGTTGGGCTGCTTTTCCCGGGTCCAGCGAAGGACCGCAGGGCTCACATCAAAAGTTTCCCACCGTGTCACATTGTGGTGGACCAGTCTGGTGTCCAGTAGTCGTGTGATGAGGTGCCCAGGCACCACTTCCTCTGGGGGCTTCATAACCTCATAAACGTTTATTCGGTGGAAGCCTCGCTCCCAATCAGGGCCCTGGTCCACCTGCTCTCGGAAGAGCCGAAGCTCTGCGGAGGAAACCACCTCATCTTCCGGGATGCTGCTGAGGTTGAAGAGGAAACGAAAAGCCAAGTTCTCGCCGGACCCTGGGATGCTCTCCAGATGTTCTAGGCACCGTTGGGAAGGGAAGGAAAAAGAAAAAGCACATGAACTTTCATGGAAAGAGATGGAAAGTCAAGAAGTAGCTGAACTGGACAACTGAGTGGTTATATGTGGCTATATATGGCAACTGCTTATATATTGTATTTCAATTAGGAGAACATAAGTGGACTTTTTCAATGGAAGGAGCGGAGAATGGAATAGCTAGTGAAGCAGCAAATTTTCACTAGCATTTGTCAAACACTAAAGACAGAAAGTATCTCCCAAACTCCTGTATGTGTGTGTAATAATTTCCATGTGTCAACTCCTTTTTCAAATCTCCCCCTTTTTAAAATCCTCTTTTGGCTTTGTGTACACAGTTTTCTTTACAAGTAGTTGTAAAGAAAAAAAGGGACCAACAGAGTGGAGGCAGAAGGAAATCCACTTGCATGTGTACACACATACACACGTACGTACACACACACAAACACACACACACACACACACCCCTCCAGCCCTCCTTCCACTTTCTCCAGTGTGTTACTAAACATTTCCCCAGTGACCTTGGAAACACAGAGTATGCCTTGTTGATCAAGTTACAGAGGGGAGAATAAATTCCAACACAGTAATGATGCTGGTGGATTAATAACTCAGATTTACTTTGGAAAAGAAACATCCGCTAGGAAATATTCAGATCAGATTACAAGGCCCCTATTGAATAAACCTTGACAAACACACAGCTGTAATATTAAGTTCAGTAGGTGCTTTGAACAAAATGGGCAGAAAACCCGGCAGGGGGAAAATTTTTTTTAAATTAAATAATAAAAAAAAAGCTTTGATACAGCAGCAACACACCACTGGGGCTAGCCCGAGTCTGCTCCTGAGCCATGCCATTACCCTGCTACCCTGCTCGCCAGCAGCTCCCCCTCTGTCTCCAGAAAACAAGTTCAGAGGCAGCTCTGGAAATTCTTGGAGGTAAGTGGCTCTGTTCCTCTGCCTCCGGGATTCGAGGCTTTGATGTAACCTGAACTCCTCTTCCCCGGGGCTTCCATGGCCCCTCCAGCCCAGCCAGCCCCACTGCCCGCCCCCCCATCCCCACCTCCCCACCCTACCCCCCCCCACCAGGGGCTGGGACTGACCTTCGTGGTGGAAACTCCTCACGGTGTTGGCTCGGCTGGCGGGGCGTTCAGGGTACTCCAAACCCGTGCCCGGGATCTGCTCTTCCTCCTCCTCCTCCCCAGACTGGAGCCGGTAAAGATCCCGCATGTAATCCGGAATAACTGCGCTCTTGCTGGGCTGCGGGCGGCGGCGCAGCCCGAACATCTGCAGCAGTGTGGCCTCGAAGTCCCGCAGGAGCTCATGGCTCTGCCCGGAGCGGCGTCCTCCCGCGTGGCCCTGAATCTCGGCGACTTTTTTCTTCCCGGTCTCAGGTATCAAACTAGCATGGCTCTCGCCTCCCAGCAGGACTTGGCATAATAAAACGACCATCAGCATTCGGTTACCAGGAATCATGGTGTCTCTGGGGAGTGGGGGGGGGGGGAGGGTTAAAGAATAAATAAACACCAACAAATAGAGAGAAAGGGAGGGGATGTCTCTGCGTCTAGGGCTGGTAATGGAGGGTGAGGATGAAACCCCGGGCCCGGGAAGATCAAGTTTGTGTTTTCTGCCTGGCATCCACCAACCACCACCGCCACCATCACCAGCAGCAGCAGCAGCAGCAGCAGCAGCAGCAGCAGCCACGCACGGCTTGAAAGTCACCATCGCCCTGTAATTACTTGGTCTAACTTGTTTACAGTCAAATAACCCCAAATCAGATAGCCTCCATCCTGTGAATCTTTTTTTTTTTCTTCCTTTTTTGTCTCAGCTGCTATCAGAGCCGGTGATCTCAGAGTGGCTTCTCCAGGGATAAACAGTTAACATTGAGGTGGTAAAAAGCGAGGAGGAGGGGGGGGATTAAAATGCCACCGCTCTCCACTTCAGACCTTCAACCTTTCCCCCTCTTTCTCCATCCCTCCCCCCTCCTCCCTCCGCCCTCACAGCCCAACTTCCACGACTTTCAACTGCTTGGGAGCGGGAGGGAGGGAACGCAGCGAGGCAGGGACAGGACGCAGACTGGGGCGGCGGGGTCCAGGGGTCGAGCAAGGAGTCGGGGGGGCTGGGGGTGAGGGCTCTCGGGGTGGCTTTAAGGCTTATTGATTTGTGGCCGACGAGTTGGACACGCTCAGTTAAAAGCACCAGTTCGCGCCCGCGCTCTCAACTCTCATTTGGAAGGTTCCCGAGGCAACTCCGTTTTGACAAGAGTTCCCCAAGCCCCGGAGGCGTTGGGCTCTCCGCCGACCAGCAGCCGGACAGGGGAAGGGAAGGGTTAACCAAGCACCACCCGGGGCTGCGGACCGTTCGCGTCTTCAGTCCCTAGGAGCCCGACTTTCCCGAACCACACCAGATCGGAGAGGGCAGCACTTTAAAAGGAACCGGCACGCTTCGAGCACCCGAGGCTCGGGGGCCTAGAACGCAGAGCAACAGCGCTGCGGGACAGCGGAGCGCGGGCGCTGGAAGGGTGATCCGACGGGAGGGACCCCCGGGGACCGGGGATGGGGAGGGCAGAGTGAATTCCCGGGGGGTGGGGGGGGAGATAGGAAGAGGTGTCTACTCACTGACAGAAAACAAGGCATATAATAACAGTCCATGATTCTTGACAGCCAATCTTGAACAAACTTGCTGGAAAGGCTCAGAGAAGCTGCGGCAGCGCGTTGCTCGGAATGGCACTACGGAATGGCTCCTAAAATGAATATTTGAATATAATGAGACTCCGGCGCAGACAGGCTCTGTTTTTCTTCCAGCCCCTCGGAATCACGTGGACGCAGAAGCCCCGCCCTCCCCTCCTACCCCTCCTCCCACTCCGGCCCAGACTCGAGACCCGCCCCTCCAGGCGAGGCCAACCCCAGCGCCCGCCGCCCGAGTCTCGGCGGTCAGGGAGGAGTCCCCCCGCCGCGCTCCGCCGGTCCCGGGGGCCGGCGCCCCGCCGCGGGCGCCAGCGCGCGCCGGGGACCCGGTGCTCCCCTCTACCTGCGTTGCGCCGGGCCGGACCCTGGCACTAGCGGCCTGCAGCCCGAGGGTCTGGGGCGCAAGGCAGGGGATGAGCCATGCAAAGCAGCGCCAACACCACTTCAGTGGGACCCGGGGACGGGGTCGGTGCGGGGCGGGGGGGGGGGGTGGAGGGAGGACGACTCTTCACTGCCCCAGAGCTTCACCACCGAGAGGCACTGGAGAAGGAAAACGCCGAGGGACCTAGCACCCCCGCGCGCGCGCACGCACGCACACACACACGCATATGCAAACACATATGCACACCCCGACACTTCCTCCCCCGGGTCTCCCCGAGGCCAAACTCTGCTCCCAGGGCCAGGCAGCCAATCCCGGCGAGGGCTCAGAGGAGTTGGACAGCGGATTTAGCTTCCAGCCCTAAGTGGCTGACCGTGTCACGAACGAGGCTGGGAGCAGGGAGACTCTCAGGCCAGGCTGTGGTCCATGTGGAGACTTAAGAGGGAGCGGCTTCTAGAGTTATTTCTCCGGTACCAAGACAGAGAATCCTGGCCGGGCATCGGCCGCTGGGTACCCCACTTCCACCCCTTCCAAGCAAAGCAAATCCGCGAGAAACCGGTCGCCCTGCAGGCAGGGAGGAGCTGAGGGCGCCAGGTCCCCAAACTCCGGACACATTCCGAAAGAGGCGTCGCCTAAGAAAGGGCGCATCGTATTTTTCCTATCTTAAGGTCGCCAGGGGTTTACAACTCCAGATCGGCCCAACACGTTCCCCAAAGTCCACAAAACCGGGAATAGCTTTCGGCCTGCACTCGACCTCCGCGTCAGAGTCTCTTTTAACCCAGGCTTGACTTATTTTTTTACATCACCCCACTCCCCCCAGCCCCCGCCACTTCCTCCCCCCCCTCCCCAACACCCCTTTATTCCTTTGCACCAGCTGCGGCGTCGCAGCAAATATGCCTGCGAGACTTTTTTTTTTTAAATCAAGCCAGAGCTCAAGCAATTACTTGGGTGACTTGACCATTCGCGGAAGGTGCCGCACGAGTGGATCGCCGAGGCCTGTTCCAAAACCTGAGCAGGGGCAGCTAGCTCTGCGTTCAGCCTGGGTCTTAGCTCCAAATCGCTCCGGGGAACTCGATCCCCAGGATTCCCGCCCAGAACCCATCCCATCCAGCCTCCCTTTCCTTTCCGGACGCTTGCGGGAAGCCACGGAGGCAGAGGCTTGGTAAAGGATGGATCCGTTCTACCCTCCTTCGTGGCCGACGCCACCCGAGACCCGCAGACCCAGGTGCGGAGGCCTCGGGCGCCCCTGCGCGACGGTCGGTCCGAGCCGACCCAGAGCCGCTTTCCTAACCCGCGCCACCGTGGGGGAGAAGTGGGAAAGGGCTGGAGAACGCAAACTGTGTGTGTGTGTGTGTGTGTGTGTGTGTGTGTGTGTGTGTGTGTGTGTGTGTATGTGTGTGTGTGTGTAAAGCCAAGAATCCTATAGAAAAACAAAATAATATCGGAGGAAAATATAAACTTGGGGACCCCTCCAAAGTGAGAAAGGGAGACGGAGGCGCGCCGGTGCACGCGGAGCGGGGAAACATGGAGAGGAGCGCACGCCGGGGAGCCGGGACAAAGCTGAGCTTCCCAGTCTCCCCGGGCGGTCGGTGGCGGGAGGGTTCGCCAGCGTTAAAAATCCAGTGACTGGGGGATGGTGTGGGGGGGGGGGAGTCGTCGAGGATGGTGTTTCGATTTCCGAGTCACTAGGATTCATCTCTAAGCACGTTTTCCTTGCCAGACTTTTTAAGTTAAAAAGACGAAAGCCCAAAAGGCACTTTTCTTAGGGGATAGGAACGCAATTTGTGGCGGTTCTCCTTCTTTTCCCCCCACCTAAACCTTCTCCCTAAACTGCGGTAGCCTCAGTGTGCCAAATGTATACCATTGGGGCTTTTAAACATCTCACCAAATCTCCCCAACTCATAAAGCGCGACGCAAACCCTCTACCCATGCGGTGTCCCATAGGGCGTCAGAAGCCCTTTGCGGGAAGAGGTGTGCGGGGTCGCGGCGATCCCAAGACCCTGTTTCACGTCGGTTCTGAGCCGGGAGGGCCTGGCAGAGCCGCGTCCCGCATAGCGACTCCCAGTAGGATACAACTCAACCGAAAAGGGCCACTGGATATCCCCGGCATCCTAACCATTGTACCTAGAACCTTGCACCATGAAATGATAAAAGAGGACGGTCCTTGGGTGCCCCCCCGCCCCCCCCCAAGTCCAAGAAAATAGGTCGTGGAGAAGGCGCGTTCTGCAGCTGTGGTTCACAAGACCCAAGGGTGCAAAGCCAGCCCTCGACGTAGCCCCGCGAGCGGCGCGCGCGCTGGGCAGGACCGCAGCAGGACTGCGCGCTCGGCCGCGGAGCCAGCGCTAGCCAAGTGCTCTCTCTAAGTGGCGGTCCCTCTGCCCCCTCCCTCTGTACAGAACTCAGAGCCTACTCCCTCCCTCTCCTGCTTTTCCCGTCCAGGAGATCGCCACCTCCAGCCCACGGGCAATGTGTTCAGCCCCACAAGTCTTTGGCCAAGGACTTCCCCTCCTTTCCGCCTCTCGTGTTTCTGCGCCTTCCCAAAGTGGAACTCGTCCGGGGCCATCGGACCAAAAAGGTTTGATAGAGGAGGCAGTAGTAGGCGATCTGGAGGGGTCTTTCAGAGCCAGTATCCCCCACCTCCCATAGCGCTACTGGGGAGAAAATGGGCCACCTTTTCCCCCCAGTTGTAGACTAATCCCTCTCCCCCCAACTTCTTCCCCTAAGGATGCGTCTCGGGACTGGTGCGGGTGGTCAGGTAGTCTCGCTCACCATAGATCCCAGCGGTAGCGGGCTCGCCAGCAGCAGCTCCGGGAAACCTGGGCGAGGGCCGGGGAATGGGTCGCTGCAGGCTCGAGACGGCTCGGACAGGAATCCCATCAGGGACACGGGCAAGTTAGTCAGGCCGGGCCTCAGTGGCGTCCCAGGCTCTGGTCCCCTCGGCTCGGATGCCCCAACACACCTAGTTTCCGGGCCGGCTCTGCGCTCCGCGCTCCTCTCCTTCCTACCCTCTGCCCTCCGCATCTACTCCTTCCTTCTCTTTCCCTCACTCTCTCTTTCTCTCTTTCTTTCTTTCTTTCCTTCCTCCTCCTCTTCCCCAGCAGCCCCTCCCTTCTGCCCTCCTCCCTCACTCGCCTCCCTTTCTGGAGATGGGAGCCCCGCCCACATCCTCCCATCCAGCCGCCGGGCCTCGCCTTGCCTGGCAGGCCCAGGTCCCGGAAGCTCTCACTGCGTCCCAGCCAGCCTGCCGAGGCAGCCTGGGCTGGGACCTCTCCACCGCCAGCCCGGTGGAGGCAGCCCGGGCTCACCTGCGCACCACGTGCAGAGGTACTAAAAAAGCATGCACCGACTAGTCGCTGAACCTTCCAAAAATACCCATGGGAGTCTGGGCTTCCCTGAGTTTAGAGTAACTGCTGCCCAAACTGATGATTAAAACACTGAGTAATCACCATTTACCCCGAGTAATTAGAGATAATGAAACACCTCTAAAATCAGGTTATGGAGAAAGGAGCTGTTGGATTGGTTTAAAGGGTGGCCTTCCATAAACTGTTAAAGGATTCCCAAACGTTGGGAAACAGGCTGTGCACCCCAGATGAGCTCCTAAAAGGTGTCTTTCCTTCTTAAAACATCTTTTTGCTTGCTTTTTACAGAACAGCTAACTCAGTGGTATCCCTCAGTAACTCCACCCATCTGATGTGCTTCCTTCCCTTCTCCCCAGCCTAACCTTTGTAGAGGACAGAAATGACTGGCAGACAGGCTGGGCCATGCTTTTACAGTTAGAAAAGTGTGTGTGTGTGTGTGTGTGTGTGTGTGTGTGTGTGTGTGTGTGTGTGTGTGTGTGTGTGTGTGTGTGTGAAAAAGCTCTCTCAAGCACTTCCATGGCAGTTATTTTTGTCACTGTTGTCTCTGTGTTTGTGGTGTACCTAAGAATTCCTCACCATCTCAACAAGTTGATCTTCCAAAATAACAACCAGCCAGGCAGGTACTGGTGGCTCAGGCCTAAAATCCAAGCTACTCAAGAAGCTGAGAACTGAGGATTTCAGTTTGAAGCCAGACCAGGCAGGAAAGAGTCATCCCCAATTAACTACCCAAAATCTGAAACTGGAGCTGTGGCTGAAGTGGTAGAGCATTTGCCTTTTGAAAAAGCCAAGGGAAAGCATCCAAGCCTTGAATTCAAGCCCTACAGCAGGCACACACGTGCATGCATACACACACACACACACACACACACACACACACACACAAAGGTAACAACCTTAGAAGCAATCACCTTGTGGCCTGCTTTTAAAAGAAGAGAGGAAATAAAGAATTGGTCCTTTAACTAAAAAGAAAAAAAAGTGCTAGTAATCATATTAGCAGGGAGGTGGAACGTGGTGGTGGCTTTCAAATCTTCTCAAACAGGAACTCATTTCCCACGCAGCCTGGGATGGAGCTGTGAGGGAACTATCAGTTCTATCTCAGTTTGACAAAGACCAAAAAGGAAGGACAGCAGGTTAAAGAGACTTGCCCAAAGCCTTGCAGTGAATCATAGTCTCTGCTCTGCTCTGGAGTTACTAGCTAATGCCACAGGGTAGGGTGGCTCTGGGCCCTGAACTCTAGGCTGCGGGAGGAATGCTGGAGGGCTTATCATTTCCTGTCCTGGGTTTCTTTCCTTAGATTAGACGTTGAATTTCTCTGTCTCCACCACACTTTGAGCTCCTTACTTAAACAGATACCGCCTTGCCTAGGGTAACTCATCTATAAAAGCTTTACATTTACACACCTTTAAACTTTAGAGAACAGGAAGTACTTCCTGTAATCTGTGAACCAAGATTACAAAGGTTGGGAAGTGAGATCAGAGAGACACTACTACCAGAGCAGAGCCACAGCATCCTGCCATCTTTTCCAGTCAAACAAAAGAAACAAGCTGAACGCCTTTGGCCAAGTCCTTTTGTTCCTCTAGGTACTAGTTTTCTTGCCTGCACTATGAAAATATGAAAGCAGATAATTTCCATATTCACTTTCATTTGAAAAGTAATAGATTATTTTATTGTAATTTTAATAAACATCATCCACCTTCTTTCATCTTAAATCACTCCTGCGTTTACCTTCTCTTAAGTATCTGATCAATTAGAGCAAGGCAATAACAATTGCCTCAAAAGATGACTGAAAATATACCATCAGCTTCCAACACAGTCCAAATTACAATTATTTAAGACAACAACATGAAATTAAAGCTTCATTAACTAGTTACTCAAGTCTCTCCTGCAGCATGAAGCAGGGTGCTCTTCTAGCACACTGTAAGAACAGATTAAATGCTCACTGAGCCCCTTGAAATCAATCACTATAGTTTTAATAATTAACAAAAAGTATCCCTTAATATTTAAACTCAGAAAAGACAGTGCTAAGCTACCCTCAAAAGCAAGATTCTTAGATTCTTTTTGTTGATGCACTCTGTAATTTGTTTTGCTCCAACTGTTTTTGGATGCCATCTATTCATTGAAATGAATAAAGAGTCCATTGGTTTACCCAAGACCTATGACACCACATTCTAGGAGCTTTCAGTCATACCTTCTTTAGACAATACATGGGCCTTTAGGTGTGTGATGGAAAAACTTAGCTTCAGTTCTCTTGGGCTCCCCACATTTTAGATGGGGGCAATCTACCTGTTATCAACTGCTTTTCCCCAGGCCTCTTTCTCTTTTCCTCCTCCCTCATTCAGGCCAAAGACAAATTACTTATTGGATAGAGAGCCAATCAATCACAGCCCAGTGATCAGAACTGGTGAGGGAAATCAGTGTAGTTCTTTCTCTCAAGCTTACTTATGAATCTCAGTGTTTCTAAGATATGATAGACCAAATAAAACGATACTTTTGCTGGGTGCGGGTGGCTCATGCCTATAATCCTAGCTACTCAGAAGGCTAAGATCTGAGGATAATGGTTCAAAGCTAGCCTGGGTAGCAAAGTCCATGAGACTTTTATCTCCAATTAACTATCCAAAAACCAGAAGTGGGGCAGTGACTCAATGTAATAGAGCACAAACCTTGAGTGAAAAAAGCTAAGGGATAGTGCCCGGGTTCTGAGTTCAAGCACCACAACCAACAAAAGAAAACATATCTATACTTTAAAGTACATAGATTAAGAGAGGCTCTCAGAACAATTCAGGAGCAACTTGCCCCTCTGCTGCATGGAGTATATTTGTTTGTTGTTGTTGTTGTTTTTCTCATGGACAGCATCACGAAAGACTTGCTGGTCAACTAGTCCTTTGAAACAGCAAGTTGTTCTAAAGACCATCAGCTTCAGAATAAGGATGAGTACCAATAAAAGGTAGAAGTATCCATATTTTACAAGGTTTCCTAAAGATTCTGAGCACATGACAGTTTACGAATATTGTTCTGCACTGCACTTGTGGCCTGTAATCTTAACTACTCAGGAGGCTGAGATCTGAGGATCTGAAAGCCAGTGAAGACAGGAAATTCCATGAGACTCTAAACCCCAATTCACCACCCAAAAAGCCAGAAGTGGTAGAGTGCTAGCCTGGAGGAAAAATAAAAAACAACTCAGGAACAACCTAGGCCCTGAATTCAAGCTCCAGGACTTACACAAAGCAAAAGAAAGAAGAAGAAGAAAAAAAGAAATATTGATTTATAGTTTTAAAGCTGAGAAATATCATTAAAAGAGAAACAATAGTTAGGTGCAAAAAACCCTCAAAACTAATAAAAAGCCCTCAGGCCCTGAAATCAAGCCGCAATACTAGCACACACACAAAGGCAGATGCTAAGACATTATTAAATAGGTAAGGACGTTCCTTGGCTGGTCCTTTATAAGCAGCAGTTATAATCTTATAATGGTCAAAGCATACCGGGTAGCTTAGGCCTAGTAGACCTTCCTTCCAGGACCCTCAATTGTGAACTACATTTAGTTATCAAACTTTCTTTGCCAGTGAGATGTCTGTGAAAACTTGAGGAATACTTTGAAGGACTTACCAGCATCCTTGCTAGTCACTGGAAAACAGTAAAATAAATCAATTACAAGTGGAGTTGAAAGCAATCTTTGAAGCCTGACCATTAGTTTGTCTCTTCTGAGTATTTACTGTGTGTCACATATTTTGCTGTCTCTCATTCATAACCACCTTGATAAAAAATCCCCATTCTACAGTTGAGAACCTGACATGTACAGAGATTGTATAAGTTACTCAAAGTTGCCAGGATGGTAAGTAGTAGAACCCAAAGCTAGACCAGGCCAGTCTCTTCTTGCACATATCTGGAATGAGGCCTGCAGAGGAATTGGATTCCTGTGACCACAGTTTGAAACTAAACAGGCATGCCCTCCAGGGTTTCCAGAGACCAAAGCATCCATTCCTGCAGCTCACTAGAATAGAGAATTTCACCATATGACAGCAGAAAATCAAGACCCAGAAGCTTACTTCTACTTGGCATATAACCCCACCTTAGGGCAAGACATTCTGTGACCTTCCCTGAGAAAAGTTGTGCTCTGAAGAAAGCAGCTAATTACCTCTGCTGGGTTAAAGTTTGCTCCTGGCAAATTGTGATGACTACACAGGTTCTTCATGGGTTTCTCAGCCCTCCTTCCACCCCCCCACCCCCCCACCCCCGGCCCTGCCAGGACCTACAGAGACTATATCCTAGGAGTTAAATCCTAGGAGTTAGTTGTCTAACCTCTCGTGTCTCCATTTCCTCATTTATAACCTGAGAATAACTTTTATTTCATAATAGGCCTACAAGCCTTAAATAAGTTACTATAATAAAACAATAAGCACAACAAAGCACAGTAAAGATTTGTTTCTGTTGTTCCTTATAAAGATAATGATTACTTTAATCATGAGCAAGGAGAATATCAGAGACATTTCAATATGTGGGTTTATGTAAAGTTTGTAATAGGATTTATATAAGTATATCCATGTCCCAGCAAAGCCCATTAAGTTGTACAATTAATATGCTAAAATTGTAATTTTAAAAAAGTAAAACCTTAAGTTGGTGATAAGCTTTTTAAAGAAAAGAATGTATTTCATAGTTACTTATTGTCTCTGATTCTTTGAATCTCTAGTGTTATAGTCAATAAGGGCTGTCATTTGCATGAATAATGTACAGTGAGTTAACATTCATTATGATTTGTTTATGTACATCTGATCCAGGCACATAATTGCCAAGACAACTTCTAACTGTCCGTTCCTGTCTACTGAGAACTAGGAAATAATAGACTTGCTGACATGTCCCATTTTCATCTCCAAATTTCCAGCTTCCTAAATCCTCTTACTTAAGAACTTTCCCTCTCCTTCTTGCACAAACCTTAGGTTTGAATGGAGGATGGATTCCTGTGGTCACAGATTGCAACTAAGCAAGGCTTGTCTGAGGGTTTCTTTAGGTCTGGGGAAATATAAAGCCATTTCCTTTTTCTTGGTCTGAAGTGTTGTTGTTTTTCTCTTTTGCCATATGGAATTGAATCCAGTCTCTTGTACATGCTAAGCAAGTACTCTACCACTTAGTTATCTTGGGCCCCAAAAGAAACTTAACTGGGTTATACAAGTTGTTCCTCTAAATATTTGAGATGGTTGCCAACCCTTGATATATCTTATTTAAAGCTAAATAATAGGGTAGAGCTTTGCCTAGTATCTACTGGACCCTGTATTTGATATCTTCACCACTATAAAGAAAATAAAAGCTAAAGAATATCAGAATATTTCTTATGACTAAAAGAAAAATGCAATGCTGAAATCAGTTCCCAGTGCCTTAAATTGTTATCTTTCTATTTTCTGGAATTCTTTTTATAAATTCTTCAATATATAACATGAAAAGGTGGGCAATGAGACCGCAGTGATATTAGAAGAGAAAACTATTTTTGTATCATAATAACACATTTCTTTTTCCGTTATGAGGCTTGAACTCAGGGTCTAGGCACTGTCCCTGAGCTCTTTTGCTCAAGGCTCATGCTCTTCTTCTTTGAGCCACAGCACTACTTCCAGTTTCTTGGTGGTTAATTGGAACTCTCACAGATTTTCCTGTCTTGGTTGACCTTGAACCATGATCCTCAGATCTCAGATCTCAGCCTCCTGAGTAGCTAGGATTACACTTGAGCCACCTGCCTGGCTCATCACACTTTTAAATTAACACATGAAAGGCAGACCAGGCAAGGGTATGCAAATTCTTTTCTAGGGAGAGCTCAAGAGAGATTGATGCACAATGAAGAATGTATAGTTTCTGCCCATTTTGTTCTCCTTTCTGAGGAACAGTTGACTGCATTCACCAAATTCTACAACAGATTCTCAGGTCATCCATCCTTTTTACTTTCCCTTCCTCTCCCTGGTGATTGCAAATGGTGTGACTTGGGCAAGAATGCAGAGAATAGTTTGGACTATATTGTGTAGTATAGTACTATATTGATGTCTGATGTCTGACAACTGAGTTATTATGATTTCCTAATCAGACGTCAATTGGGCAATACATTCACCTCTCAATTTATGCTAGAAGCTTTCTAGTTTTTCATAAAGAAGGTTTATTCAAAGGGATAAGTGATTTAAGAAGTTTTCTCATTGTAAAGGTAAAACTTGAGTAGTTTTTAACTAGTAGTCTAAATGTGTCACAGTCCTTTGGGGGTGAAGGGTACCCTATTCTTGATGTTCTGTTCAAGATAATTGTATAAGTGGGCACTATTCCAGGCTTATGCCTATAATCTTAGGTACTTAGGAGGCTGAGATCTAAGGACTGCTTTTCAAAGCCAGGTAAGGCAGAAAAATCCAAGAGATTTATGTACAAGTAGCCAGCAAAAAGCCAAAAGGGAAGAGGTGGCTCAAGGGGAAGAATGCATATTATTTATAATCCTTTAGGGATGATGCATATGTAACAAACAACTCAAATGCTTATTAATGTTCCCTTGAAAATTGATTCAGTTATGTTCTTAAGAGAGTTGAACTTCCTTTTGATGTTATATTTGAGTTAAAGGTTTTCAGAAAATCTGCTTTTGAAGTGGTTGGGTTTTATTCTTCTTACTGTCAGTAGCCATCCAGTAAAAGTTCCAGAAAGAGGCCATGTTTAGAGCCAAATGGTTGTGAAAGCCAAAACTGACAAGCCTTTATCTATGATCCTCTGGTGGCTATCACACCCAAGAAACCAACGGAAAACTTCAAGAGGCTTCAGGGAGTCTACTCTGGGGTCTTCATTGGAAAACTAGAAGTCATAGCAACAGAGGCCTGGCTTCTACGCCTAGAGCAGTATTTAGTAGATGTCCAACGCTCCTCCCATGCTTTTCTTAAACCAGGAGGCCTCTGGGAACTGCTGATCAGAATAGAAGTTCTGGGGGGAACCAGCAGCTCGTGCTTTCTTGGTCTAACTCTTCCTGGCTTCTTGCTGGAAGACTCTGGGCATCGCAAAGCATAAATCAGGCTGTTCGATTACCTACCACAGAAATGCACAAAAAACAGAATAGGTAACAATTTGAGAGAAAGAAATACCGTCGGTCTTCTGAAGAGCTTGGGAAATGCTCCCGGGAGAGGACAGTGATCAGGAAAACTCAGCTTTGAATAAGTGACTCTCTTGATCCTTCTCCAAAGGATTCATGCAGAGAGAAGGGCTTCATAATGTAAACATAGCCAAGGTTTGACCCTTCTAGAGCTCTTGCGTTACCAAGGCCATGTTCGGAATCTGCAAACTCAGTTTCAAAGAGAATCACTGGAGGGGACCAAGCACACTCAGTGAAACTCATAGGGACATTTGGCTTTTGTGGATGGTGGTGGGGCTATCTAGCCAGAGACACACAGCTTACCAGGTCCAGTGCCTTCCCATCCCTGCCCTAGCCAGCTGACAGAGGCAACTTCCTAGCTCCTTAACCACATGTCCTTGGTCAGACACTTTCCCAGATTCCTGCTAGCATAAAGAAAAGTCTGTGAAAAGCCACTGGAGACAAGCAGTAACTAGGTAGTAAGGGAGATCCTGGCAGCTCCCAGACCTGCTGCTTCTTAAGGTCCCCAGGAAAAGCCCTTGTCATCTGTGTGTTAGTCCAAGGTGAGGAGATGGAGGGTCTCCCCAACATACAGACCCAGCTCTCTACCTCCACATGGCCTCTCCTGCTAGCTAAGCCTGGTTATTTTTAGCTGGCACACCCTGCTGCTGGATTTGTGCCAGGATGGCTAACCTGACCCACACTTGAATACACAGCAGTCTCCAGGACAATGAGATTTTTGAGACTTGGATGTACCACCTCTTACTACTCAGCCGCTGCAACATTGGAAATTATGACCCGCTCCTTGAGTCACATATAAAAACACAAAAGTTGTTTTTTTTTTGTTTATTTGTTTTTAATCAAAGAAGATGGAAGGTCCACCCATTGAAACTTCTGTGGCAGTAACCCAACAGCCCCAGAGACAATCTTACAGTCTTCTAACATCTTCCTCCTGAAGTCCTAAGGATGTGGGGGACACATTACAGGAACTCTGACTGCATTGCAGAACATTATATTTGGAAAGTATTTGCCAAGTTGGCTTCCTTCAAGAGCTTCCCACCTTGTGACAGGCTGGCCAGAGGGCAGAGTAGGGCTTTGCTTATCAGTTCAACAAACAAACAAACCAACACCCTAGCTAGGCAGGAGGCTGAAATCTGAGGATCTGAGTTTTGAAGCCAGCCCAGGCAGAAAAGTCCTTAAGACTCTTATCTCCAACGAACCACAAAAAGCTGGAAGTAGCGGTATGACTCAAGCATTCAAAGGGTAGAGTGCTAGCTCACAAGAGGGTGAAGCACTGAATTCAAGTCCCAAACTCGCACATGCACACACACACACACACACACACACACACACACACACACACACACACACCTTCTCTAAAATATGGCCCAAGGATATCTCCAAATTGCACACACAACTTTGCTTCAATGGAACATGCAAGCTGAGACAAAGACAAGCATTACTCATTAAAAGTTAATAATCAGCAGGAAAAAAGACCCCAGCCCATAGCCTAAATCTCTGCTCTCCCCAGGTTAACTAGAACAACTAAAAGTAGCAAATGCTTAATTGTGATCCTCACACACTAAAATATGAAACCAATGTCCAGATCCCAAAATATATGGCTAGTGGTTTATGAAAAGAAGTGTGATAGAGTTCCACATGTAATTAAATGACCAATTGTGTAAGTAATTATAATTATATGAGTATTTGCATATTTTCTTCAATCATATACTTAAGAGGAAAATCAACATACTTTGGATACTCAACAATTATTGGACATTTTCCTGTTTTACCATCTCACTTAACCCTTGAAATAATCTGTGGCTTACACATGACCGCTACCCTCCCTTCAACATTTTTCTGAACCTTTGGGAAAAGAATCATAGTGAGGTTAAATCACCTAAGTCACCCAGCTAACAAGCATCAAGTTTTAACTTCAGATAAAGTCCCTACTTTGAAAAGGGATTATTAGGGGGGGGGGGAAGCTAGTTTAGATTTAGTTGAATTTAATTCCATGCATGTTTTTCACCAAGCAGAGGAGTTTAAAATTAAGCCACTGTAACTGGGATTCCATTCTATCATCGTTTCTTTGCCAGCCAACTGTCTTTAACCTATTTACGTTTTTTCATTTCCTCCACAACTCAGGTTTACTAGCACCTTAATTGAAATGTATACACATAGTTCCCTATTAGTGGCATCTAGCTTCTTCAACTAATTAGGCAGCCCTAGAAGGGGTGCTCTTGCAAACCTTCCAGGAATCCTTTGTAATAGGAACCATCATCTTCAGCAATGAGCAGATGCCAAACCTGAGAACCCCTCCAAGATATCTCACTCAAGGTTAATGAGCAAAAACAGAGTTTTTTCTGGCCCATGTTTACTTTCCATATCCATTCCATTCACAGTGATAAATACATGATCATGAGCATCGCTATGATTCACTAGGGTAATTCTCATCTCCTTTTCTTACTAAGTCACTGAACTAAGGCAGATGAAACAGATTCATTTAGCTATCCTGTGAGTTTTGGAAATAATTGAACTACTACAAACTGTCCATTTTCTTTTCAGTGCTTTCCACTGACTTTATCTTTGGTATGTGGGTTTGTTCATCTGATAGCTCTCCTTTTAAGTATCTCTCTAGCATATAATACACAATAGCAAGGTCAGTAGAACAGTCTGTGGAAGCTCCAGAGAACGAGCAGACATCTGTTCTTGATCTTTACGTTTTAATTATGTCTTGACTTGAGAACTAGTATCATAGAAAATTAGTCGCTGGCGGGCAAAGGCTAAAAGCACAAATAAGAAAACAACATGGAACATAGTAGGTCCTTTGCTCAAAGTATTAGGAATAATGGTAGGACTAAGGTTGTTTGTCGGGAATAATAGATTCAAAAACATCTTAGTAACATTCTGGTACTTATACCAGAAGAAAATGAAATGACTTTTAAAAGCATAGTACTCTAAGAGGTATGATTTGAAAAAAAATATAGACTTGAAGTCAGTATCGATAACACCAGTAGGTGTATGTGTATTGCTCTGTTTTGTGCTATTGTAACAGAATATCATAGTCTGAGTAATATATAAGAAAGAGAAGTTCATTTGAATCACAGTTCTGAAGCTGGGGCGGGGTACAAGATGGACGGGCTACATCAGTGAGAGTTCTCTGTGAGACACTCTACTGCCTTCTACTTTCTCCTTTAGAATGACACAGCCCTCACCAGATTCTGACAGCTACATAGAATACTTCCTAGCCTCTAGGAGAATTCATTCCTGTAGTTCATGCATTACATGAGCTAGAGTATGTATGATGGCAACACAGAACGGACTAAGAAACCTGGAATCTAGATGTATCACTTCCATATCTGCCTTTCACAAGGTGTTCTTCCTGTGAGTGAGTCTATACAGAAATTGCCCCTTTCTATAAGAACTCAGTCCTATTAGTTTAGAAGCCCACCCTATTGTAGTAAGACTTCATTTTAACTAATTACATCTGCAGTGACCCTATTTCCTAATAAGTTCGCAATTCTGAGGTGTTGCATGTTATTATTTCAACAATGGGTAGCCAGAGCACAATTTAAGCCATAAATCCATTCTTAGCTCATATGCCATACAGAAACAGGGTTTTCAGGAGCAAAATGACATGATCCCTCTTAACTTTTATCAGGATAATCCTGGCTGCTGATTTAGGAGCTCATTCTGATTCCTGAATCGGTAATACATTACCAAAAGGTAGAGAAGCTTTGCAGATGAGATTAAGGACCTTGAGGTCCAGATTATTTATATGGACACAATAAAACCCAACAAGCATCCAGGTTCTCCAAATAGCAGTCAGACATGGAACCAGGGGATCTTGAACTATCTTATTCAGCTTTCATAAAATGTCACCTACATGAACTAAATGACTCCATGTCATATGTTGGGTTTCAATTTCAAGAAAGAGCAAGAAATGATGCCTACCTCAAGGAATTCATTTCCTTCCTTCCTTTTCTCTTTCCTTCCCTCCTTCATTGCTTCCTTTCCTCTCTCCTTCCTCCTTTCCTTTCTGCCTTCCTGCCTGCCTGCCTTCTCCTCTCTCCTTCCTTCCTTCTTCTTTCCTTCTAACCTCCTTCCCTTCCTCCCTCCCTGCTTTCTTCCTTTCTCTCCTTTCCTTCCTCTCCCCTTCTTTCTTCCTCCCTTTCTCCATTTCTTCCTTTCTTCTTTCCTTCCTTCTTTCCTCCTTCCTTCATTTCTTCCTTCTTCCTCTTCTTTCTCTCCTCTCCTTTCTTCCTTTAGTGTTCCCTTTCTTCCTCTCTCCTTCCTCTCTCCTCTCCTCTCTCCCTCTTGCCTTTCTTCTTTTTCTTCTCCTCCTCTCTTCTCCTTCCTTCCTTCCTTCCCTTATTCTTTTCTTTCTTCCTCTCTCCTCTCCTTCTTTCTCTCCTATCCTTCCTTCATTTTTTCTCTCCTTCCTTCTTCCTTCCTTCATTCCCTCCTTTTTTTCTCCTTACCTTCATTCCTTCTTTTCTTCCTTTCTCTCTCCTTCCCTTTCTCCCTTCCTTTCTTCCTTTTGTTCCTTCTTTGCATTCTTCTTTCCTCGTTCCTTCCCTCTCTCCCTCCTTCCTCCCTTCCTCCAACATTTCTTTCTTCCTTCTTTCCTTCCTTCTTTCCCTCCTTGCATCTTATAACAGTCTGAAATTTTATGAATACAAAAACAAAGTCTACCCTTCTTAGGAATTCAAGCTTTTCCTGGCGCATGTTTACTTTGCATATCTATTCTATCCACAGTGGTAAATACATGATAATGAGCACTGAAGAATAACTTAGGACATTGCTATGATTCACTAGGAAAATTCTCATCTTTTCACTCCTATGACTAAGATTTCTGGGGTCCTGAATGTTGGAATTCCTCATGTTCAACCATCTCATTTGACAAATGATGACACAGAGATCCAGAAAGATCAACCTGTAATTAGCCACCTACTTAGTGGTAGAGTGTGTCTGGTTGTATTTCTCAGAGCTGGATGTAACAATACCTTCTGTCCCACATGCTCTTACAGGTGACTTTGACACTTTTCCTACTGAGAGATGGGGAATCTACATTCCTCCCCTTGAATCTGGATGTATCACTTTTCTGTAGCTGCCATAACAAATTACCAAAAAAAAAAAAAAAAAAAGAATTGTGGCTTAAAACAACACATCTTATTATCTTATAGCTCTAGAAACTAAAATTCCAAAATAGGTTTTAGTAGGCTAAGTCAAAGTGTTTGTAGGGCTGTGTTCCTTCTGGAAACTCTGGGTAGAATCTGTTTCCTTACCTTTGCTAGCTTCTAAAATCTGCCTGCATTCCTTGGCTCCCAGAAGCATCTCTCTGCCTTCTCCGTCTTCATCCTATCTTCCTCTCTGATTATGACCATTCTGGACCCCTGTCGTGAGAATTTTTAGATTTTATGTGGCCATTTAGATAATCATTCCACCTCAAGGTCCTTAACCACATGTACAAAGCCTCTTTACCTTTCAAGTTCAGGAATCAGGATGTGAACATTTTAGAAGATTATTTTTCTAATACACAGAATAAGCTTATAACTGCAGAAGAATTGATGCTATATAAGTGTAGGTTATGAAAGTGATTTTGCTGCAACTGGTTGTCAGAAATCACTTGATATTAAAACTCAGTTGTCCTAGCCACGCTATGAGGAAGCCCAAATTAATTCAAGCAACATGAGAAGCCAGATGTCGGTATCCTGATGGACATCCAGCAATGGCCTAAGTTATCATCAGTATCAACCACTACTCACGTAAATGAAGGTGCCTCCAGATAATTCTCCAACCTAGATGTCATACCATTTTGGTTTTCAAGTCTTTCAACGGCCTCACTTGAGGCTCTAGTGAATGCAAAAGACCTTTGCTATACCCTGTTCAAACCCTGATTACAAACAAAATGAGACATAATAAAATGATTACTGTGAGTTACCAAAGATCTACCTAGAAACTGGGATGTTCAGTTTCTCAACCCCAGTGCTTTTCCTACCTCCGTGATTACCTCCCAGATAGCAAGGAAACCAAAGAGAGTCGTTTACTGAGCATCTATAAGGAATAATGTCCTCTGGACAGTTTTTAAGAAGATATAACTTGCTCCTCATCTTCAGAGAATCCTTTGTAATATGGCAAGAATGGTATCAGAAACTATCTGTTTGAGGCTGGTGCGAAAGTATTGATAAGAGACGGCAAGATTCTCCACCCAGGGCCTAGCACAAACAAAAGAGAGAGACCAGGGTCCAAGGGATTTTCGGAGGATTCACTGACAAGACTTTTCAGGAGAGAGATGTGCTGAAGGAGGAGGTAAGGAAGACTGTGTTGTTTCCAATCATACTGGAGGTAGGAAAGCCAAGAGAGGACAGAGAGGTAAGGCGACTTTAAAGTACATAAATTCAGTCTGATCATTGGTGGGGTTACTTTATGTCCTTGAAAACATTTTCACCATGAAATAATCTTTAGTTCCCCATAATGGAGCATCCAGAGAACAAGGTGGTACCACCTTAGGAGATATCTATACTGACTGTTATGATTTGGGTCTTAACTGCCTCCCAGAGAGGTTTGCTAGCCAGCCAGTGGCACTATTGGGAGGTACTGAAACTTTTAGGAGGTGAGGCTTAGGGGAAGGACGTTTGATCACTAGGGGTATGTTCTTGTAGATGTTACTGGAACCCATCCTTCTTTTCTCATTGCTTCTCAGTGTTGTGAAGGTGAGTGGTTCACTCCACCACAGAGTCCTTGCAATAATAATCCCTGTAATCATGCTCTGTGTGAACATAGGAGCCAAAACAAAAAGAGCCAACTGATCTTTGGACTCAAGGATAAGCTGAAGTAGACCTTGTTAAAGAGGTTTTATCAAGTATTTTTATGACAGTCAGGGAAAGCTGATTAACACCTTGTATATGACACAAGAATCCCCATCATCTTTCCCCATGAGCATATCTGGACTTCATTTAGACTCACAGCCTTTGGTCGCTATAGTAAGTCACAGAGGGGCTAGTGAACTACTTGATATGACCATGATTTGACTACTAGGAAATCATTTAGAATGGGGGTTGCTCCATCCTGGCGTGTGCTGACTCTCAAGCAAGAAGGCTTTTCTGTCCCAGGGAAGAGGCAGTTTTCTCTTCCACTGTCGGGTGAGTTTTAAGGCATTTCCTTACGGACCTTGTAGGTACTCACGGACAAGAATTTGCTACCTTCAGCACATTCTATTTCCACCATGTGTCACATTTACAATGCTCTGGAGTGTTTACTTTTACACAACTATGAACATGGAATTTCCTGGCCTCCAACTCAGGATCCTCCTGCCTCTGACTCCAGTGCCATGATGACAAGTCATCATGCCTGGATCCTCTCAATTAATTCACCAAATATTGCATATATACCCACTGTGTGCCAAACACTCTCCTAAGCACTGGAAGTACAGAAGGGAATGAAACAGACATAACTACTTGCCATCTTGGACTTTAACTTCAAAAAGAGAAGACAAATGTACTTGAAATAAAGATAGTGGTGAAATACTTGAAGTAAAGATAGGGCAGTGGTAGAATTCTATTTCTCCTGCTACTTAAGAAAAGTAAGAAGAATTACAAAAGTTTTAAATGCTGTGCTCTATGGATCCTGATTTGCAAATTTATCACAAAATCAAATTTTATAAAATGAAACCGTTTACCATATTCCACTGCAATTTGGAGTTATATGTGTTATACTAACAGCTTTGGAAAAAGTGTTGTGTGTGTGTGTGTGTGTGTGTGTGTGTGTGTGTGTGTGTGTGTGTGTGTGTGTGTGTGTGTGTGTGTGTGCTGTTTACTGGGCTTGAACTCAAGACCTCTTGCTTTCATTTGGCTTTTCCCACTCAAGCCTGGCATTCTACCACAGGAAAGTGGAGCCAGAGCTCCACTTCCAGCTTTTTGTCGAATAATTGGAGATAAGTCTCATGGACTTGCCTATTTGGGCTGGCTTTGAAGCATGATTCTCAGATCTCAGCCTCCTGAATAGCTAGGATTACAGGTATGAGGCACCAGTTTCTGACATAGTACTTCATACTAAATAATCACAAAATAGAGTGACTAAACAATAATAGCCATCTCCCAGGGGTCTATAGATAAGCTGAGCTTATCTTGGCAATTACAATCAGGTAGTAGTGAGGTTCAACCATTTGTGTCTCAACAGGGCTAAACATCCTGGGTAGCTTCTCCCCTCAGATCACTGAGGACTCAGGTCCTCATCTGGCCTTGCCAACTGGAGATTTATGGCAGTGTAATAGTCTTACAGCACAGCTGGTATCTCTGATAGAACTTCTGATAGAACACAATGGCCCAGAAGTCATACAATGACCTTCAACCATACTCCATGAGTTGTATCAGACCATTTTTATTCCATGAAGGAAGACAATCATTGGAAGGCTTTGGAGATGAGCTCCCACAATGGGGGAATGTGGCTTTGGCAAAATGAACTTGAACTATCCAAGATCACCCACAGAATACAACACCAGGTAAAGCTTCTTTACAAGATCAAGTGCAAAGCCACAGCTTGCTATTCCATGTGGTTTTATGCTGTCAGGGGTAGAAATGCTAATAGAGCCATTCTGAGCACAAAGTATGACTCTCTGCTAGGCAGTGTTAGTAAACCTAGGGATTTCATTTATCAAAAAAGAGGACTCCTACACTAAGAGTCAGAAAATGGTATTTGTGCCAGGCACAAATACTAGTCAGGGAGATCTGAGGATCTCAGTTTGAAGCCAACTTGGGCAGACAAACCCATGAGATTGTTACCTTCAATCAACCACCAAAAAACCAGACATGGAGGAATGGCTCAAGTGGTAGAGCATCAGCTAAGGGAAAGCTCTTGAGGCCTTGAATTCAAGTCCCAGTACTAGCACAAGAAAAGAAAAAGAGAACAACATTTGTTTCTTTTCTCCAGAGTAGCTAAAGCCCTGGGAATACCCAATATTGGTATACTGTGCTCAGTACATCAAACATGTGGCTCTGAGGTTGCCCTAGTGGCAGCTCCAGCTAAGAGGCTCTTGGACTGATGCTAGATCAGCCTAAGTACATTTAACTCACATTGTATTCATAAAGCCTATGCAACAGCTGCTATCTTCATTTGACAGATGAGGAAACTGAGGCATAGAAACTATATCATTTGCACCAGCACATTGTAGCCCTGGAAGTCAAGCCTACTGAGTCCAACATCAGAGTCCATTTCTTCTTAGCCACTCCCTCACTCTGCTTTGAGCAGATCACCTGAATTCTCTGGCAGCAGTCCCCCTGTCCTGATGGGAGAGCTAATACTCACAAGCATGTGCAAAAAAGCCAGTGTTTGGCCAGCTCTCTAACACTTTTAAGTAATGTAAGCTTGCACAAATAGCTGAACCTTACTGGGTCTTGGTTTCTTAATAAATGAACAAAATCTGTTCTTTTGAGGAGTCTGTGGCCAAATACATATAAAGGGTAGTGTCTGGCAGAAAAGCCTTGATAAATGCTATTAATTGGCATGGATATATTATTGTTACTACTCCTCCTCCTCCTCCTACTATTACTACTACCACTACTACTATTGCTGCTGCTGGTCCTGGGGCTTGAACTCAGGGCCTTGGCACTGTTCTTGAGCTTCTTTTGCTCAAGGCTAGTCCTCTACCACTTGAGCCACAGTGCCACTTCTGGCTCTTTGCGTAGTTTAGTAGAGATGAGAGCTTCACAGACCAGGCTGGCTTTGAACCATGATCTTCAGATCTCAGTCTCCTGAGTAACTAGGATTACAGGCATATGTTACTATTGCCTTGCATGGCATGGATATTATTATTGTATATGTTGCATCTTGTTTTGGCGGTTCTGGAATCTAATACCCTGATAAGGTCCTGCTGGCTTTGCTATAGCTTTATCTGATTTTGACTGCCTTCTTAGTTTGTACCCAAAACACAGGTGCCCATTTGGGTAGAGGGATGTAAAAAGCATTGGCGAAGAGCCACACGGCCATCTCAGGAGCCTTGGCTTGGCTGAGGATAGAAGACAGCATAGAGACCACAGATGCTCCCTTTAACTTGGATTGGAAGGATGGAGCTAGACAGTGAGGCCACTGCAGACTTTTCCATTCAGAGGGGAATACTGCAGAATATGCAGGCATCCATGCAACACTTACGGAATGCCTACTCAGTGCTGAGTGGCCTTGGAAATACCAACGTGAATGGGACATGTTTCCTGTTGCCTCGGGCCTTGAAGCATGAGGAGACAAAGCACACTAAATGAACCATACAAAAGAGTGAGATCTGTGTGTGGCAGAGAGACAAACAAGCAGCTGGTCTCGGAGGAGACATTTTGTCAGAGCGACTAAGAGGTGTTCCTTTATCAGGACTGAAAAATAATGAAAGGACTTTAGATGGGGTAGGGCAAAGATCATTCAAGGTGGAGGAAATGAGGAGCACAGCTGTTCTATAAGTCAGTGGCTGCCTAATTACAGTGGTAGGTGTGGCAAATACTCCTGTTTGTCGGGCCCCACCCCTATCCACTGCGTCACCTCCTCCTGTCACCTTCCACTGAGTGACACACTTCTGGTCATTGAGTCATATGCAAGATGATTGCTAGGTTAGCAGTCTGGGAAAGTATTTCCCCTTAAGACAAGACAAAGTGGGTGCCAGTAGCTCATGCCTGCAATGCTAGTTATTTAGGAGGCTAAGATGTAAGGATTGAGGTTCGAAGTCATTCTGGGCAGCAAAGTCCAAGAGACTCTTGTTTCCTATTAAACACCAAAAAGCCAGAATTGGAGCAGTGGCTCAAGTGGTCGAGCCAGGGCCTTAAGTTTAAGCCCAAGTATCAGCACAAAAATAATATAAAAAGAAAAAAGATAGGCTCTAGAAAGCACTTTCCTTCAATGTTTGCTAGGGATGTTGTCTTCTTTCTGCTCATGGAAATGTAGATTTCTGGAGGTGTATCTTGAGAATTAAAGTTTGAAGCCATCCCAAGTGGAAAAACTCTCAAGACTCTATCTCCATTTAATGCAAAATGCTAGACTGCAGGTATGGCTCAAGTGGTATAGCACCAGCAATAATTGAAAAAGCTAAGTGAGAGCAAAAGACCCTGAGTTCAAGTCCCAGTACCAGTGAGTGCATGCAAGTGTATGAGCATGTACGTACACACACACACACGCACACACACACACACACACACACACACACCACTATTTCCTGTTTACTAGGTAGTAGGGAACTAGTGAAGATTTTTAACTAGTAATAATATTGAAGTTCTGCTTTATGGAAATTTATCTCAAAAAGAAAAAGACAAAGTACTCCGAGTGAAAGGAAAGAATCAAGAATCCAGGCACCAGTGGTTCATGTCTGTAAACCTAGCTACTCTAGAGGCTGAGATTTGAAGATTGGGTTTCAAAGCCAGCTGGAGCAGATAAATCTAAGAGACTCTTATTTCCAACTACCCAGCAAAAAGCCAGATATGGGAATGTGGCTATATTGGTAGAAAGCCTGACTGGAGTAGAAAAACTAAACAAGATCAAGAGGCCCTAAGTTTAAACCCCAAGACCTTTATATACACACACACACACACACACACACACACACACACACACACAAAGAAACTGTGCAAGAAACAATTCTAATGGCTGCTGGACAAAATAGATATCTCTACAATAATATCTATCACTAGTACGTGTATATGTTTATAAATATATAAACATACAAGGGACACTATTTATCATATACTTTAAAACTTTGCTGTATTACTAACTTGTAATATACAGGTGAAATGAAACTAGTATTTTGCTTTGTGGATGGTGGTGGCTTCAAAATCAGTCCCTTAACATCCTCTGTGGCAGCCTGAGGCTCCCTCTCCCTAGTTCTTTCCTATTTAAAAGTTGAAGAGCTGCCAGCCTGTAGTAGGCGAGCAGCAAGGGACAATGGAGAGAGGGAGGAAAATTGGGCATTTCACAAGAAGGACTGACAGGTCTCAGCAGGGCCTAGGAGCAGGGAAAATGAAGAGTGACTCTATAAGGAGGTTTATGTTGTTGGACGTCTCCAGAAAGAATGAAAAGTATGCAGAAGGGGTAGTTTGGGTGCAGAGTGGTGGGAAATCATGGGTTCTTCAGACCACTGACTATCAGAAATGGAATCTTTCATTGGTGCCAGGGGCTCATGCCTAGAATCCTAGCTACTTAGGATGCTGAGATCTAGAGGATCTTGGTTCAAAGCCAGCCTGGACAGAAAAAGTCTGCAGGACTCCATGTCCAATTAACCAGCAAAAGGTCAGACTGGAAGAATGGCTCAAGCAGTAGAGAAGGTCAAGTGCAAGGCCATCAGTTCAAACTCCAGTACCACCAAAACAACAACAACCACCACCATCCATATCAGATGGATTCCATGGAGGGACCTTCTGGCATTGTAGCTGGGTTGAAGGACTATAAACCTCTGTAAGACACTGGAGCATCATAGAGTGTATCCATTTGGAACTCTTTGTTGAGGGTCTTCTAAGCAAAATTTGTCAATGAACACAAATGCAAATACAGTGAGGTTAACGCTCAGCCCTCTAAAAGAAAAAGACAGATAAACTAACCATGGCAAAGCAGGTGGGGAAACAGTGGGATTAGGTGCAAAGTTGAAGAGATGTCTGGAATGGCTTCACAAGAGCCAGGACCTGTTGGAGTGCCAAGTAGGCAAAAGCATCCCAGACGGCAGCATGTGACAGAGTTGCCACCACACCTACTCCCTGCCTCTCAGCTCTGTGGCGGCAGCAGCATGGGGGAGTGTGTGTGTAATTAAGTGGATGAATGAAACCCAAACTATAATCTGCAATTTACTTGCACAATTTACTTAAACTGTCTGGCCTCCCTTTGTTCCTTGGTAAAATGGGTATTGTTTCATGGGCCTTTTTTTTTCTTTTAATGAGGATTAAATGGAATAATGAATGCTTAGCACCAAGGAGGGGGGGGGGGGAGAGCTCAATAAATGTTAGCTCTTGTTACCCTGTAAGGTCACAAGCCAGGATTAGACTATCTTAGAAAGACAACCATGTGGGTGAGTAGTTTGTTTAAGGCAGGAAGTCCAGCTAGAAGGAAATCAAAATGGTCTAGACCAGAGGCCAGAAAGGGGTGATGGCAAAAAGCCCAGGAGGAATACCATGCCATAGATCTTTACTCACCCTGAACAGCAATGGAGGGGTTGTTAATGCTTCATGATGCTTCATTTCTTTTCTTTTTCTTCTCTCTTTTCCTTACCTTTTATTTTTCCTTTCACATCTTTCTTTTCCTCTTTCCTTCCTTTCTTTTTTCCTTTCCCTTTTATATTTCTTTCTTCCTTCCCTTCTTTTTCTTTTTTCTTTTTATTGTTACAATAAAGGAATGCACAGAGGGGTTACAGTTACATAACTAATGAGTACATTTCTTTTTTTAACAGTGTCCCCTCTTCTCCCGCATACACTGTAGAGTTCATTTTCAACCTAGTATCTAGTGAATATCACTGCTGCATTTGTTCACCCCTTGTTCCACTATTTTTATGCTCCCCTTCTCCCCACCAAAACCCATAAGCCTATATATAAGACAAAAGGTACAGAAATTTAAAATGGCTTCTGAGGTTTGAACCCAAGGCTTTGCATTTGCTTGGCTTGCTTACTAGGCTGGTGCACTTACATTTGAGTCACACCCCCAGTTTGGCTTTTTATTGGCTTTTAAAAAACATTCTTTTTACAATTCACATTACATGTAAACTGTGCTTGATTTGCAAAAAGTCATTAAGTAGAATATGTGGAACTGTCATAAAGTCACAAAGTTAAATATGTAGAACTGTCTCAGTGAGACATTTGTTTGCTTGTTTGTTGGATTTTGTATATAATGTATATAACCAGTACTTCCAGCAAATTATGAACAAAACATATCTAAATTTAAAAACTATATGTGTGTGTGTGTGTATGTGTGTGTGTGTGTATGTGTGTGTGTGTGTGTGTGTGTGTGTGTGTGTGTGTGTGTGTGTGTGTGTGTGTGTGTGTGTGTGTGTGTGTGTGTTGGTCCTGGAGCTTGAACTCAGGCCTGGGCACTATCTCTTAGCTTTTTCTCTCAAGGCTGAATTGACTAGTTTTACTATGAATTTACCAGTCTTTTCTGCTGTCACTGAGAGACAGTTACAGGGGCAGATAACTTCTTTTTGATCTACAAAGGAAAGGTAAGAAGATGTGATTAAAAATGTTTGCAAAAATAAAAGAATAACCACATTGCTCACAGAGCTGGGCCAGTGCCTATCTAACTTTCTTGGCCAGTAAGTGTCCTCTGAGAATAAAGGTGCCAGGATACAGGAGAGGGAGCCTCTGTTGAAGGAGTGTGCTTGTTTGCAGTTCAGCTTACTTGATTTGCCAGAGATTTCCCATCCCATCTTATCAGAACTTAGCTACTTGGCTTATTCTTTTTCTGCTTTGCTGATATCCAAGCTGGTCTTTTTTAAATATTATTCTTAGCTGAGACACTAAACCTTGGGGCATATTTCAGGGTGTTGTTAATACTTAAATGCCATTGGTTAAAGAGTTAAAGATCTTTGAAGCCTCTGTAGAAAGGGTGATAGGGTAAATCACTCACCCACTGGGGATTCAACCCTTGTCCTTAAGCAAAATAAGGTCTGAGAACCATAGTGTGTATTTGGGAAACTCTACTATGCAAAGCCTAAGGTGAGTCTTAGGTTTTTAAGGCAGGAGAAAATGTTCATTGTAATTACTTTTTTATCTTTGAGAATAAGTTTGTATATTTACTTATTTTCATTTCTTTAGAGTGCAACATTTCCATACATTTAGAGATACTTTATATCCAGGGAAATATTCACTAACAACATTTTTTATTTATTCATTATTTCCATTCGGAAAACCCTTCTGGAGATAGAGCCATTTCCAGTGTAAGGAAAGAGAGTCCCATCAGGACTGGCTCTCCACCCAGGTGAAGAATTTGGCCTTTAGAGTACTAGTAATTGTTCTAACTTCCAGCAAGAGCAAAGTTACCCCTTATAGTTAGACACAGAAACATAGAAAGTATCTAACTAATAGGGGGAACTCAATTCTGTACTTTCACCCAAGCTGAGTATTTAGGAACTTATATTAGCTAGAAATGGAGCTAAGTAATTGAACTGATTTGTACTGAGGATAACTTTTAAGTTTCCCTATCAGTTATATTTATTTAAGTAAAGAAAGAGTAGAAAGAGGGGGTGGGGGAGCCAGAGGTGGAGGAAAAGGGTGGGGGGAACAGGGGAAGGGAGAAAGCTTTGCTCAAGTCCTCAATCTTAATCTCTTATCAAAGTTTCAAACTATGAGCAGTTTGACACAGGTTCGGATGATGGTGCTTTGGTAGAACTTGACCTCTAAATAAATGACCATTAATTTACTCAGATTTCTCTCTTCTCAAATTAAGCGTGCTGAATCCTGTGTGTATTTTATGGTGCTTAGTCAAATTTTAAAGGAAACACTGCTTCCTAGTGAACTCATTCTATATGATGGCAATGTTGGTGTGAGGCAAAGACCTACAGAAACACTTGAAAATGAAATATTCCCAGTTGTAATCCCTTCCTTATCCAGGCAAGATTTTCAAAGCAGTGCAAAACAGCAAAAAATGCGCAGGAACTATTTGCCTCCCAGAAAACAGAAAGTGCATTTGAATGTCCTCCCTGAAAAAGTGCTGACATTTCACACACACACACACACACACACACACACACACACACACTTGTGTGTGTACCAGTACTAGGGCTTGAATTCAGAATCTAGGCACTGTCCCTTAGCATTTTTACTCAAGGCTGGCACTCTATCACTTGAGCCACAGCCCCACTTCCTTGTTTTTTGTGTTTTGGTTTTGTTTTGTTTTTGGTGGTTAAGAGTCTCATGGACTTTCCTAACTTGGCCTGACTTTGAACCTCAGTCCTGAGATCCCAGCCTCTTGACCTCTTGAGTAGCTAGGATTACAAGTATGAGCCACTGAACACCTAGATTAACACTGCTTGGAAGCTCTAGGGTTTATGAGACTGAATTTTCTCCCATTTTGTTCCTGGAGGCCTCATTCATCCCTCTAGCCAACTCTTCAAGCCTGCTTGATCAGCCTCTCCCTTTGCAGAGATGGCAAACTGAGTATTTCCTTGTCTGAGGTCCATCAGTCATTTAGTAAGAGCTATCAGAGGCCAAAGAGGGAGATTTGGGGGTGCAACCAGCTTCTGTGAGTTCATCAATAGTGATAATTAATGAAATCCCAGGCCCAGTGCTTTGGGAGAGTGCCTTTAGTAAAGAAACAAAGCCAGAGATGTTGTTGGGACTGCTGTAGTGTGGTTGTCATGGAAGCATTAGGGTGTGGTGGAAGATGAGGCGGCTGCAAAACCATTGTAGGTTGCCAGATAGAATTATCCTTTGATGTACACTGGGGTCTAAATTGTTTTCTTTGCTTTGATACATTTAAAATTAAGATTCCGTGGTAATCCTCAATTAATTCCAAGATCAAGCTTCTATTTTAGTGACTTGAATCAGTGATGTTGGAATACTTTTACGGAAGTGAAGCCACACACAAATATTTTCCAATTACCTTAAATGCCTTGTGGGCATGGTTATTAGACATGGCTGTGATAAATACGGACTTAAAAAATCAGGATGGTGTGTATTTAACTCAGAAATCTTTGTTAGTTAGAAATGAAGTGCTTATGTCAATTCTTAAACCAAAAACAAAAGGGGTGGGGGGGGGAGGGGAAGCTAGAAACTGCTCCTCAGAGTGAAAAGTTCGACTTAGTATGAAAATTCAGGATGATGGGTTGTATAATTTAAAAAGATTAAGTGTCAAGTATAAATCCTCAGTATAACATAAGAAAAAAAATGGACTAGAACTTTCTCTACACTGTAGTCTGTGAAGAAAGGCAATCTCAGCTTTGCACCAGTGGTTCAAGCCTGTAATTCTAGCTACTCAGAAGGCTGCGATTTGAAGATCACAGTTCAAAGCCATCCCAGTCAGCAAAGTCTGAGATTCTTATCTCCAATTAACCAGAAAAAAGCCAGAAGTGAAGCTATGGCCCAAGTGGTAGAATGCCAGCCTTGAGCAAAGAAAAAGCTGAGGAAGAATACCCAAGCCCTCAGTTCAAACCCCAATACCAGAAAGAGAGAAAAAAAGAAAAGAAAAGAAAAAGAAAGGAAAGGAAGAAAGAAAAGAAAAGAAAAAAAGAAAGTCAACCATAGCTCACATGGCTTTCTCAAAGGCCCTGACTAAGGGTTAAGGACAGCTGATCTGGGCTGCAACCAGGCAAAACTGAGGTTACTTGGAACTATAAACTTGACATGTTGTTTAGGGGCAATGTTATCACCATTCTTTCAATTCTCTCTCTCTCTCTCTCTCTCTCTCTCTCTCTCTCTCTCTCTCTCTCTCTCTCTCTCTCTCTCTCTCTCTCTCTGTCTCTGTCTCTGTCTCTGTCTCTGTCTCTCTCTCACTTGCTCGCTTGCTCTCTCCTTCAGTGTTGGTTAGAGCTATGAACTCAAGATTTTTGCATGCCACACAAGAACTCTACCACTGAGCCCCACCATGAGCCTGGAAAGCAGTTTTCTAATTCAGATCTCTACGTTGACCCATGGAAACAGCTTACATTTTTTTGAGAGGTGTGTGTGTGTGTGTGTGTGTGTGTGTGTGTGTGTGTGTGTGTGTGTGTGTGTGTGTGTGTGTGTGTGTGTGTGTGTGTGTGTGTGTGTGTGTGTGATTTTCTGTTTACTCTCATATGTCCTGGAACCTGGAAGTTGAGTGGAAGCAGGTGATTTCCTGCTTCTGTCTCCCACCCCTAATTAGGAGCTGAGTCCCTTGTGATAATATCTGCAAGGGAGCTATGCCATTATCAGTGGGTGGGGCAGTGGAGGGGAGTAGGTGCACTGAACTCTCCTTCCACATCCAGGCAACCACCACTAGCTCCAGCCTTGGTATCAGTTGGGACCAGGTCCGCACCTGCTCTGGTGGTTGCTAAGTGTCTTAATATAGCCTGCTGCGAAGACTCCATTTATGAGGCTCCTAATCAGCCATCAAAGACACCTGGGGTTCAGTGACGCACATATACGTTTGGCATCATCAGACATTTAGATTGTAGTGCCAGCTCTGTCAAGATAAAATAAAATACAGGTTGAAGCCAGGCACCCATGGTTCATGCCTATCATCCTAGCTACTTAGGAGCCTGAGATCTGAGGATCACAGTTTGAAGCCAGCCCTGGCAGAAAAATTCATGAAATTCTTATCTCTAATTAATATCACACACACACACACACACGTGCGTGCGCGCGCACACACACACACACACACACACAGAAGTAGAACTATGGCTCAAGGGGTGGAGCCCTAGCCTTGAGCAAAAGAAGCTCAGGAACAGTGCGCAGGCTCTGAGTTCAAGCCCCACAACCAGCACAAAACAAAACAAAATAGAATACAGGTGGAACATTCCTACTCCGAAACTCTCAAATCTAATATGCTCCCAAATTCAAACAGTTTTGAGTATTGACATGAAACTGCAGGGGAAAATTCCATACCTGACTTCCTGCATTTGGCCAAAGCCAAACACAGGAGCACTGAAAATGCTGCATAAAATTATATTCAGGCTAGGTGCCAGTGGCTCACGCATGTAATCCTAGCTACTCAGAAGTCGGAGATCTGAAGATCTAGGTTCAAATCCAGCCTGTTCAGGAAAGTCTGTGAGATTCTTATCTCCAATTAACCACCAGAAAACTGGAAGTGTCACTGTGGTACAGACATGAGCCACGGTGTCCCTGTCTTCTAAGTGTCTGTAGATTTATTTGCAGGCCAAGGTAGAGTGAGGGAGGGTTCAGGAAGTCAGCCAAGCCAGACCTTATTCCTGACCTCAAAGAGTTTTCAAGATATTTCAATATAAATAATTTGTACTCAAAATACAATGAATGCTTACCAACAATAATGTGCTCAAAGTATAGAAAGAGGAAAGGAGCTGGGAAGTGAACTTGATCAGGCTCTTGAAAAAGAATAAATATTTCTTTTTGTTTTCTTTCCTTGGTTGACCTATTTCATACATATTTTAATTCTATGATGCTGCTAGACATATATATATATATATATATATATATATATATATATATATATATATATATATATATATATATATATATATATATATATATATAGTCCTCCCTACAATCCTGGCTCTGTTCTTATTCCCATTTCCCAGATGGAGAAATTGATGCAAGGGTGATTGAGTAACCACACCCAAAGTCATTCTCTCCATCACCTGTAAATTTTATGCCTTAGGCCATTAACAACCTACCTATGCTTTGCTTTATTGCCTCCATAAGTATTTTTTTGCTCCATTTAGCATCCTTTTTCTTTTCCTTAAATATTTCTGCTGCTTAATGAAAAGGACGATTTTTGTCTTTCCTTTTGACATTAATTGCAGTATTTTCCGGGTAATCATAGAAGGCTTGACTTGGGAAATTCAAGCCCATAGGAAGACCCCTGGAGCTGGCACAACTAGCCCTACACTAGCAAATATGTTTTAAATGTGTGCTCCACTGCTACCAACTCCTGCTGAACCAAGGATGTCCCAGAGAGCAAACACCACCCTAGCAAGTCCTTTCAGACCTTCCTGCACTAGACACTCAGGATTGAAATGATAATGCAGACATACTGAGCACCCATGGTACTGGGCAGAATGTATTGCTACTGAGTCTCAAAGTAGGAGTGAAAACCTGGCTTTGCCAGTTACCATCTCTGTGTTATTATAATTTCTCTGGATCTTGTTTATCCCACCATGAACATCTTTCTGACTTTTCTGGTGTGTGTGTGTGTGTGTGTGTGTGTGTGTGTGTGTGTGTTGAATAAAAGGTCATTTGCAAAATTCTTCTCATGATGGCTGCACAGTTACAGAGTCTGCAATTTGATTTGAATGGGGAAAACACAACATGGGACACTTGAAAGGAATCAAAAGCAAAGAGCAACTGGAAGAGGGAAGAGGGCAATGTCCAAAAAGAAATGTACTCATTACCTGACTTATGAAACAGTAACCCTTTTGTACATCACCTTTATAATAGGTTTTTCTACACGCTAAATTAAAAGAGCTCTGAATTGAAGGCCTTACGAAAAACTAGGTCATGCCCTTTGACTTTGTTTCCCCATATGACCCAAGGAAGCATGGTTTTACTGTGTTCATTCCCGTGGAAGTTTCAGAGGAGGAGAAGTTGGACCTCTTGGTGTCTTCTGTGCATTGTCCCCCCCCCCATCCCAAGCCACACCCACAACTCCACCCTGGCATAAACCTCACCCCACATCTAGTTGCATGTCCTTTTCTGAGAGCCTGAGGGCCTGGCACCCAGTTCCATCTCCCGGAGAGGCCATGCCAGTTTCCCTGTACCACACCCTGTCCCAGCTTCACACTCTGCTTTAGATTGCCCTTAGGAAACTTTCTTTGACCCCTGGGATATTTAGGAGTGTGGTGTTAACTCCCAAGCATTTCTGGATTTCCCAGATCTTTCTGGTATATAGTTGCATTTAATCCCATTGTGACCTTGTTTTATGTGATTCTTCTTATTTTGATTTTGGTAAAATGTGCTTTCTTAGCTCAGAGTACAACTAACTGGTATGATCGAATGTTCCATGTGCAACTGAGAGGAATATGGGTTCTGCTGCCGCTAGGTGGGGTGGTTCACAGATGTCAATTTATCAAGTCTGGATAATGTTTAGCTCATCAATACCCTGATTTCTCTTCTACCTACTTGTTCTATCAGTTGCTGAGAGAGATGTTTTGAAGTCTTCCATTATAATTCTATATTTATCTCTTCATTTACTTCCTTTACTTCCATCAGTTTTTGTCTTACCTGTTTTGAAGCTCTATTGTTAGATACATACACATGTTCTTAGAAATTTGACTCACTTATCACATGTAGTCTGTAAAGTCTCTAAATTGATTTTCTTTTTTTGGAGACAGGATTTTGCTATAGAGTCCAGGCTGGTCTCAAACTGGTGATCCTCCTGCCTCAGCCTCCTGAGTCCTGGGGTTATAGGCATTTTAGCATCATGCTTGCCTAGTTTTGAAAATCTTTGCTATTTTGAAATCCACATAGTTTGAAAATGATAGAGCCATTTGAGCTTTCTTTTAATTTTTCATGTCATAGCTTCTCTATGCTTTTACTTTTAATCCAATACTTTACATTTAAAGTGAGTGTTGGTAGACAAAATTGGGTCTTATTATTTTAGCCAACCAACAATCTCTGTTTTTTAATTGGTACATTTAGATCATTCACATACAGATTGATTTCATTGCATCAATTTCTTCCATCTGAGTACATTCTATGAATCATACATTTCTTGATCTCTATCCCTCTCCCTTTCTATTCATTGTAATTTTCTTGATTTTCATCCTTCTCCCCTCTGCCTTGCATGGGTTTAATTGAGCATTTTTATCATTCCATTTCATCCCTTCCATTGACCCTATTCGAAAAACACTTTAAGCAGCCAGCTAGAAATCTTACATATTTTTCAATGAGGAGACATTTGACCCTTTACAGATCCTAAAGATAGAATCAGGCTGTGTAGTTTTGTTTTTTGTTGAGAAAGACAAGGTATTTTGTTTAAAAACACCTGAATTACAATAGGTTGAAGAGTAACATAGCATTTACATGTAAATAGATATTTTAATAAAATAAAAAGAAAAGGAAATGAAATTTTAAAATGGTCAACTTGATGATCCAAAAATAATAATAAAAGGAAGAGCCAGCTATTACAGAATTTTGCTCATTGGGGAAATTCTAGAGAGATTTTTCCCTTTGGGAAAAGTCATTCTCATTTTGGAATTACAATTCTTTTGAGGATCTGATGAATCCTACCCTAGAAAAACACATGTGGCTTATCTACCCACACCAAATTTCATTTATGTGAAGGAATTCGCTGATGTCCTTAACAGTGTTCAGAGTCAGCACTCCAGCCCTAGAGTTGACAGTGTCTGCTGCCTCAAGCATTATGATATCACATATATGAGGAACAAATAGTAATTAATCAGCAAAAAGCCCAAAGTAGAGCCATGGTTCAAGTGGTATGAGCACACAAGAATGTGTGGATCTGAATTCAAGCCCTAGTACTGGCACAAAAATGGCAGGGATGTTTATATTAACTGAATTGAATGGACCCAGGCAGGGGTAAACAATCAGTGTGAGATTGGGCTGAGATAATCTCCAGTGCAGAAACTCACTTCAGCAGGTGAGAAACTACCTGAAGTCTACTTGGGTCCTTGTCAGATCCTTTCTGAGATTTGCTGTATAACTTATACTGGGAAGGTGGCTCAGTGGTAGAGCTCTTGCCTTGCATGCCTGAGGCCCTGGGTTCGATTCCTCAGCACCATATAAGCAAAAAGAAAAAAAAAGCCTGAAGTGGCACTGTGGCTCAAGTGGTAGAGTGCTAGTCTTGAGCTGAAGAGCTGAGGGACAGCGCCCAGGCCCAGAGTTCAGGCCCCATGACCGGACACAAGAAGAAAAAAAAAGAAATTGGAATCTTATTGTTTCTGTTTTAGGGGTAGTGAGATTTGGACTCAAGACCTTATGCTTGTTAGGCAGGTTGTTCTACCACTTGAATTTTTGTTTATATTTCAAGTTGAGTTTTCCCCTTTTTTTTTAATTGTGAAAATACCATACAGAGGGGTTACAATTACATGAGCAAGATAATGAGTACATTTCTTATCAAGCATTGTTGCCTCCTCCTTTGTTTCCCCTTCTCTTCCCAACCCCCCCATCTCCCCACCCCCCACCCCCCACCCCCACACCCCCTCTCCCTACCCCCAGTGCAAAAGTTGTAAAAAGTTCATTTTTTGACATAACGATTTGTACATCTCATTGTTGCAACGGGTCCGCCTGTATCCCTATTTAAACAATTTGTTTCTTCCCTTCCCCTCCACAAATTATACTAATATCAGATAAAACAGGGGTTATACCATGGGGACGGTCATACAAAGTAACAAAGAAATATGTTAGAAACAATAGCAAGAAAGAAAAAATATTTGGGATTGCATGAAATTGCAGAGCTTCTGCATGGCAAAGGACATAGCTAGTCAGATCAATAGAAAGCCCACGCATTGGGAGAAGATCTTCACTAGCCATACAATGGACAAGGGTCTCATATCTAAAATATACCTGGAACTCAAAAAATTAAATCCCCCAACAATAAATCTTCAAAGAAACAACTGCCCAATAAATAAGTGGGCTAAAGACTTAAAGAGAAACTTCTCTGAAGAGGAAAGAAGGATGGCTAATAGACACATGAAGAAATGTTCAACCTCCCTAGCCATAAAAGAAATGCAAATCAAAACAACATTGAGATACCACCTCACCCCAGGTAGAATGGCTATAATCAAGAACTCTAATAACAACAGATGCTGGAGGGGATGGGGACAGAAGGGAACCCTACTGTATTGTTGGGGGGAGTGTAAACTTGTTCAACCACTTTGGAAAGTAGTATGAAGGTTCCTCAAAAGAGTCCACATAGAGCTCCCCTACGACCCAGCAATCCCACTTTTGGGCATTTACCCAAGACCATACTAAAGCTACCAGCACAACTATGTTTATTGCTGCATTATTTACCATAGTTAAGATATGGAACCAACCCAGATGCCCCTCAGTAGATGAATGGATCAAGAAAATGTAGTATATATATACACAATGGAATTCTATGCCTCCATCAGAAAGAATGACATTGCCCCATTTATTAGGAAATGGAAAGACCTGGAAAAAATTATATTACGTGAAGTAAGCCAGGCCCAAAGAAACATAGGTCCCATGTTTTCCCTTATTTGCAATAACTGGTATATGTCTGAGTCAAGCAGAAAAGGTCAGGTAAGTTGATGTTAGGGAAACCCTAAGATATGTATTCAAATGTTTTTTTTCTAACACATTTATAAGATTATTTCTTTGTTGCTTTGTATGTCCCTCCCCCCACGATATAACCCCTGCTTTCACTGTATTTGGTGTCGGTATAATTTGTGGAGGGGAAGGGAAAAAACAAATCGTTTAACTAGGGATACAAGTGGACCCATTGCAACAATGAGATATACAAGTCGTTATGTTGAAAACGAACTTTACAACTTTGGTGGACGGGGAGGAAGTTTAGGTGGGGGGGTATGGGGAGAATGGGAAGGGATGGGAAAGGGAAACAAAGGAGGAGGCTACAATGCTTGATAAGAAATGTACTCATTATCTTGCCCATGTGATTGTAACCCCTCTATACAGTATTTTCACAATAAAAAAAATAAAGAAAGAATGACATTGCCCCATTTGTTAGGAAATAGAAGGACTTGGAAAAAATTATATTAAGTGAAGTAAGCCACGCCCAAAGAAACATAGATCCCATGGTTTCCCTTAATTGCAATAACTAGTATATGTCTGAAACAAGCAAAAACGGTCAGATAAATTGATGTTAGGTGAATTAAGTCTTCTTTTTATGCCCAGGCCAGCCTGAACATCTTACTGTTTACATTTCCTGTTAAGCTAGGAAGACAGGAGTGTACCACCACACTCAGCCTTTTTATTGATTGAGATGAGGCCTCCCAACTTTTTGCCTAAGCTAACCTTGTACCTCAGTCCTATCAATCCATCTCCCAAGCAGCTAGATTATAGCCATGAGCCACTTCACTAGGTGTAAAATCAGCATTATCATCATTATTAAGTTTCCATATCCTTCAATAAAATGTATTATATAAATAGTACCTTTCACTTTATTTTACAGGCATATAGATATACCTATTTCTGATGAAAAGACTTCCCAATGTCCTACTTAAAAATAGTTCACAAAAACTTTATTTCTTGGGATGTGTAGAAGGAGTCCTAAAGATAAACAAGGGCACTGAGTTTTCCACATTTTCGTCTTTGAAATAATCAGAATATCAGGATTTGGGCATTCCTAAGGGAACATTCTCAGGTATTCTGACCTGAAAGTTTGAATTCATCTTTATTCTTTGTAATAGGTTATACTCTGAAAAAGATAGGTTTCTTTCCTCTTGATAAACAACGATGCTTTTTCCTGTGCTCCCAAAGAAACTAAAATTAACCGAGATCAATTTCAATGACTTCCTTAGGTCTATGTGAGACTCACGAAAAATATCCTCAAATACCAGCTCACAGAGCTCATATATTCACCTTTTCTCCCGTCTGTCCCCAGCATCTTCTCCACGAACAAAAGCCTTTTCTCAATTGCTTGGCAATATTCAGAAGACTTATCTGTTCTTAGTGATAACAAATAAAAAAGCTTCATTTGTCACCCTCACACAAGCTGTGCTGAAGCTCCAGGACTCCATGTTGTAGTGTTGCAGTAGTGCAATAACACACCCAGCTCACTGCCCATTGAGTACAATGAGCTGCTTTGGCAGGTGAGCCCATCCCAGTGTTAGCCAGTGATACTGTTCACCACTGACAACCATTACAAGTTGGATCTGTGAACATCCCCCTGAAGCCCATTATTGGAAAGGCATAGTCCTCCACTTGGCACTGTGGGGAGAGGCAGTGGAAGCTTGAGGAGGTGGGGCCCCGCTTGAAAGTTTTAGGTCACTGAGGATTTATCCTTGAAGGGGATTGTGAGACTTTCCTTTCCTGCTCCCATCCTCTTTGGAAATCCAGCCAGGTGGTGACAAGTGTCACCACATACTCCCAAGAACAATGGGCCAGCCAGGTGTGATGACTCACCATTGGCATCCTAGCTACTCAGGAGGCTGAGCTCTGAGGATCATAATTAGAAGCAGTCTGGGAAGACAATCCCCAAGTGAATTTTCTCTCCCATTAGCCAGCAAAAAATGTCAGAAAAGGAGCTGTGGCTCAAGGGCTCAAGGGGTAGAGTGCTAGCCTTGAGTGAAAAAGCCAAGCAAGAGTGGGAATGCTCTGAGTTCAAGCCGTAGTACTGGCACACACACACAAAATGATGGGGTCAACCCACTATGGACTAGAACCTACAAAACAGAGTCTTTTTAATTCGGTTATTTCATGTATTATGTTATAGTAATGGAAAGTAGTCTAACACAACCATTGGGCAAGTCACTTGCAGCAAGTTCAAGCAAGTCATGCTTTGCCCAAAGTGTGATCACAGAGGCCCTGAATTCCAACAGAGAGGCAGGAAAATGGAGGAAGACAAATTTAGGGAGACAATTTGAAGATAATCTTTAGTGGGGATGAAAGAACCCTAATGGGTTCGGTCAAGAACAAGAGTCAGGAAAGGAAAGTTCAGTCATTTTCTACCCTCTTGTAGTTTGGATTAAAGAAGGGTTTGTTAATCATCTTCTTGACTATTCAAGATCCTCACAAATTAAAAGTCTTTACCAGAGAAAAGTTAGAAATTGTGTGTTTGTATGTGTGTGTGTGTGTGTGTGTGTGTGTGTGTGTGTTGGTACTGGAGTTTGAACTCAGAGCCTCGCATTCTCACTTAGCTTTTTTGCTTAAGGCTGGCTTTCTAATTGAATTACATCTCCACTTCTGACTTTTTACTGGTTAACTGGAGAGAAGAGTCTCACAGACTGGACCCTGGGCTGGCTTGGAACTGCAATCCTCAGATCTTAGCCTCCTAAGTAGCTAGGATTACAGGTGTGAGCCACCAGCTCCTGACTGAATTTTGTTATTTATTTCATGTCTTCTAGGCTTGTGTGTCCTAATCAGAAGGCTAGGCTCATTTCACTATAAATACACACACCTGTATTTTATTCTAATCATTTCACTGTTTAGCTTTTAAATGTTTTAATATCTGCTTCATTTTTAATTTAGTTTGTGAAATTTTTATGGAAAACTTTATCTTCTTTCATTTTGTTTCAATGTAAATTCCATGCATTTTACACTCGGATCAGCCAATCATCTCCAAGAATTTCCTGAAGACTTACAAAGGAAATATAAGACAGTGGTTGAGCTCAAAGAACTTACACTATTGTCAGGGAAAGAACTAACACCTGAGACATTTCTAGAACCAGACAGCATATAATCAAGTACCAAATATGAATGTTTTACTGGAGCTGCGTCAAAGCTCAGAGGATAAAGAGGTCTACCTGTGCTGCAGATGTTAAGGCAGGCATTGTGGACAGGTGGGAAGTTAAGTCACATATGTGTTTTCCTACATACTAAAGTAGAAAATAGAAAGCTACAGTGTGTGTGTGTGTGTGTGTGTGTGTGTGTGTGTGTGTGTGTGTGTGTGTGTGTGTGTGTGTGTGTACACAGGTGGACAACCAGGTTTTATAATGTAATCCATCTATTGGGAAAATGTTCCTGACACCCACTATAATACAGGATTTAGCCACTTCCAAATTTGAAACAGGGTTTTAAGGCAGAATATGTGGCAGAGGTGTGAGGGGGGTGGTAAGATGGGGAGAAAGCGTCTGCCTGAGTCTTCTTACCTTCTGCTTATTCACAGGTATGTGCTGGACCCTTCCTCCGCTCCATGGAACACCTCTGGGATTTCACTTCCCCTTATTCTGCCAAATTTTACCAGGTCTCCTTTGAGGACCTCCTGTCAGAAACAGGTTGCTGCCTTCCTTCTCTTATGACTTAAAAAAAAACCTACCATCTCTACCTCTTAACGACGTAAGGGATCAGTAACAGCTCGGGACATCATTTCAAAAGTCTGATACAGTTGAGCAGGGCACCTGTGGTTCATACCTATAATCCTAGCTACTTGGGAGGATGAGGATGAGAGGATCAAAATTTGAGGCCAGAAAAGGCAGAAAAGTTTAAGAGATTCCTCTCTTTTTCAATGAAGAGCTGGATATGTCCCTCCCGCCCCCGATCTTGTGCTGTTATCAGTGTCATACTATAGTCATTGGAATTATAATACAAGTTATAATAACTACATCAGCACCAATGGCTAACATACTAAGTGGAAGAACAGATAATAACCAAGTCTCAAAGCTGCCTCCTGTGAAGGGAAGATGAGTTCCAAGCCTTTTCTCTACATCTTTTTTGTGCCACTACTAGGGCTTGAACTCAGCACCTCATATTCTTGGGGGGGGGGTTGCTCTACCATTTGAGCCACACCTCCAGTTCCAGCTTTTTGCTGGTTTACTGGAGATAAGAATCTCTCAGATTTGTTTTACCAAGCTAGCTTTGAGTCCTGATCCTTAGATCTTAGTCTCCTAAGTAGCCAGTATTACAGGTGTGAGCTACCAGCATCTTTTGTCCTTTCTGGAAGACAGGACTTGCCTCTGCAGGATCTGCTAATGAGAGAATATAAGATGTCTCACAGCTGTCATTGCCCACTGCAAAGCCTTCTGATGGTGTGAGCATCAGGAGTTAGTGCAGACTTTGAATAGACCAACATAGCACTCTACAGCCAGGGGACTATTACACTTGGCCAATATCTTTCATGAACGCTTTCTTCTCTGACATTGTCTTACTTCTTTTACCTTTATTTTCACTTTACTCACAATTTCTTCTATCTATTTTATAAACTGTTAAATGACTTAGGAAATAAGATCATATAAATATATGCACCCAGAGTCAAATTTCCACACCTCTGAAATCGGTGTTGATTTTCTTGCAGATACAGAGTTCTAAGTTAAAGGCCTATGTAATTGTTTTGATGATAATGATGATGATGTAGTTGTATGATGAGGTTACAATGGTTTCTTGGTATGGTATTTGAGGACTTTATTGATAGGATCAAATTAGGACACATCTTCATAGTGGCATCTTCATTGAGCCAATTGTTATTTCTTACTTCATTTTTTTTTTTGGCGGGGGGGGTCGGGGGGGGGGGGAGTCTGGTCTTGGGGCCTGAACTCTGGGCCTGGGCGCTATCCCTCAGCTCTTCAGCTCAAGGCTAGCACTCTACCACTTGAGCCACAGCACCACTTTCGGCTTTTTTCTTTTTGCTTATGTGGCGCTGAGGAATCAAACCCAGGGCATCATGCATGCAAGGCAAGCACGCTACCACTGAGCCACCTTCCCAGCCCCTACTTACTTCACTTCTTAGCAGAAAGATACAGTCATTTCTAAGAAATCTCATAGAATCTGGTTAAGGGGGGGAGGAAATACACACAATCTCTTTTATCTCATATGTTTAATATGGACTGCTGAAAATAATAATCATTGCTTAAGTTACCTGTCAGGTTATCACTCCAGATGTGTTTATTTCTAGATATTAAACACAGATTCATGAGCGCATACACACACATGCATACAGAAAGTAAAAGAGATAGAAAACGAAAGAGACAGAGAAACAGAAATGGAGACAGAGAATCATAGAAAATATATTACAGGATCACAGTATGTAAGTCATAGTTAAGTGTTTTTTTAAGTGAATCTACAAGGGAAAACAAAATATTTTAAAGAGTAACAATATTGTAGAAACTATGTAAATAAAATTAAATAGTCTAGGTGCCAATGACTCTCACCTGTAACCCTAGCTATTCAGGAGGCTGAGATCTGAGGATCTGGGCTCTAAGCCATTCTGGGTAAGAAAGTACATGAGACCCTGATCTCCAATTAACCACCAAAAAACCAGAAGTGGAGCTGTGACTCAAAGTGGTAAAGCACCAGCCTTGAGCAAAAACACTCAGGGACAATGCCCAGGCCCTGAGCTCAAGCCCCATGACCAACAAAATAAAGTAAATTATGAAGACAATATTTTCCCAGCTTCATCAAACCCACTACTCACTGGGTGCTGCTTGGCTGAAGTAGAACCATGGTTTATGGCAGCAGATGATGCGGTCGCAGGCTGGGCTGTCATTGAGCATGTGAACCAGAGCCCCAGAGAGTCCAGGATGTAGCTGAGTCACCACCGCCTATGCTACGCCAGAACAGCAATGAATGCACTTACAGGGATGTCTCTTCCCGGCCCAGTAACAAGATATTCAGGGGAAATGTGAACCAAGAAAGCACTACAGACTCTCCCTTCAACACTGCCACTCCAACTCAGTTTTTATCTTTCCATCCTTCTTTCCCTCCCTCTGAGTCCTTAGAGCTGAGGCTCAGATTCAGTTTTGAGCTAATAGGGAGAGGGGAGGCAGGAGGTTAAACCAAACTGTTAACTGTGTCTCTTCAAAACTGACATTTAATACAGGGTGTAAATCACTAGCGGGGTCTGTTAGTCCCTCGGGAATGCAATTACATAGGGTCAAATAAAACATGAAAGAAACCAACAGGTTTGAAAATGTAGTATGTTCTCAAAAGTAAGCAAGAAGGAATGTGAAGCAGTCCAAAAATGCTAACACTCCCTGCTGTCCTATAGGAGAGGATTAGTCGAGGTGTGCCCTTGATGATTATGTGGGAATAAGAGCTCATCCTTCTCACTGGACCCAGCTTTGGGATTTATAGCCATCCCCACATGTATTTAAAGAAGGTACTGCCATCCAGACCATTATCATCCCACCCCTTACCAGCCCTACCCTCCACTCAACACTTTCCTAAAGCGTTTATTCACTGAGCAGAATAAACACCGAGATTTTATTTCATTCAAACTTAATCCCCAACCCCAGCAGAATCCTTGTTCTGTGACCTTGAAAATTAAAATTAAAAATTTACTGTTAGAATTCTGCTAAAAGTCTTTTCTATATGTATGGATACTCATCAATTGTATGGTATTAATTTATCCCATTAAGGTGGGGCAGATAGCGGGGTTACATTTGCATTTGTTTAGAAGTTTGACATGTTTTGAACAATTCGTTGCCTTCCAAGCTTAGGTTGAATCTTTGTTTGTTTGTTTGTGACAGGGTTGATCAGCCAGCCCCCAGTTTCCCTGGGACATTTTGGGTTTGGAAAGTAGAAGTCCTGCATCTCAGGAGAGCCCTCAGCTACCAGCAAGCAAAGATGGTTAGCTCCCCTACTATACATAAAGATGGCTTCACACACACAGTCTGTGAGCTTGCAACCCAGCATGTGTACAAGGAAGTATGAACACACAACAGTTTGTGGAATCTGAATCAAACCAAGAGAACTTGTTTATGACCAATTGTTTGCTGTTTGGTTAGGGAACAAGGTAATGCTCTGTTGCCTCAAATTCTTGGGCTCAATGAATCTTCCTAACTCAGCATCCCTAGTAGCTGGGACTACAGGTGCACACCACCCTACCTGACTTAATCATTTTGTTAAATGGCCCAACATGGCAGGAACTATGTGTGAATCATGTAAAGAAAAGAAATAGCTGAGAAGGTGCACTAGGATTAAAACTAAATTAATTGCTGCTGGGCGCCGGTGGCTCATACCTGTAATCCTAGCTACTCAGGAGGCTGAGATATGAGGATCACAATTCAAAGCCAGCCCAGACAAGAAAGTCTATGAGACTCTTATCTCCAATTAACCACCAAAAATTCAGAAATAGAGCTGTAGCTCAAGCAATAGAGCACTAGCCTTGAGCAAAAAAACCCAAAGATAGTACCCAAATCTTGAGTTCAAGCCCTAGGATCAACACACACGCATGCGTGCTTATGCACACACACACACACACACACACACACACACACACACACACACACACACACACACACACACACACACACACAATGAAAGGATTCCAATGAGTAGGTTGTCTAGATTCAGATTGTTGTATAATCACATTTTAAAAAATAAGGTAGTTCTCAGTTTTCCAAGAAAAATAGCTTCAGTTGAGTGGTGATCAAAACTTGATTTTTTTCTTAGCTTGCATACAAATGAACCCAACCAGGAAGTCAGCTTCTCCAAAGGGTATAGATTTTATTTACTTGGGTGTAGTTGGCTGAATTTTGGGAGCCCAATCCCATGCCTCCTTCTCTATACCCAGGACCAAACTTTGGTGGCCAATGGCTGGTCTTTGTGAATCCTGCTTCCAGGAGCCACTGAAGAGATTGAACCAGACCACCTCCTCACATCAATAGGTATCATGGTATATATCAGTAGGCACACTATTGCTCAAGTTCCCTCCCATATCAGTGAACTTGGCATGAAGATCTTTCTGGCAACCTTTGTAATTCCATTGACTGCAGCTCAGGAGAGACACCATTTGGAGGGTTTTCTTGTCGTGGTTTTTGCTGCTGTGGCTTGTTTGTTTGTGGAATAGGGTCTTGCTAAGTTGCCTGGGCTGGCCTCAAACTAATATATAGCCCCAGGCTGGCCTTGAACTCAAAGTCTTCCTGTTTCCATCTCCCAAGTACTGGGTTTCTGGGTGTGTATCACCACACCATTTGAGTGGCAAGCTGAGTTATAAAAATCGTAAGGCTCAGTTCAGCTCCTGGAAGCAGTGTCATTCTGAGGAGTCTGAAAACCAGAGGAAAACTAAATCCCTAAGAACTAATTTCTCTAAGGCCTTTGGCTAACCCTTTGACTTCTAACAGTGTAGCAGGAATTATCTCTATTCCAGGAGAATTTATGTTCTGTCTTTGGGGGCTGTTTTCTTTATTCTGATTAAAGAAGCCATGTTGATACACCCACCAGAAAATAACATGAAGTAAAGCAAAAGTGCTTAAATAAAGCTTCTGTACATGCCTCAAAATAGGAACATGTCTGTCTCTATCAGGAATACCAGAAGCGTCAGTCTGTAAATTTGGTCAAAGGTAAGAAACTGTTGGTAGATAGCTAGGAGACAAGGACTAGGACTAGAGAAAGAGATACAGAAGAGAAGAAAGGTGCTTCCCTGCTAGGTTCAATAAGCAATAAATAAGTAAAATATCCTATAACAAATATGTAATATAATAAATATAAAGTCTATAGTATACTATGTGTTTATATATGTTAAATATATATGATATTCATATATTTTATAACATTTATAGTATAAAATATATAATTATAAAATACAGTTTATTATATATAATAATGTATTTTATACATTATTATATAAGATATATGTTATAATAATATATAATATTGTATATAGTAATATATATTATTATATATAACATGTATATACATTATTATGTAATATAGTATATATTAGATATAATATAGTAAATTATATATTATAATACATAATACACTATGATACATTATACTATACTATATTATCTATAGTATAGTATGAACTATATATAGTATATAGATATAATGTATTATATATACTATATTATATATTATATACACATATATATACAATATATTTTATATAATATATAATATTGTATATAATAATATACAATATACCTTATTATATAATATAGTATATATTATATACTTTGATATAATATAGTAAATTATAGATATTATACTATATAATACAGTAGATAGGTTATACTATACCATTTTATATAATGTATAGTATAGATTATATATAGTATATAGATATAATGTAGTATATATACTATACGCTATATTATATACACATATTGTATATTGTGTATTATATATATTTATACATGTATATTATATATTAGACATATTATGTATACTTATTATATAATAATATTATGATTACTATTATTTTGAGAGGGTGCTGGAACTGGGGCTGGATATCAGGGCCCCTCAAGCTCGCTTGGCTTTCTTTATTCAAAGCTGACACTTTACCACTTGAACCATACCTCTACTTCTGCCTTTTTGCTACTGATTAACTGGAGATAAGTGTCTCCTGGATTTTTCTGCCCTGACTGGCTTTAAACCTCAATCCTCAGATCTCAGCCTACTGAGTAGATAGGATTAGAAATAGGAGCCATCAGAGCCTCACACTTTTGTTATCTTTTTTGGTTGTTGTTTTGTCGGTTGTGGGGCCTGAACTCAGGGCCTGGATGCTGTCCCTCAGTTCTTTAGCTCAAGGCTAGCACTCTACCACTTGAGCCACAGCACTACTTCCAGCTTTTTCTGCATATGTGGTGCTGAGAAATAGAACCCAGGGCCTCATGCATGCAAGGCAAGCACTCTACCACTGAGCCACCTTCCCGGTCCTTCATTATGTTTTGAATAGGGCTTTGCTTTTTTTGCACAGACTAGCCTGGATTGTGTTCCCCCTATTTATGCTCCTCACGTAGCTGGGATCAGAAGTGTGTGCCACCATGCTTGCTTTTTATTGGTTATACCTAGAATGACCTTAGCCCACAAGTTTTTTTTAATCTCAGCCTTCCAAGTAGTGGGTTTAGAGGCATGAGTTCCTGCACCAGGGATCCAGATTCTTACAAGTTATGAGCTCTTGATAAGGACACTTCATCTCTATAAAGTTCAGTTTCTCATCTTTACCATGAGGGTAATTCTAGTTTCAACAGGAAGAAAGGAAATAATAGTGATAGGTAAAGCACCCAACCCATAGTAGATGCTTAGTAAGTTGTAGCAATTATTACCATGGTGATAGGTTTGGCAGAAGAAAGTGAGCCCAACAGTAGTCCTGTTGGCTACCAGCCACCAGGCTCTCTGTGTCTTGGCTACTGGGTTTCTTCTTGTACATCTCTAGGAACTCTGAGCTCTGAACCTCAGTCCTCCGCCCACACTCCCTCATTGGCTGCAGGCGAATCACTTATCTGTCTCTATTGCTTCATCTGGGAAGGGGAGGATAATAATATTTACCTTCCTCAGAGGAATGTTGGGAGAATTAATGAATACTTGCAGAGTACCTTCAGATCTATAGATGAAAGCCAGGGTAGAATTGCAAAGTATTATTATAAATATTAATGTTATTTTGACACATTTGCATGTATATATGCATGCATGTGCAAGCAAATTTGTACCTGACAGCATTGGAAGAAAGTGTGCGACCTTCAGGTAGAATTCAGTGAGAATCTCTGGGGGGCCTCAGGACCTTCATGACTATAGGATTTACAAATAATAAGAACAGCAGTGAGAATTTTCCCAGAATGGGAAGCAGTGAAGTGAATAGCTAGAGTAAACAAGCATAGCCTATGGTTACATCCTTTTTGGAAACTTCTTTGGCCAGTGCGATGTGGCTTGTAGCAGCCCTTAGGGGTTAAAGACTATGTAAGAGCTTCTTCAAAAGCAGTCATGTATAATTTCTTCTCCATTGTTTTTGCTTGCCAACTCAAGTAACCACTTTGAGTCTCAAAATGTTTCCTTCTCCCTTTCTTTTTTTTCTTTTGCCAGGTACTGGGGCTTGAACTCAGGGCCTGAGTGTTGTCTGTTAGCTTTTACCACTTGAACCACAACTCTAGTTCTGGCTTTTTGGAGAAAAGAGAGAGAAAAGTCTCATAGATTTTCCTGCCTGGGTGACTTTGAACCATGATTCTCCCAACTCAGTCTCCTGAGTAACCAGGAAGATAAGCAATGAGCCACTGGCGCCCAGAAGTATATTTCTACATGGATTGTATCCTCTTAAAAGACACAGGGATGAGATCAGACTGCAAAGAAATACTTCCTGTAAAGTTTCAGCTGGTCTCTCAGCCATGCCCTTGCCCACTCCCATATTCCAAATCAAATCCAAGTCACAGCCTTGCTGCTCAACAACTCCTCCCAAACAGGCCCCTGGTCCTCCCATTTGGCTCCCCACTTGGTAGTGTGAGGTAACATTCTTAACTATTCATGGTTAACTATTCAGCATGTCCCGCACAGCAGACTTACTCTGAGGCCTCTCTTCTCAGAAGTTACAGGAGGAAGTGAAAGTCCCTCCTGCCTTAGGACTGAACCTCTGGAGCCCGTTCCTTCCTTTGTGAAGATGTGGTCCCTTCCCTCTGATTCTGCAAGGGAATATAGTACACTGGCACAAACAAGATGTGTGTCTGGTCTCTACCATCAACTTTTGCACACTGGCAAGGAACAGCAAAACTTATTCCAGACCCAGATTTTCCTTTATGCTTGAGCCATCATAAATGCCCACAGACACCAAAGAAGCAAAGACTGGAAGCCTCATAAAAGAACATTCTGGAACCCTGGACACCTGGTGGGGAGGGGTACATTTTTGAGCTGGATGCCACATTGAAGAATCAGGTGACATGTGGGGAGATGGTAGTGGCTGCACACTAGTTTCCCTGTCTCCTTCCTCTGGCTAAGCAGATGTCCTGGTGTTCCACAACTTGTGTGATTAAGATATTGTCTCCAGAAGGCCGTGGAGACACTTTAGAAATCATTACCGTAGTGGGTTGGAGGCATGTGACAGTCCCTTCCCATGAATCTATTCTCACTCTATCAACCTTCAATGTCTGGAAACCACCAAACACTGGGCATCCAAAAAACAGTTGTTTGACATTGACACTAACAATTAGCACCTGCTTCATTCTGTCATCTTTTGATCACGGATGAATCTGTGGTTTTGAGCAGGCATGAGGCCTAGGTTGGAATTGAGTATGGGAAGCCAATGAAAAGGGTGAAAGATCTGTGATCTTTTGTTTTGATTTTGTGCCAATCCTGGGGCTTGAACTCAGGGCCCGGGAAGTAACCCTTAGCATTTTCACTCAAGGCGGGCAGTTATCACTTGAGCCGCATTTCCATGTCTGGCTTTTTTGGTGGTCAACTGGAGATAAGAATCTCATGGACTTTCCTGCTCAAGCTGGCTTTTAACCACAGTGTTCAAATCTCCGCCTTCTGAGGCAGGAGCCATGAGGGCCTGGCTATGTCTGTGGGCTAGATCCTGACGAAAGAAAGGTGAGAGGTGTGTGAATCCCTTGCTCTTGTTCACAGTTCTAATATTGTTAAATGGATGGACAGGGTGCCACTTGCTTCTTTTTCTGCTTCTCAACACCAGTCTGGAATTCTCCCTGGCCCCCTCATATCCCCCTCCCCCCCCAGCCCCGCCACACACACACATACATACCAGCTTTGTATTCACTCTTGCTTCCCTACCTCCTTCTCTGATGCTTTCCTTTTTCCTTCTCTATCTGATCAGGTCTTTCTCCCTGTCCATCCTCAGGTCACTCAGGGCCTCCTTCCCATCTTTCTCTGCTCAGGCACATTAGGCAATTTCATCTCATCCCACGGATTTGTTATCTGTAGACAGATGGCTGTTAGACCCCTAGAATTATCCTCTGTCTAGACGAGTTGTTTTTAGAGTGGAAACCCAGGCCAGGGGCATCAGCACCACCTGGGAACTTGTTGAAAATGCTAATTCCCAGGCTCCACCCAAACTTTCTTAATGAGGAATTTGGAGATGGGACCCAGCTACTGCGGAGCCCTGCAGGCTTGTGTTTGCTGTGGGTATATATGGCTTTGGCAAAACCAGCAAGACTCCCATGCTGGGGGCTCGGATCCCAGGGTGGGAGTCTGGATGTGGTGGAAACGTTAAGAGGAGGGGTCTGATAGCCTGCCATTAGGTCACTGGGGTTGCCTCCCCTAGAAGAGACTCCAGCCCTGTGAGAGCAGGTTGTTATAATAAAAGAGAGAAAGAGAGAGAGAGACAAAGAGAGAGTCAGAGAGAGACAGAGAGGAAGGAAGGAAGGAAGGAAGGAAGGAAGGAAGGAAGGAAGGAAGGAAGGAAGGAAGGAAGGAAGGAAAGAAGGAAGGAAGGAAGGAAGGGAGGAAGGAAGGAAGGAAGGGAGGAAGGAAGGAAGAAAGGAAGGGAGGGAGGGAGAGAGGGAGGAAAAAGGAAGGAAGGAAGGGAGGGAGGAAGGAAGGAACAAGCTTGTCTGGTGCCGGTAACTCAAGCCTGTAATCCTAGCTACTCAGGAGGCTGAGATCTAAGGATCGTGGTTTGAAGCTGGCCCAAGCAGAAAACTCTGTAGGATTCTTATCTTACAACACTAGTCTTGAGCAAAAAGGAGCTCAGGGATAGCACCCAAGCCCAGAGTTCAAGCACTGGGGCCAGCAAGAAGAAGAAAGAAGAAAGAAGAAAGAAGAAGAGGAGGAGGAGGAAGAGGAGGAGGAGGAGGAGGAGGAGGAGGAGGAGGAGGAGGAGGAGGAGGAGGAGGAGGAGGAGGAGGAGGAGGAGGAGGAGGAGGAGGAGGAAGAAGAAGAAGAAGAAGAAGAAGAAGAAGAAGAAGAAGAAGAAGAAGAAGAAGAAGAAGAAGAAGAAGAAGAAGAAGAAGAAGAAGAAGAAGAAGAAGAAGAAAGAAGAAGCAGCAGCAGCAGCAGCAGCAGCAGCAGCAGCAGCTGCCGCCACCAGGGCAGCCAAAGGGGGAGCTCACAGCAGTGGGACTATTACCGCCACGTGGGCTTGGACTTTCCAAACCATGAATTAGATGAACCTCTTTTCTTTATAAAGTACCCAACCATCAGTATTTTGTTACAGCAACAGAAAATGGACTAATACAACACTGAAGGGAAAGAACTGCTGCTCCAGGACTGGAGGCCAGGCTCTAGTGGCAGAGTGCTTATCTAGCAGGCCCAAGGTCCTCCACCAAGGAATGAGTGGAAAGAAGAAAGTGCCAAAGAATGTAGTCTTATTTCTACCTCTACTTCTAGGTCTCACAGAAGGACCAAATTTAACACTTCTGAACTGCTTTAAATTCTTTCTCCCAATTTTTTTTAGCCCCCATCTAGTCTATTAGCATAGATTGTATACCAACAGGAAATCAGAGCCAATTCTGTGTTTTTGCATGGCTAGCCTATTCCCTGAGATATGATACCAGAAGAGGACTACATAGTTTTCTTTCCCTTTTCAACTGGACTGTGTCAAGTTTGTTCCTGTGTTAGCTTCCCTTTGTTTGGGTTTCATCATTGTTATGTTTTGCATATGGCTTGAATGTGAACCCCAAGGGTTTCTGTGCTGAAATGTAAGCTTCATTGTGAAGATGGATAAAGGGGAAACTTAATCGGACTGTGGTGTTTGGAGGTGAGGCCTTTGATTAGGATTAGTTGATCATCATTGAGTACTTGTGGGTTTATAAGAAGAGGAGGAAAATGAGAAGACTCTTTCTCTCCCCTCTCTATCCCTATCTTCCCTCTCTTTATTCCCTTTCTCCCCACTCCCTCCCCTTCTCTCCACTCCTCCCTCTCTGTTTTTGGCCATGTGATGCCCTACAAGAAAGTCACCACCAGATGCAGAGGCTCAACCTTGGATATCCAGAGATATGAGCCAAAACATACACCTGTTTTCTTTATAAAGGTACTAGATTCAGGAATTTCATTAAAGAGAAATGAACAAGTGCAGTCACTGTTGACAAAATGATGAGGTAGAAAATGAAATTTCCATTCCTATTAACCAAGGTTCACTAATAAGATGTTTATAAATGCATACACAAACATTTCCCTGTGTATGGTTTTGACTTAGAACATTTCAACTTCAGGATGACGCAAGAGCAAAAAACATTCCATAGAGAGCATACTTTACACATTGTATTTAGACCTTTTCCTGGGTTGAGCAGTGCTGTGGGCAGCAGCGGGGAGCTACTGCTTAGAGTTAGCCAAGTGATCACAACCCATTCCAGTGCACTGTGCTTGGTAGGTTAAGTGAATAAAAGGCATTTTCAATTTAACACTATTTTCAGCTTACTGGGGATGTATTCAGACATGACCCCATGGTAGGACAGAGAGCATCTATCTACTTACCAGTACACACATAGACTCACAGACAGGTTTTTCCTGAGGAATTGATTCATAAGATTGTGTCTCAAGGTGAGCCAGCAAGCGGGAGACCCAGGAGACCCAATGACATGTCTGCAGTTAGCTGGCAGGCTAGGACTTAGGTGAAGCCAATGTTTCAGGACAAGTATAAAGGCAAAAAGCATGAGGTGTCTATTCAAGGGCAGTGGGTCTGAAGATTTCCCTCTCACTATGGGGACGTCAACCTTTGTTCTTTTCAGGCTGGGAACCCATTGGATGGAACTCACCTTCATTGGGTGGGAGAGAGGGAAGGGCAATCTGCTTTAACAGTTAACTCAATCAGATATTAATCCTACCCAGAAACACCCTTTACAGCTACACCAGAATAATGTTTAACCAGATGTGTAGGTATACCATGGCCCGATCAAATTGGCCATTAACCATCTCACCATTCCACTGATAAAATGTGGGAAGATCAGAAAGCAGATTCAAATTCATGTTCTCTCACTTCAAAATTTTATACTCTAGGTGTTACTTTGGCATTAGTGTCATTCTACCTATAATCCCCACCCTGGGGATATGCTACAAAGAACACAAGGAAGATGCTGTTCTTCGTCTCTCTCTCTGCCTAGGAATGAATGTAGTGTTGTGTTTTGTTATTGGGTTTGCTGATTGTTTGGTTAGTTGGTTGATTAGTGATTGCTATAAAGCCCAGGCTGGATTTGAACTCAGGGTTCTCCTGCTTCAGGCTACTGAGTGCTGGGATTATCGGTGTGTATCACTGCACTGAGCTTCAGAATTGAATGCTTTGATCAAGGCTTATTCAACTGCAATTACAGAAGCATCTATTCCAAGCATATAAGGTGAACAGAAGTCACAGGAAAGGAGAGAGACAATGGTACTTCTGACTTCGGCTTCCTCATCACAGATGAAATGAGCTCTTGATTTTGTTCACTCCCTTGCTCATAAAAATGAAAGCTTTCAAATGACTCATCTCCTTATATATCTGACATATGAAAGGTGCTCAATCATTGTATAAAAGTCAATACACAAATCTAACTGCATATTATAATTTGGACATTTCTATCATTGTACTAAGATACAGTGGAAAGGAAACTGCAAAATAAGTTTGGGGCCAAGATGTAAACAATGTAAGATATAGAGAACTTGGTGTCTGATACCTGCGACACTAGCTACGCGAGAGGCAGAGATCTGATGATCAAGACTACAGGCCAGAGCCATTGCAGTACATTGAGCTCCATAGAGACAGCACAGGGGCAAGTGAGGGCCGGACGGGCACCGAGCGACTCTGTGCCTCGCAGAGGAAAAACTAAACACGGGCAGAGGAGATCCTAAGAAGCCGAGAGGCAGAATGTCATCATATGCATTCTTGGTGCACACTTGCTGGGAGCAACACAAGAAGAAGCACCTGGATGCTTCCGTCAACTTCTCAGAGTTTTCTAAGAAGGGTTCAGAGAGGTGGAAGACTATGTCTGCTAAAGAGAAAGGGAAATTTGAAGATATGGCCAAGGCAGACAAGGCCCATTATGGAAGAGAAATGAAAACCTACATCCCTCCTAAAGGGGAAACAAAAAAGAGGTTCAAGGATCCCAATGCACCCAAGAGGCCTCCTTTGGCCTTCTTCTTGTTCTGTTCTGAGTATCGCCCTAAAATCAAAGGGGAACATCCTGGCCTGTCTATTGGTGATGTAGAAAAAAAAACTGGGAGAGATGTGGAACAACACTGCTGCAGATGACAAGCAGCCTCATGAAAAGAAGGCTGCGAAGCTGAAGGAAAAATACGAAAAGGTTATTGCTGCCTACCGAGTTAAAGGAAAGCCTGATGCAGCAAAGAAAAGGAGTTGTGAAGGCTGAAAAGAGCAAGAAGAAGAAGGAAGAGGAGGAAGAGGAGGAAGATGAAGAGGAGGAAGAGGATGAGGAGGAAGATGAAGAGGATGAAGATGAATAAGTTGGTTCTAGCACCGTTTTTTTTTCCTGTCTATAAAGCATTTAACCCCCCTGTACACAACTCACTCCTTTTAAAGAAAAAAATTGAAATGTAAGGCTGTGTAGGATTTGTTTTTAAACTGTACAGTGTCTTTTTTTGTATAGTTAACACACTACCGAATGTGTCTTTAGATAGTGCTGTCCTGGTGGTATTTTCAATAGCCACTAACCTTGCTGGTACAGTATGAGGGATGTAAATTGGCATGGAAATTTAAAGCAGGTTCTTGTTGGTGCACAGCACAAATTATTTATATATGGGAATGGTAGTTTTTTCATCTTCAGTTGTCTGACGCAGCTTATACAAAATAATTGTTCTGTTAGCTGAATACCACTCTGTAATTGCAAAAAAAAAAGTTGCAGCTGTTTTGTTGACATTCTGAATGCTTCTAAGTAAAAACAATTTTTTTATTAAAAAAAAAAGATTACAGGCCAGCATGGGCCAACAAATCTGAGATGCTTATCTCCAATTAACCAGCACAAAGCTGGAAGCAGAGATGTGGCTCAAGTGGTAGGGTGCTAGCTTTGAGCAAAAAGCTAAGTGAGAGTACAAAACCCTGAGGTTAAGTGCCAGTTTTCACATACACACACACACACACACTACATATTGAAAACTTATTTCTCAACTCTGAATATGTTTACCCATCAGGGCTGCTCAAAGGAACAATCCCTGCCTATAGGTCTGACTCACTGGGCTTTGGATCTAGCATTTGAGCTCCTAAGAGGAGGCTTTTGAGGAAGTGTCTTGGGGCCCACTTTTATCTGTGACTCCCACTTCTAAGCCCTTCAGCCAGAAGGAGAGATCCAAAGGCATACCCCTAAGTCTAGTGAGAGGGCCAAAGTAGCCCTGGGAGAGCCTGATGTATGCTATCCTGGGTTGCAAGAGACCCAGAGAAGATAGGCAGCTGGCTAATGTGGCCAGTTGAGCAAAGCAATGACTCCATGCTCCTCCAGGAACAAATCAGTATTAGACAGTTCTCAGACTATATGAGACCCTTAGAACAATTTTGGCTTGGGATAATAAAAAGGGAACCCTGCCCTTTAAGTACACTGGTGTTGAAAGTCAGAGAAAAATGGGAGGGGAGGGGTGGAATATATTTGTCATCCCAGCTATGTGGAAGACATAAATAGGAGGATCAGGGTGTAGGCCTGGCCATCTAAGAATATGAAACCCTACCTAACATATAATTAAACATAACTAAAGCAAAAAGGGCTGGGGGCATGGTTCAAATGGAAGAGTACTTATATAAGTCCCTGAGTTCAAACCCCAGTAAATAAATAAATTTGAAGATGTGGGATTTAATTTTTGTTGCATCCATACCTACCAAAAAATTTTCTTATAAACATGATAATGAATTCATATTCTTTAGGGGAAAAAAGCAAGTATATCTGGTTTTTAAGCATTCTGACTTCTTATATAAATTTAAGAATTAAAACAAAGAGAAGAAAATACCTCTAGCTCAAAGACCAAGGTGTTTCTATAGGACTCTCTCTCTCTCTCTCTCTCTCTCTCTCTCTCTCTCTCTCTCTCTCTCTTTCCCTCTCTTCCCCCCCCCCAAAACCCTTGCGTGGGAAACTTATGTCTCTGGGGTGAAGATGTGATCTTAGGCAGGGGGCTGAGCAACAAACAACTTGGAATACATAAGGCTTGAAATTGCCTTCAAGTCTGGCCTTCTTTCCCATGTGGAAGAGTGGAAAATACAGGGAAAAAATGAGGTAGAGGACGTGTTTCCTCCACTCACAGCTGTGGATTTGATGCTGCCACAATCCAAGCAGGGTTTGAATGTCACCCCAAGGGTTGGTGCTAGAAGCTTAGTCCCCTAGGTGGTAATGGTATTGAACTGGTGGAATGTTTAAGGTATGGGGCCTAGTGCCACATGGTGATGTCACCCAAGGCTCTGCCTTGAGAGTGGATTGATGTAGTTCTTGAGGGACCCAGCTAGTTTCCAGGAGACTCCGTTGCTATAAAGGGAGTGATGGTACCTGTCATCTGTTGATGTAAATAAGAGCTCTCATCTGAGCCAAGAAGCCAACACCAGGCTCTTAGATCTCCTGAACTGTGAATGGAAGAAACATCTTTTCTTTATAAAGTAGCTAGGCTCTTGCAATTAGTTATAGCCCAGTCAACAAAGGCATATCTTTTCTATGTATGTTGTTTTCTTCACATGAAAGAGTTGCCTTACCCTTCAAGATAGAACACACACACACACACACACACACACACACACACACACACACACACACACACACACACACACACAGGAGAGAGAGAGAGAGAGAGAGAGAGAGAGAGAGAGAGAGAGAGAGAGAGAGAAAGGTTCTGTTTTAGTTTTTGTTTCTTGGTAACCTCATGACATGGCTTTCATAGCAGCTTCTCATGTGTTCGACATGCCCAGTTTCACCCTTCAAGCAACAGCTTACCTAGGATACAGAGATAAAGTGGTATCACACTGTTCTGGAATTCTGCATATGTCAGCATAGGGGACTATTAGAACAAATTCCTTATCCTGCACATATGACAATTTAAAGTTAAGTACCTATATGTAAATGACATTCTTTAATGTTAGCTTATAAAAGATTAAACAGAAAAAAACCCTTTTCTGTAGTAATTATGGCTGCTTATCAGATTATAAGCAGGAAGAGAAATGGAAATGCATTTTTGTTTGATTAAGAACTCATATGAATAGTAGCTGAACTTTATTTAGATATTTAAATGAATAGTAATGTGTAAAATCCACTCATTGGTCATCACACTTCAAAATGAAAATTCAGACTTCTAGGAAAACAATTTCAGGTGACATGCTGGAAGGATTCATAACAGATCCTTGCCCAATCAATCAATCTTTCTAGGTCAAGGGTCAATCAATACACACTGGACCCTGCAGCTGTAAATAACCCTCACACCCCAAATCCCATGACTCTATGCATTTGGAATGAAATGGTTCGTTGTGACATGGGCTGTATATCACTCTGAGGAATGCAAAGAGTTCCCCAAAATACCTCAACGTACAAATATGGACTTTTTGTGTACTGCCAATAATCTATCATTTCCTTGCAAACATTTCACACATAGAGCTTTAATTCTAGAGGAAACTACTATTAAATCCATATGTATTCAGCAAGGAAGAGGTTGAGAAGAATAAGGGCAACAATAACCCACTACAACTTGGATAAACTTCAGTTTAGTCAAGTATGAGATTAAAACTCACATGTTCTACTTATTTTCTTCACTACTCAAAGCGAATGTCCTTCTAAATGGTGAATTGTAATAAAACTGCTCATTCATTCGTTGTCCTCTCTCCATGATGCTAGTTCAGCATGAGTGTTCATGATAGTATCTGAATACTGGGAGGAAAGCCAAGATGTGGAACAATGGATCAGCATTCTGTTTCAATGTTGTCTTTCATAAAACAAAAATACTGAGTTTTCTTACGTTTCCCTCCTTTACCATTCTATGGTTCTATGCATGGTCTACTCAGTTGTTCTTTTCATTACCTATCAATATTCTAATTCTGTCTCATTCTGATAAGATATGTTCATAATATGCATTTCATGTTTTCTTCTTAATAATGACAATAGCAACAACAAAGCAATCCCTTCCACCCCCTGAACTCATTTGGGTTTTAAATGCTCCATTTTTCAAACACAGGTACTAAATCAAACACAAAATTGCGTAAGTAGAATAGATAAAGAATCAGAAAAGGATTTCAAGAATATTTTTTTGTTTATTATCTCCTCCTGCTCCTCCCTGCTTCCCCCTCCTTTTCCTCCTCCTCCCTCTCACCTCCTCCTCCTCCTCCCCCTCCTCCCTTCCTCCCTTCCTCCCCTCCTCCCTTCCTCCTCCTCCTCCTCCTCCTCCTCCTCCTCCTCTTCCTCCTCCTCTTCCTCCTCCTCCTCCTCCTCCTCCTCCTCCTCCTCCTCCTCCTCCTTCTTCTTCTTCTTCATACCATTACAGAAGTTTGAAGTCAGAGCCTCAGGCTCTAACTTAGCTTTTTTGCTCAAGGCTGGTGCTCTATCACTTGAGCTACACTTCTACTTCCAGCATTTTGCTAATTAGAGATAAGAATCTCACAGATTTGTCTGTATAGAACCATGATCCTCAGACCTCAGCCTCTTGGATTATAGGCACAAGCCACACTGGTACCTAGCTCAAGAATAAAATTTTTATATCCCAAGATAAGAAAAGATTCTTGATTAGTTATGTCACAAAATGCCCCTGACAATATAGGCACATCAAGGGTATTTATTAGCTTTTCTATGTGGAGGATTCAGAGGCTTCATCTGGTCCCTCTGAATCGAGCATCATAAATGAAAACACAGGGCTCTGTGTCACTCCATAGTTCTTCAACAGGTTCCCTCAAAATCAGGACAATGATTCTTGGAAGTTAAACGCTCAACTCTATGTAAACTTAATAGAGTAAAAGAAAGGAACATGATTTGCTTTGTTTTGTTTTTCCTGAATAACCCCAGGATAAAAAGAATTTGTTGGTCTGACTTGCTCATATGTCTGTCTCCATAGCAGTTAGTGTGGCTTGAGAGTCAGGTTCTCTGAATGGTTGGATTAGACAATATTCCCACTCTGTAGCTGGAGGTAGAGTGTCATGAGACACATGGGATGGAATACTCATAGGCAAGAAGGATTTTGAACTGTGAAAAAAAAAGTAGAGAAAGTGCTAGAACAATCACTCATGGATAGATGTCATTTGACAGCTTAAGAAAGATGGGTGTGATAAAAATGATCTGACTGCTCAGATTCTGACTACTCGCAGGTGTCCCCTTGGTCCATTCAATCTTGGCCAGAGGCTGTCAGTTCAGATCATTATAATACAGGTAATATTTATTGGGTGCTAACTATACTTTTAAAAACGTTATCTTTACATAACCTTTGGGACTACGCAATCATATTCAAAAGAACAGGTATTTAGAACTTTCTGGGGGAAAAAGGTTCCCTTAAGCATAAAATATTAGACACACAAACATATAAATACATACATATCTAGGCATAAAATATTAGACACACAAACATATAAATACATACATATCTAGACACGTTCTAATGAGACACAAGATTGTATATTTTTAGTTTTAATAAAGATGTAGCAATTTGGCAAGGGAAAACAGTAAAATCCTTTGAGTGTGCACTAGAGTACCTGCATTAAATTTACAGCATTAAATGTGCCATAATCATACTATGACTCCTAGGCCAAAGAAAAAATTAAAGAGAGGATTCACCCTATAGTCTCTGCACTGCATCTCCTGATCCATGATGGGGGCGGGGGAGAGGGTATGTTAAATAAAATCCCAAGACATTAAAAAGCATTAATGGGAATAGCCTCAATGTTTTTTTTTTTCCTGTTGCTGCTTTGGTTCCCAGTAACAGAAATTAAATCCAACTTAAACTGTTTTAACAAACAAACAAACAAGATATAGGTTATTTATAAGAGTACTGGGTTTCTCACAGATACCCAGGGCAGCCCTTCTAAAGCAATGTGAACCAAGAACTGAAAAGCCACCAGTTTCCCAGGCAGGGGAGCCTCGGCTTAGCCTTTCTTATCTCTTCCATTTCCGCTCTACAGATGAGCCATGTCTCTGTAGCCCACATGGTACAACAGATACTTCACTGCTCTTGAATTTCTGTCAGCTTGCTCACATCACCATGTTGTGTTTACTGATCTTACTTTGGATTCTGAATGTCAAAAGACTTGAGAGGAATTTCAAATGGCCCAGCTTGGGGCAGGTGTCCCCTTGGCTCTATTCTATCTTGGCCAGAGAATGTAAGTTCAGATCATTATAATACAGGTAATATGTATTGGTTGCTAACTATACTTTTAAAAGCATTATCATTACATAGCCTTTGGGACTGACCCTTCCTTATCAGGACCCTGAACCAGTTATCAAAAAAGGGTGATTGTAAGTGATGCAGATGTCACCGGAGCATGAGAAAATGATGTGCAGAGATACACACATGTGTAGGAAACGCTGGTTTAGGATTAAGAAGCAATTCACTAATGCCACAATGGGAACAAGCCCAAAGTTCAAATTCAAATGACCTAATTCCAACAAGCTTATGAGCTATGTGGGTTGGATAAGTTCCTTGATTCCTCTGCTCAATTTTCTTTCCTTTCTGTGAAATTAAGATAATAAGCATATTGTATGACAGAGTGTACATGGAGCGATTAAGTACTATGTTCCTACACACTTGAAAATGAACAAATATTTGTATTTCTTCTGGGATGAAGAAATGTCAAAAGGGTGTAAATGTCCACTTGCTTTAATGGATATTACTGTTACCTAATATCATCTTACATTATGAGCTATGATTGTATCTATGTGTTGTAATGGGAATTTTTCTCATGCTTTGCATATATTTACATGCATTAGCTGAGGATTATCATTGTCCTATTTGGAGATACAAGACAGTTCAAATATCTTGTTCTTAATCACACAGCTAGTAAGCTATGGAAGTGTGAGTTGAGCCTAGACAGCCAGGTCCAGAACTCCCATCCTACAAATACTCCTCAGTCTTGCTCTCAGGCCAACAATGTGATAGGCTATACTAGCCCAGAAAAAAGATAGTATATCTTCAAGATGTCCAATTTGCTAGAATTCCTCCTGTTTATTCCACATGCCCCTTTAATGAGGTTACCTCATCAGAATTAATGGATTGTTATTCTTCTTGATCAGTGTGTAAACCATAAACTCTGAGATAGTTTGCCTACCACACTTAGTTTAAGATTTAGAAGATTTACTCGCAAAAGCTCTTAGAAGGACTCACGAATAAACAAGAGTGAAAAGTTAAACCAAGAACAGACATTTCTGTTTGCGCTCTTTTCAAAACTATCCAAACAACTAGATTCACATGCTTTCCCTGACACCACAGGCAAAGTCTCCTTCCCTGAGCACAGAATTTCCTGCTGGGGATGGAACAGCCACATCACTGTGGTAACTACTCAACTTCCCAGATTTTAATTTAAAAGAGTTGCAAAGAGCAAAGTATGCAAAAATGGTGTTGAAGGTTGATGACTTCTAATGAGGATTGGACAACATAATAGCAGATAGTATTAGTTGCCCAACTTCCATTTTCAAATCCATCTCCTTTGATTTCCTTCATTAGGGAGGCTAGAAAAGCCACACATTTGCTTTTCTACTTTTTGGTCCAGAGTTGGCTGTGGGAGACGGTTTGGACTCCATGAAGTATACGTGGAAAAAGTTTCTGTCAAAAAAAAAAAGGGTCTGGGAAGGTGGCTCAGTGGTAAAGCGCTTGCCTTGCATGCCCTGGGTTCAATTCCTCAGCACCACATAAGCAGAAAAAAAAGCCAGAAGTGGCGCTGTGGCTCAAGTGGTAGAGTGCTAGCCTTGAGCTGAAGAGCTGAGGGACAGCGCCCAGGCCCAGAGTTCAGGCCCCACGATCAGACCACCCACCCCCCCTCCGCCAAAAAAAAAAAAAAAAAGTTTGGCCACATGCCAGTGGCTCATGCCTGTAATCCTAGCTAACTAGAAGGCTGAGATCTGAGGATCACAAATTTGAAGCCAGCCTGGGCAAGAAAGTCCATGAGACTCTTATCTCCAGTTAGTCACAGAAAAATCCAGTAGTGGTGTTATAGCCCAAGCTGTAGAGTTCTAGCCTTGAGCAAAAAGAGCTTAGGGGCAGCACCCAGGCCAGAGTTCAGTGCCGAGGCCCAGAGTTCAAGTCCCTGGATGGACAAAAAAAAAAAAGAAGTTTGCTTTCCTGATATAAGGACAGATGCCATGGCACCACCCTTCTGCTTTTTCTTCTTCCTAGTTTGGATATAGATTAGTCTCTAATGCTAATGCTAGTGATGCTGTCTTCACCTACAATGGAAGCATGAAGAGAAATGAAAAATACTGTCCCTGGCACTTCTCAGATTTTAACAGTGACAAACAGTTTCATAAACAATGAAATCATAATTTGAAGAATTGGATGGAACTCAGTGTAATCCTGTCAAATGAAGTAAGCCAGTCTCAGAAAGACAGTCGTCACATTTTCTCACATATGTGAGGTTTAGGAGGAAAAAATTCCCATGAAAATAGAAGGGGAACTATTAAAGAAGAAAGGGAATGGAGGAGAAAGAATAAGAAAAGCCCATGAAATAATATGATCATAGTACATTATATGCATGTATGGAAATGTCACAATGAAACCTATTACTTTGTACAATTAATTTATACTAATAAAAAGCTTTTATATTGATGGGTACCTGTGACTCCTGGCTGTAACCATAGCTACTTAGAAGGGTGAGATCTGAGGACTGCAGTTCGAAGCCAGCCCAGGTAGGAAACCCTTGAGACTCTCATGTCCAATTAACTAATAAAAAAAAAATCAGAAGTGTAGCTGTGGCTCAAGTGGTAGAGCACTAGCTTGATCAATGATGCAGTGCTCAGGCCCTGAGTTCAAGCCCCATCACTGGCACACACATGCTTGTGTGCACACATGCACACACACACACACACACACACACACACACAAACATTTGCATTGATAGAATGTGATGGTTGATATTTTAGCCAGCCTTTTATCTTATATCTTTCAATCCTATTCCTATCTCTTTATCCCTCTGACATTGTCAGAAATTGAGTTACAGAAGCATTATTGAATGAAATCTGAAGTGAATCATAGGGCAAAGTATAGTCAAAACAAATCCATACTGTTATTCTCTAACCATAACTATGTTAATGTGACATCCATTTTACATCTCTAATAGTATAAGAAAGGGAAGGACAACCCAATATTAACCACACTTACTGATGATCAAATACAAACATAAAGTCCCAAAGAATGCAAAGCCATCTATTTCAGGCTTGAGTTTTATCTTTCAGCTTTATGAGTCCATGGTTGAGAGAACAGGTTGACGTCATTTTTTGACCTCACCTTTTTCAGCACTTAGGATAGCTTAGATCCTTCCAAACAGTCCCTCAAGGTCACTCATGTGGCCACCCCTGTGGTGGGCACCAGAATATGTCTCTTCTAGCCCCCTTTTTCTTTCCCCTCATACTAAGAAATGGGTGGAAGGGTCAATGGGAGCAAAAGATTCCTATAGATTTATACATTAAGTGTATAGTGGGTATTCAGTAGGCTTGTATTCGATGAATAAATTAAAAGGGAAGGTCTTCTGTAATGTAGATGTTGCCAGAGAAGTTTCTATCCCAGAGAAGCATGGCCTAACATGTTAAAACACTGAGGGTCAGCCTCATAGCAGAGCAACAGGGAAGCAAACTAGAGAGAATCTACAGCATGCCGAAAAAGGAGTGCTGTTTGGGGCACAAAGGACTGTACAGGGTGGAGAGCAGCGTGCAGTGCAGGAGGTACAGGGTGAAGCAAAGAGGACATAGAAGTCAGAACAAATGGCTACTGGCTGACAATGGAGAAAGAAGGAAATCAGGAAAATCACTCCAGTGTTAGACTCAAGGTAGATTCAAGACTCAAGCATGGATTCAAGAGGACCCTGTTAGGAGTTCCAGAAGGAATAAAAGGCCATGGGTTTTTACATTAGTTATTATGTTCCCAAACGTACTAAGTACAAACCTCAATATTTCAAGTACTCTACCCAGTGCCAGCTTAGGGTCAGCCATGTGACTGAGTTGTACATCAGCTAGGCAGTGTAAGGAAAGGCCGACCATTGCAGCAGGCAAAGTAGAAGGGGGAGGTCAGATAGCCACTAGGAGGGTGGGTGTGGGGGAAGGCTATGGAATAGCTGATGTCACAGAAAGGGAGGTGGCGACAATGACTAGAGAGCAAATTTCACTGTGGGGCTGAACCTAACCCAGTATCTAAGCCACCTACATCCAATGCTCTGAATGCCCAGCACCTTTCCTACTGCTCATTTTCTACTATCAGACAACCAACTCCCAAGCACAAAAGATAAAACTGGTACCTGAGGTTACACAGCAACCAGCCCAAGTACCGCCAGTGGCTCCTGGATCCAGTTCCGTGCCTGAAATCCTAAAAGATGAAACCATTGCCTAGAAATAGTCTATTAGAGGGCAAGGTGCTGGTAGCTCATGCCCATAAATCTAAACTATTTAGGAGGGCTGAGATCTGAGGATTGCCATTCAAAGCCAGCACAGGCAAAAAAAAAAAAAAGGCCATGAGATTCTAATTTCAAGTTAACGAGCAAAAAATTAGAAGTGGAGCTGTGGCTCTAGTGGTCAAGTGAAAAAAGCTAAAAGCTAAAGGAAAGTATGGCATCCTGAGTTCAAGCCCCAGTATACACGTACACACACACACAAAGCAATGGATCACTCTCAAAAAGCTAACAGGTGCAATATTTTGGGAAAATGTCCTGAATTGAATGAAACTAATTTGGTCTGCTGTGAAAATACAGCTGCATAATTCCACAGGCAGATATGTGTCACTGGACGGTGAATCCAGGACTCAGGCTGCCTGTGGAGTGGGTGGTCGGCTGGCTCCACAGGATGGTCCACTTAACTGCTGATCTTTAGGACCAGTGCCTAAGAAGTTAATTTCTAGCTTTGAGATGGTTTCTGGTAATTGTAGGTAATTTAAAATATAATTGCAATTTAGTTGGGGGAAAAAAAGCCCTTCTGTTTTGCAGTGTTTATGCTCATTGCTCTAATTTAGGGTCTAGAATGTTGGATGAACTGCACTTCAAGATACGCCCATTTTTGTATCTTCCTGATTTTACCACCAGTGATTATGAAAACAGCCTCAGACAACTATGGTCTGCATTGAAAGACAGAAACTGAGAAGGTTGCATACGAAGTTTCACATTGCTGGAAGGTTCACGGTGGAAGATGTTAAGGATTAGCATAGAGATGAAGAAAACTGTCAGGCCTCCAAATGCAAAAGGCCCCTAAAAACATCCAGCTTACCCATGTTTATAATAAAGCTATTTATTTATTTGCATCTTTCTATAAAGGAGGATGATGATGGTGGAGCTTGATGTGCTCTGAGCAGTCTAATGGAGATATAATTATATAATGCTGCTCATATATAGACCCTAGGAGCTTCTCTCTGAGTTGTGTGTTATAAACTTCTCCATGCTAACCCAGGTGAGAACCTAATGTTTTGCAGTGTTAACAGGTTTTGTTTTGTTTTGTTTTTATCACCATGAGAGCCAACCTTTTAAATGTATTTTTTAAGAGAAGGAATTTCACCATCTCTATTGTATGAATTTGTAGAGTGTTTTTGTTGTTGTTGTTGTTGTTGTTTTGTGCTGTTACTGGGACTTGACTTCAGAGACTCATGCTCTTACTCAGCTTTTTGCTCAAGGTTGACACTCTACCATTTTTCTTGGGCGGGGGGCGGTCAGGTCGTGGGCCTGAACTCTGGGCTTGGGCGCTATCCCTCAGCTCTTCAGCTCAAGGCTAGCACTCTACTGCTTGAGCTACAGTGCCACTTCTGGCTTTTTTTCTTTTTTTTTTTTTTTCTGCTTATGTGGTGCTGAGGAATCGAACCCAGGGCCTCATGCATGCAAGGCAAGAGCTCTACCACTGAGCCACCTTTCCAGCCCCACTCTCTACCATTTGGCCACACCTCCACAACCAGCTTTTTGCTGGTTAGAGGTAAGAGTCTCATAAACTTTCCTGCGGAGCTGACTTAGAACTGAGAACCTCAGAACTCAGCCTCCTGAATTCTAGGATTACAGGCATAAGCCACCTATATACGACTTGTAGAGAATATTTTTAATTGTCAAAAAATTGAGTAAAAGGTGTACTCAATGACAGGCACCTCCATAATTATTTAGATTCTAAAACATTATGGGCTCAATCAATATCATTGCTCACCTAAATACATAAGTGGTTGATCTAATAACTTCATCTACAGTCTCCCATCCACCAGTTTGCAAAGTCGGGGCAAAAGTGGCTCCATTGCCATAACAGCTATACTGGGCTAACATTGGCACTGGAAATCCCATTCTGAGTCTGAGAACTGAGAGTTGGGATCAGAAACTCTGGAATCAGAAGCCTAAGGGAGTGTTGCATTTTTTAAAACGTCTGTCCTACTAGTCTCCTTCTTTCCAGATATCTCCTGTTAATGATTCTTTGTGTGCTATAATCTCTGACAATCCCAGGGTGCCTGTGTAGTCTACCTACACACAGTGCTGGCTCCAGAACTTCTACATGGGAAGAATATGGGGCCATAAATGCATTTAGATGGATATACTCCAGAAAGTTGCATTTACGTGGTCATTTACATAAGATATTCATATACATATTTACATAAGACTATATGTCAGGTGCCAGCTCATGCCTGTAACCCTATCTGCTCAGGAGACTGAGATCTGAAGATTGCAGTTCAAAACCAGCCCAGGATCAATAGCAACACACAAACACACACACACACACACACACACACACACACACACACACACAGAATATAAAACTTTGAACACTAAAAAGAATAAGAACAGCAATGGGTTATAAGCTACTAAAAGACAGAAAGTCATGCCTACATACAGAAAGATAGCAAGTACTAAAGCTATGGAAGCCAGAGGCCCCAGACTGCTGCACAACGCAGCAGCTGACCAGCAAGTGTGCAGGGGTCCTGGGACTAAAGCGCCAGTATTTCATAACTATGAGAGAAAACGCTGGACCTGCAAAGCAATGGATGCGCATCTGCAGGGAAATGTGGATGAGATCTAGAGTATTTGCATCATCTTAAAGTGTCTCCCCACATACTGCCTATTTTCTTCAAGAAATTATATAGTTGAAAACTTGGACAACCCCTGGACCAAGTCAGGAAATTGACGTCACAGTGAATCATAGGCTCAGTACCTGAGAATGACATGATCTGCTGTTCTCTATACATTCTATCCAGTCCTGTGGCCAAGAACACATAACTTCAATTCAGACATCCCGAAGAGGAGCAGTGTTTTTTATTGAAAACAGTGGTGAATGCCAGGTGTTGGTGGTTCATGCCCATAATCCTAACCAGGCGGCTATGATCTGAAGATTGAGGTTTCTAGATAGGAAAGTCCATAAGACTTATCTTCAGTTAACCAGAAAAAGTTGAATGTGAAGGTCTGGCTCAAGTAGTAGAGTACCAGCCTCGAGCAAAAAAAAAAACCCAATGAAGAATAGTGCCCTGGCTTTGAGTTCAAGCTCCAGTACTGGCACAAAAAACAAATACAAAAACAGTGGTGATATGAGGAGAGATGGTGATATTAAAAAATGTCCCTGACATAAAAGACAGAGACTGTACAAATGTTCCAGATTAAGGAAGGTTAGTAGAAGACTTGACTTGACAAAATCCCACAGATAGCGACTAAAACCGATCCTGTTGTGGATCAGTGAAATAACTGATCTCAACTTTTCAGATTATTAGTACAGTGAATTCAATGAGAAAAAGGAAACCAACTATCACATGGAACCCATTTTTCCCTCCCAGGGAACCAGGGGATGGGGATGTTCTGGTTCAAGGCAATCTCCTTCTGCCACTGGAACAAGTTGCTGTTTGAAGTTTTCCTGCAGATCCTTAAACTTGGGATTGGCTAAGTGACACAGGCCAAAGAGTGAAAATCTCCTCTGAACAGTCACACACATTCCTTCCTGGTCCCCTTTGACTAGACGTTAAAGCCAACAAATTCTATTTGAGGAGAAGCCAGTATGCAACAAATGTTTCTGGCTAAGAATGGTTTGATAATCAGTTAAATGAATGAGGGGATGAACTAATGAACAAGGTAAGTCTGATGGCTGCTCTAATAATAAGTCTTCTAAACTGATGTAAACACGAAATACAGATCCAGGAGCTGGTGACTCAGGCCTATAATCCTAGCTACTCAGGAGATTGAGATCTGAGGATCATGGTTTAAGGCCAGTCTGGGCAGATAAATCCGTCAGAGTCTTATCTCCAATTAACCAGAGAAAAGCTAGAAGTGGAAGTGTAGTGATAAAATGCCATCCTTGAATGAAAATTCAAAGCAAGTGTGCAAGGACCTGAATTCAAGCCCCAATACTCACAAAACAAACAAACAAATAAATACATGCCCTTACTACCTTACTCACTGAGCTATGCTTAGGTAATATCATCATTTCACTATATTTATGTTCAAATTTAAACACCTTTCTATTTGAGCTGGTCTTACCAAACAGTGTTAAAAGGAGGGAAAAATCATTTAGTAAGGGCCAATTAGCATTCCAGTGTTGTCATCAGCTGGTCTTCATATCAGACAGATGAAAATGGAAAATTAAACCTACAACCTATGAAAATGGTAAGAATTCCACACTCAGATGTGCAGGTACTAGCCAAACAACCAGTAATAATAGTGAGGAAAAGAAAACAGGGAGAGGGATGGGGAAAGAGGAGAATCTCTCATTTAGCTTGGCAGAGAGAAGGGAGTGAATGACAACTCCACAGGCCCTGTGCTTACCCTCTGGCCTGCAAATTCAGGAGGAAGTCAGAATGTGGACAGACGGCTAGAGGTATCAGGCAGACATCCACACTGAGATTCTGCTTGGCTCTAGAGGGGGACTCACATCATGAGGGAAGAGTCAGTGTTCTCTTTCCTACTGGTTAGGGACGTTTGGTCAAAGGCAATTAAAAGTTCAAGAACAAAGTGGCACTGTGTCTCAAGCAGTAGAGCATATGCCTTGAGCTGAAGAGTGCAGGGACAACACCCAAGCCCAGAGTTCAAGCCCCACGACCGACAAAAAAAAAAAAAAAGTTCAAGAAGAGAAGTTTGAATTCAATTAAAAGTTTAACAAGTTGTTTAACAAGAGCATCACATGTCTGGGTACCAAAGGAAACTATCTGACAAGGCTTACTGCCCTTTGGGGCTGCCAAGCAACTATCCCCATTTTTCTGACAGCACCTAACCTTCATGCTAGACAAACAATCCTCTCTGCACTGAAGACATTGTGCCAGGGCTCTCTGCCAAGCTATATATTCAGGTGTCTGGAAGGTAGTTTTAGAGCTAGATGTGTGGATGGATGGGTGAATGGATGATGGATGATAAACGAATGAGTGAATGGATAAGCCCTCTTCGTGTGTGTGTGTGTGTGTGTGTGTGTGTGTGTGTGTGTGTGTGTGTGTGTGTGTGTGTGTGTGTGTGTGTATGTGCCTGGCTTGAACTTAGCATGTGTGTGTTCTGTCCTTTAGCTTTTCTGCTCAGGGATGGTGCTCTATCATGTGAGCCACAACACCACTTCCAGTTTTTTTGTGGTGGTTAGTTGAAGATAAGAGTCTCACAGACTTTTCCATCTGGACTGGCTTTGAACCATGATCGTCAGATCTCAGCTTCTTGAGTAGCTAGGATTATAGATATGAGTTATCAGCACCTGGCTTCTCCATGAAATTTGAATCTTAAGTAAAATACCAGGTGAAAAATGCCAGCAACAGATTTAGTGTAGCAAAAACATCTTGATGACAGCATTATATTTCCTGAGTCCCAGGATTCCTCAGTCCTGGCATCTATCCTTTCCAAACTAGGTGCCTCCACTTTTCCTTTGGTTCTAAGAGCTATCATATGTCTTCCCAATAAACTCTTCTTCAGCTTAAGTTATCCAAAGTTTATTTCTGCTGCTTATGAATGAAGAATCATGACAGACACACATTTCCCAGCTTCCCCCTATATAGTGTGCCAATGATTAGCCCCAAATATGAGTTTGGTAATAAGATGGTTAGTGGAAGTTAGTGGATTATTTTTTCTTCTGCTTTTGTTCCTGGCTGATCTCACCAAGTATACCCTAGGGCAGGAACTTAAGAAACTGAAACAATAAATGTCAGTTCTTTGCAGTCTCCTGCAACAACTCATTACAATATTGAAAACTATCTATTGTTCATAGATGCCAGCAAGAGCTACATGCATTTTATGCTAAGAAACCACTTATTTGTAGACTAATTTCAAATGATGTCATTCCAATTTACCAATTTCCAAAGCCCCATTTAAGTACTATACATTTCTCTGATTTTCATGTCTACTAGAATAGCTTGAAACAAAAAATAGGTCATAGTTTAGCTTCCAAAGTTTCAACTACCTATGAAAAGAACACTTCTAAACATGTCTGAGCAACATCTCTTTTCAAAAACATAATTTAAACATCAGGTTCTTAAAAATAATTTTACTGTTATTATAAAGGTGATATACAGAGGGTACAGTTACATAAGTCAGGTAATGAGCATATTTCTTTTTGGACAATGTCACTCTCTCTCTTTCCCAGTTATTTTCCTCCCAACTATACCCACAAGTTGTATAGTTCATTTTAAACGTAGTGTCTAGTGAGTACCACTGCTGCATTTGCTCACCTTTTGTCCCTCCATTTCTACGCCCCTGACTTATCTTCTCAAAGACAGATAAACGAACAAACAGGACAAAAAGAAAAAACAAAAACAACAAAGAAAAAAAACTTCATGTTTCCATTTCCTGGAGTTCATTTTGATAAATATTATTTTATATGATCAGAGGTACATAGGCATTGCACCTTTGTGCTCTTCCCTAAGAATATACTCCCTTGGTCTCACTGAGTGTGAATGCTTAGGGTCCTGTATAACTTATCATGTGGTTTAAAAAAAATTGTGTGTGTGCTGGTACTGGAGCTTGAGAACAGTGCCTTGTATTCTGCTTTGGCTTTTTCCATTCAAACCTAGTGCTCTACCACTTGAGCCACTTAGAACTTTTTGCTGGCTAATTGGAAATAAGGATCTCATGGATTTTCCTGCCTGGGCTGGCTTTGAATGGTGATTCTCAGATCTCAGACTCCTAAGTAACTAGGATTATAGGCATGAGCCACCAGCACCCAACTAAAACAGATGTTTTGTTGCTGATTTTTTAGTAACCTAGTTACTTTTCTTCTTTTCTTTCTGTCCATTGTTGGGCCTGAACTCTGGGCCTGGGCACTGTCCCTCAGCTCTTCAGCTCAAGGCTAGTGCTCTACCACTTGAGCCACAGCACCACTTCTGGCTTTTTTTGCTTATGTGGTGCTGAGGAATCGAACTCAGGGCCTCATACATGCAAGGCAAGCACTCTACCACTGAGTCACCTTCCCAGCCCCCTAGTTTCTTTATATATAAAAACTGATAGAGGGGCTGGGAAGGTGGCTCAGTGGTAGAGCACTTGCCTTGCATGCTTGAGGCCCTGGGTTCAATTCCTTAGCACCACATAAGAAAAAAGCCGGAAGTGGCGCTGTGGCTCAAGTGGTAGAGTGCTAGCCTTGGGCTGAAGAGCTGAGGGACAGCACCCAGGCCCAGAGTTCAGGCCCCACGACCCCCTCCCTTCCCCCCAAAAAACGATAGAAAATGATCGTTGGATCTTGCTTTCAATTTGTTACCTTTAAGTAGTTAAAAAATATGTAGCATATATATGAACAGCTAACAGATTCTTAAGAAGTAGTAGTAAAATTTATTAGCAAAGAAAAACATGTGTTTGGGGGTGCTAGGAATCCAACTCAGGGTGTTATACATAAGCACTTGACCTCCACACTATCAGCCATCACACTTTGCTTTGAATCATGAGGTAATTTTAGCTGAGTTATCATTAAGAGATAATTAGAGAATTTATTGTATAGGCATTTTTGATATGCCACCAGTCAAAATAGCTCTACTTTTCAAAATAAATAAAAAAAGAAAGACTCACCAGATTGAATAACCTATCCAAAGTCACATAATCAGTCCATGACTATTTGAAGTATTTCTTGAAAAATCTCCAGGTTGCTCGTGATCCTAAAATACTACCAAGGACATAGCAATGGCCCTCTCGCTTCCTCTTCCTAATGCTTGTGGGATAAAGCATAAGTGCTGACTCTAGAAATGATTGATGTGTAAAAACTTACCCACGAGATCTAAAGCAGATTTCTTTGGGTGTTTGCAGGGAGATGGAAACTAGCCCTAGCCACTTGAAGTCCTTTGATAATTGCCAAAAACCAACCGAACCCAGCCTCCCTATGGTGAACAGAAAGGGAGGAATGTTGTTAAAATAGTTTTTCAGCTTTAGAAGAAGTTGCAAAGCAGAGCAGGTAAATAGCACTAGCTGACTTTCAACTAGAACTATGCAGTGCCTTTGCTGAGGATTCGAATAGAACAAGTCCCAGCAGCCTGGAGAGGCCAGGACATCCAGCTCTGTGGTGTATCTGTATGCATTTTCAGCAATGAGGTTATCTCAGCCGTTTTCTGAATCTATTTTTGTGTTCAGTCTGGCCTAACTCAGGATAATCCCCTCCTAAACTCAATTCCTATCAAGAAAATCCACAGGGCCGGGTGCCAGTGGCTCACGCCTGTAATCCTAGCTATTGAGGAAGCTGAGATCTGAGGATCATGGTTCAAAGCAAGCCTGGGCAAAAAAGTCTATGAGACTCTTATCTCCAATTAACCACTAGAAAACTGGAAGTGGCACTGTGGCTCAAGCGGTAGAGCCCTCGCCTTGAGCTGAAAAACTTAGGGACAGCGCCCAGGCCCAGAGTTCAAGTCCCACGACCAACCAAAAAAAAAAAAGAAAGAAAGAAAAAGAAAAGCCACACTCCACAAATGTAGGTCATATTTTTAAAAAGACAACCTAGGAGATGAGAGAAATAACCAATAGAAATTTGTTGTACTAAGCAAATTAAGCCAAATGCAAAAGGAAAAAAATATTGGATGGTTCTACTTCTGAGAACCTGGATGATTGAATCCACAGAGACGGAAAGTAGAATGATGGTCAGCGTGGACAGGAGAAAAGGAGATGGGGAATTATTGCTTAATAGGGACAACATTCTAGAAATGGGCAATGGGGATGGATATACCACAATGTGAATATAATTAATGCCACTGAAATGTACACTTGAAAAGTAAAAAATGGGAAAGTTTGTTTATGTATTTTTGCCATCATAATTTAAGGGTAGGAAGGGATGAACTGAGGGACAGGCCCTTGCTTGGCTTGGTTACTCAACTGGCACAGTACCACCTGAGTCATGTCTCTAGATGGCTTTTTGCTGGCTATTTTGGAGTTGGAGATAGAGTCTTGCAGACTTTTCTGCCTGGGCTAGCTTTGAACCATGGTCTTCCAGATCTCATCCTCCTGAGTAGCTAGGAATACAGGTAACCTGGCTACGATAGTAAGTTTTAAATGTAATACTTTTCTTGTTTCTCTTAAAGGATGCAAATGAAACTCTAATTCCTAGCATTCCCACATCACTATATATATCATCTTAAATTTCTCAAAATCAGCCAGACACCCATGGCTTACACCTGTAATCCTAGCTACTCAGGAGGCTAAGATCTCAGGATTGCTATTAAAATCCAGCCCAGGCATAAAATTGAGTTTTCCAACTCCAATTAACCACCAAAAACATGGATATGGATCTGTGGCTTAAGTGGTATAGCACCAGCCTTGAGTAAAAAATTTAAGGGACAGCACCTTGGCCCTGAGTTTAAGCCATGTACGAACACACACATAAAAAATTGATCAAAATCCACATCTCTGTCTTTCAAACCCATCCCTAGAACTTCCTAATCTTCTTCTCTGGTCATTGCCTATGTCTTCCTGCTCGCCTTACCTCTTGAGTCTGGAGCACAAGATAGAACTTCACTTAAGATGTAAAAGCATGAGTCAGGAGGCTTCTAGGTAATAGGCAGGAAGGAAAGGGGAAAGGCCAGAAAGTCACTTAAATTTCATCACAGTCTAGACTCTCACTGTATCTCCCTGAACCTTGCTGTAGCTCAAGGCTATCAATCCACTGAGATGTAGAGGGAAATCTGTGCTCATCTTATCCCCTGCCAGCCATCACTCCCCTCCCATCACAGCCTCATTGGCTACAGGTTTCAGAGCAGTGGTCCTCAATCTTGTATGTACCTTTGGATCATCTGGGGAGCTTTTACCACGCAGGCCACAGCTTACATCAGTAAAAATCAATGGGGCTCCAGGCTGGGGGACCCAGGTAACTGTCGTTTTAGACTCTCCATGTGCAGCTAAGTCTGTGTTTTAGGGGAACTGCATCTCAAATTTTCATCCTTCAATGTGTACAATGGCCACATGGAGCTCTTGTTACCAGAGCTGACCACTCATTCAAGAGGTCTCAGGGGAGCCCCCAAATGCTGCTCTTCCAATGAGTATCAAGGTAGTGCTGAACTGGCTGTTTCTGGACCCCGCCACGAATAGTGAGGCTTCAGGGAACAAGAGCCATTCGGCTTTCCTTTCTTAATGGAGCATTTATGACCATAATGCACAGCCAGTGACCGTGAAGTCACCACTGCCCCCCCCAGCAGGAGGGGTCTGCAAGGTGACTTGACATAGCTGTGGTGGCCCTGGAGAGCATGGGTGGGTCTCAGCCACAGATGTTCCTCATGCGACCCACCGCTCTGCCTCTGTAATACAGGCTGCTATCATAAATGTGTCTTTATGTGTCTGTCCCCACTGACAACCATGAGTCATCTCCCTCATTGCTTCCACCTCGGCTACTTGGTGGCTTTTCCCTGTGCTCTTTACCTTTGTCCCCAATATCAGCTGCTGACTCTGTCTACAGGTTCAAGTTGCCTCCCTTAGAAGTAGGTTTGATCGATTCCATCAGCCTTAATCCACTCTGGGCTATCCCACAGTCCACTCTGTGAGCCTCTGTGTCTGCACAAAGCCACCTGGGGTACAGTTTAACTCAGGAATTGGCTGGCTTCCCCTGATTCAGCTTTGAGTTGTATACTAGGCAACATAATGTGAGCTATGCATAAGAAACTCTCAGTAAGAGATAGGGGAATAGCTGGCAATCTACAATTGCCTAAAGAAGGTCATTGTAAGCACCTTCTTTGTCTTGATGAGTACATTCAACAAGTACTTAGTGGACATTTCATTTGTGCACACCAATTATAGCCCCACACTGGAGTCCTGGATCATCTATGTTTCTTGATTCTGTATTTAAGGGGCAAAGAGTCTCACCCAGAGTCTCATTCTTGTTTATAGTTGCTATATTAGTCTGTTTTCTGTTGTTATAATAAAATGCCTGAGGCTGACCTGCTTATAAAGGGGGGAAAAAGGTTTATTTAGCTCATAGTTTTATAGTCTGAAAATCCAAACAACATGGCACCAGTTCTCTAGAGGGCCCAGCTGGCTTCCTCAAATTGTGGCAAATGGTATCATGGTATGAGCACATATAAGAGGAGGAGATTTCATGGCTGGAAAGAGAGCCAGAGGACCATAGATGGGGGCTGACTGTCACAGGAGCTAGGACTCCTGTGGGTCTGCCCCCTGGGCTCTAAGGACCTCCCACTGGCCCCATCTTTTTTTCTATAAGTCCCACCATCTCTTATTGCCACCCTGAGGACAAAGCTTCTAATGAGTGTATTCTTGGGGAAGGAGGATACACGTATGGTCTGAATATGTATATTCAGACCATAGCAGAGGAAAATGGCAAGATTTTGTGATCAGGAATGCTGCTCCAAATGAGACAAAATTAAAGAAATCTCTCCAAAGCTTAGAACATGGTAAGGGATGTGGTCCACCTTGACTGAATCTTTCTATAAACTAGGTACTACTTACCTATTTTCTGTGGCTTAACTTATTTGACCGTCACTGTACCTTAGAGTGTCAATATTGTTAGCTTCATTTTGCAGAAAGGAAAACTGAGACTTTGGGAGATAGAAACTCAGTTAATAAGTTAATAAGTTGCTCCAGAGCCAGCTACAGAACCTGTACTTCCTCCGTGCTGGGCTTTATCTCTAGCCATCTCCTGAGCCTCCCCAGACTTGTAGAGACAGAGCCTCTACATTAGCATAGAGTTGCCTTGATTATGCAGAGATGCCTGGTCCCTGGTGACATTCTCCTATATACCAATGGAGGTGTGTTTACAATTCCCAGCCTTCCAGCAAGCAAAACATAAACTTGCAATCCCTCCAGTTCACATCAGAAAAGCAAATTAAAAAAAAAAAAAAAAAAGCTAACTCCAATATTACTATTACTTGCAATCTATCATTAAAATTGCTCCTTTCTTACATAGCTATGTCTTGGTGATGTATGATTTTTTTTTGTTTTTGTTCTTTGTTGTTTGTTTGTTTTGCTTTTTTTTTTTTGCTTTTTGTTTTTGGTTGCCTAGCATCTGAGGCTGACTTCCTACCTTTGAGAAGGGCCCATTGTTTAGCTTCCCCAAAGCCAAATTTCTCTCTGCCTTTCTCGCTCTCTCTTTCCCTCTTCCTTAACTTCTCCCTCTGCCTTTCTCTCCTTTGTCAGCCTGTCTAGTCCAGATACCTGACCTAGAACTTGAATACAAAGAAATGAGGCAAAAGGAGCAAAGCACTCATATACCAAGTGTTTTTAAACAACAAAATGTGTCTGCTCACTGTAAGGTCCGCTCCTGGATGGCCAGCAGACTCCACCCTCCTCGCAGCAAAGTCTCCACCCAGTACCTGCGTTACCTAGGCAACTGGGACACCTGGAAGAGGTCACGTCTGAATTTGATGTGGCCACACCATTCCCCGCCCATACCCTACATAAGGCCTAGCCCAGGCCCAGAGGCTCTCTTGCTCTTGCTGCTCTTTTCTTGCTCTCTCTGTTCTATTCTAGCTCTCTCTCTGTTCTTTTCTTGTTCTCTCTCTTTCCCAGCCACGTGGAGTGCCAACCTTGCCTGGTCCCAGCAGGTCTACCCCTTACCTGAATACCAGGTGAGTGCTACTGTTCTTACCACTCTCTCTGCTCTTTTCTGGCTCTTTTCTCTCTCTTTCCTCTCTTCCCAGCTCTCTCTCATTCCCAGCCACGTGGAGTGCCAACCTTGCCTGGTCCCAGCAGGTCTACTGAATAAACCTACCCCTTACCTGAATACCATGTGAGTGCTGGTGCAGTTCTTACTCGGTTACCTCTTTTTAAAAACCTAACACTCACCACTGGAAATCTGCACTCTAGACACTGGCATTATCATCTCTCTCTAAACTCCAAGAAAGAATCCTTTGGGAGCCATCATGGCTTCTGGAAGTTGGTTTGTGGAAGCATCACTCCAGTATCTATCTGCCTCCTTCTCATTGTCTGGGTCTTTCCTGCTGTTTCCATGTACAAATCTCTCTTCTTTCCTCTTACCATGCTTTAACTTGACGTGGGTATCTTGAATTAGGACTTCAGTGGCTCACATCTGTAATCCTAACTACTCAGGAGGCTGAGATCTGGAGGATTGTGTTTGAAGCCAGTCTGAGCAGAAAAGTCCATGAGACTCCATCTCTACTTAACCAGCAAAAAAAGAACTGAGCTGGAAGCTTGGAGCAAGAGTGCCAGCCAATTGAATGTGAGGCCCTGAATTCAAACCCTCATACTGACAGAAAGAAAAGGAAGAAAGAGAAAGAAAGAAAAAGAAAGAAAGAAAGAAAGAAAGAAAGAAAGAAAGAAAGAAAGAAAGAAAGAAAGAAAGAAAGAAAGAAAGAAAGAAAGAAAGAAAGAAAGAAAGGATGGAAGGAAGGAAGGAAGGAAGGAAGGAAGGAAGGAAGGAAGGAAGGAAGGAAGGAAGGGAAAAGAGAGGGGTGAAGTGGGAGGGGGAGGGTAGGGGCAAGGGGAGAGAGGGAAAAAAGGAAGAAAAGGAAGGAAAGGAGGGAAAAGAAAAAAAATTAGGACTCCAACATATTTGGTGGGTGGACAACAAATGAACCCATGACATACATGTACCAGATGATTTTGGGGGCCTGTCTCTCCATTCATATCAGTGTTCTTGTAGTTCACCTAGTTATCTTCCTTCTTTCCTTTTTTCTTTTTTCCTTCTTTTCTTCTTTCCTTCCTTCCCTTCCTCTTTCCTTCCTTCCTTCTTTCCTTCCTTCCTTCCTTCCTTTCTTCCTCCCTTCCTGTTTCTCCCATTCTTTCTTTGTGCCATCGGAGTTTGAACTGAGAGCCTTGCACTTGGTAGGCTGATGCGCTACCACTTGGGCCATGTCCCTAGCTCATTTTTGTTTTATATTTCAGATAAAGTCTCAAATTTTTACCCAAGGCTGGCCTCAGGCCAGGATCCTCCAACCTATAGCCTCCTGCATAGCTAGGATCATAGATACATGTCACCACATTTAGCATATTGGTTGAAAAGGAGGTTTTGCCTGGCCTGTTTGCCCGGCCTGGCCTTGAGCCATGATACTCCTGATTTCCAGTTTTCAAGTAGTTGAAATTATAGGTGTGTGCCACTACACCCAGCTAGTGCACTCCACTGTGCCCACATATTTTCTTAATAAATCCTTTTCCTACTTAAGTTAGTGAGATCATTTTGTAGCTATCAACTCTGATTTTTCTTATTATTGACTATTTCTTTAACCTCCTGAGGATCTCCATCCAGCATTCATAGAGGATGAGAAGAATGAAGATTTCCTGGTATAAAGGCCTAATCACTTGAAGAATAAGTGAGGGTTCCCTGGGGGGAACACATGCGCGCGCGCGCGCACACACACACACACACACACACACGCACACACACACACACACGCACACACACACACACACGCACACACACACACACACGCACACACACACACACGCACACACACACGCACACACGCACACACGCACACACGCACACACATATTCCCTGGATCAAGCAGATGGAGGAGGTGATGGCCTGGGCCCAGGTTACAGCATTCACACTGACCCATCCCAAACCTCATTACTAAAATGCCCACAGAGCCTTTTTATTCCCTGAATTACAGATTTGTTCCTAGGCTAGGCTATACTCTGTAGTAGAATTTAACTAATTGTTGCCTTTGGCCAATGGGTAAGGCAAAGCCAGTTTTCGTGGAAAGGACCACACTGCTTGCATCAGATCCTAGTCTGCTCAATTTTCATCAGCTCCTGACAGCACCCCAGAGGGGATAACCCACATTTCAATTGTGTTGGCTCTCAAGTTTCCATAGCTCCATCAATGCTATTAGGAACAATACCAGGCTGAAGGAAATAAAACATTAGGAGTTCTAAGAAACAGGCTAATAAAAGCCAGCTGGGTTTACAAAGACAAATCTATGTCATTGACTTCAAGGAAATAAAAACACATTTAAAAAGTTTGAATAAATCAACTTCCCAAAAGGCCATTAGGAGAAGCGGCATTGTCACTGTTACAGTTGCTCCATTTTGCCTCCTTTTATGACCTTTACCTTGTCAGCTTCACAGAATTGTGAGAGGGCTGGGGACTGCCTGAAGCTGTCCTTGTCACCATTAGTAAAGAGCTTCCTTACATCCAGGCCAATGCAGGAAAGAATCCAGTCGACAAGTTTAAATGTATTATTTCCTTTGAGTCCTGTATTCTACTTGTACCCAAAAACACCCATTAAAGTTCCAGGTGATTAGAGTCAGAGCATGGTTTCTGCTTATTTGCCTCAACTAGCTGAGTTGGAGTTACAGCTTTACAAATGTGTTAGCAGGTACGCATATCCACTGCGACCTGATTTCTGTAGACTGTTGTTTGCAAGGGAAGATTACACTGAATGGACCACAGATCTCAACTGAGATGCTGGTGTTTTATTATGCTGGTGTCACGTGCATGCTATTAGAAACGTGCACTTCTCCCATACACACACACACACACACACACACACACACACACACACACACACACACACTCAAATACATAGATAATGGGAGATTATTTTTACAGTACTAGAGTTTACTTGAGTTATGCTCCCAGCTAAAATTATATTATCCTCATTATTATTAACAATTATCATGATCATTATTGTTATCTGCATGTGTTGGCAGTAGTTAGGTTTGACTCAAGGTCTTGTGCTTCCTTGGGAGATATTCTACCATTTCAGCCCTAGCCCTGGACATTACAGTTATACTTAAGAGCACTTGGAGTAGAGTATTCCACCTGACACAAGACCTGCCCATCGCTGCCTTTACCACAAAGCAGCAAGGTGAGGAGTTTCCTGGGCTCTAGCACTGTCTGGTCTCCTAACTAAGCTGTACCATTCCTCCTGACTACGTACTCAGGCAGAGCATGTGTGGGAACAGGTTTCCATCAGTGCAGAGTCCTTAGACCTCTCTGCCTGTTTCTCCTAACCCAATTTTCCCGCAACCCATGGGATCGACCCAAGTATCCTCCTTTATTCACACATTTGCTCCACAAAGAACTGTAGCTCGCCCCTATACTAACACAGATGCAGCCACCTGGAACTCAGCCACGAACAGAACAAGCCTCGACCGCTGGGATGTTTCTACTCTATTGAGAGAAAAGAGATAATAGCAAAGGTTTAAAGAAGATAGCTGTTAGGTGGTGAGAAGGTAGGAAGGATAGGTGTGCAGGGTGGGCACTTATTTCATCTATGGTGAGACAGTGAGCCATGTAGTTACTTGTAGGAAGAGCATGTCAAGCCAGGGGACCAGTCTATACAAAGATGTGGGAACAGGATTCGTTCTGAGGCCAGTGAAATACTGTGGAGAGACAGGGTGATGGAAGATGAGAGAAGTATTGGAGGGAAAAAAAGCACTAGAGAATATTCAGAGCTATTGTGAGAATTTGGGGTTTTATTCTAAGCCTGTTTTTCTTTAAAAAGTCAAACGCTAGAGCATTGTGCACAAAAGAACAGCATAATCTGCCTTGGAGTTTTAAAGACGGTGTTTTTGTTTTGTTTTGTTTTTACTACATTGAGTATAACTAGTATTAAGAACAAAAGCAAGGAAGCCAGGGAGACCATAAAAAGAGCCCTGGAGGTGGAGAGAGGGTGGTGGAGCTCTGGACATTATTTTGAAGGTTTGTCTGCCTTCAAAATATGTCCAGAGTTCCAGAATGGAATGTAGGCAGAAGTTCTTATGGTCAGGTGCCACAGTAGCTCATGCCTGTAATCCTAGTTCCTAGAGTGGCCTAAAAAATGGGAGGATTGAAGTTTGAGAGTAGCCTTGGAAGAAAAGTTAGGGAGACCCTTCTCAATCCACAGCTGGATGTCGTGGTGCAGCCTGTCATCCCAAACTACATGGGACACTGAGATTGGCAGGATCACAGACCTAGGCCATTCAGAGTAGAAAAGTTCATAAGATTCCATGTCAGCAGAAGAGAACTCCATGTGGTGAAATGCACTTATCATTCCAGTAATAAAAGAATACCAAAATAGATAGATCACAGTTCAAGTCCAAGGATCATGGGTCAAAGTCAGCCCAGGCAGAAAAGTGCATGAGACTCATCTCCAATGAACCAACGAAAGAGCTGGAAGTAGAGCTGTGGTTCAAGTGGTAGGGCATTATCATTGAATAAAAACAAAACAAAACAAGACAACTTAGAGACAGCAGTTAGATCCTGAGTTGAAACCCTAGGGCCAGCACACATAAACAAGGAATGGGTCCATACAGAAGAGAGGAGGTCTGTACCGTGGATCAGTATGATACTTACAAGCTGAAGAGATAAGGTAGAACTAGCAACTAGAATGAGAAAAAAAAAAAAACAGTAAACATGACATTCAAGGACAAAAAGGTGTCTATGAACCCAATGGGGTAAAAAAAGCCAAAATCCATTCAGATTTCAATAACAAAAGAAAGAGGAGGTTAGTGCATCCAATCCTGTGATGTATCAAATAAAACCAGGACTACAACTGCTGGATTTTGCTATTGGGAAGTCATCAGTATGGATTCAGAAGCATCAGAGAGGAGTAAACTGGGAACAGGGAATAAAGAGAATCCTTTTGAGGGTCAGCTCTATACAGCAACAGAGGAGTAGAGCAAAGCAGAAACCTCCCATAGAGCAGAAGAGCAAAAGCTTCTTGACCTTGATTTTGAGAATGAGTACACACTATGAAATCATGATCCTGCTGACATGTTGAGTGTTTGAAGAAGGTGTTAAAAAAATGGCTTTTAAAAAAAGTCTTGTTTTATCTATAGTTGTACAAAGGATTTATGATTTAAAATGTCCATTATGCATAAAGTACATCTTGATCAAAGTCACCCTTCCCTCATTCTACCCCTAGTCACATCAAGCTTACAACTTCCTCTTCACATTTGTACATTGACTATTATGACTGTATTCATCTACTCTAACCCTTTCTAGTCATCTCTTCCCCTTCTGCCAGCCCCTCTCCCATATCAGCTTCCTGATATTCATTTTGTAAAACTGCCCGCTAATTATTCAAAGGGTTTATGACTTGGAGTTTTGATTCTGCATATACAACTCGATCACGTGTGTATGCATCTGCTCCTATGTGTGTTAGCAGAGGAGGTTGTATTTTGGATCAAAGATCCACATATGAGGGAAAACATGCCCTTTCTCTTTCTGGGCCTGGCTTACTTTGTTCAGTATGATCTATTGTGTCTTCTCTTTTGAAATAGGCAAAGAGAAAGAAAAAGAAAAAGGGAGGGAGGAAGGGAGGAAGGGAGGAAGGGAGGGAGGGAGGAAGGAAGGAAGCAGGAAAAGAAAGAAGGGAAAAGAGAAAGAGAAAGAAAGGAAGGGGAAGAGAAAGACAAAAGAAAGAAAGAAAGAAAAGGAAGGAAAGAAGGGAGAGAAAGGAGGAAATAAGTAAAAAAAAAAAAGAAGGGAGGGAAGGAAGGAAGTAGGGAAGATAGAGATAGTGATAAAAGAGGAAAAAGGGGAGGAGGAAGAGCAGGAAAAGGATGAAGAGGAAGAGGGAATTGTTAAACAATAGTGAAAGAGAATAACAGAGGCACCCAGTCCCTGGGCAGCAGGAAGTTCTGCTTGGTCATCTTCCTATGGTGAGTTTAAGCCTGTGCTGACAGAGGTGCTGTCCATAGTCTGAAGTACGGGGAAGGAAAAATTCAGAAATGAGTAGTGAAATCTTCAAAGCAAAAAAAAAAAAAAAGAGCAGTGAACTTTAGACCTTAGAGTGGAAGAAGAAGGGATCTTCATGATTTTCTTGTCTGAATCCTTCATTGACATTTGAAAATGAAGGCTCTAGAAAATGAAATGACTTGTCTAAGAGTGTATACCTAGTTAGGAGTAGACACAAGTGTAGATAGTTCGGTTGCCTAGTCTTTCCTTCCTCGATTCCATATTGACTAATACCAAGTATAGTTTATAGCTAGCTATGCTTTCCTTCCTTGCTTACTGGCAAGGCTGAGTGAAATTTCAGGCTCATACCTGTGCCCTGGTTACATACCTCGGCTTTCTTCTTCACTCTTAGTCCCCTAGGCCTTTCTTTTAGTACTCAGTCCCCTTCCATTAGCAATCTTCAATGACAAAGGCATAGAAGATCTGCTTAATACTTTAGCCCCTGTGTACTTCCAAGTGTACTTTGATGCTTTAAACCCTGAGCTTTAGGCCGGGTCAAGATCCCACATCAGGGAAGTGTGAATTGGGTTCAGCTGGGAGGAAGAGCAGGCTTGTCCTAGGGGCATGCTACAGTGGATTTCCTCGGACTGTCTAGACAATGCCATGGTTTTTGGGTGCTGGTGACAAAGACATAGAATCGCATCTCCCTGTTTCTTCTGGACAGAGAGGAACTCAAAGAACCTTCCAAACCACAGACTATATGTGCTCATCGAACCAGCAAATGTCAACAGGTCTTTGCATTAAGAAGGAAATAGATCTGAAGCAAGTTTAAGGACAGCCTGCAGCATGTGTCCCATCTGAATACCATTTGAACACAACTGGTTAAAAGTTCTTTAAATGATGGCTTTTGTTATCTATAAAATTAAGACTAAACCAGAGATCAAGGAATCTCAACTGGAAGCTATATCCTGTCTCCAGTCTCCCATCTTGGTGTAATTTAAGTGAGTTACAGGCCCCTTTAAATTCACTTATTTAAAACAGATACTCATCCAAAGAGGCATCTATAAACATTTGGCACATCTTGATGAGCACTTCAGTTGTCCCTCAAAGGCAGTGGAAATAACCTCAAAACCAATTACTTATGCTCTCCTCCATGGAGCCCATTAATTGGAACGAGGACCCTGCCCCTGGCTGACTGTCCTTTCTACACTTTTATGTCTCACGATTGTCCCTTCTGGGGAAGTAGTATAGTCCCAGGCAATCTTTATAAATTAGGAAATTACTTACATATAGAGGTGAAGCGTAGTGAGGGGGACGAGGAGTGAACACGTGCAACGCAGAAATAGATCTTGAGTCTATCTTCTCTTCTGATTAAAACAAGTAATTTAAAAATGGGAGGAAATCTAGAGGCCTTTGTAGCACCATGTGCTGGTTAAACCCTTGGGAATGAAATCCCCTGTATAAAAGAGACCTTTAAAGTGGGACCTTCATTTAGGCCCCTACGTTCTACTAAATTAATCAGTAGCCAAGTCATACCTACTCCACCTCGTGACGAGGGTGAGTTATCCATGCCATTGGTGATTCCTTTCTTGGGCCGATTGTCTCTTGGTGGTGGGCATTAGCACCTCTAGATGGCAGTACCTAGAATTGTGAGGACTTGGAAATACACCTCCAAGAGATGCTGGAGGATGGTTGGGTGGGCCATTCTATTGCTCCTGGGCTCCCGTGTCAGAGCCATAAAGACCACAGCATTGTATAGTAGCCATTGCCTTAGGGTCTGTGATGTGTCTTAGAAGATGGCACCTCATTCTTAAAAAGGAACACTCCCAAATTGGTATCTCAATGATACCTTCACAACATTGCATTGCTCTGCCAAACCAGCAGCAGCTGGGTGATCCAAGTGTTAGAGGACCAGTAGCTGATGCCACATTTTCATCACCACTATTGTACTTCCTTTGGTATAAATTTGGTCCTTGGTCTAACATGTTAGGTATGGTCCCTTGTCTGTGGGTCAAACAGTATGCCATTGGATAGGGAAGAAGGGGCGGGTAGAGCTGGAGGAGACCCTCTGGGCAGGAAAACTATTCTTTCAACCCTGAACTATAAAAAAATTAAAACACTACAAAATAAAACTAAATGAGCTAGGTTTCAGTGGCTCACACTTACAAATCGCAGCTACTTAGGAGAGATCTGTGGACTGGGATTCAAAGCTATGCCAGGTGGGAAAGTCTGTGAATTTTTTGTTGTTCTTGTTGGTTGTGGTCATGGGGCTTGAACTCAGGCCCTGGGCACTGTCCCTGAGCTCTTCTGCTCAAGGTTAGTATTCTGTCACTTTGAGTCACAGCTCCATTTCCCATTCTCTGGTTGTTAATTGGAGATAGTAGTCTCATGGACTTTGCTGCCTTGGCTAGCTTTGAACCATGATCCTCAGATCTCAGCCTCCTGATTAGCTAGGATTAGAGGTGTGAACCATTAGCTCCCAGTTTTCTGGGAAACTTTGATCTCCAATATAACACCAAAACATGCCAGAAATGGAGCCATTGCTCAAGTGGTAAAGAGCTAGCTTCGTACACAGAAGCTCAGGAACAGCATCTAAGTCCTGAGTTCAAGCCCCAGGACTACTCCACTAGTCCATGAGTGCATGCATACACACACACACACACACACACACACACACACACACACACACACACACACACACACACACACACACAAGCTGAACGAGTCTTAATGAATGGAAAACCAGGCTTCATGAGTGTTTTCAAGGATGTGAAGCATCTAGAACTTTCAGCACTGCTGGGGGTGGGGGGTAGGAGGGACAGGGAAAAAAATGGCACAAACTGACTATCTTAAGCAAAATGCTTGGGCTCAGAAGTTTTTCAGATTTCTGCATATTCTGGATATTCTAATATCCAACCACCTGAACATTCCTAATACAAGAAATTGAAACCCAGAATGCTCTGAAACAGAATGCTTGGATTACAGTTGTGTAGTTTACATAGCCACTGTGGAAAACAGTTGTCAGTTTATGGAGTTAAATATGCACTTACCCTATCACACAGTAATCCTCCTCAGGTGTTAGTGTAACAGAACTAAGGATGTGTGTCTATACAGAGACATGTTTGCAAGTGATCATGGAAAGTGATTTAGCCACAGTTATCATCAAAGAATCCGCATTCTGGTATCTAAAGATTCGGAGTGTGATATGGGATTGGGGTAATGGGGTGGCCCTTCAAAGATGTCCCAATTGAGGCTGAGGTTCCAAGTTTTTGAATCCCCATTCTGACCACTCATCAGAGGCAAGCTGTCCCTAACGGAGGTCTCATTTTCAGTAGAGTAGTCTTTGACTAGTTGGTTGGGATTGTCCTAACAAAATTCAACAGTTTGGGTGGCCTAAACAACATGGATTTATTTTCTTATGGTTTTGGAGTTTAGAATCCAAGATCAAGGCACAAGGAGGGCTGGTTTCTGCAGAGACTTCTCTCCTTAGCTTGCAGATGGCTGACCCTCCTTTTGCTCCCTCTCTGCATGTGTAGTCCTGCTGTCTCTCTGTGTGTTCCAAACTTCTCTTCTTCTAAGGACACAGTTACATTGGAGTAGGGCCACCCTAATGGCCTCATTTCAACTTAAAAGCCTTTTGTCCAAATGCAGTCACAGTCTGAGGGGCAGGGCTAGATAGGACTGCAATACATAAACTGAAAGAGAGGAACTGAGGACATAGCTCATGCCACAACCAACTCCTTTCAGTAAGTTCCAGAGAGAGAGTCAGCTCTGAGCCATCACCCCTCCTGACAGCCAAGACAATGAGAGCCGATAAGGTTCAATAGACACTCTTCCTAAACATGGCATCTGAGTATATGAAGTATTTCAAGCTGAAAGAATTTGAGAAATGGATGAACAGAAGGTCTCTCTAGCCTTTCCTTGAGGAAGATCTTAAGACTCTTCCATGTCTTCCTTGTTCCTTTTATTGCTGAAGTCAGAGTCCATCAGAACAAGCAGGTCTCACTAAGTTTCCCCGAGTTTGCACGGTCAGCCATGTCCCTTTGTTCCTGTCATCTATTCCAACAACGTTCCAGTCAAGTATAAAACTCTTAGGTTTCGCTATTTCTTGGGGCTTCATTTCCTTGTGAAAGGCTCCCATACCACATACCTTTCTTATTAAATACATTTGTGCGCCTTTCTCTTGTGACTCTGTCTTTTGTCATAGAGGATCCAGCTGAAAACCTAGAAGAATAAAAGAAAAATCCCTTTTTTCCTCCCATAGAGTGCCTACATCCTCAGGTAAGTCATGGACAGACCAGGACAGCGTCCATCACAGTACTATGAATATCACTGACAAGAAAAACAAACACAAATAGCAACACCAATAGGGCAGCGTGACAGGCCCATGTCTTATCTACATAATTCTGACATATAAAAGCACATTACCTCTTTGAAATCTCAGCAGTAAGGAAGAGCAATCTCAAAAGCTCCCAGTTATATCACTCTGTATAGCCATTGTTCTTTTTAATATCCCAGTAGATATCACTTGCCTCCTTGCTTGAATAATAATTATGCAAGAAATTACTGTTGAGCACATGCTTTTGTAGAAAGCAGCTACCTTTAAGACTTTTCATTTCTCTAGAATATATATATATATACATCGCTGTATCAATAACTCTGATGGCCACAGAGGAATTATTTACACAAGGGAGTTCTTAGAAATAGAATTGAAAATGAACGGCAGACAATACTAGTGCTCTGGTCAATTCTGAGAACGCCTAGTCATGCTAGGGAGAATTTTTTTTCAGTGAATTAACACAGCTGGGTGTTTTCAGGTCTGTCTGGGTTCCAACATATGCCAGAATTCCTAAGAGAACTCTTAGTGTCCACTTTTCATTTGATTCTGTATTCCCTAATGGTATTTAGTCATTCTTCAGATTTTTATTGAGCATCTACTAGCATTTAGTGTTAGAAATAGGAGCAACCTATGGTATGATAAGAAAGCATTAAAGAAAGCATTTCTTAACTCTTGTTAAGAAACAATTCTAGGCAGGCACTGGTAGTTCATATCTGTAATCTTAGCTACTCAGGAGGATGGAATACAATGATTGAGGTTAAAATCCAGCCTGGGTGGGAAAATCCATGAGACTCTTATTTCCATTTAGCCAAGCCAAAAGTAGGCTGTGGCTCAAGTGGTAGAATGCCATCCTTGAGCAAAAAAGCTAGTGTCCCTGAGTTCAAGTCCCAATACTCTCTCTCTCTCTCTCTCTCTCTCTCTCTCTCTCTCTCTCTCTCTCTCACACACACACACACACACACACACACACACACACACAGAGCTGTAATAGAAAACTGAAACCATGTACTAACCACATCACACTGTGTGTGGAGCAGGAGTCATTTGTCTTATTTTTATAAATACAGAATGCTAGATCATGGCAATATTAACAAACTAGCCCAGGTCGGACAGGAAAAGTAGCTTCAGGGATTTAAACACAAATTCATTTGACGCTGAAAAGCCAGATTCTTTTCCACTATCCTATGACCAGCTCCACATTGTAATGTTCTTCACATGAAATAATCTTTCAATATTCTAATTGATTGTTGCTTATTTCCTAAGGTGGGGAAGTGAAACTGCTTATAGCAGTTTCAGCTCAGAATCAGAGACAGCCAACCATTTCTTCTAGCTAATGAAAATTTGTGGCCAATCCTTCCCTTACTTGGCAAGAGAATGTGGCTCTCTTCTGAACCAATGTTACAATTTCACTATAAAATTCGTTTTATTGTGTGTATATCATGAAATGACAGCTGGAGTATGAGTCAGGATAGGCTAACTGCTCTGACAGATAACCCCTGTTCATTTCTTCCTCATAAATTATTTTATTAGGATATTCCTTAATGGCCATCTTTTCTGCACAGCCTTCTTCCAAGGGCTGACTCAAGTATCTATTCTCCTACAATCTTGTGCCATCTTTGTGTAGCCTCCCTAAGTCTGCTCTGAAAGGCAGGGAGAGAATAAGCAAAGTACATACTCTCCAAGCCCAAAATGTAATTAAGAGAATTACATTCTTGGACCCGTTTCACATGGAAGTAACACACATCATTCCCATTCATGTTACTAAATAGCCACACCAGAAAAGAATCTCAGGAGCTGGGAAATGGAATATACAGTTAAACAAGCTCAACATTGTAGAGGGAAGGCCCATTCTGTCTTTGAAGGTCATGTAGCTATTCCTACCACAGCTGGAATCAAAAAGACTGACACCATATCTAGTTATGAACAAATCAGTATGTTGCCCCATATATTTTGCTGGATAAGTGAATCTGCCTAGAGTAGGTTGCATTGAGTTCTGCCTCCCTCCTTTCCAAAAAAAAAAAAAAAAAAAGAGATGTCCACTGGGAACTTATAACTGTGGCCTTATTTAGAAAAAGGTATTTCCACATATGGTTAAGGATCTTGAAACAAGACCATCTTGAATCTAGATACGCCTTAAATTCAACAACACCTGTCATGAAAAGAGACAGAAGAGGAAAAAGGAAAAAAAATATAAAGATAGAAACAAAGATCACAGTTAGGTTGCTACAAGCCAAGGAATGCTGGAGGAGAAAAAAAATCTTTCTCCTCAGAACTTTCCAGAGAGAAAACATAGCCCTAAGAACATCTTGACTTCAGATTTCTGACGCTGATAATTATGAGAAAAGATATTTATGTTGTTTGAAGTGACCAAGATTGAGGTAATTTATTGTGGCAGACATTGAACTAAGGCATAGCCCAAAAGGTGTGTTAGAAACGGAATTATTGGGCTGGGAATGTGGCTTAGTAGTAGAGTGTTTGCCTAGCATACATGAAGCCCTGGGTTCATGGCACTGTGGCTCAAATAGTAGACTGCTCACCTTGAGCAAAAGAAACTCATGGACACTGCCCCAGACCCTGAGTTCAAGCCCAGGACTGGCAAAAAAAAAAAAAAGGAAATGGAATTGTCTCCCTCCAAACCTCATATGATGGAGGAGGATTAGCCAACCAGGTCGGGAAAGTCTGTGAGGTTCTTATCTTCAATTAACAAGCAAAAAAGATGGAAACAGAGCTGTGGCTTCAGGGGTAGAACACTAGCCTTGAACAAAAAATGAAGACAGAGACACTGGGGTTGCATGTGTGCAGAGAAAAGTCCATATGAGAACCTACAAGAAGTCACACATGCACAAACCAAGGGGAAAGACGTCAGGGGAAACACAACTACTGACATTTTGAACTTGGGTTTTCAGCTGCCAGACTGTTCGAAGTCAACTTCTTTGGTTTAAATCATCAGTGCATGTTATTTTGTTATGATGGCCATAGTAGAGGAACACAAGGTACAAAAGACAGACTTTCTAGAGGTAAAACTAATGCAAGAGCCAGGAGACCCATGATATCAGCATTTGAGAATATCAGCCTTGGAAATCATACTTTTAATTTAATTGATAAATATAGCCATTAGCCAAGAGTGTGTGTAATGTGTAAGAAGTCTTTCTTACCTATAAATTGTTTGCGTAGTATACAGGATGAAATAAATACTATTTCCTCAATAATAAAATAAGCATTTTTTTCTTTCATTCCTAAAACAAGATATCTTCACCTAGTAAATATATTTTTCCTTAAAATTCATGTGGGGATTCATAAGGTTTTTTTCATAAATGTTATATGAAATAAAGTATATAGAAGCATGATACTAAATGATTCACTAATAGCTAATAAGACAGGACTGAGCCACTGGTGTCCTTCTTAAATTGGCTATTTAAAAAACAGAAAGAGAAGATAAAATCTGAAAATCAGAGATTAGCCCCACTGACCTGCAGATTCCAGTTTTAAAATTCTTATAGTAGGACAGAAACAAAGGCTTTATATTTCTTCATTTTTCTTTGTAAAAGTAACTTGGGGATCTAGAGACTAGTGGCTCAAGGATCAAAGTTCAAAACTAGCCCAAACAGAAAAGTCTGTGGCGCTCTTATTTCCAACTGACCAACAAGAAGCTGGAAGTGGGGTGTGTATCAAGTGGTAAAGTAGCAGCCTTAAGTGAAAAAGCCAAGCAGGAGCTCAAGGCCTTGAGTTCAAGCCCCACTACTGGCACCAGTAAAAAAGAAAGAAAGAAAAATACTGGTGGAAAAGGCTGCTCCTAACAGCCCCCTTGTTAGAGGAGAGAGTGTGGCGGCTCCATGAGCTCATGAGAATGGCTGTGTTCATCTCAGCCTTACTTCAGCTGGCATCTGAAAATTACCCTACCTCGCCTGGCATCTTAGAATCTGCCACAATGGGAATACTTACTCTATGGAATTGATCACTTACCAACATAACACCACACTGGGCCGTATTATTATCTCCTCCCTATCAAGAAAGAAACAGAAAGACTTAAGAACATACCCTAGTCAATGGGAAACAGCGGATCTCAGATTTAAACCCTGCTAGAATGGAGGCCCCAAGCCCCAAGCTCTCAAGTCCTGTGTTAGGACCCACCTACTTGAGTAGAATTTAACATAAAGCAATAGCTGCACTGGTACTTCAGGAACTTTCTTAGTGTCATACTAACAATGTTTCCTTTGCTTAAGTAGTTTTTTCAGATTATACTAGTCTTCTGCTGTATGGCATCCATAAAAAATGTAAAAGAATTACTAGGTGAAATGGAAATGAATTTGCATGTTATATTGGTCCCTGATGGTCACATCATTAAAAACAATACACGTCACACAGTGTTATTGATGCCTAGTAATAGTATGAGCCCTAAGGTTACCACTCTCAACCAGTCAACAATGTAAATCTCTTAGTTCTCAGGAAAGAACACAGCTAAGGTTATAAAATGCATGCAATGCACAACAAACAACTTGTCCTTTAAATGAGATGTTGCTCCACCAGTGTTTGGATTATGGTTGTTATTCAGGAATGTGTAAACTATGGGCTATCTCACTATCTGTCCTTTTGCTAGTGGCAAGGGAAACAGGATGTAATCTGACTTTATTTCTACTTCCAAAGTTCAGCAAGTTTACAACTGTATACAAGGAAGGAATTTGGCCCCACCTAAAATGCCTGCAACTTTGATTTGAACTAAAAGCAAGAGGGCAAAAGCTGCTAGGAGAGGAAACAGAACTCTCCCAATGGCTAGAAGATACTGTATCTTTTTCCCTTATAGCTCACACATATCATAGTTTAAGAATATTGGATCAAAGGGGAAAAAAAATCCCTAAGTCAATGTGATAAACATCTGAGCCATTCACTTTCTTGAACCTCCCTATCCACCACCCGTCCCCTCCCCCCCCCCCAACAAAGTGATTGGTTATTTACTTATTCTGTACTAGGGCTTGAACACAGGGCCTGAGGCACTGTCCTTTTGTCTTTTTTGCTCAAAGCTGGTGCACTATCACTTGGGCCACACCTTCACTTTCAGCTTTTTGCTGGCTAATTAGAGATAAGAGTATTAAGGACTTCCCTGCATCCGCTGGCTTTGAACTGCCATCATCAGATCTCAGTCTTCTGAGCAGCTAATAGGACAGGCTTGAGCCACCAGTGTCCTGATTAAATTGGCTATTTAAAAAACAGAAAGAGAAGATGAAATCTGAAAATCAGAGATTAGCCCCACTGACCTGCAGATTCCAGTTTATTTCTAAAATTCTTGTAGCAGGACAGAAACAAAGGCTTTATATTTCTTCATTTTTCTTTGTAAAAGTAACTTAGGGATCTAGATGCCAATGGCTCAAGGATCAAAGTTCAAAACTAGCCCAAACAGAAAAGTCTGTGGCGCTCTTATTTCCAACTGACCAACAAGAAGCTGGAAGTGGGGTGTGGATCAAGTGGTAGAGTAACAGCTTTGAGTGAAAAAGCCAAGCAGGAGCTCAAGGCCTTGAGTTCATGCCCCACTACTGGCACTAGTGTAAAAGAAAGAAAGAAAAATACTGGTGGAAAAAGCTGCCTGTCACCAGAGAATGGGCCCCATGAGTGCTAGGAGCAGGACAGAGGGCTTAGGTTCATTAGCACCCCTTCCTAATTACCCATCATTCCTCCAACTCTGTATTCTTAAAGGTATTATTGAAATGAAAATAAAGGAATCCAACCAAAACCAACATTTTGATGAGTAAAGTGTAAATGAATGAGAAACAGATGCACTTGGTTTTCCCAAGGGTCTATAAATACAGGGCAAGGTACTCAGGAGCAAAAAAAAAAAAAAATGCATTCAGGGCTTCACTGGCAAATCCTTTGTAGGTTAACAAACCCCAAATGCAGCCAAAGTTCACACCACCAGCATCTGCCCACATTGGCAGGACTCAGTTGGAAAGGATTTTGGTGCCAAAGGAAGCAGGCTTGGGAGCCCCTTGAGACATTGTTCGGCACCTCACAAATCATATTTTATAGGTGCCAAAGGCACTTGCAGAGCTCACATGTGTAGCCAGAAGCTTTCATTCAAGAACACAGCAATGTTGGCTTTGATTAGAAACCACAGATAGGCGTAAACATCTCTCTTGCACATTTTATGATATTTATGCTTCATGTGGATCTTGTGATCACCTAGTGCTACAGCAGGATCAGGTATCTGCTAAGAGACCTGTACCCATCCCAGCCTTCATTCAGGTGGAAAAAGAAGACATAAGGGCGGGAGGCTGGCATGCCAGGTCACCCCAAATCAGAGAGGGTGAGCTCTTTGTGCGTCTACATCCAGGCTGCCCTCCTCTCCTATTTTCTCCTTCATTCTCCTTTAGGGTTAGTGTCTCCTGCTGTCTTCAAAACCGTGTATATATCAAGTTACAGCTCTGAAAGAATGCATTTCCATTTGGGGGATGTGTAGCCCTCCCCCAGCCCCAAGGATTATTTGAAAACCATTCAAGCTGACTTGAAGAGTTTTGAAAATAATTTATTTGGCAATCCTGAGACCCCAGATTGGCCATTTGGCCAAAGTAACATTCCTTTCAGTGCAAAGACTACAATTAATGGGCCACATCATCCTGGCTGTAAGAGAACATGAGCCACCAGATGCTGGAGAACGCTGTGCGGTCTTCCAGTATAAACGCTTCTGATATCATCGCCATCAGAAGGTCATAAAACTGATTGATTATAAACACAGCTCTCATTTGTTTACAGCTTACATTTTTGGGTTCGGGGTAATTAGCACATTAGCCATCTCTCTCTGGGGGTGAAGGCTCACAGGTGCTGGGGGACAGAGCCTTGCAAGAGAAATCCAGCCAGGGGAGCTCACAAAACCTTTGGCAAAGCAATAATTGGCCTTGACCGGAAATAGACCAGGAAAATGCTGATCTGGCAGAATGGGGAATGGGGAACAGAGGGGTGGATGAACCCATCTGTGGGGGTCTCTCAAGGAGGAGGCTTTCACTCTGCAGTTATTTCTCCTAACACAAGGTAAGACTGGAAAAATCTGAGACATGTCATAAATGTGCGGGAGATATCTTCTGTGGAGAAACTGGCACAGCCTTTTAAGATTCCTCCTCTTTCTCTCAGGCCAACAAAGTCAGATAAAGATCACCCTCACTAGGGGTAACTGGTACTTAGTTTCTTTTAGTTACAGTTAAAATAAACTCCACCAGCTTATAAAGATGTTGCTTTTCAGACACTCAAGGAAAGCAGCTGTCTCCACTGTCTTCCCTGGGTTTGGTTCTCCTCTCGGGTCCTGCCCCTTCCAGTTATATTTTGAGCCTTCCACCAGCAAGGCAGGTTTTATTTGGACAGCTGCAGCCATCAAGTTGGTGCAGATTGTCCAATTAGTCAACCGAGCCCCTTGGGTAAGTGAGTTTTTCATAGTAGTTTCAGTGAGAACTCCAGAGAGACCCTAAAAAGCATCCCTGATCATTAAAAGTATATACTTTTAAATATACAGATGCTTGTGATTTGGATTATTTGATCCCAAGACAAAAAGGATGTGTGTGTGTGTGTGTGTGTGTGTGTGTGTGTGTGTGTGTGTGTGTGTGTGTGTGTGTTTAGATATTTTTCTCAGTTCTTTAATCATTTTGCCTAACATGAGATTCTTTTCTTTCCTTTCTTTTCTTTTCCTTTCTTTTCTTTTTGTGCTAGTACTCAAGCTTGAGTACCGGGTGCTGTCCCTAACTTGGCATTTTTTCATTCAAGGCTGGAGATCTATCACTTCAGCCATGCCTCCATTCCCAGCTTTATGCTGATGCACTGGAGATAAAGAGTCACACAGACTTTCCTGTCCTGGCAGGCTTTGAACTGCAATCCTTAAATCTCAGCCTCCAGAGTAGCTAGGGTTACAGGCATGAGCCACCAGTGACCAGCAAGATTCTTTTCAATGTCTGAAATGATATTGATTGAAATGACTGTTAAAAAACTAAGGGTTCCTAAAACTGAATGCAGACATTAACGTTTTTGTCTAGATCACATTCATGGTCAGCTGTTTGGATACATTTTTCTATTACATTTCATTATTTTAGTAATTAATAATCCTAACTTTTTTGTAGTTTTCCAAGATCTTTGGTTGTATTACCTTTTTATCTCCATAGCAATGGCACAGGCTTGGACAAGCATCATGATATCTGCATTTCATGGATCAGGAAAGCACCTCAGGAAGATTAACTGACCTTTCCCAGAGCACAAAGCAATACAGTGAAATTCATTTTCTCTGCCCCACCTCACCTTGTTTGTGGGAGTTTCAATATGAAGGCTGTTCCTTTGAACTATGGTTTTGTCTCCTTTCCAAACTTTAGACATTAGGAGAACTGGAAGCTAATTTCATTGTAGTGCCCAGAAGTAGTTGTAAATAATCAAGTGGATTTTCAGGTGTTCAGATTCCCTGAAACCCCAGGCAAAGCACTACAGTTACATCCTTAAAAAGGTCAGAGAAGCACAGGTACTGGCTTTATTGAAATGCTAAGGATCCATTTATGTTGGCCAGCAGTGCTGATATTGCATGTTAATGGTTTTCCCAGTGTTCAAAATGTATCTTCAATATCATCTTCACATTTCATTGGCTGCCATGACTACTGGAATATTTACACTAAAATTTTAGTATTCATGAAATTTTAAGGGCAAGGAAATGTCAGCCTATTTTATCATAATGGATTCTTTTCTCTCAAAAAAACTGCCAAGACTACACATGTGAAATTTGGGGAAATCTCTCATTTCTTTCTTTTTTCTTTCCTTTTCTCTTTGTCTTTTTTCATTATTTCTGTCTTTATATTTCTTTCTTTTTCCTTTCCTTTCTTTTCTTTTTTTTTGGGAGAGATCCTGATACTTATTATGTAGCCCAGGCTATCTTTCAACCTTCAATCTTCCTACTTCAGCTTCCCAAGTCACTGAGAATATAAGTAGGCCCAACCACTCCAAGCCCTTGGACTATTTGCATATCATGCAAATGAAGTAAAGATGGGCTGTGATTAACTTAATCATTATACTTATTTTTCCTTTTTTGTCACATACTAGGCACCATGCTAGGTTCTAGCGATGCTAAAAAGACTAGGAGAGAAGGTCTTGCTGCAGGAAGCCTTCTTCAAATGCCACATGTGTCTTAGATGCCCATCTTGTTTGATCTCATAACACTGTGTTGCATATCCCATTTCCTCACATTCACCACACCAAACAACTGCAGACCCATCTATTGTCCATCCTATCCATACTACTTAAGGCCATGTCTGCAGTCGCTGGTTTACTGATTGCCATACACTAGTTTTAATCACTACTTGAGTGAATAAATGAATCATATTTCAATACTTCATACTAAAATAGAAATTCAAATCAAATGAGAAAAAGGGTTCTTGTTTATACAAATTGAGGTGATTTTTTTGCTTTTAGCGGAGACGCCTCCTGATCAACTCTGACTTGCAGCAATTGTGAGAACACATAGAATATATTTTGCAGTTGTCATTAGGGAATATGGGACATGATTACTAGTTGACCTTGGCCTTTAAAAAAATTCCTGTCAACCCTCATTTATCTGACACTTCTTGGGACCTTTGTACTTTCTCAGCTGTTAGTCTTTAGATACCTTTCACCCATTGCTTTATATCAAACGTTTTAGTTTCATCTTCTGGCATTTACATGCCTATTCCCATCCTTCATTATCCTTTTAACTTCTTTTCACATTTCATTCTGAGTTTAAGGGAATTAATTCTCAACAACAATTGCTAGCTTTTCCTCTACCTAAAAGTATCTCACAAAGGATCATAGATAATCCAATTATATAATATGTAGCACAACTCAAATAAGCCCTAGGCTTTCTTGCTGAGTTCTTTGATGAAAATATAAATGTTTTAGTTAGCAAGTCCCATGAAGAACACCAGGTGTAGTTTAGGTTTGGGGCAGGTGAGCCACATAGACAGAGAGCATGGAGAGACTTTGTTCCGGCTCAGAGCTTAGATCTAAAGACCAGACCAGTGTTGTCAGCATATTGAAAGAGGATAAAGCCTAGGGCAGTCCACAAATTCTAACTGAACTCAAAGAGGTCAAATGCTAACTACTTCCTTTACAATGGGTATAACTTTGCTATGGACAAGATTCTCAATGTTTTTAATTGTTCCATTTGGTTTGCTTTCATGGGAAGATATACATAAGAACCTAAAGCATAATCTACTAATATAGCACACAATTAAAGAGTATTGCTTTGTTCCAAATTCTAAAGCTAAATCAAAAGCACCGAGAGGACATGTCTTTCATAAATGTGCCACAGATTACTTCTTCTGTGGTCAGTCTTCCTTCTGATGATTGCTGTAATATTAATTCTTTTACACACAGATTGATATATTTTATTAGCTTCAGGCCTGGCTGCATTATTCATAAAATCCCAAATAGTTAATGAGCACTTACTAAGAACTAGACACCCTGGTAAGATCTGGAGATAAAAAGCAACTGAGACAAGGCATAGATCCTTGAATCATAGAGGGAAAAAGGCATATACAAACATATTTATCTTAAATAGATGCTATATATGCTCTCAAGAAAGTCTTTTCTGGGCTGGGAAGGTGGCTCAGTGGTAGAGCGCATGCCTTGCATGCCAGAGGCCCTGGGTTCGAATCCTTAGCACCACATAAGCAAAAAGAAAAAAGCCGGAAGTGACGCTGTGGCTCAAGTGGTAGAGCGCTAGACTTGAGCTGAAGAGCTGAGGGACAGCGCCCAGGCCCAGAGTTCAGGCCCCACGACCGGACCCCCCCAAAAAAAAAAAAAAAAGTCCTTTCCAAGTATAGCATTCAAGCACTCAACTCTAGCTAGTTCAGGTACAGTGTAAATACCTAGGGAAAGTTTCTTAGTGACAATGACTTGAGTTGTCTATATGAACCAAATTGAAGCAGAAGGAAGGAGAATATACCAAACAGAAGGAATACTGGAAGCAAAGATCATCATTCAGTAGCCTTGAACATTTGGAAAATGTCTACTGGAAAGAACAGCCAGAGATCAGAAAAATATACAGCTTGAACACAGGAAGAAATAATGAACTAAGTTTTATATGTAAAATTTTAGATGTTCATAGAACAGCCTAGCAGAAAAGATCATTAGATAGCTAGACAGGATAATGGAGGTGTGGAGAGATTAAAGCTGAAAAGGATGATTTAGAAATCAGTAACAAACACACTGGGTTGTAGCCTTGGGAGTGAATATAATTGCCCCCAAAAGAGCACACATACAGCAAAAAGAAGGAAAAAAATGGACAATTGGGATACAATTTAAGAGACAAATTGAAGTGAGAGCAATGATTGAGGCTAAAGGAATTTATAGTATGTGGTCTGGGAACCAAGAGAGAAGAAGAAATGTAAGGATAGGTTGAATTCATTCACTGGGCCACAGAGACCATTGTTACCCCCTTCTGCTCTAAACAAGTCATAAGGAACCTTAACAAAAATGACAGAAATGACCCTTGACCTATGACAGAAATTGTCAGCAGACTAACGAGTGAACAGGGGTACAAAGCAAAGGTGAGCAAAGTAGAAGACGTTCTTCTTTGAGGAGCCAATCTTTAAAAGGAGTATTATCCAGAAAGTTAACTGACATTTTCTCTTCCACCAGTTCTATTCAATCTTGTATGGGGAGTCTTACCCATTGTAGTTAAGTCATGTTTTAATACAGCAAAGACATAAATATTGGAAGAAGGAAAACTGTCTGTGCTTGAGGATGGTATGCTTTTTAAATTGAAAATCATAGAGAACCAACAAAACAAATACTAGAATAATAATGAATTTGGCAAGGTCATTGGATAGAAGGTCAATATATGAAAAATAATCCCCATCTTAAATAGTAGTGATAACAACAATTTAAACATGATTTGTCTGTGTGTGTGTGTGTGTGTGTGTGTGTGTGTGTGTGTGTGTGTGTGTGGCCAGTCCTGCGGCTTGAACTTAGGGCCTAGGACTGAGCTTTTGCACTCAAGGCTAGCACTCTACCACTTAACCACAGTTCTCCTTCCAGGATTTTTTGGGTGGGGTGGTTAATTGGAGGTAAGAGTATTAAGGACTTTCCTGCCTGAGCTTGCTTAGAACTGTGATTCTTAGATCTCAGTCCTATATGCCAGCATTAGACACCAATGCCCAGATAAACATGTTATTTTTTAACCCCAACATCATTAATGTAAGAAAAAAACAACAAAAAAATACTTGGAAATAAATAAAATACAAAACCTCTACACTGAAAAAAAAATTAGTGAGAAGTATTAGTAAAGCTCATTATAAATAGAAAGATAAATAATACTTAGGGACTGGAAGATTAAAAATGGGTTGAATGGCAATTCTTCCCAAACTGGCCTATAGAATTAATAAAGTAAAAATGTCAGCGTGCATTTTTGTAGAATTTTTTTTTAATGCAGAGGATTTAGAATATTCTTAGCAGTTAATGAGAGTTAAAGGCCTTGCTACTTGAATCCTAAACTTACTATAACATGACAGTAATACAGAGAGTGGATATTGGCAAAAAATATTGAACATATATAGATCAATTTAACATAATAATCCAAATGTGTGTGTGTGTGTGTGTGTGTGTGTGTGTGTGTGTGTGTGTGTGTGTGTGTGTGTGTGATATAAGGTCCATTGATTTATGATAAAGGAACCACAGGAATTAAGTTGAGAAACAGAGTCTTTTCAACTATTGTCACACATCAAGTAGATATATTTTTGGAAAAAAGAATGGCAATGTTTACCCTCCACAAAGCACAAAAGTAAGTCAAAATGGATCAACTATGTATATGAAAAATACAAAACTTCAAGGAAAAAAAACATGGTAAAATCCTAAAGACCTTGTGGCAGGCAAAACATTTTAGACATAACACAAAAATATGAAGCAATGAAGGAAAAACTGATAAACTAAACTTCATGAAAATTAAAAACAGTGCTCTTTCAAAGATCTGATTAGAAAAACAAAACAGCCAGGCACTATTAGGGTAAAAATATTATTTGCCTCACCAAGAACTCATGAAGCAAACATGCTAACCACTACACTACCAAAACAACTCAGACAAAGTGCTTGTATCAGAAGAATAGAAAGAATTCTCATGAAATAATAAGATAAAAAAGAACACAATTTCTTAAACTGAAAGAAAAAAATTAAAAGGATGCTACACAGAAAAAAGACACATGCATAGGTCAAAAAGAACACAAAGAAATTTTCAATGTCACTAGACATGGAGCAAACACCTAGACATATCTAAAACTAAGTAGTTAAGCTAGGAAATCCAGTAATACCAGACACTTAATATTCCTAAGCATCAGTAATGTGTTCTGGTTGAAAGCAATAAAATTCAGTTCTGAGTACCTTACCCCAGAGATGTGTTGTTTCTCCAGGATCTCATGGACTTGGCCTCCCTTTGATTCAAGGTATTAGGTATGACTGATTCAAAAGACCTCTTTATCATTATAGGCAATATCCAAATTTCTGGGTGGAAATGTATAATTGTCCCATCTTTGCTGACACGTGCAACTCTTGTTAAGTAGAAAAAGAAGGAAAGGAAAGTATTGAGGCTGTCAACCTCACCAGCATCATATCATATGGGAAAGGAAAATGATCTACAATGACTTCAACAGAGGGAAGAAATGCTGAGCAGGCAAAAAGAAAAGATGTCCCCTGGGGAAGAATCAATAAGCTTTTCATCTTTAGGAAAGCCTTCTGCACTATAGGTTGCTAGCACCAGATGAAATGTGTTGTGTTTGACAGCCCAGTCCTGGGAGGAGGAGTACTTTGTAGCCATGCAATCCCTTCCTTGCAAAATAGTCATCATCTCTATTCTTGAAAAACCTTCAGTGTATGTTTAACTTTAGTAGAACTGACCTGATCTATACATGTATCTTACCCCATACCTACTTCAAACAGAGAGCAGGATTAAGTCTAAAAGAGTATGTTTCCATCACATTTATTTTGCACACAGAACATGACTCCTATTATGAGTAACAAATGCTTGTTAAACCAGGAAAATTAATAGAAATAATGGCAATGTCATTCAATCAATAATCCTTAAATACTTATGCACTAGAATAGGAATCTATTGGGTTTTTTATTTTTACTTCTAGACCACAAATGCCACCAATGCAGACAGTGTTCAAGTTACACAGGTGATCATGAACAGTGCAGCTGACTGTAATTCAAGGCATTGTGGTGCTGTTTGGTGGGGAGGTAGGGTTAGTCACTTGGTAACAACTACTCATCCTTGTCAGCCCTTGTTTTGGGACAAGCACATCATGACTCACAGCAATTAAATTATTGATTAAAAAAATTAAATGAGAGGTCCTAAAATATACTAGATGTTCAGTAATTATTGCCTCCTTATCTCTTGTTTTGTTCTTGCGTAGTTTTGTGTGTTTAAGACGAGTTCTCACTGTGTTGATCAGGCTAGCCTCAAAATCCTGGGCATAAGAAATCCTCCTGCTGTCTATCCCCCCCTAGACAAGGGCCACAGGCATGTGACATCCTGCTGGGTTGATTTCTTATTTTGATTAAAGTTGTATGTTGTAAGCTCTATGTAAGCAATATCAGTCTTAAATAGTGAATAATTGCTCTTTCCACGGGCTGTTTGCTTTGTGTTAGTCAGCCATAGAAGTTAAAGGAAGACCTGCCTTCAAGGTCGCCACCCCAGGATCTAAGATTCTGCAGTTGGTTTCTCCTAGTCCAAATCATCCTCAGCTCAGTGACAGCTGCTTTCTTTTCTTCACTAAGCTCTAAGCTTTAGAATGGTTAGCTGTTTCATATTCCCAAAGATGATTGCCCGCAGATCATTCAGTGTAATTTGTTTTTTCACTAATCATTCATTCAAAATCTTATGGGCACCCTTGTCAAAGCTGGTTGGCTTTTTATCTGTCTAGCTCACTACATAGCAAGTTCCAGGTATATTTTCCCCCAGTCTTGTCTCTTCGTCTCACAGTGTGAGACATGCAATACACACTCAGCACAATTGAGTGAATGAGTGAGAATTAAAACAAAAATAACATAATAATATCCCTACTTCTATAAGAAAGTCAAGGAAGAACTCTCCAGAGAAACTGATAGGAAAAAAAATGTAATTAGGAGGGGAAAAAAAACCTAAAGGAAATTGTCCTAAAATCATACCACAAACTAAGAATAATTTATTCAAGAAAATCTGTTAAACCTTATTAAAAACTGCAGGTGTCTGTGATTTGATCAAGGAACTGGACTCTCTCTGGAATCAGACAGCAGCTCTAAGATTGGTATAGCCAACAACACACTGTACTTCCAACCACAGGCTAGCAGCCACAAGCTACCTCCAGAGTATCAGCAATCCTCATCCGATGTTCACCTACCTGTTACTGAGACTACATTCTGGGAGATTGCATCTCAGAAGTAGGGCCTGCTATTTTTTCTGGCAAACATCTGGATTCTCAAGGAATGGAGGGCCTGGGGTGACTGAAAATACCAGGTCTCTAATTGTCCTTGCTGAAGTTCATGGAGCAGGATTTCAATGACAAAGGAAGCAAGCCTAAGACAAGCAGTAACTGCTACCTCTGCCCACTAAGTACTCAGCAACATCAACAAGGAAAAGTCTATCATTGCCACTCCCCCCATCTATCTCTACCCCTGCAACCTAGGCATAGCTCAGATATTACACGTAGGAAGAAAACTGGACTTCCAAATCCCTTTCCCAAGGAAATTGCTTTATTTGTAACAGAATGTGGAGGACTTAAGCCCCTAGAAGAAACCGCAGGAGTCGATAAATTCACTGGAAATCTAGAGTAAACTAAAAGGCTAGTGTGCTGGAGAGAGCTGGGCTAGTTGGGAAGAAAAACTGGGAGTCAGAACAAAGCAACTTTCTAATCAAAGGAGACTGAATTTAATTAGATTCATTCATAAAGCAATTTGTGCCTGAGGACATTGTATAAAACAATAGAGTAATTAGTGATGGTTAATAGCTGGGTGGGACAGGGACAAAGATGATCAAAGAAAGCCCTCAGACAAATACATTTAATTCCTGGCTAATGTAGGCATACTCAAGCCTGCATCCCCTGAGGACCAACATCAGAGGCTCACACTCTAGAGAAAAGTAGACTTCCTTAAAGAAATGTGGACAGTCACTAAACGAATGAGCGCTAGCTAGTAGCAGTAGTGAGCCCTGGGGTAGAAAACAGTACCCAGAGTTGCTATATTATCCAATATATCCAGTTTCTTTTAAAGAATATGAACTATGCAAATAAACATTAAGGAATCATCCATAAATTAGGGGGAAAAGAGGCAGAAAAACAACTCCCTGTGAGGTCAATCAGATTTGTTCTTTAATAGACATTAGCTTCAAAGTAGTCACTCAACTATGTTTAAAGAACTAAAGAAAATCACAATGAAAATAATAAGGGAGGCTATGATGAGAATGCCGCACTGGAGAAAGAATATCGATAAAGAGGTTAAAAATAGGAAAATAAATAAAACTTCCAGAAACAAAATATAATAAATTTAAAAATTCACTCTGGGGATCAATAGTGGATTTGAACTGGTAGAAGAAATAATGAGTAAACTGGAGAGTGACAGAGAGTATACATTCCAATGAACAGTCAGAATTTATAGAAAGAAGGAAGAAAAATGAACAGAGCCTCAGAAGATGCAAGACAATATTGAGGATGTCAATGTGATTATAATGTGAATATCAGGGAAAAAAAGCTAGCAAAAGGAAAAATAATATTCAGAATAATGGCTGCAAACTTCCCAAGTTAATTAAAAGATTAATCTATACGTCTGAAAAGCCAATGAACTCCAAGTAAGATTAGCATAAGAGAGCTACAAATAGACACAATGCTATAAAAGTACTAAGAGCTAAGGATAAGGAGAAAAGTCTGAAGTCGGGAAGCAAAAAATAACTCACATATAAGGGAACCTCAATCATGGTAACAGCTATTTAGAAGAAACCAAAGGCCCAAGAAGGTAAGTGGAATAATATGTTTAAAGTGCTCAAGGAAGCTGGGCACTGGTGGCTCACACTTATAGACCTAGCTACTTTGGAGGCTGAGATCTGAGTATCACAGTTCGAAGCCAGCACAGGCAGGAAAGTTTGTGAGACTCTTATCTCCAACAAACCACCTAAAAACTGAAAACGGAGCTGTTGTTCAAGGTGGCAGAGCACTAGCCTTAAGAAAAAAACAAATGCTCAGGGAGTGCCCATGAGTTAAAGCCCCAGGACTGGCAGCCCTCCCCCAGCCCCCCAAAAATGCTCAATGAAAAAAAATTAGCCAAGAATCCTACAAATACCTCCTTCAAAAGTGAAAGCAAATAGATTCAACGAAAAACTGGAGAGAATTTGTTGCAAACAGAGATAACTAAGAAGAAATATTAAAATTGTGTAATTACTTAGAAAGACAAAGTCAAAGCCCAACAAAAGAAGCATCATGGAATGGCTCCTTACAGGGGGTGGGGGAGCAGGGCACACGGGAAGAGGGTAGACAAATAAAGAGGAGGAGTAGGGGAGAATACAGCCAAGAGTTTATTATATATAGTACAAAATTAAGACTAGTAAGAGAAGGGGTAGGTGTGGGGGGGGGGGGGCGAGAATGTTGAAAAGGATGACACTGATACACCTAAACTGGCAACTCCTTTGTACAAATATTTAAATGTAATTTTTTAAGAATTATTAAAATGTCTTCAGGTTGAACATCCCAGGCAGTAATTAAAACACAGATACACACACACACACACACACACACACAGAGCACCAATAGGTTTAGACACATTGTTATATATTTAAAATTCCAAGGAGACAGAGGCAGGAAGATTGTATTTCAAAACCAGTCCAGACCAAATAAAACAAGTGAAATTCTTCCCTAACAAACAAACCAGCATGGTGGTTCATGGCTGTAATTCCAGTCACTGGAGAGGCAAAGGTAGGAGGATTGTTGTCTATGGCCAATCTAGGCAAAATCAGAAGACCCTATCTAAAAGTAAACTAAGGCAAAACACAAAACAAAAAACAAGAGCTGATGCTGATCACATGTATGGTGTATATGTGTACACCATTATATGTCATAGACCGTGATAGACAATTTGCTCTAGGAAAGTTAGAATGAACTTGTGACTTTAAATGAGCATCATTATTCCATAATACTGTGAAATTTGGGAAATTATGTAATCAATCACAATTTAAAAAAAAAGAACCTCGGGGAAGGTAGGGAGGGAAGGGATGGTAGGGGGAAAACAATGGAGGGGGTAACAATGTTCAATAGGAAGTGTACTCATTACCTTACTCATGTAACTGTAACCCTCTGTATAGTCTTTACAATAAAAAATTAAAAAAAAAAGAGCTGAGAGGTTTACCCAGGTGGTAGAACACTTTCCTGACAATCCTAGCTACTTGGAGGTAGAAATCACAGGATCATGGTTCAAGGCCAGCCCCAGCAAAGCCAAAAAAATTGCAAGATTTCATCTCAACCAATAGCCAATTGTGGTTCCACGCACCTAGTATCCCAACTAGGAGGTCAGCACAATAGCTGGGCACAGTGTCAGCCATCTGCCATCCCCATCAACACAGGCAAGCACAAGTATGACTGTAGCCCCGGAACACAAAAAATTCTCAACAAAATACTAGTAAACTAAATCTATCTCCATATAAAAAGAATTAGAAACCATGGCCAATTGGGGTTTATCCCAGGATGTAAGGTTGGTTTATCATCTGAAAATCAATTCATGTAATACACCGTATCAGGGGGATAAAACACACACACACACACACACACACACACACACACACACACACACACACACACACACACACACACACACACACACACACACACACAGGATTACCTCAATCAACAAAGTACAAAAGCATTTGACAAAATCCTAAGCATCTCCATGATTAAAAAAAAAACAATAAGTGAGGAATAAGAGAAAAACTTTTCTCAGTAAAGGGCATCTTTATCAAAATCCCACAGGAAGCATCATTCTTATTGGTAAAACTACTTTCAAGACAGAGGCAAGAATCCATTTACCTCACTTGCACCAGTAATCAAACCACAAGGCCTAAGCTAGTGTCTCTAAGCAACAGAAAGTGTTCTATCAAGTCCCATTAAACACCAAGTTACTATATGACATAGAAATGCCAGTCCTAGGAATATACCAGGATAAATGAAAACATATGTCTGCATAGAAACCTGCACATGGATATGTACAGAAGCATTGTTCATGATACCAAAAGACAGAAATAACCCACATAGCCATTACAATGCATTGACAAATATCTATACAATGGGATATTAGTCAACCAGAAAAAAGTAATGAAGTACTGATACAAGCTACTATAAAACCAAACCTTAAAAATATTACACTAGCTGGATGCCGGTCGGTGGCTCATGTCTATAATCCTAGCTACTCAGGAGGCTGAGATCTGAGGATCCTGGTTCAAAGCCAGCCTAGGCACGAAAGTTCATGATACTCTTACCTCCAATTATCCACCAGAAAACCGTAAGTGGCACTGTGGCTCAAGTGGTAGAGCACTTGCCTTGAGCTGAAGAGTTCAGTGACAGTGCCCAGGCCCAGAGTTCAAGCCCCACAACCAGCACCACCACCACCAACAATAACAAATTATACTAACTGAAAGAAGTTCAAAACAAGAGACCACATAAGGTCCAGTTTATATAAAATGCCCAAAATAGGAAAATTCATAAAGATAGAAGGCAGTTTAGTGGTTGCTTATGTCTGTGGTAGTAATAACTAAAGGATACAGGGTTTTTTTTTTTTTTTTTTTACAGGTTTTACAGGTGATAATGAAAATATTTTGAAACAGGTTATGGTAATGGTTGTGTGAATATGCTACAAAAATTTAGTTGCACATTTAAATGAGTTACTTGAATGGTGTGTGAATTGTATCTTATTAAGAAAAGTAAGTAAGAGATTTTAAAATAATTTACCTTTTGTTTCTAAAAGGGGCCATATCCCGGACATGGATGAACCATCTGAAATTGGAGCATACCTTAAATAAGTTTAAGCCAGGCAGGCACTGTTTGTGCTAGGACATTTTTCTGAACTGCTGTTCTTCCTTCATGGTAACAAAAACCCTCCTCAGGTAGGCATGATACAGTTCTGCAATGCCTATCATTTCCCGAAATCATCTGATTTATTTGATGCCTGCTTCCATATATGAAAATGAAGACCCACATTCATTGTAAATTTTAACTTCAGAGCCTAGAATTGTGTGGACCCAGCATTTCTAGTCCTTATGAGCTCAGTAAGGAAGCTGCAGTGCAATTTTAGGTCTAATACTTTTATTTCTGATGAATCTCAGAATGAAAATAACTGATTGATATTATACACATATATGATCTATTTTATTTCCCTAGTAATTCATTTTTCTTCTTTGGGGAGTAGGGTAGCAAGGGGGTTTGGAGGAGCCTTGTACTTGCTAGGCTCTACCACTTGAGTTATACCCACAGCTCCCCTTCTTTTTAAAATAGGCTCTTCCTTTTTTTTCCCAGGCTGGCACAGGAATCTTCTTTTTTTGGGGGGTGGGGGGCGGTGGTCTGGTCGTGGGGCCCGAACTCTGGGCCTGGGCGCTGTCCCTCAGCTCTTCAGCTCAAGGCTAGCGCTCTACCACTTGAGCCACAGCACCACTTCAGGCTTTTTTCTTTTTGCGTATGTGGTGCTGAGGAATCGAACCCAGGGCCTCATGCATGCAAGGCAAGCGCTCTACCACTGAGCCACCTTCCCAACCCCAGGAATCTTCTTATTTATACTTAATGCCTATTTTGAAATAGAGGTGTGTGCCACCACGCCCAACTTTTTATTCATTGAGATGTAGTTTTGGAACACTTTTTACCTAGGCTGGCTTCAAACTTCAGTCTCCCTAATCTCAGCCTTCTAAGCAGCTAGGATTATAGATGTGAGCCACCATTGCCAGTTAACTATTTTTTTTTTCAGGGCTTTTTTCCCCCTCCAGCCTTGGGTTGTAAAAGATTCGATCTTAGAAAATATCAAACAAATAACAACAAAACCCCACCAAAGCCCCATCGAACTGGTCCTTTGCCACATATGGTTTAAGAGGCACTGATTTAGGTGACTATGCAGGGACCACCAAGTCCCATACATGGAGGTGAAGGAAAACAGAATCTGAGAAGCAGCCAAGTGTGTCCCTGCGGAAGTGCTTGTTGCCTCCATTCCTCTGGAAGGTCTCTAACATATGAGCATACATACCATCTCTTTTTCCAATGGTCACTAAAGGAAGAAAACTGAGGACTAATAACACAGTAGAGCTATATGATGGTAAAGGTCCTTTTCCATGTCCCATTTTTCTGTTTTTTCCATGCCTTTCCTATGGCCCAAAGACAAGATAAAAAGACCAGGGACTCCCAGACCAGGGACACCCATTATAGACTGTAATATGTACAGGAAATATTTTTGTTTTGTGGTATGTTGTTAGTCATGGGGCTTGGACACTAGGCTTAGGTACAGTCCCTGAGCTTGTTTGCTCAAGGCTAGTGCTCTACCACTTTGACCCATAGTACCACTTCTGGTGATTCTATTTGGAGACCTTTTCTAATTGGACTTTCCTGCCTGTACTGGCTTCAAACCATGATCCTCAGAATTTAGCCTCCCGAATAGGGAAGAGTATAGATGTGAGCCATCAGCTCTGGTTAAAATCAGTATTAATTCATTAAGGTCAGGACTTACGTGCTACAGTTAGTAAGATGCTCAGGAATGAATAAATAAATGTGAATAAATGAATGAATGTCTGATGGTAACATGTCATTACAACAGTACTACTGTAAATGCTAACCAATGGAAATGCCAAGTCATGAGAATTTAGAGCTTGCCCCAGAATAGAAATAAAAAAACCTACCTCTTCCCTTCCCCTCCCCCAACAAAAAAGTGAAATAAGCAATGTATTTACAAATGCTACTAGGATCCAACAGTTGTAGACAATAGCTGTAGGCAAGCGTGGATCCACAACCAACACTTAAGAGTATTGTATGGTCCCTAGAATTGTATGGCCCCAGAATGGCACCTGTCTACAAGCAGCATTTCTAGTCCTTATGAGCTCAATAATGAGTTGCAGCCATGGAGAGTTTCTGAGTATTGAAAGAACCTGGTCATGTTTAAAATCAAACCAACAGTATTTAAAAACCCCATTTAATCTAATCTGGCTTGGGTTCACTTCTAACTTGTTTATTATTTAATAAAATATGAGGGTTAATTAAATTATATGTGTCCAAACAGATATATGTATGCATATGTGTACATTTATACATCTGTCTGTCTAATCTATTAAATTAGGAGAAGCATAAATTAAGCATAAGCTAGAAAGTAATCAATTGTCTTATTTGACTAATACATACATGTGACATGCAAACATGTCAGGGCTTTAGAAGCTTGAATATCTGTTCTTGTTGTTGTTTGCTTTCTTTACGTGCCCAGGATCAAACTCAGGGTCTCACTTAGGCCAGGATGGCACAGTACAACTGAGCTACACTTTGCCCACAAAACACTTTTAAATACATTTTCACTTTTTCTATTTAATTTTCATTATAAATCTCATAATGCAAACTGCAAAGCCAAGGGTACTTGAGCAAAGTAAAATTAGGAGATAATACACATGATTACTTGCAACTTCAGAAAGAAACATCTACTATTAACAGCAAGAGAAAATTGGAAGACCTGAGGTACCTGGTTAATTTGTCTTCTCAGAGCCATTTCTCCACTCTGTTAGTGTTAATACAGTTTAAGTGCTCTGAAAAATGAGAAACTCATTGCAGGTACAGGTTAAAAAAACTACTTTATATGTAATATGGGAAGGCTCACTGTACCCAGAATTTCAGCTTGCAAAAAGAATTGGGATAAACACAAGTTTGTTTTTGAGGGTCCACAGTTCTCAAGTATTAATCCTTCTCATGATGCAAATAGACTGACCGTGGCTGGGAATTCATTGCCTCATTTCAACCCTTTGAAGTCTTTTTTTTTTTCCTTTTAAGTTGTTTTTTGCCTGTCAGCCTACAAACTCACCATCTGCCCAAGTCTTACCGCCAGGTTTCCAGAGTGAGCGCGCCAAAGGTCAACCTGCTCAGACAACTCCCGGACCACCTGCACCACGTACTTGCCAACTTTGAGCCTCGGATTTTCAGAGTTATGCAACCCTTGGTTAATGTGCTAAAATGCATGTTTTAGAATGTCAGGCTCATACCTCTGACCCCTTCCATCCCAGAAATTCCAAATATCTGGGAGGATCCATTTATCCAGATAAGCCTCTGAACACAGAGATGGTTTGTGAAAACTTCCTGTAAGGTCTCCCCACCACCAATCCACATCTTTAGTGGCTGCCTTCAAATTAGATGGACCAGAGATTTGTGCAGGCTCTGTCCCCCATGATATGGTTATTCAGCTTAAGGAATAGGATGGAAATGAGGGGTTTTCCTTTCTTTTTTTTTTCATTTAGTCATACATCTTCCTACATGTAAAAGACATGATAAAGAATACTAGAATGAAGTATGCATCTTCTAGAAACTGCAATCCAGGGAGAGATCAAGCAGTTACCTCAACTAGGAAGGAGGCAAGTTTGTGACTAAAGATACCACCAGGAAAAGCTTTATGAAAAAAAAAGAGGACTTTTGAATTGGATTTTAGATTTCACTACATAGAGATGAGAAGCAGCAATATCCAGAGAGAATGGAGTGGCCAAAAGTGAGAAAAGGAAAAAGAGGAAGAGCTAGTAGGGTATAGGGTGGCCAGAACATGAAAAGGAGACTAAGATAGGATGCAGAATTTGGAACCTGACAGTAAAAGGCTTTGAACACCCAAGATGAATCACTGTGACCTTATCTAGTAGTCAATGGGTAGCCATGAAAAGTTTAGATAAAGAAGGGATGCAAGCCAATCATCCAAAAAAGATTGTTTTGGTGGTCGCATTTAGAGGGGCATTTAATGTTGAGAGGCTGAATGAAGGTTTTGGGATGTGAAAGAAGTCTTTGACAATAAACCAACACAAAACAATAAGGTCTTAAAGTAAAGCAGTGGCCAAGAGAGGAGAAAGGAAGTAACGAGAAGACAGAATTTGGTGGGGAAAGGGGAAAAATGAAAGGATCATTCCCAGGTCTTGAGTCAGTGCCTGGAAAAATTTATATTGTGGATAAAAATGTTTAGACTCAAATTTATACAAAGATCTAGAGATTTGAAAAATTTATTTCAAGACTGACTGTGATGTTATCCTTTAAAACAATAATTTTTTTTTAAAAAAAAAGACCATCATTTCCCAGGGTCACCCTGGACAGCTGGTTGCTTTCCACATTCCTTCATAAGACTTCTTTTTCCATGGTATTAGCTGTTTTGGAATATGGACTTGTATGTTGGAAAGGGAGGTGAAGAGTTCTTACTACAATCTGACGAATGCCAGCCTTGCTACCTTTCCTATTTGGAGAGCCCCTAAAGAGACACAGGGGTCTTTCTCAACGTAGTGCACCCGTGGTCCAGATATGCAAGGATGTGTTTTGGTAGAGGATCACTTAGAAGGAGGCCTTTGAGAATATCACAGACCCATAGGTCAGTTCCCAAGGCATTGACACTACACATCCCAACCATCACTATGGTTGCCCCAGGAGTGGGGGGTGGGGGAACAGGGAGCTTTCCTCATTCTGTGAACCAAGGTGTTTCCAGGAACTCCAGGTCTTTCAGCGTTGGCAAGCCATAAACAAACCTTATCCTCAATGTCAGGGCATTGCTGGTGACATTCGCATGAGGAAGCAGGTCTGTGGGAAAGTTAGTGGGACAGGATGCTTTACCTGTGATGGGCAGAGGCCAAGAGAAACAAGGCTGGTATCATTTGCAGGGTTGGGAAACCCAACCTGACCACACAAACAATTAACCTGAAAGGCCACTCCCCAATGGCCATGCTCCCGGATGGGCCCAGATGTTGCACTTCACTTTAGGTAAACGTTATTTTTAGAGACATAAGAATCCAGCATCCAAAATTTATCACCCATCTGAGTGGGAGACACAGAACACAGAACAGATTTATATGTTTAGGGGGTAGGAATGGGGTTTAAGCTCAATAAAATCTTAACTGTGCTTTACTTTTTAATTTAACTTTCAAACATTGCTTTCCTGTTTTGTGACTGAGAATCTTGTACATGTCACCCTTTTAGTGAAGTATCACAGGAAAGACATTTTTGTGGTGTTTAATGGAAATAATTTTTCTTGTGGTATTGCTCTGATACCCTGGGAAACTGGCTCTTGGAGATAAATTAGGCTAAGAGCCGTCTTGTGCTAATTTATTAAGCAGTCAATGGTTTAAAACAACTTTCCCTGTTTCAGCTCACTGGAGATCTGTTAGTGGCTCTTGAGAAGACAGCAAAGAGTTGACGGCTGATAAATTTCATAGGTTATCTTGAGAGACAAAGAGAAGTGTTGGTGTAGGGGAATTTCCTAGCTGGACAGGGGTAGTCCATGATATGGGTGCATCTATGCATGTAGAATTTAAACACCTCCAACCCTCACCTTCATTTTGCATACTGATCCTACTGTAATGGTGGCTGAATAGTCTAAATTTCTCTCTCAAGGAAAAGTTTGTCTTTAAGAAATACCTCTGAAATATTCTCTTCCTATTAGCATGGACTGCATATAAAGAAGAAAAAAACTCCTATCTGTAAAGGACAATATTGATGATATCTCTACATGCCCTAAGACATTGAACATGTCCTGGTCCTTGAACTTTGCTTCATACTGGACATGGTTGATGCCTGTGATCTTCCCTGGAGGTTTGGATTATTTTAGTCTGGGGTGTGCCCCAGACTTAGGGGGCTTTAAATCCAACCGATTTTTTCAAATCAAAGATCAAACACCACTACCCTGGAAAGTCCTCCAGCTCTACTCCATGCTAAGTGACTGTCAGGTGGCTTGGCTGCTAGAATGCCTCTCTCTTCTTGCCTGAAAATGCAGGTCATAATCACTGACCAGTAACCCAGAGGTAGGAAGGGTAAATGACTACTTTCTATTGGGCTAATAATAAAATTTTGAGGTATCTGCTCAATTCCAAATACTATTCTATGTGAAAGAGCCCCAGAAGAAGACAAAACTAGAAGAAAACTTTGAGAAAAGAGAATATGACTTGTTCTTGTGTTTCACTTTGGAATTTCCCCTTCCCTCCAAAGACAATGTCCTTCTTCTCAAAGGGAGAGGGACTCCTCTACACAAGCCATCACTGGCTTCTAGGAACAAAACTAATAGCTTCCACTTTCAGGGATCCCTACATTTTAAGATGTGTAAGAATTGTCTGCAGAGCTCCTTAACTGTGCCTGACTCTGCCGGACTGGATAGGGCCCAACAATCTGAAGTTCTAAAACTTCACCAGGTGATTCTCATTGAGGTGAACTGCACCCCACCTTTGAGAAACACTGAGTCATTCTATCTCCAGGCAACCTCCAGGATGATGCTTTTCATAAGCTAAATTGTTGTTATTTGCTGAAATAGATTATTCCAATCACAGCAAAAGAGGAACTGCCTCTTTAGTAAACCATGGCAAAGTATTTTTTTCCAATGGCATCTGACTGAAATTCTTATTGAAAAAGCTTCAGTTCGTTTTATACATCGATATAGCTCTATTTCCACAGTTTATCTGTAAAGAAGAATGGAGATGAATTAGTACAAATGGGAGCAATACAACCATTCCCACAAGCTAGGAACCAACAAGAGTTCTTGAAAATTATTGGTAGTGGGTGGGGGTGGGGGAAATCTTCTAAAATCAAAATCTTTTCATGTGTCAAAAGATCACAAACACTGAGGAAGAAAAACCCACCATGACAAAACAAATTCACTAACTTGATTCAACGAATTGGAGAAAGAGAACGGATATGCTCTTCAGTGTTTAGACCATACATTCTTTCCATGATTACTAGGGAGAAGCCATCTACAATTATTTTAAATTAATAAATTAGTTGATAAAGTTGCATTATGGAAGCTTCTCTTGCCCAGAGTCGAAGATAGTAGACAGAGCTCAAATATAATTTTCAGTTTAGGATGGGAATGCAACAACTGGAATTTGCCCAGTCTATCCTTCCAATTTAGTGTGTGTGTGTGTGTGTGTGTGTGTGTGTGTGTGCGTGCGTGTGTGTGTGTGTGTGTGTGTGTGTGTGTGTGTGTGTGTGTGTGTGTGTGTGTGTTCATTTGCAAGATGTAGCTATCACCATTTGGCACCAAATTTTGGAATCTAATAGCTTGTGAACTTAGAGTTCACTCAGAATTCAACTTGTCAGTAGGGAAATTTTTGTGTGCATGCGGTAGTAGATAAGTCTTCACTACTTTGTGCTTTTCTCTCAAAATTTCCCTTGTCCTCTCAGGCTTGGACATTGTTCCGGTGCTGTGCCCACATTCCATTGGCCCAGGCATGGAATGGTATGTTTGGAATGTCTCCACCTTCCAAAATATTTTTGGATCAAGCTTATCCCTTTTCCCTGAAAAACCTCTGTTGTACAGCATGTGCTACGCTGATTTTTATACTTTTATGCTGTTTTATTGTTGAATGTGGACCAAATCCTGAAAACTCCAGGGGCCTGGTATACTGCTGAAACATTCTGTTAACTCCCTGACAGAAGTGCCATAGATGGAGGTGGAAAAAAAAAACAAAAAAACAAAAAAAAACAAAAACCTGAGGTCCTCTACAAGGGGTCCAGGAATCCTCAATATCAGCCCAGAGTTCTAGCTTCATTACTACCTGATTTACCTAAAAATAATACTGGCTTTATTTTATAGCAGCCTCCAGATAAGTTTGCTTTCCCTGGTGCTCATTGACAATCTCAGCCAAAGACTTCTTCTAAGTCAATCAGGGCACTTACTGGATTTTTAAAAATTGTTATTTGGACACAGAAATGGAGGGGAAAAGGGTGAACAAATGCAGCGGTGGTACTCACTAAACACTATGTTGAAAGTGAACTATACAACATGTCGGTGGAAATGTACTTATTACCTAACTTATGAAACTGTAACCCTTATGTACATCAACTTTATAATAACAATAAAAATATTTGCAGAAAATTGCTATATCTAGTCCAATCAACTTAGCTAATAGCACCATTTGCAATAATAATGACATTATTTCATATGCCATTATTAGCCAGATACTTGGCTAAGACAGTTATACAATATTTCATTTGATTTCCATAGGAGAGAAGTACCAGTATCCACATTTAATTATACAAAGTTTGAGTCACAAGTCTGGCACCAGTGGCTGATGTCCATCTTCTAGCTACTCAGGAATTGAGATCTGAGGATCCTGGTTGGAAGCCAGCCATCCATGAGGCTCTTATCTGCACCAAAAATGCTGGAAGTAGAATTGAGGCTCAAGAGTTAGAGTACCACACTTGAGCAAAAACGTGCCCAGGCCCTGAGTTCAAGCCCCAGTACCAGTACACACACACACCACACCACACACGTACACACACACACACACACACACACACCTTGAGTCACAAAAGTAGCATGTAGTATATCCCAATTTACGTGATTGTCACAGCAGATAAAGAGTTGGAAAACAATGACAATGAAAAGACTTCAAGCATAAAATCCTCAAGAAACCTCTGATTGAAACTCTAATCAAATGGGATTTCTAATATCACTGTGATAAAATATTTTTGCCTAAGTGGCTAGAGAGACTTTGGGGGAAAATTCCTTTTAAAACCTTGTTGGCATTTAAGTGACATTTTGGTGAAACACCACGGAAACATCTGGTCACATCCTCTCAACCCTAATTTCTTCCCTAAATGTTGTTTTTAATATGTCATGGTTGTTAAATTTGTAACAAGTAATGCCCTTGAGACTAAACAACAGTGCCCGGTATGTGAAAAATGAACAATACATTTACAGCAGTTAAAAAAAACCAAAAGGCAATTTTAAATAAACATTTAATTGAGTACAAATAGTCAGAAAGTTATTTTGGTGGAACTTGCCCAATCTATGTGCTGACGTTAGCAGCAGGCTATTCTAAATAAACTCTGTTAAAACAAATGGTGCCTTCTTCAGCTGTGACATAACTGGTCAGAGTCAGTACTTCTGAAGGATTATGGCTGGGAGGAATACTTGTTAGATAGGGAGGAAGTCTCTCTATTCACAGTATCAAAATGAATACATAGCCACCAAAATGCCAGGGAGAATGGAGTTAGGTAGTTGAATGTCAAACAATGGCTTCAAAGTAGACAACCAAACAGCACAAATGTTTATGTATCATATGGGCTCATTAGCCAAGGTCCATGGGCCTGATTCACTTCCTCTCTAACTCTAAAAGGATTTTTTCCTGCTAGATAAAGTCCTGCATAGTTGACTCTAATCCAACCTATTACTTGTCACAGGCTATATTTTGCTCTTGCTGTATTTTAGTTGTGTGCAATGGAAAGTCTTGCAAGGCATCTAAGTGGGAAAAATTCAGAACATGGCCTGTACTCAGACAGCTAGCAATGCAGCTGAGAGGGGGGAGGGGGGCTGTGTATGTTATCTGGGCAATTATTTGAAAACAGTTATTTTTCATCTGCCTATCCACATATGGATAAGCAGATGCTATTCAGCCAAATGTTTTCCCACTGATATTGAATCCCCAAAGAAACCAGATTGTCTTTGATATGATTCAGAGATTGTGTCATTCATCAACATGGTTTTAAAGAATGTTAGCAACCTTAAGGTTGGTTCAACCTGAAAATAAACACAGATGGTTCTCGAGAGAACAAACTATTTTCCATAGCAGATTTAACCATACAAGTAACGGATTATACATCCTTTGTATTTAGTTCCATATTTGACTTGCATAAAAGCAGTTAGAATGAATATGAGTCATATTTTCTTCCTAATATGGTACACATATAACTCAATTCCATCCTTATTACTTAAAATTTCTATTTTGAAATATTTTTAAACATATGAAAGGCTGGGTGCCAGTGGCTCAGACCTGTAATCCTAGCTACTCAGGAGGCTGAGATCTGAGGATCACAGTTCAAAGTCAGCCTGGGCAGGAAAGTCCATCAGACTCTTATTTCCAATTAACCACCAGAAAACTGGAAGTGGCGCTGGGCTCAAGTGGTAGACTGTTTGCCTTGAGCTGAAGAGCTCAGGGACAGCACCTAGGCTGAGAGTTCAAGCCCCATGATAGAAAATTTTTTAAAAAATATGAAAGAGTCACATCTGTATCACAGACATTTTGTAATTTTCTGAAACATTTAAGATTAAGATAATAGATAAAAGATTTAAGATAATAATTTTCTAATACCCTTAAATGACCTATGATGGATTTCCTATGAACATTAACATGAAAAGCAGGAAATGAACATTAATATATTATCTCCAGACACTGTACAGTAAGCACTTATGCAAAGGGGTTATAAGTACACAAGTCAAGTTATGAGTACAATGCTTTTCTCCCTCTTATCCCTACCCTCAAGTTTCATCATCCATTATATGGTTTTAACAACTGCCCCAAAAATATGCTTTATGGCAATGGATTTTGAGCTTTGTGTGTAGCAGAATCAGTGGGAAATACCAGGAAGCAGCTTACTGGGCCCTAGCCCAACATTTCTAATTCAGTAGATTTGTTCTAGGGTCCAAAACTTGCTGAACAAGTTCCCCAAGGGAACCAAAGCGCCTGGTCATAGACCACACTTTGAGAACCCTTGCTTCACCCACTCCAAGATCACATGTTACATTTGATGATCATGTCTGTATGGTCTCCTTTGATAATGTAGATTATTGGTCATTTATTACTTGACTTAAATGATCTTGTCCATTTGTAAAAGTTTAGGCCAGCTACTTAGTAGATTATCACCCAATATTGACCACATTCAATGTTTCTTCAATCTCTCAGCTTATGAGTTTTAGTAGGAGTGAACCACAAAAATGTTCATATAATTAAATCCTCTCTTGTAGTATAGTTTTATTTCATTATTGGTAAAATACGAACAAATTTGTTACTTAGTTAAGGTGATCCTTGCCATTCTCTACTATAAAATTATTCCCTTAACTTCCATAATTAAAGAGTATGCTATTGGGAGAGAGCTTGAGACTAAGTAAATACTGTCTCTCTCAAATCTTTATTCACTGATAAAGTTGCATAGCCACTGATACTTCTTATGTGACTTGATTATTGCTAAGTTACCAAATAGCAGTTTTCTAAATTAATCATTTGTTTTCTACATTTATCATTTACCATTTTATTGTAAGGGTTTTCCTTTTCCCTATTTATTTATCATTTTTAATCTGTATCCATGGACTCATGGATTCCTATCTTACTTAATTCATTATTGTTATTTTTATGCTCTTATTGTCCATTTCCTGAGACACTCCACTGATTCAGACACACACCAAAGTTTGAGGTCCACTGCTGGACCTCATATTGTTGGAGCAATTATTGAAACTGCACGGTAGATGGTGGTAATATGTCGGCGCTAGTTTTATGCTTTTCATATCACTCTTTGAGCACATGCACTTCCTTCCATCAAACGTCCCTAAAAAAGGGAAAGGAGTGGAGAAGAAGAGGGACAAAGGCATTTAGTCCACATAGAATAAAATGAGAAATAAGTGTAACTAATTGTAGAAGAAATGGGAAACACCAGTGCCTCTCACGCTGGGGATTGAGGAGGGCTTGAAAATAAGAGAATTCCAGAAAACTTCATATAATGAGAACTGATCGCCACAGAACCTCTTCACTATTCTTTGGTGCAGGTAGCAAACTCTTTTGAGTTTAAATCGTTCTCTATACTATAAAAAAGTGTGACTCAGGAAAACTTAGATTCACACACGACAAACAAAGCTGAGGAAAAAAAGCATGCCATATTGCAAAAAGGAGTATTAGATGAAAGTGTAATTACATGGAAAACGTTTCCTCTACCTCCAGATATTCAAACGCTCTTTCCCTTTCATGACTCCCAGGATACTGACAGTCTGATTGTGAATGTGGTAAAAAAAAAAAAAAAAAAAAATTAAGATTCCTCATTGGAAAAAAAAAATAAGCTGACCAAAATAAAATATCCCAAAATTTTGACAGTTGAGCGTTCCCTCATGAAATGACTAAACCAGATCATCCTACCCCAGTAACCATCCCTTGACAACAAATTGTCCTGTCTTAGCTAGGAAAGAGAAAGGGGGAAGGAAAACTTTAAATCTTACAAGAAAAGGCATTATAAAGCTGTTTGTGTGAGGACTTTCTTTGCAAAATTTTGTGTAGTGTCTCAACATCCCAAGAACTCTCCCCTCAAAAGAGAGGAGGTTCCTCAGAGATGACCAAAAAGAGCTTTTCCATTCATTTAAGACTGGAAGAATTCACAAAATCAAACATCTTGTCTATTCTGTTTCATGTTAGTCACCTTGAAAATTATACTGACTCTTTCATGTAAAATGTAATTACTTAGTTTGTAAATGTAATTAGTCTTGTAATTCGTCAATTTAGTAGAAACTCTGCCTCTCCTGCATAGATGTGGGTCATTCTAACCTCTACAAATTAGGGTCAATTAAATGGCACTCACACAAGTTGGTTCCCAGTTCAGGGTGTAGAAGGGATCTGAGAAACCATTTTTCTTGTTGTTTAAACAACCTTCTTTCTCTCAGAGTCCCAGCTCAATTTTCTGCAAAGAGGGGTACTAGGATAATTCCTCTACATCACAAGATCCTTGTCAGGTTAGGTCTCCTGAGAAGCAGATATCAAGACAGAATTAGACATGTATAAGATTTACTGAGGGACAGTAAAAGGAACAGGCAGAAAGAAGCCTTCAGATCATGCTGCAAGTACAATAATAAGTATAAAAGGATAGTAAAAATGAAGGAAGATGAGGCAAGAAAGCAAAGCCTGGCTTCAGAGAAGCCCAGAGTAAAGACTGGCCATCAGGAATGCTGTATTGGGTGGAAAGGTTGCCACTCTAATGACCACAATAGGGCCAGTCATTGGTAGGAGCAGTTGAGCAAGGTCATGAGTTTGGTGAGAGTGCCATAATAGATCCCACAAGTGCATGGCTGGAGGCTGGCAGCTCACCATGGTCTTCACAATAGAGTGCCCTGGATGGCAAGCTGGAACTTGAAATCTTCCTGACCATGACTGATCCTGAACAGCTCCTCACACACCATTAATAGTCTTTGATTCTGTTTGTTTTAGTGGAGGACCACATGGATAAAGCAATGTTTTGCCCTGTTTTATCAGTAACTGGCACAAGGTATCATTTCTTTATGTTGGCAGCAGATGTTACATATATCAGTCACCTAGGACTCAAGCTGACAACAAATTCAAATATGATGTACCTTATAGTTGGGCAAGGAGTAAAAAAGAAATAAAAAGCCTTTCTTCTGGACAAGGAAGTCAATGTGTATGTTCATGGAAGAGAGAAAGAAGGAAGAGGGTTGCAAGCCAACATTGGCAACACAGCTTTCCCTAAAAGGGTCAGTCACTATCTTCCATTTTCTTGTTCCAGCTATAGCCCTAAAAGGGGGAGGGAGGACGGATGAAGGCATGAATCTACTTTTGTGTAAGGTTGTTCATATGTTCTTTCTAAACTGGATCAGATGCTTTCTCTCTTGAGAATTTTGAACACAGATTCTCTTAGATAATGCTCCTGAATCAAGTTGGGATACGAGAGTCATAGAAGGTGTTATAATAAACTCATGCCATTTTCAGAAAAACAGCTCTGATCTTTTCCTCCATTACCAGTTAATATAATCCGCATGAATGTTGGAGTCAAAAGATTTGGTTAAGATGGGTGCCTGTGGCTTCCACCTGTAATCGTAGCTATTCAAGAGGCTGAAACCTGAGGATCCCAGTTCAACACCAGCCTGGACAGCAAAGTCTGTGTGACCCTTACCTCCAATAAACTATTCATAAAAAGCCTGAAGTGGCACTTTGGCTCAAGTAGTAGAGTGCTAACACAACACAGAGAGGCTCAGGGACAGTACCCAAGCCCTGAATTTAAGACTGACAAAAAAAAAATTTTGGTTATGTTGGGAAAATGGAGGAAAATGGAAAAGGAATAGACCAGTCTCAATCATCAACAGGCAAGGACTGTTTATTGAGGAACAGAAAAGGGCAAAGACTTTCCCATGAGTTTGGAGATTGTGCCAGTGAGTTGGGACAGGAGCTGGGTTTTTAGGAGGTCTGAACAAGGAGGCAGAGGTTAATGAAAAAGCCACTAGGTCAAGAGAAGTAGGGGCTCTTCAATTGGGCCCACAATGGAATGTTTACAGCTGGGCTCAGTTGGATTTCCCTGCTGGGCACATTAAGTTCACACTGAGATTTTGCCTGGCATCTGTATAGGGTGGGGGTCAACCCTTCATACTCCATCTTTAGATGCATAAAATGATTGGGCCAAGAGGGGAGAGGCAAGTTCTTCCTATAGGATCTTTGGTTACATAAAAAGAATTGGGCTGAGAGGGGAGCAACATGGAGTTATAAGAACAAAGCAGATTCCCTTCAGGTTGGACATCTTAGCCCAGCTAGTAAATAGCTTATCTCATGGACCTCAGTTTCATATATATATATATATATATATATATATATATATATATATATATATATATATATTGTGTGTGTGTGTGTGTGTGTGTGTGTGTGTGTGTGTGTGTGTGTGTGTATTAAGACTCAGAGCTAACACAAGGAATAAAAGTCATAACTCTGAGCTACCACAAGGAATAAAAGTGATAACTCAATAGCTACATGTTTTCTTCCCATAGGTCACCTCTTCCTCTGTCAATGGCTACCTTCCTAAGTTCCTCCTGTTCTAGTTCTGAGGTACTTCAGTTCTTTGGCCACTAAAGGCTGTCTGTTATGTGATGTGCCCTTTCTAATTCTTAGCCAGCTTGGATAATAGCGAGCTGGTATGGATTTGTACTGGTAGGGGCCATACATCCCAGGTTTATATGCTCATTCACTAAGTGTGTCTATAGACATTTGTGGAGCACCTACTCTGTGCCAGGTGCTGGGGATTATGGAGTGAACTCCCTGCACAGACAAGAGCTTTCTCTTCTTAGAACATACCCAGAACCGTTTCAGTTTTCCAGCCCGAGAGGCCTGACATTCCCAACAGTGAGATGATATGAAAGAGAACATGTATCTCTGCTAAGTCAGTTCATAGGGAGAGCCTCTTGTTCTACTCAGGGTGGGCGGCTAATGCCAAGGCCCTGAATGATGAATTGCATTATAGGCTTCTAGTGATAAAAGAGATGACATGTAGACTTAGGGCTCATTGTGTTAAAAGACAACAACCTGATTGCTATTTCTTTCTTTTTTTCTTTCTTTCTATTTAGTGAGTCATGGGTCTTGAACCCAGGGCCTGGGAGCTGTCCCAGAGCTTTTTTGCTCAAAGCTAATGCTCCAGCACTTTGAGCCATGGCTTCACTTCTAGTTTTCTGGTGGTTAATTGGAGATTTAAATTTCCCTGCCCTGTCTGAGAGCCACCTGCACCCAACTCTGACTGTTATTACTGTTTAGAAAGGTCCCAGTAATGCTGGACTTTTCTTGCCATCCCTGTAATCCAAAAGGGTCCTGTGTAGTATCTAGTATCACCCCCAGAAAGTCACAGGCCTTCCAAAGTACTAGGACCACTTCAAAACAAAACAAAAGCAAAGCTAAAGAACAACAGTTGTAGACCTAGCAGAAAGTTTAGTCACTTTGAAAAGATATAGAATTATTGTAGGTGACTCTTGGCCCAGTTTGTCACTATAGCCTTACTGCACCATACCTGAGCACCTCTTTTAGTTTGTGAAGGTTGGCGTCCCAGAATTAACACTTCTGACAGACTTCCGGATGACAAGACACTGCTTGTGGGGGACCACACTCTGAGTACAATGGGCTTTGAGATGTAGGAGATAGAAGCATTGAGTTCATGATAACCTTACAGGCTTTGGATTTATTCTTATGTGCATATCTACACACATAAACTAATATAGAAGAGACATTTACATGGATAATTTAAGCCCACAAATGACTTCTGCTCCATTAATGTAGTTTGTGTGTGTGTGTGTGTGTGTGTGTGTGTGTGTGTGTGTGTGTGTGTGTGTGTGTGTGTGTGTGTGTGTGTGTGTGTGTGTGTGTGTGTGTGTGTGTGTGTGTGTGTAGTACATGTACCAATACATGCGCTTGAATTCTGGGCCTGTGACTTTCCTTTACTTAAGGCTAATACTGTAACACTTGAGCAATACCTCCAGTTCTGGCTTTTTGCTAGTTAATTGAAGATAGGAGTCTAGGATTTGTCTACCTGAGCTAGTTTTGTACCTTGATACTTTGGTTTCTCCTCTTCCCTCCAATCCTATTTGTTCCAGCAAATAGCAGTCACTTCTACTCCTGTCTGGGAAGTTAAGTTGATTCCCAAAGTTTATTTTGCATTGTACCATGTACAGTGGATTTCCTGAAACATCATGTGTAACTCCTATTAATTGGATATGAGGAATCTGCTGACTTGTTCACATTGGAGTAAAATTCTTGCTTTGAGAAAGCCATCTTTGTTTGAAATTTGTATTGTCTATCCATCAGATTCTGAGGCTCTCGGGCCTTCAAAAGACTTCAGGCAAACCCAGGAAACACACCAGCAAGTCATGTTTCTTGTCATCAGTCAGTCTATCAGTTTCTTGTGTTTTTTTTTAATAACAACATGGTCAGTGCTACAAGTTGGTTTTTGACATCCTTCCCTTCCAGAAAAAAATACCAAGTAGGAAAAGACACTTCTTGTGGAAAGACCAGATTGGGCCTCCATTTATGAAGACAAGAAGAACATTTTAAAAATTACATTATTTTGGAAGGTTTTGGTTTTCAAAAGTGAAACATTGTAAAGTTCTTCAAAAGCTCTGTAGCTAGAAATATTTTTCTCTCATTAAACATGCAAAGCCTTCTGGAGGAAATGATACTCTGAGCTTTGTAGCACAAATCAATGCCAAATGAAGGCCATAAACCATGTTTTGTTATGCATTTGGTCCAGCTCCAAATATCTTGAACAAACAACGTCACTGTGCTCAGACCCAGGGAACCCTTCTTCTCTAGAAATTTATAGTTGTCCATTATAGGAAAGTAGGCATGCCGGGACTCACAGTCATGAATAAGGTAGTAGGAGAAACAAAGGAATTAAGAAAAGCAGAAACAATTTGAATATTATAAGCACCTGTTTTCCAAAGCATTGGAAAAACCATTCTTGCCAGGCCTCTCTGTTCAAAGGAAACTGGTTTGCATTTGGATCATCAGACTCAGCCAAATGAAAATGTTCAGAACTCTTTCTCTCCCTTTTCTCTCTTTCTTTCTTCCTTTGTATGGAACCAAGGCTTGAACCACTATTGGCTTATTTGCTCAGCTGGAAGTATATCACTTGAACCATAACCTCCAGCCCTGCTTCTTTCTGGTTAAATGGAAATAGAGACACACAGACTTTTCTGCCCAGGACTGGCTTCAAACCATGATCTCCCAGATCATAACATCCTAAGTAGTTAAGATTACACATGTAAGAAACAGGCAACCAATACTGACTGCTATTTCTAACTAAACACTAGCATCTTCTATTTGGGGAGTGGGTTATCTTGTAGGCAAAGGCTACAGCTATGGATCCTAAACCTGTAGAGGGAACACATATTTGTGGCTACTTCTAATAGGCAAGCTAGTCATCCTATATTTCACCTACTCTCCCCTCCCCATTTTATTTCACCTTGAAATCATAGGTAGGAAAGGTGTTTAAAAATATAAGCATTGTCGGGGACCAGTGGCTCACGCCTGTAATCCTCGTTACTCAGGAGGCTGAGATCTGAGGATCGCAGTTCAAAGTCAGCCTGGGCAAGGAAAGTCCATAAGACTCTTATCTCCAATAAACCATCAGAAAACCGGAAGTGGCGCTGTGACTCAAGTGGTAGAGTGCTCACCTTGAGCTGAAAAGCTTAGGGATAGACAGCACCCAGGCCCAGAGTTCAAGGCCCACGACTAACCTCTCCACCCCCCAAAAATGTAAGCCCTAAAAAAGCAATACTGGCATACCACTGAAACCCTTCATTAAAATAAAAAAAAATTGGCAAAATGACTGACTTTTAAGTTTTGTTCGAAAGACTCCCAACTCAAAAGGCAGAACTAAAAAAAAATAATAAACATCTCAAGAATTGCCATTGGGGCAAATAAATTCAGAGAACTTGATTCAAGAGCTTGGTGATGTGAGCTTCACTTTCTCTTATCTATAATGCTTTACCTATAATGCTTCCAGGAATGTGTAAACTGAGGAGTAGTCCTTGCCTTTGGTCTGATCACCTCCCATTGCTGAATACCACTGCTTGCCCATGAACTTGAATCTAAATGTCAGTCTGAGGTGGGAAACTAGGGAACTAGAGGGCTGCATGGCAGCATAAGCCTAGTGCTGGTATTTTTGTGTGTGTTTCTTTGTGTGGGTTTGAGCTGGTATATCTTTCTTTTGACAGAAAAAATAGTTCTACCCACTATCTACTATATAAATCTAGATATTCTTTTTGCATCGCAACTCTATATCCACAGAACTCTGAGGTGTTCTGTTTTATTAATGTATTGTATTGTTGAAAGTCATCTCCCTCTGCAAAGCCCTGCCTCCAGCAAGTGGGCCAGCACACTTACAATGACATTAATAAAAAGAGTTATGAGTAAGAGTGAGCAAAAGTATTGGCCAAGGCTTATGGATTTCATTTGAGGCTTAATGCTGCACTTTAATTTTTTCATTTAACTTTCCTTTTAGAAATTACTTTGCTAAGCACAACCAGGTTGTCTTTGCTGCTTAATATTATTACTGTTGGGTACTTAGTGCTACTGATAATTAACAGAAGTGACTGGCCTCGACTTTAAAGTTACTGCAGCTTGAAAGAAGTTACTTCCCCTTGCCATTTATTTTACAATGCTATGGAGACAATCAGCACATTCTCTGATTTGTTTTCTTGTTTTATATGTTCTCAGTCCCTCAATACATATATGAGAACATTTTCAAAGACTTGTTCAAAAAGATCTACTTACAAAATTTTGTTTAAAAGAAAAATAATGTTTGTACTTTGAAAACTGGAGTTCTGATTTTTTAGAAATAAAATGGCATATCTGAGTTCTAGATTTGGCTCAATATAGGTTAATATAAATCTGAAGGCAGTGACCATGTACTTTTTAATCAATATCCAAACTACCTTTATTTCATATAGTTAAATTTTATAGCATGTTCTTTGAAAGTGTTTGAGATGGTGGTAAGAATAAATGCTCATTTCCAAAGAAACACTACCTTGTAGGCTTCCAATGAGGAGAATCTTTTGAAAGAACATAAGCAGATATTAATGAGGTTTGCCTGGCATTCCAGGAATACTCACAAAACCAATGCAGATATCACGGATAGCTGTAAATAAGACTAAATATGTGAAATATCTACTAAGTAGTCAGCAATAAAACTTTGTTAGCATGTCTTGAAGCTAGAAGCACTTATAACTTAATGAAACTTATTGGTTGAGACATCATTTGTAGTAAATATTAATAACAAAACACTTAATAAATGAGCATATGCTGTAGGACTGGAATTTTATTGCTCCCTGAGGACCCAAGTCCAAATAAAATAGACATTCATTTGGCTTTCACAGGACTTGGAATTCTGTGCTTCAATGAAAATCACCACGAACTTCTTTTTTAAAGAAACAGAAAGCCAGCCAGCAGGCAACTCTGAAAAGACACAACTTGCTTAGATATTCACCATTTTGTTTCTCCATATTGCAGACATTACTTGTAGATCTCCACATTTTTAACGTATATTAAGTATATACAATAACATTTTGACATTTTCTTGCATGTAATGCACTTTGATTGTATTCACCCACCTATTACCTTCATTTATCCCCCTTTTCCTTACTAATCCCCCTTCAAGTCTCATGATTATTTTTTCTTCTAGATTCCATATATAAGATAAAACAAGTGATATTTGTCCTTCTGCATTTGCATTATTTGCTAAACATTATGATCTCTAGCTCCATCCATTTTCCTACAAATGAGATAACTTCATTCTTTTTTATCGATGAAGAATAACCTCTTGTGTTTTACTCATGAAGGGGCACCTAGGCTGATACTATCTTTCACTATTAGCAATAGTGATGCTATAAACATGAGTATGTAGGTATCTCTCTCTGTTGAATGTTGGCTTTGGTGCCTTCACATCTCGCTCCCTCTCTCTCTCTATATATATATGTGTGTGTGTGTGTGTGTATCCAGAAGTACTAGCATTTTCAGCTTTTTGAAAAACCTCCATACTGATTTCCACAGTGGCTGCATTAATTTGCATTTCCAACAAAAGTGTGTAAGTGTCTTATCCCAGATACTCACTAACATTTCTTTGTTTTCTTGGTGATAGACATTCTGACTAGAGTGAGATGAGATCTCAATTTTGTTTTGATGTACCCTTCCCTGCTAGCTAAAGATGCTGAACATTTGTCTACCTGAAATTCCCATAATAATCATAAGAAGATCCATAAAGAAACAGCCTTGCTTGCTTAAACAAAAAAGTAAAATGAAGGCAAACAAACAAGCCAAACAACATTCACATTCTTTCACAATCTAAAGGATGTCATCCTGAGGCTCAATCCTCCCCTGCCTCCAACTCCACTCCTCATTATGCACTCCTGATAAATCATCCCTTTAGATTTTGGTTTTCAATCACCAGGAGCATTCCTGCTGTGTCTGGGCATATATCTCCACTTTGGTATTTGATTAATTTCATGCACTTGACCTAACTAAGAGCTGGATGAAACTTCAGGCATAGTCCAGTTGTAAACACTCTAACTGAAGAACTATAAGAATTATGAAAGCTACAGCATCTCATGGACATTGATGGAAATTTCAAATAGGTAACAGACTAGAAAACCCCACGGTGTTAATGGTAAAGACCACCGTGCAGCAAAGAGAAGGCCTGAGGAAGATTCCAAATCACCTCCATGCCTATCACCACTTTGGAAGTTGGCATAATTGCTGCCTAGAGTTCTTCTTACTGAGGGGAATAAAAGGAGGAAAGTTTATTTTGTAAGTGAAGATTAGGAATAGCTTCACCATCACCTCTTCTCCTAAGTCATACATAAATCACCTTTGTATCCAGATCACATTGCCAAGATTTAACTTCATTCACATGACTCAGCATAACCACCAAATGAGATGAAAGATACTTTTTCTCTCATGAAAAACAACTTAGTCTGCTGGTCTAATTATCTGAATCTGTTGCTGATCTCCCTATGGGATGTTCAGCCATGGAGAACTCAATTACAACAGAACCTTCCATCCTAGTGCCCACAGAAATGGAAGCAGAGTGGGGTCAGTCTGCTGTTCCTTGTCATCATACCACACACCAAACAGGCTGTCCAGCAATGCTAGTCATTTCCTGCTCGCAGGGCCAGATCTGAGGAACTCCAGGTTCTAGACTGGCATTCTGCCCATAGCTCTGGAGTTTGTACCTCCTCATGTTGCAAGGGAGGTTTTGTGGTTGTTGGCATTTTTTCTGGCTTTCTACAGGGAAAGCATCTCTTCACTGATGAATGGAAGTGAACTTCAATTCCTTCTGTATTGCGCTCTTAAGAAATTTAGTGACAGGACTGTGTTCTTATTAATCCTTTGGTGGAAGACTAGTAAATTGACTGCCTTGTTTTCTTCATTATATCAGTGATCCCAAAGGAGCTGGAAAGATAAGTAGGTAGCCATTCCCACTTTCAAACATTCAGCATGACATGATAGTAGGATAGCAGAGATGCTGGCTCCCTAGCTGATGGTGGAGATATGTTCTGGGGATTTTGGAATGCTGCTTCCTTAGCCAACAAGCACAATAATTCAGGAATGTGGTGGCTGTTTTTAGTGGCGTGTGCATTTAAGGATCAGGCCTTTGTGTCCCCGTATCAACTTCAAATCTGCGTTAGTTGCTTAACACTGAAAATGGAAAAAAAAAATCTGTGCATTTCTTCATGAATAATATTCCAAACAGCAGATAAGCATTAGCCTCTTGCCTAATGGTTGCACTTCAAGGACTAGAACTGTCTTCATTCAGCCCCATTCTTATTCAACAAATATTTGTAAAACATCTATATACCACGTGGTAAAGAAGAGTTCCAAAAAAACCTGAAAAACCTTTAAAAACTCACTTTTTGGAGAAAGTCAAGAAAGCTGCTTACTATCTTAATTTTTTAAAAAAGGATTTCATAATATCTTGCAAAATTCTCTAGTTATAAATCCTACTAAAAACTGAGAATTTCTTTCAAAGGCCCCAACTCTTCTTTCAAAGTACAATTATGCTTGTATCAAGAAGTTCTGCCTTCTTAGCTTGAAGAAAGATGGGAAATGGCTGTGGTTAGATTTGAATGTGGAATAAACCATGTACTCATTATTCTTGAGTTATCCGTGCCTCTTCTCTTTGAATTAACATAGTCTTGAATATCTTTATCTTCCTTTACAGATTAGTTATTCTTATTCAACAAACATCTACTGAATGGTCAGAGAAAGCTTCAGAGAAGATGAATAGTTAAACTGCAAGTTTAAAGGAGAGGGAAGGTCTAGATGGAGTGAAAGGACAGCGCCTGGCACTCTGGGAGAGGAACCAGTATGAACGGGCATAGAGGTAGGGCAAGTTAGCCGAGTGAGAGTGGAGTACAGTATGGGATGGAAGGAAAGACCTGGATTAGGGAAACGCTGTAATAATCCAGTTCTCTGGATGGTATTCCTTTTCTTCCAGGCAGATGGGATAAGAACAATCTTCTCTATGGAGTTCTCTTGAGGACTTTAGAAATCTTAGGGCTTCTTTTTGTCAATGGTAAGATTACAATCCCACTCAAATTGGTTTAAGCTGACAAAGAGAATTTATTATAAAGAATAAGGGTGTGGTTCGGTGGAGAATACATGTTTAGCATATACAATCCCTGGCATACCACCACAAGACAGAGATAGAGACAGAGAGAACTTATAGGCAGAAGGTTCAATGGGCCTAATAAGGAGAAGGAAATATCGTTCTCTCTCCTCTCTCTCCATACCCCACACACAGACATAGACACATACAGACACACAGAAACACACACACACACACACACACACACACACACACACACACACACACACACTTGTTTTTTCCTGAACATTGAGTCATCCTTTTATCTCTCTCTAGTAATTTCTCAGCTTCTCCTTGTACTTGGTTGCCTCTAGAACATACCAACCTTGAGGTTCAGGACAGAGTCAGTAGGATCAACACAATTCAATCCCAGTCATCATGAAAAATAATCTAGTTGGCCTCACAGGGGTCAGTTCATGCCAGTTCATTAGTGATGGCTCCAGAGGGGTTAAATAATGCAACAGCAGCTCTCCACACCCAGATACAGATAGGTGGGTTCAATCTCAGAGAACACATGGCTGGGACTACAGTCACTGGATAGAAACATTCATAGGTAAGGTTTGCCCAAAGAAAACCAAAGAAGATGCACCCTTTTAATTAAGTGTTTTATTTACCTTGGCAAAGAAGTTGGGGTGGGCAGAATGTCTTGTACCAGACTCAAGAAAGGAAAACTGAGCATCAGAGCCACCAGGAAGAGTAGAAGTCACTGAGGCTGCTCTTGGGAGTAACAAATACTTCAAGGTGATCTGTTCCTGCATCCCTCCATTGCCTGCTGGGCTGTCACTGTGAAGGCAGAGGAGTTTCGAGGCAGAAAGAACTAGATCAGTGATAGGACATTCTAGAAATGTAATAGCCTTGGCAGGAGAAAGGGCATATGGCTGGAGACAGTGGCTCATGCCTGTAATCAGCTACATGGGTGGCATAGGAGGGAGAATCATGTTCTGAAGCTGGCAAAACCACAAGATCCTATTTGAAAGATTACTAAAGTACAAAAGACTGGAGATGTTACTCCGGTAAGGCATCTATTTAGAGAACACAATGTCTGGCATTAAGAAAAGTAAAAGCTTCAATTTATGGACACAACTGTTTCATGTTATGTTCATAAAGGTTAACTCAAGTATCCGAGAGACCAATAAGATGGATTGTACTGTAATTAGATAGCCTTCCAACCCAATAATTTTTCCAATCAGGTGTGTTAATCAGCTTTTTGTTCCTGGGATAAGGCATCTGACACAATCAATTCACCAGGAGGAAAGGTGTGTTTGCCTTAGGGTTTCTGAAGTTTCCATTTACAGTAGTTTGGCACCATTGTCCTGGGTCTGTGATGAGGCAGACCATCATGGTGGGGAAAGCTTGGTGCAGCAAAGCTGCTCACTTCATGATAATTAGGGATCAGAAGGGAGGGTATGTGGAAGAGGAAGGGGCAAGGAGAAAGAGAGGGAGAGAGAAGTAAGGAACCCAGTATCTCTTTCAAGACTATGTCACCAATTACCTAACTGCCTCTTAACAAGGCTCTAAGGATCTCCTAAATTTCCTCCTCCATCAGTTGCCCCAGAGTCTGTTGACAAGCCTTTTAGCATGTGGACTTTAGGGGCCATTTAAGATCCAAAGCAGAATGCCAGTTAAGTCCTATCTAAAAATATGAGAAAGAATCTTTGAGCCATAGGTACTAGAGAAGAGCAATTATCTGTGACAGGCGGAGAAGGTGGGCTACCCAATTCCGTCCAACATTTCTCAGACTGACATGAAACCACAGTTCTCATGAGATGTTCACAACCATTCTATAAATACAAAGAAGCAAAGCCTTGACTGGAGGGTATCATTAACAAACTGAACAATTTTAATAAGTTAATATTTACTTTGAATCTTCAACCGGTGATATATCCGAAACAAAATTTGCCAAAAATCTGACCACAATGAGGACTTAAAGATATCATACAGTCCATGAAGTCCTACAAAACAAGAGTTTTGGGATTCACTGCTCAGGCTCTGTTGCCATAATTCTCTGCTTTCTTGGGATCAAGTATCCTTAAACAAAAGTTATTGAATGCTCTTGGACCAACAATGAAAACTATTTAAATATGCATAAATGCCCATAATTTTGCCCATAAATTGAGGGATGACTCACAGACTATAAAAACTTAGCTATTGAGCCTTTCATTTTCCTAGACTCTGGTAATAAATCCCTAGATAAGATAATCTACCTTTCTAAATAGTTTTCTCTTCATTCACATATCCCCATAGTATTATAACATGGAGACACAGGTCTTCCTTGGACTATTTTCTGTGTGAGGTACCCATAGTATTCTCCAGGTATGCTTTAAAGCTATCTTTCAGTGTGAACCATCTAAAAGAAGACAACTTACAACCTCTGGGACTTCTCCCAGCTGCCCTTCTCTCAGTTGGAGTCAACACACAATGTTGAAGCTCTTTCTAAACTAGAAGTTTACTTATCTTGATCATAAAGAGATCTCTGGAAGATGTCTCACACTACCTTTAACATAAGTTAATTTTTTTTCTTTCTAACATACAAAAAATCTGAAGAACTGAATATGGGTTAACTAAATATGAGTGTCATTCCACTATATGAATGTCCAGGAAATATTGCTGATCATAAAAACATGACCTTGGAAGAAGAGAAGTTCCTTCTCATTTGTTTTTGTCCAAAAAGAGTGTTTTATGACCCTAGTCATGGTGTCACCAAGAAAAAGAAATATTTGGGGACACATATAAGATGAACAGGGGAAAAGGCAAAAGGTTCAGATAGAATGAGTTGCCTAATTCACAAAAGGTAATAAAATAGCACATATACAAAGAGCAAGCTGATCATTTCTAAGTCGCTTCAATCCTATAAAAAGGGAAGTCAAATAGGCACTTAGAAGGGTTGTCCCAGTGCGGGCATGTGGAAAACAGACATGTCACCTCTTATCCATCTGTCATTGATTTTGTAATTGAAGTTTAGGAATATCTCAGTTGAAAAATGAACAGTTTATATCAGTGGAAATGATTTCATTTTTATTTTTATCAAAGTTAGTACATGCTAATAATTCTTTTCCAGAGTAATGGTTGTTTGCACATTATAAGCACATGTCTCACGCTTCCCTTATAAGGACATCCGATGGAAAAATTCTTCTTCTCTTTAGCTCCTTTAGAGTCAGCACATTTCCGTTTGTATAAGAAGAAAGTAGTCATTTGAAGTCTAGGGAGAGATGTCTGTTTGACTAACAGATGTCTATGCTGGAGTAGGCAGGAAGTCTTCCAGTTCCTTCCCTCCACAAAGGCCTTCTCATGACAAAAGAAAACACCAAACAGCTTGGGGATAAATAAAGCAATTTCTATTCCAACAAACATCTGGCCAACGCCAGCCAGGATGGTGGAAACCAAAGAAATCTCTAGTACTTTGTAATTAATTGCTTTTCTTTTTCCTTTCTTTTACCTCTTTTCTACCCTCTCAGTGATCATCCTCAATGTCTTTGAAAATCAGCCAACATACTGTTTTATTTGTTCCACCACCAATATTTTAATCGAGAATGCTTCACAGCCAACATCTAACTATATGGAAGTAGGTTGGCTTAGAAAGGGATGAGCCCAGTAAGCTGGAGAGGAATATGAAGTCTACTTTAGTCACTGACATTTATTGATGATCACTGTGTGCCACGTGCTGCGCTGGGCACTCTGGATGCAGAGGTGTATGTGTGTGGTGGGCAACACTGATCAGGGAAGACAGCTGATAAATGTGCAATTAAAGAGGTACAAGTTACATAAACAGAGTGCTGAAGAAAACTGGAATGAGATGGTTGAGAGTGGCTGGCAGAGGATCAAAAGAAGACTAGGGTGGGTGGTATATGGAGATAATACAGGTACAGAGGTAAGATGCCAAAGAAGAGTCCACTTTTAGGTACTGTGTTCCAGAAATGCCCTGAGCTGGGGGCAAGTTTTGATCTGTTCAAACAACACAATGCAAGCCCATGTGACCCCAGCAGAGTGCAAAGTGGGACAGGGACAGGGATGGGGGGTGGGGGAATGGGGGGGGATGCAAGGCATCCCCCCACTGACAGCCCAGGGGTCACAAGGGGAAAAGACTACTGTGGCATACACTCAAATCATATGCTAGCCATGAGCTGAGCAAATAATTACCCAGAAGTCAGTAAACATATTATTTTTGTCATCTAAAAACAATGCAAACCTACAATAGTAAGCTTCCAAGTCAATGTTCCAGAAATGGGCTTCTTGTAGACTCTATCTCTATAGGACTGCAGGAAGTTCTGTCTTCCTCTCTAGGGGTAAGTGTTGTCCACAAAATAGTTTCCTACTTTGCTTTTGTCAGACAGCAAATATCCATTCATCCATCACCTCTTCTGCACCCTGGAACCTGGGTGTCACATATCACCAGAGTGATATGGAGAAGTAAGCTCCGGCCTTGAAGAATTGTTCTGGAAGTCAGCCAGATCACTGGATTATTTCCTAGGGTTCAGCAAAATGATCCCGTTGTTGTGAGGTACAGCTGACATGGATTATTATCAGAGAGCTAGTTCATCCTAGATGAATTAATGAATTCTGACACCCTGCTTCAAGTGACTGTCTATAACTAACCTAATCGCCTCTGGGAGGAAATAGAGCTTTTTTTTTTTTTTTAACCAAAGAGATTTCTATATTTTCAGTAGAACAAATATGTTTGTGTGTAAATATAACTAAAAGAAGGGGACCTGGCAACATAGAAAAGTTCAATATCCTAGAACTACTTCAACAACATACTTAAAAAGAAAGTTACAACTACTGGCCTCACACCTGTAATTCTTCAGGCTGAGATCTGAGGAACACAGTTAGAAGCCAGCCCGGGTGGTCTAGGAGACTCTTACCTCAATAAGCCAGAAGTGGAGCTATGACTCAAGTAGCAGAGGTCTAGCCTTGAGCAAAAAAAGCTCAGGGACAATGCCCAGGCCCTGAGGTCAAGCCCCAGACACCAAAAATAAATAAATAAATAAATAAATAAATAAATAAAATATATATACACATATGTGTGTATTTTATGTGTATTTCCTTTAATTATATAAAACATATTATATATTTGCAGCATATAAACATTATATATAATCATCTCCACAAAATGGGTCATTGTTTTCTCCATTCTCTGTTTTCACATTTTATTACAGATCTATGCCATATTCCTTTGTATTCATTTGTTTTGTTTTATTTTACCTTGTTTTGTTTTGTCATTTGCAGAACTGTTTGGAATCCAGAGCCTTGCACATGCTAGCTAGGGATCTTACTCCTGGGCTGCACCCCAGCCTGTCATTTCCATTCTTCAACAAAATACAATGTTCTCTTAGATTTGTCTGCAATTACTCTTCTGCATTGCTTATTCTTATCTGTGTTATTCATTTTAAGTAAATAAGTCTTAGAAAGAACTGACTGAATATGTTTAATACAAATGTAATGTTGATCCCTCTAGACATCAGTTACTTTCACATTGTTGTTTTTTGTTTTTGTTGCTACCCCTGGAGTTTGAACTCAGGGCCTGGGCATTGTTCCTAAGCTTTCATGCTCAAGGCTACCACTTGAGCCACAGCTCCACTTCTGCCGTGTGTGTGTGTGTGTGTGTGTGTGTGTGTGTGTGTGTGTGTGTGTGATTAATTGGAGGTTAAGAGTCTCATGGACTTTCCTGCCCAGGCTGCTTTGAACTGTGATCCTCAGATCTCAGCCACCTGAGTAACTAGGATTACAGCCATGAGCTATCAGTGCCAGTCTTGCTATTGCATTATTTTATTGTTTCCTAGTATCAGGGTTTGACTTATAGCCTTATACTTGCTTGTCATGCTTGCTTGGCTGGTACTCTAGCACTTGGACCATGTCTCCAATCCAGTTCTTTGCTTTTTATTTTGGACATGAAATCTCTCACACTTCTCTGCCTAGATTAGCCTTGAACTTCAATCCCCCAGATTGCAGGCATGAACTACCAGTATCTTTTGTTTTCTAAAGTAAAATATTATTCTGAAATTTGGTTTATTCAAGATAAAGAAACCAAACTAATTGCATTAAATCTAGAAGAATTTAATACATCACACTAGTTGGTTATCTGATGAAATCAGAATAAAGTTCAGAAACTATATTCCTATAGACTGCCAATTATAGGTACAAACATATTAATCTTAAGCTTTATGATCTTCTCATTCACTCTTTGCCATTAAATTTGCTCCTTTGTTCAACAAGGAGGTAATCAAAAAGTAGACAGAGTCTCAACTCCTGTGATTTCACATTGTCATATTTGCATGACATATATACATGTATACATATGTATACATACCGTCATCCATACCCTTATACACAGGAGACTCATAGACAAAGGACATAGCTAGCAAGATCAATAAAAAGCCCACGGATTGGGAGAAGATCTTCACTAGCCATACAATGAACAAGGGTCTCATATGTAAAATAAACTTGGAACTCAAAAAGTTAAATCCCCCAACAACAAATCCTCAAAGAAACAACTGCCTAATAAATAAGTGGGCTAAAGACTTAAAGAGAAACTTCTCTGAAGCAGAAAGAAGGATGGCCAATAGACACATAAAGAAATGTTCAACCTCTCTAGCCATAAAAGAAATGCAAATCAAAACAACATTGAGATATCACCTCACCCCAGTTAGAATGGCTCTAATCAAGAACTCTAATAACAACAGATGCTGGAGGAGATGTGGACAGAAGGGAACCTTACTGCATTGTTGGTGGGAGTGTAAACTTGTTCAGCCACTTTGGAAAGCAGTATGGAGGTTCCTCAAAAGACTCCACATAGAGCTCCTATGACCCAGCAATCCCACTTTTGGGCATTTACCCAAATGATCACAAACAAAACCACACTAAAGCTACCAGCACAACTATGTTTACTGAAGCATTATTTACCATAGCTAAGATATGGAACCAACCCAGCTGCCCCTCAGTAGATGAATGGATCAAGAAAATGTGGTATATATACACAATGGAATTCTATGCCTCCATCAGAAAGAATGGCATTGCCCCATTTGTTAGGAAATGGAAAGACTTGGGAAAAATTATATTAAGTGAAGTAAGCCAGGCCCAAAGAAACATAGGTCCCATGGTTTCCCTTATTTGCAATAATTAGTATATGTCTGAGACAAGCAGAAAAGGTCAGATAAGTTGATGCTGGGTGAAATGAACCCCAAGATAAGTATTCAAATGTTTTTGCTTTCTTGTGATCATTTCTAACACATTTATAAGATGATTTCTTTGTTGCTTTGTATGTCCCTCCCCCGTGATATAACCCCTGCTTTCACTGTATTTGATGTTGGTATAATTTGTGGAGGGGAAGGGAAAAAACAAATCGTTTAAATAGGGATACAGGTGGACCCATTGCAACAATGAGATGTACAAGTCGTTATGTGGAAAACGAACTTTACAACTTTGGGGGGTGGGGATGGGAAAGGATAGGATGGGGAAACAAAGGAGAAGGCAACAATGCTTGATAAGAAATGCACTCATTATCTTGTCCATGTAATTGTAACTCCTCTGTATGGTATTTTCATAATAAAAAAATAAAAATAATTTAAAAAACAGCCATAGAAAATTTCAGTATGCCAGGGCTGGGAAGGTGGCTCAGTGGTAGAGTGCTTGCCTTGGGTTCGATTCCTCAGCACCACATAAGCAAAAAGAAAAAAGCCCGAAGTGGCACTGTGGCTCAAGTGGTAGAGCGCTAGCCTTGAGCTGAAGAGCTGAAGGACAGCGCCCAGGCCCAGAGTTCAGGCCCCACGACCGGACCCAAAAAAAAAAAAAAGAAAGAAAATTTCAGTATGCCAGAACACTTGAATACACTTGAAACATAAAGGACCATTGTTTTCAATCGTATATTAATATTCAAAACTCTATTTAAAAGAAAATCAGCATCTTTAAATATATTTTTGATAATGTAGGTGATGCATCAATGGAGTGAGACTTACTAAATGGTGCCACCTGGGCACTGGCCATCAGAAAGATTAATGCACTAGCCCATAATCATTTGGCTGCCAACTTTTTTCATTGACCAACTCCCCAGATACCAGCTCTGAAGTATCTAGCTTGCTACTGAAGACTGCTAATTAGCCACTGGTAATAATCTTGAAGTAATTAAGTTCCCAGCTAATTGGCCTTTTCATGACTAGTTAAACAAATACGTAGATTTCTGAGTTACCAGATTTCCTCACAGAAGAAGTTTTTTTAGTGGCCCACAACAAAGTTCCCTCAATATTTTTAATAGCTGTTTCCTAAAATTATTTTACCAAAAAAAAATAGGAGCCTCTTTAAACCTTCATTCTAAATAAATAACATGTAAGTAATAGTAATTGAATCTGAATAGAGAAGAAAAACAAAACAAAACAGAACAGAACTCTGGCCACAAGCAGTGTTGTCACGGAGCAGCATGTTTGGGAAACCAGGGCTTGTTCCCTTTGCTAGCTCAGCTTCAGCTTGTCCACATCTGGGAGGGCAGAGAGCTAGCTGCCATGTGCCTGTTCTGCCTGAAAAAGGCAGAAGACAACTGGCCCCCATATGCTTTTTTACAAAGAAATTGTAAACAGGTTAGTCAGTGCAGGCCACATATATAGGATCTACACATGAGTGCCCAAGGAATGGATTTGGCTCAGTCTCCTTCAGTTCAAAAGCTCCAGGCATCACAATATCCCCATATGTCCAGTATATAATGAAACAGATAACAGCTTTTACCCTGAAGGCTATTTTGTACTAAAGATGAGACTGAGCATTGGGCAGATGTGTAGATAGATATAGATGTATACTAGCATTCTTTGAAGGCAAGTAAATACACATAGTGTATTTATACATATATAGTGTATCACTCTCCATACCAGATGCAGAAAAATAGCCCCACACGTGCAAATATACACACATGGACAGGGAGCAAGAAATCCTTTGGAATCTTTGTTACATACAACAACATGATAATTTTTTTTCTTTTCTTCATAGAGATTACTTCTCTCTTTCCTCTCTTCTGACTGAGGCTTACTGAGGTAAAGATTAAAGTTGCCTGATACTTGAGGCCAGAGAAAGATCTCTGAAGATCCAGAATAAGGAAGAGAAGGTAGAGGACTGCCTTCGGCCTGTCTTTAATGACAGGAGAGACAGGTTAAAAAAAACAACTCCTCAATGTTGTTTTGATTTGCATTTCTTTTATGGCTAGGGATGTTGAACATTTCTTCATGTGTCTATTGGCCATCCTTCTTTCTTCTTCAGAGAAGCTTCTCTTTAAGTCTTTCGCCCACTTATTTATTGGGCAGTTGTTTCTTTGAGGATTTGTTGTTGGGTGGTTTAATTTTTTGAGTTCCAAGTATATTTTAGAGATGAGACCCTTGTCCGTTGTATGGCTAGTAAAGATCTTCTCCCAATCGGTGGGCTTTCTATTGATCTTGCTAGCTATGTCATTTGCCCTGCAGAAGCTCTGCAACCGTATGCAATCCCATTTGTCCAACCTTTCTTTGATTTGTTGTGCTTCCGGGTCTCTATTCAGAAAATTTCGGCCTGAGCCAAAGAGACCTAAGGTTTCTCCTATTCCATCCTGTAATGTTTTCAGAGTATCTGCTTTGAGTTCAAGGTCTTTGATCCATTTGGAGTTGATTCTGGTGCAGGGTGATATATAAGGATCTAGCTTTAGTTTTCTACATGTAGTTAACCAATTTTGCCAGCACCATTTACTGAAGAGGCTGTTCAACCACTTTGGAAAGCAGTATGGAGGTTCCTCAAAAGACTTCACATAGATCTCCCCTATGATCCAGCAATCCCACTTTTGGGCATTTACCCAAATGTTTACAAACAAGACCACACTAAAGCTACCAGCACAACTATGTTTATTGCAGCATTATTTACCATAGCTAAGATATGGAACCAACCCAGATGCCCCTCAGTAGATGAATGGATCAAGAAAATGTGGTATATATACACAATGGAATTCTATGCCTCCATCAGAAAGAATGACATTGCCCCATTTGTTAGGAAATGGAAAGGCTTGGAAAAAATTATATTAAGTGAAGTAAGCCAGGCCCAAAGAAGCATAGGTCCCATGGTTTCCCTTATTTGCAATATCTAGTATAGGTATGAGTCAAGCAGAAAAGGTCAGATAATGTGATGTTAGGAAAATGAACCCTTAAATATGTATTTTAATGTTTTCGTTTCTTTCATGCATATGTTTCTAACGCATTTATAAGATTATTTCTTTGTTGCTTTGTATGTCCCTCCCCCACAGTGTAACCCCCGCTTTCACTATATTTGATGTCAGTATAACATGTGGAGGAGATGGGGGCAAACAAGTCATTTAAGGATTCAGGTGGACCTGTTGCAACAATGAGAAGTACAAAATGTCATGTCAAAACCAGCTTTACAATGTCGGTGGGGGGGGGTAATAATTGGGTGGGGGGAGGGGGGAGGCTGGGAAGGGATGTGAAGGGTAAACAAAGGAGGAGGCTGCAATGCTTGGTAAGAAATGTATGCATTATCCTGCCCATGTAATTGTAGCCCCTCTGTACAGTATGTTCTCAAATAAAATAAAATAATATTAAAAAAAAAAAAAAAACTCCTGAACTGAATGTTGTGGCTCATGTCCTTAATTCTAGCTACTCCGGAGCAGAGATCCAGAAGAGTTTATGGTTCCAGGCCAGCCCAAACAAAAATTTAGCCAGTCTCTATGTCAACAAAACAAGCTGCGCAAGGTGGTGTACACCTACAATTCCAGATAGTAAATATGGGGCTAGTCTATTGTTCAACAACAGATGTTAGTATTATCCCCACCTTTGATCCTCAGCTTCACCCAGACCTGGCTTCTTCCCTGCCCTAGAGTTCATGCCCTACAGCTGGCCACTCTCTCTCTCTCTCTCTGCCCAGACCTACCTGCACACTTACTTACCTCCCTTCCACCTTCAGTTACCCCCCTAGACCTACTTGCAACTGGGATAGGGACAGATGCCATGTACTCCTCTCCCAGAGAGATATGGCCCCTCTAATAAACCTTATAATAATCTTTCTCCTGTGCCTGCTTGCCTCTGCATGGTCCTCTGGCATGGTCAGGAAGGATTCCTACAATAGATAGTCAGAAGAAATAGGGATGGAAGCAAGAATCTAGATATTAAGAGAGTAGAGTGTTCGTCTTCCTTTATTGTGTTTGTAAAGAATTAAAAAGATCACATTAAAAATGCAGATGAGCATTCCACATCTATCCTACAAAATTAAGAAGAGGGAGGGAAGGAGTGGGGAGGGACGGATGGGTGAGGCTGTTGAAAGGGGTGATACTGATCAAGATTTATTGTATTCATAAGCTGCTTTGTTAAATGACAATTCCTTTGTACAACTACCTAAAGATGATGATGATGATGATGATAATGATGATGATGATGATGATGATGATGATGATATGATGATAATTTTTTAACTGGGTGGTATTACCAGGTACTGGTAGCCCATGCCTGTAATCCTAGCTACTCAGGCAGCTGAGATATGATTATTGCAGTTCTAAGCCTGAGCAGAAAAGTCTGTAAAACTCTTACCTCCACTCAACCACCAAAAAGCTCAAGTGGTAGGGCACTAGCCTGGGGCACAAAAGCTCAGGGACAGCCCTCAGACCCTGCATTCAAACCCCAGGACTGACTGCACCAAAGAGAGAGAGAGAGAGAGAGAGAGAGAGAGAGAGAGAGAGAGAGAGAGAGAGAGAGAGAGAGAGAGAGAGAGAGAGAAGGATGTTGTTGAGAAAGGCAAGATTTTCGTTCAGAAGTGTGCCTTGTGCCACTGTGAAAAGCTGAGGCTTGCACAGGACTGGGCCAGAGAGCCTTCCTCAGATCTCAGCCTCCTGAATATCTAGGATTACAGGTATGAGCCAGAGCACCCAGAGGTCGTTTTTGTTTAAATTACAGCTGGATTACCACTTTCTGTTTCAAAAGATATGATCATTTTAACAATAAAAAAGTGTTAAAAAAAACTCTAAACATTAAAAGAATAAAAAAAAATGAAATTTAAAAAAAGATATGTTCAGATTTCATTAATAATGTTAACTTTTCACAAAGGTGGGGAATGCCATTCCCAAACCTATTGAAGGGATTTTTAAATACGTTTTTATTGTAAAAATACTGTACAGAGGGGTTACAGTTACATGAGTACATGAGCAAGGTAATGAGTACATTTCCTATCAAGCATTGTTACCTCCTCCTTTGTTTTTCCCCTACTATCCCTTCCCTCCCACCTCCACAACTACACCCTCCCCTCTTCCCTCCCCTTCTTCTCACCTAAATTGTAAAGTTTGTTTTTCAACATAGTGTCTTGTACATCTCATTGTTACAATGGGTCAACCTGTATCCCCATTTAAGCATTTTGTTTTTTCCCTTCCCCTCCCCAAATTAGAGAAGTGTATATACAAGATGCAGGGTACCAACATCAAATACAGCGAAAACAGGGGTTATACTGTGGAGGAGGAACATACAAAGAAACAAAAAGATCACATGGTACATTATAAATACTTTAGAAACAATAGCAAGAAAGAAAAAACCACTTGTGTCCCTATCTTGGGGTTCATTGAAGCAGGTTTTTATACTATCTGGTTATAACTGGCTTTGAATATGTTGCAATTCGGAGGAAACCCAGCAAGACTCACCTGTTTCATTAGCCAATTAAAGGCAATGGCTGAAGGTAAGGAAACAATGTCTACTTTACAACTTTAGTCTTGACTATGCCAAGTTAATTGGAATTCCTAGTACCTAAAATGCTGTTGTTTATGTATTATAGTGTGGTTTTCCTATGTTATCAGATAAATAACATTTAGTTTGTTTAAAAAAAAAAAGAGGACTGGGAAGGTGGCTCAGTGATAGAGTGCTTGCCTTGCATGCTCGAGGCCCTGGGTTCGATTCCTCAGCACCACAAAAGAAAAAAAAAGCCAGAAGTGATGCTGTGGCTCAAGTGGTAAAGCGCTAGTCTTGAGCTGAAGAGCTGAGGGACAGTGCCCAAGCCCAACAGTTCAGGCCCCACGACCGGACCCAAAAAAAAAAAAAAAATCTACGATTAAAAAAAAAAAGATCTCTTGGGCTAGGAAGGTGGCTCAGTGATAGAGCACTTGCCTTGCATGCATGAGGCCCTGGGTTTGAAGCCTCAGCACCACATTAGCAGGAAAAAAAAAAAAGCTGGAAGTGGTGCTGTGGCTCAAGTGGTAGAGCACTAGCCTTGAGCTGAAGAGCTGAGGGACAGCGCCCAGGCCCAGAGTTCAGACCAAGGACCGGACCCTAAATAAATAAATAAATAAATAAAAATCTCAATAGTGTTAAATGAGTTCTATACCAGCTGGTAATTTTCATTCACTGGGTTCTAAAGACCAGAGGCCAGTGGTCTTGGTCTAATGTTACTTGGGGGGAAGGAGGGTAACAGGGAGGAATAGTAGAATTTAAACTCAAGGCCTCACATTTGCAAGGTAAATGCTTTACCACTTGAACCACATTCCTAGTCCTTTTTGCTAATCCTCCTACCTCTGCCTCCAGAGTAGCTGACATTATAGGCATACACTATTGCCGCTGGCCTTCTGCTTGTTTTCAGTCTGACAGTAGAGCAGAGTTACCTTCAGAACCTTTTCAAAATACACGTAGGCTCATCTCAAAGATTTGGCCTCAAACATACTCAGTAGACTCCAACCATGTCTTTGTACAAAACCCCACTGGCATGTTCTCAACACGAGAACTGCCAGGAGAATCGATCCTACAGGACCATTTGTTTTAAGTAAACAGTGTCATGAATGACCTTATATCCATCTTCCACCAAGAATGGCATCATACCAAGAATCTGTTGCCCTCAGTCTCTTTGAGGAAGCAATGCTGTGCTCAAGGATTCTGCAAGATAAAATGGAGTGGTGTTGGAATATGTTTCCAAACCTTTAGTGGGAGATAGGGGAGGAAAGTCGTTAAAATGTTCTCCAGGTCAAGCTGAGCACATAAATCTCAAATAAAAAGTTGAAGGGAATGGGAGCAGAGGAGAAAAAGCAACAGGACAGCATAAGAGTGTGTTATTGCCATGTTGCTCTCTGTGTCCACCCCAGCTTCACTACAAGAGGAAGGGACTTCACAGTTGTATGTATAGTGCTGGAGGAGGAGGAAGAGGAAGAGGAGGAGGAGAAGGAGGAAGAGGAGGAGGAGGAGGAGGAAGAGGAGGAGGAGGAGGGGAATGAGAGAGGGAGGAAGAGGAGGGGGATGGACCATTCCTCTCATCTGCTCAGCATCAGCCTGTGAGGAAACATGCTAACTCTTTTAATGATAGCAATGAAAGACAAACATCAGGGGAACAGGCATTGGGACTATGCAGTCCAGCTGGTCCCTCCAACAGGGAGGTTTTCCCTCATTGCCAGTCTTGCAGAACCTGGACACATGTTGTTCTGTATGATGGTTGTACCAGGATGAGCCAGAAATCTGCAAGAAGCCCCAGGCAGTGGTCAAGCCTCCTTCCAAGGTGAAGACCTTTGAACAGTGACAAGTCTAGGGAATATGGATTGGGGCCTTATGAAGAGATAAATGGCTTCCTGAAAACAAAAATAAAACAAACTCGATGAATATGTCATAAAACATGGGAAAATAATTTTTTAAAGATGCTTTATGTCTCCTCCTTGCTGGGACATGTGTTACCCAAGGACCTCTGTTGCAAATGAGTGAAAAGAACTCACAGTGTGAAGCATAAATGGGGAGCTTCTTGGCTCGTTAAAGGACAAAAACTAAGGGTTTTCTCAGCCTGGGGTATGGCCAGATCCAGGGGCTGACATAACTGCTCACAAAACTGTCTGTGTTTTGACTCAGTTTTCCTCTTTGTTGACTCCATTTTCAGAGTATAGGATGAGACAAACAAGCAGCTCCAGGTGATTCTCTTATCTTCTCAACAGCCCTCTACAGAAAGTTCCTCATTCTTAATCTATTTCCAAGAACAGAGTCCCCTTCACTCTGATTGGGCCACATGCCCATTTCTAAGCCAATCAGTGTGTAGGAGAATGAAATATTGTGGGTAGCCAATCCTGGAGCAAGAAGATGAGTCAAAGCCTCTTAAGTTAAATGTCTGATGGTGGAAGAGTGGAGGAAGTTTCCCATGAAAAGCTAGAGGATTGGGAGCTGTTTTGTTTTTGTTTTTGTTTTTACTAGAAATGGTAAACGGATACTAGATAGATAAACCTTCTATCTTATTTAGAGCAGAAAACTGAGCTTCTGAGAGAAAAACTTGCTTGTTTTCAAACAGGGAGTTCCGTGCCTTGAAGAAGTACTATGTGGGCCCTAGATGTGTGCTGAAACTCAAGGGCCAGTTCTGTGCTCTCCATGGTACCCAGTCTCTAGATGTTTGATTGGTGTCTACTGGTCATCCTAGGCTGCCTGAATCCTGGTATTCAAACAACCTTATCCTCAACGGCCCAGAAGAGAGCAAACCAAATGCAATTTATTTCTTCTGATGAAAGCAGTCATACTAGATTTTTGGTCTTAGACCATCACAGGCTTGCTGCTATGTGACTGAAAGGTTAAACAACTGTTAAGTCTGTCCACTTTCTCTCAAGTGTAAAGAAAAGAAAATGAAGAGTGAAAGTCCAAGATTCTTCAAAAAGACATTCTACTGAATTAAACAAAATGTCAAACACACTGTCATCACTCTTACCAGTCTTCTCACCTGAGCCAAGTCACATGTGTGCAAGAGAAATAGAAAAAAAAGAATGCAAACTTTATTGATCTTACCACCTCATGTTCTTTTCCAGGCCTGTGAGAAATATTTAACAGATGAATAATTTATTTATTTTTATTTTTGGCAGTCATGGGGCCTGAACTCTGGGCCTGAGCACTGTCCCTCAGCTCTTCAGCTCAAGGCTAGTGCTCTACCACTTGAGCCACAGCGTCACTTCCAGCTTTTTCTGCTTATGTGGTGCTGAGGAATCGAACCTAGGGTCTCATGCATGCAAAGCAAGCCCTCTGCCACTGAGCCACCTTCCCAACCTGTGAGTAATTTTTTTATAATGTTCTACATCCAAGATTTTGACAAGGAGGCTGTTTCCCAGATACACAACAGAATATGTAAGCGGGGATAGTTTGTTCACTTTCCTGGCATAATAAAACAGAAAGACAACTCTCCCAATTCCCAACTTAGTTGTTCAAAGTCTTTTATAATCTTATCACATCTTCCTTCTTTCCTTCCTTCCTTCCTTCCTTCTTTGTTCCCTTCCATCCTTCCTTTCTCCCTTCCTCTCTCTCTCTTTCTTTCTTTCTTTTTTTTGTCAGTCATGGGGCCTGAACTCTGGGCCTGAGCACTGTCCCTCAGCTCTTCAGCTCAAGGCTAGTGCCCTACCACTTGAGCCACAGCACCACTTCCAGCTTTTTCTGCTTATGTGGTGCTGAGGAATCGAACCCAGGGCCTCAGGCATGCAAGGCAAGCACTCTACCACTGAGCCACCTTCCCAGCCCCTTTCTTTCTTTCTTCTTTCCTTCCTCCCTTCCTTCTTTGTTTCCTTCCATCCTTCCTTTCTCCCTTCCTCTCTTTCTTTCTTTCTCTTTTTCTTTCTTTCTTCCTCTCTTTCTTTCTTCTTTCCTTCCTTCCCATCTTTCCTTCCTCTAATCCTTTCTCTTCCTCTTTTTCCATACTGGAGTTTGAACTGAGGGCCTCATGTTGTTAGGCGGGCAGTCCCTTGATGAACCACACCTCCAGCCCTATGTTGCACTGGTTACTTTTCAAATAGGGTCTCACTTCCTGCCTGGGTGTGCACCTGGACCCCAATCCACCTATTTGAGGCTTTACAGAGTTGATGGGATGACAGATGTGACCACCATGTCCAGCTTCTCTCCACTGAGATGGAGTCATAGATTTTTTTCCTCTGGCCTGACCTAGAACCTCAGTCCTTCCAATCTCAAAGTGCCGTGTGGCTTAGGATGACAAGCACACACTACATCCAGCTATCATTGAGAAGGGGGTCTTGTGAACTTTCTACCCAAGCTGTCCTCAAACCACAGTCCTCCAATTCAGAGCCTCCCACGTGGCTGGGATTACAGACATGAGCTGTAATCACCACTTAATACATGTAGGCAAAGAAGCAAACAACTAGTTCTTCTTCATTCTTTATTCCGTCAGTCTCCATCTTGACCCAACTCCCATTAGGTGTTCTGATTTGTGAACATTGTCTCAAATGCGTAAGCATGAAGGGTCTACTTACCCATCTACTTACTCACAACCTGACTTCCCTCCTGGACAGAATTAATGAGACGGATAAACAAAGAGGACAAAGAGCAAAGAAAGCTCATGCTCTCAATTCAGAAGGGTTTGGTGGACATTCCCCTCAGAACAAAGAAGAACATCTCTCTATCCATCCTGAAACCACCTAAAAACCATCTGTAAATTGTGTCTTATGGAGCCCCAAGAGGCCATAAAGAAATTATTTCAATATATGCATGTTAACTTTCTGCCTCCTCTGCCAGTTCTTCTCTCCAGTGACCTCTCCCTTTAGCCAACCTTATGCCAGATAGAACCTAGAATCAAAGCCACAGAAGACAATGTGAGAGATCTCTTCATTCTTGGCAAGTCTGATGAACTCTAGGCTAGACCACAGAAAAAGTCACAGCTACATGAATGTAGGTGTTACACCCTCACTTTGAGCCTCATTGCCAGTCTGGCTCTTTGTTTAGGTGACCCTTGGCCCCTGGAGTCAATGTTTGTCTTCTAAATGGTATTTCAACACTAACATCTGGTGATGTCCCTGAGTCTGACATTTGTGAAGCAGATGCTCCTACTAGCCTGGCGTGTTCCTTCTGGGTCAATGTTTTCAATACGGCCCTCTGGCCTTGATCTCTGTGGTACCTCTCCCCAGGTAAGAAAAGAAATGTACTAGGAAATGGCTGAGAGAACACTTCAGAGCATCTGGAGGTAATCTTGGAATATAAAATCACAGAAGTTCTTGTATAAAGAAATACCTAGAGACAGGGAGTAGGGGGGAAAAATCTAATCTTTGGTATTTTTTTAAAGTCATACTTTAAATCATGTATCAGTTCAAACTTGACAAATCCATACTTCACTTTAAGTAATTTCTTTACAAGTTTTTTTTTTCTCTCTGCTCAGGATCTTCTCTCCTGAAACTTCAAAGGAATAGAGTAGAATCTAATTCTGAGGAAAGAAAGTTCTCTCTCCCCACCCCATTCACATACACACACACACACACACACACACACACACACACACACACACACACACACACACACACACACATATCTTGTGGTTTAGAGTAAGAGCCTCTGTTTAATGTGGGCCTAGAGAAAATTTCAAAAAAAAAATTGGAGCAGAAATTTCAATATCTGCATTTGGACCACGTGTCATAAAATAATTTTTCTCAAGAGAACTCAGAAGCTTTCAAAAGTAGGGGGTTGCTAAACGAGAATATCTTATTTCAATTGGATAAGTATTTCTCATATCCGACACTAGGTCCCCAGTTCTTCTCTTATGAACAACAGCAATCACTTCCCCTCCACCTGTAGAAACATTCATCTATTCAAGAATCTATTACAGGCAGATAATTACAAGCTACTCTGTGATATTCACCACATTGCTTCTCCTTTGGAAGAGCATCTTCTCATCCATTCAATTGCATGAAAGTTCTATTATCCAACTCATAAAACGAAGATGAGCAATGTGAAAACCAATTTTAAAAAGGACAAATGGGGATGGGAGGCCTGGCTCAGGTGGTAGAGTTTTGTCCAATGACAGAAAGCATCAGATCAAGAATTCAAATCCTAATCTCAAACAACAAAAAGATAAACAAACAGACCTTAAATCCCTTGCTTGCTTCTAACTAATAACCGAAAGAATATGGCAGAAGTGATGGGAAAGACCTTCCATAGAACTATGTAACCATACATATTAGATAGCAAAGGTGAAGGGATTTTTTTTTCAATTAAGCTCCAAATCAGTCAACTTTAAGTCAGTAAAAGATTATCAGGGTGGACCTGAGATAATCAAGAGTTCCCTTTTAACATGAATCTAGAGTCCAAGAAGCTAGGCAAGAAAGTCTGTCTTCCTAGGTGAGAAGTAGAGGCTGAGCTGTGAGAGAATTTGTAATGAGGTCACCTGGTAATGGCCTGAATGAAGCCTCTCATTGAGAATGCTCCCTGCCAACAGCTAGCAAGGAAACAAGGACCTCAACCCTAAAGCCACAACAAATGCAGTAGTGCAACTCACTAGACACTGTGTTGGAAATGAATTATACAACTCATGGGGGAGAGGAGGCAGGAGGGAAAAACTGAGAGAGAATGAGGGAAGAGGTAACACTGTTCAAAAAGAAATGTACTCATTACCTGTATGTAACTGTAACCCCCTGCACATCACCTTCACAATGACAATAAAGACATATATTTAAAAGTGAATGAAAAAAGAAAAATACAGCCAATTGAATGAGTTGAAGGACTATTTTCTCTTGTGTCTAAAGAGCCCACCCTGGCTGACATCTTGATTTCAGCTTTCTGAGACCTTCAGCAGAAGAACCTACCTAAGCCATGACTTGACTTCTGCAGGTGCTATGGGATAACAAAAGGTTGTTATTTAAGGCTGCTAGTTTTATGGTAATGGATCTTGCTGCAATAGAGGATTAGTATAAAAGGGTTTGGTTTGACTAGAGACGTGTGGCCCACCCTTCAGCCTAGGAACAAATGTCCACCTCATGAAGCTTGAACCAGCAGTTTAATGGGATCAAAGAGAATATGACACTGTCTCAGAAGATAGATGGGTAGATGAATGGATGATAGAGAAACACACTTCTACATAAACATATCTACATATAACAAACATTTATTGTGTGCCCTGGGATCTCTACTGAGGGCTGTAAATGATTTCTTTAGTTCGGATGCAGGGTTATAAGTATTGTAATATCAGAAATATATGCAACTTAGCAAGCTAAAGGGGGGTGGGGTGGAGAAGCAAGGCAAAGCACACATGGATCCACTTCTCACTAGCTCTCAGGTTCATGTGTATATCCCAGTTCCTGTGGCTCTCTGAGAAGGATATAAATGTTGAAAAAGCAGAGAGGACAAGCCAAATGACCTGATCAATCTACCCAGATGTGTCTGATGACAGTTTGAATCAAAAGTTTCTCAACTCATGATATAATACCAATAGAGTCGACAGAGCAAGTCTATATCTCCACAGGTGGATATGACATGCATGGAAAGGAATGTTTTAAACAATTAATCACAACCAACCAGTAGGTCATTTCTATAGTTTGTATCTGGACTGTCTCCCAGAGGTCCTCCGCTTATGGCATTATTGGAAGGATGAAGCCATTAGAAGGTGGAACTTAGTGCGAGGGAGTTAGGCCATCAAGAGCATGATGTTCCGGGCTGGGAAGGTGGCTCAGTGGTAGAGCGCTTGCCTTGCATGCATGAGGCCCTGGGTTCAATTCCTCAGCACCACATAAGCAAAAAGAAAAAAGCCGGAAGTGGCACTGTGGCTCAAGCCCAGGCCCAGAGTTCAGGCCCCACGACCGGACCCCCCCCAAAAAAAAAAAAGAGCATGACCTTCAGGGACCTTCTTTTTCTCTTTGCCTCCTGGCTGTTATTAGGTGAACAGTTTCTTTACTACATGCTCTTGCCATGAGCCCAAAACAACACAGCCAAGTGGACGATAGACTGAAACAGACAAAATAAGCCTTTCTTCTCTAAAGGATTTCTTGCAGGTATTTATTATAGCAACTGAAGGCTGACTAACATGGTCCAGAATCAACAATCTGAAAAGTATGAATACTACCATGGATTATTACCACAGACCATTGTTATATAAACTATGAATTTTCTTTAGAAAATAGTTGTTTGCTTTAAGACTGACAGGTTCAATTTACTCCAAATAAAGTAGATTAAGATGCAGTATTGTAGTTAGGATAGTATTATTTTCTTTTTTTTTTTTTTTGGGTCTGGTCGTGGGGCCTGAACTCTTGGCCTGGGCACTGTCCCTCAGCTCTTCAGCTCAAGGCTAGCGCTCTACCACTTGAGCCACAGTGCCCCTTCCGGCTTTTTTCTTATGTGGTGCTGAGGAATCGAACCCAGGGCCTCAGGCATGCAAGGCAAACACTCTACCACTGAACCACCTTCCCAGCTCCAGGATAGTATTATTTTCTACTCAGCTAACTCCCAAATTTCAGTGATGAATTCCATAGGTTGTATCTCATCATAAAGTTTGAATTGGTGGGGTAGGAGATGAGGGTTATACCCTACACAGTCCTTTGGGGGCATAAACAGGTACTTTTTTCTTTGAAGATAGGAACTTTCAACTCATGGCTTCTGAGCTTGCTGTGAATATCAACAGTTAAAGTGTACCTGTGGATCAGAGCAATATCCCAGCAGTAGAGAATCTAACTTCAATCTTCATTCTATTAGGCAGAATTCAAGCAATTGGACCTTCCTGGCTTCAAAGTGAGCTAAAATAAATATTCAATCACATTCCCCTTTCCTCATATAAACTCTCCTAAGCATAAGTCACAGGGAATGAGAATCCACTGAGCCAATTCATATAAGTCACCTACTCATGACATAGTCTAGGATAGCGAATGGCAGTCAGTGGACTTAGAGAGGTTACTGGAAGATGCCCAGCACAACACAGGCCTAGTGCCAGCTACGTGGAGACACCTTATTCCCATAAACAGCTTTCACAAAGTCAGCTAATGAGAAAAGATGCTGCCTAAAGAAAGATCTTAATGGGCCTTGCATTTGAGTTGGGATTTGAGGGCACAAAGAACATTCGGCATCACAAGTAATGGCTTTTAGTCCTGACTCCCCTTCAAACTAGCCCCAAGATCTTAGAAAGCATCCAGTTTGACTGAGCTGTGATGTGGTATCTATAGAAATTACATCTGTCTCTGCCTTACTCACAGATTGGATGTGGTCGGATCCAAAAAGAGCATACATTTGAAAGTACTTTGCAGATTAAAAACACAGATCACCAACAATATTGTTGACTTTGTGCTACTGTTGTTACTGAAATCATGGTCCTACTTCATAACAAATGAGTAATCCTGATTAAACTGCTATTTTCCCAGGAACTTTGGTACCAGATAGGAGCCAGAAAGATCAATAAATTTCCAGGTACAATCCATCTCTACTATGAATGTTCAGAGGGCTTCCTGATGGTTTTTAGACATGTTTCATGGAATGTTTCCTTTTGATTTGAATTGTCATTAAAGCCTTCAATGTACCCTCCCACTACAAAAATCTACAAACTAAAAAAGCTTCCCACTACAGGTCAGTAAGCTTCCTCTTAAGTTTACCAGGTGATTTGGAGGTTTGGGAAAGGAAACCCAAACCCTCCTTACTCTCTTCCTGGTCTATAGACTGTAAGTGTGGGAGGAGAGAGGAGTCAGTGTGGAGTTAGTTCAGTGCTCATGGTAAGGTAATTCCATCATCCTGTCCTACAATGCTGACTGTCCTCAGGAACATCCTGAAGGGAATTGAGGGAGTTCCTGCGAATTGTTTCAACAGCTGGCAGACAGTGAAAGATACATTCTGTTTGTCTCTTGGGTGGGAATCTACTTCACCTGTAGATTTATGAATAGGTCACCTGTAGATTTATGAATATCTGACCCATGTGGGAGTTAGTGGCATATGTATGTGTCTGTGTGTGTATACCATACATATATATATACACACATGTGTATATATATATGTATATATATATATATATATACATATATATATATATATATATATATATATATATATATAAACTGGGACAAAAAGCAAACAGGAAGAAGAAAGAATTGAACAAACTTCATCCCTGCCACTCAAAGTATGATCTGCTTGTCTAAAGCATCATGCTCATTTTCAGGGCAAAGAAATTGCCCATGAAACCACCGAAACCTCAGCTTCCTATTTTTCATTCAAATTGACTCAAGGAAGTCACTTTTCCAAAAACTCATTGAAGGAAGAGAACTAAGACTAAACTTATGGACCCATATTCTACATGGCAAAAAAAAAAAAAAAGCTACAGAGGGATAAAATATAACCAACACAGAAATGCAAACCTAAATGCTTAAAGTGTAATAAGAAAATCCTCACATTCACCACAGTCAGGGAATTGCAGTTAAAGTAACATGGTGCTTCTCACATATCTTAGAAACCTTTAAAGGAGGTCTAACATATCATTCTTGAACTTAATGGAGAAAAGAGTGTGCTCATAATTTGCTAATAGAAATGGTAATAGTCTACTTCTCTAGCTTGGGGAGGAGAAGGGAAAAAACAAAATGCTTAAATAGGGATATAGGTTGACCCATTGTAACAATGAGATGTTCAAGATACTATGTTGAAAGATGAGCTTTAAAATTTAAGCGAGGAGGGGGAGCAGAGAAGAAGGGGAGTGTAGTTGTGGAGGTGGGAGGGAAGGTGATGGTAGGGGAAAAACAAAGGAGGAGGCAACAATGGTGGATAAGAAATGTACTCATTACCTTGTTCATGTAACTGTAACCCCTCTGTACAGTATTTTTACAATAAAATATATTTTAAAAAGACACTGGAATCACACGTCTAGAAAAAAAAAAAGAAATGTTAATGGCCCTTCTAACAAAGAAGTCTGGCAAGACTTATTCAAACAAAAATGTATAGCCATCTGGCTGGTAGCTCTATTCTTTAGAATCTATCAAAGCCATCAACATAAAAGGAATATATAAGGATGAATACAATAGTAATTTTAGTGTTTTAGTGCATATGTGTGAGTGCACACACATGTGCACACACACACCATTACTGGGGTGGGGGCATGAATTCAGGGTCTTGCACTCTTGTTCATCTTTCTTGCTTAGCTGGCACTCTACCATTTGAGCTATGCCTCTAGCCTAGAATTTTGCTAGGAATCTCATGGACATTTTTTTCTCAGGCTAGCAAAATTACCATCCCAAGTAATTAGGAAAACAGGTTTGAGCCACTGGTACCCAGCATGCAGGGTATTTTTTTAATAGTAGATAAAACAAGCAAGCAAGCCAAATGAGATCCCATCAATAGTTAGTAACTAAAATTGATAGTGTGAATGGACATTTTGAATTCAACATGTATCAGTGATTTAGAGAGATTTCTAGAAGGTATTTGGAGTGACAGAAGCGAGACATGGATAATTAGATAAATATAATTAGATAAATATATTCTTAGTTGTATTTTTAAATGACTGAAGACATAGGAAGAAATATATGCGTCTGTGAATGTAGTTTCATTTAATTGGAAAAGCATGGAGCAAAACATAGGGAATAATAGATGAGATTGTCACTGTGGGTTCCCATGATGGGTGTGATAACTGTGGATGAGAAAGGGGTGGGATCAAAAAGGAAAGATAATAATAAAAAGGAACATAGCAAAAATGCATATATGATATGTCCACATTTATACACATATTTTAAATTATATTTATGCATATGGATATAATTTTAAAAATAAATTTAACAAATGCCATAAAAATGTTAGCTCTATGAAGACATAGCTTTTAGTATCTAGGAAAGATAAATAGAATCAAGCTCTCTGCACATGTATGTTTAACAGAAGCATTGATACTAACTCCCCCAGATCAGTCACCTTTTTCAACCTTTCCAATTCTTATGTCCGCAATTAACCATGCTCTCCCCATTCCTTGACTTATTCTCCTCTTTACCAAAGCTAACCCTTCATCTCTGCTCCTCCCTCTCCTGCCTCCATTTCCCCCAGTTATTGTTATATCTGTCTCTTATCTCCAGCCCCTTTCCTCCGTGATGGCCTCCAATCCCTCCTCCTCAAGATCTCCCTAAATGTGAGAATTCCTTTCATGGTCAAATCTCAAAATCATAAGCTGTTCTCTTTCAAGTATCTGTTAATGACACACATTTCAGTCTCTGACCTACACTTTTCTTCCTAATCCCAACTCCTTATTTCTAAAAGCCTATATACATCTCCACCAACAGAGTACAAGACATTTTAAACTAGAATGCTAAAATGCTAGGGTTTCTGTAAGAAAATGCCACAGCTTGGATGGGTTAATCAGCAGTTCTGAGGGATACAAGTCCAAGGTCAGTGTGTTAGCAGATTTAGCTTCTCCTGGGGCCTCTCTGCTCAACTTACAGGTTGTCCATCTTCTCACTGGGTCCTCATAAGACCTTTTCACTGTGTGCCTGCATGCCTTTGATGTCTCTGATTCCACTTCACACAAGATACTTCCCTAGTAGATTAAAGACCCACTGAAACAGTTTCCTCTCAGTCACTGTATTTCCTCTTCTCCGTGTGTCTCTCCCCTCCTCTCTAGAGAAGCCAGAAAGTCCTTCTAAATATCAGCATGCAAGAATTTTTACCACAGTATTATTATTAACTATTATGAGTGAACTCACAGGTCATGTGGTTAAACTCAATCTCTAATTCCTCTTCCTTCCTTGGAGGTTAGACTGCATATTCCAACTTTTCAATTCTTTGCTTGGGTTTTCTTTTTTTTGGGGGGTGGGGGTCCAGTCATGGAGCCTAAACTCTGGGCCTGGGCACTGTCCCTCAGCTCTTCAGCTCAAGGCTACAGCTCTACCACTTGAGCCACAGCACACTTCCAGCTCTATTTTTCTTTTTGCTTATGTGGTGCTGAGGAATCGAACCCAGAGCCTCATGCATGCAAGGCAAGCACTCTACCACTGAGCCACCTTCCCAGCCCTTTGCTTGGGTTTTCTGATGTGCAGTCATTATCCACAGTCATTATCCACAAGCTAGCACTGACATGCCTCATTAACATAACAAAGCAACTCCTATCACCCAGGAAGTTCCAAAGGGTTCTGAACTTTTAGAAATTAGGGACAAAGACTGGAGATATATATTTTTTTTTAATTTTTTCTTGGTTCCGGTCGTGGGGCCTGAGCTCTGGGCCTGGGCGCTGTCCCTCAGCTCTTCAGCTCAAGGCTAGTGCTCTACCACTTGAGCCACAGCGCCACTTTTGGCTTTTTTCTTTTTGCTTATGTGGTGCTGAGGAATCGAACCCAGAGTCTCATGCATGCAAGGCAAGCACTCTACCACTGAGACACCTTCCCAGCCCAGACTGGATATATTTTTTACACCATATCCTCTCTACCTGCTTTCAGTAAAATTCTCTGTCTACTAGTATTTCATTCACTGTTTTCCTGTTTGATTAATATCCCTTGTAGCAAGAATGGGAAATTGGAATAGAGAGAGGTAGAAGATCTCTCCACTATTTAGTTTAAGTCCCTGAGAAGAGTATCTTATCAACCTGATGGGGTTAAGAGGCACCTAGATCTGTAGAGCACTTATCTGCCTATGTCAGTGAGGGTGTGTCCAATGAGGAATAACTAACTGTGCGAAAAACTATCCTGAATATGGGCAGTAGCTTCTCATAGGTTGGAGTCCTGTATGGAACAGAAGGAGAAAAGGAGAAGTCTGTAAGTACAGGCATTCCCTGTCTCTGTTTGTTTGTAAGTCTGTCTCTCTGTCTCATTCTCTCTCTGCTTCCTGGCCACCATGAGATGAATAGCCTCTTCCTCCATTTGCTCCCACAACCATGGTGTTCAGTTCCATCCATTCAAGCCCAAAGTAATAGATCATGCCAACCCTGGGCTGAAATTTCCGAAACTGAGCAAAGTAATTCTTTTCTCCCTTAGGTTGTTTGGATCAAGCAAAGGTTGTAACAGTGATATAAAAGTCTAACACTAAATGTCCTTATCACAGTGGGCTCAGGACTTCAATTTTTATTGTGTTATCGTCTGTTTTTCAGAAGTCCCGTTTACTGCTTTCCAGACCTTATTTTTCTTGCTTATCTAGACCTGAGAATATCAGATAAATACCAGTTCTATGACCCTTTCTTTGTAAACTTCTTGCAGACGTCACTGACCATTCATAAGGTCTTTCCTGCTAAGGGCAGCCCTCTAGACAGAAGTCTTGGTCAGTAGATAAGAGTCAGCAAACGAGCTAGAACATGTTGGACATCCTAGGACCTCATACTATATAACTCATACCAACTGTGTCTAGAATTGTACAGGATTCTGGTTAGACATTGGTCAAAAGATGAGTAAAAATCACGTCACTTGAAGCAGTTACAATAGACATTTGCTACGTGTCAATGTTATAGCTAGTGATTAAATTCAGTTTTGAAAAATAAAATCTCTGAAGCCTTTCATTTTGTTCATGTGATGAGGAGTATGAGAAGAATCTACTGGGAGTGGAGTTAGAAGAAAATAGAAAAGAGATAAACTTTACAGAGTTTTCAATTCCCGCTGAACTACCATGGAAAGAGAGAATTACAACAGCAGGAATCTATCTTTCAGGTCTCAACTTCATCCATGGGAAACAGCAGCTTTATCATTTGAGGAAATGCACACCAGAAAACCCATAGAACCTATACTGAGACCTATGGTGAGTCCAAACCTAAGGATTAAAAAATGCTCACATCACAGATTTCTCCAATTCTGTAAATGCTTCGATATATCTATTTAATATTCACTTAGTTCCTGGTGAAAAGGGAAAAAATTCTTCAAAGGATATTGATTGAAAGAATTACTTTGAAGCTTTATTTTAGTTGATAAAATAACGCGGAGAAAAACCATGGAGAGTGCAAATTAAATAAACAACTTCCTCATAGAGAAAACTGGGAAAACTGAAGGAAACCATACTAAAGGTCCGGTGAATCATGTAACATTAAGGAAAATGACTCTCACACGGCTAAAAGATAAGTACAGGCTCCACACATTCCTTTCACCACAGTGCCTCACACTGGAGGCCAAAGAAGTAATAGATACCTTTCCCTCTCCCTTGTCTTACCTGTAACAGGTCTGACACAACTGGTGAACTGAAGGAGGAAGGAACTATAAACAGGAGACACTTGAAAAACCTTTTCTCTGTTTTTGGAAGAAAGGCCTAGAGAGTTCTTCGATTTAGAAAGCTCCTTTGCCATTATAAGATCAAATGGAATCAAATATACTCGTTGTCTCTTTGACACCAACTCAAGTCAGAACTTTAAAAGGTGATCTGAAGAGCTGATTATATGTTCATGCCTATACTCCCGTTAGTTAGGTGCAGAGATTGGGATAATCACAGTTTAGCAAAATGCTATCTCAATAACCAAGTTGGATGTGGTGTCACACACTGGCAATCCCAACTGGAGCAAAAAGCATAAAATCCTATTTGCCTAGAAAATCCAAGGCCCTGGATCCAAACCCTAATATTTCCAATCAATCGATCAATCAATCAATCTACATTTTAAGAAGGAAGGGCTGGAGCAGTCTAAGCCATTTTCCAGTTTAGACCTCAGAGGGCTTTATATGCAGCAGGTGCTGGGTCAGAAACTCTCTTGAGGAGTAAAGATTGTACATTTGACCAGAGTATCCCCAAAGCTGAAGCCCTTGCAACTCCCAACCTTGCAGTTGGTAGCTGGATCAGAAGGAAACTCCCCCTCCCTGCAACAAGAAATGACACAAGCTCCTACAGTGGGACTTGAGGAGGAGAAGGAAGAAAGAGGAATTCTTTGTGCACTTTTCACGTGGTCCCACTACACTTGCGGGCCTTGTTAAGGATTAAGATGATTCCTGCTCATGCTTGCTGACGTACATCCAAGATTATCCTGCTAAACCTCTAAAAATGCCAACTGGGAAACAAATGATGATTGTTCACTTAAAAGATCTTTGTTTCACCCTGAGAGTGTTGAACTCCAAATGCCAGCTTGAAGACAAGGAGAGAGAGGGAGAAAGAAAGTATGAAAGAGAGAAGGAGAAAGAGAGAGAGAAAAAAGAGGAAATAAAAAGAGAGAAAGAGAGAAAGAGAGAGGGAGGAAGGAAGGAAGGAAGGAAGGAAGGAAGGAAGGAAGGAAGGAAGGAAGGAAGGAAGGAAGGAAGGAAAGGAACAGAGGGAGGGAGGGAGGGAGGGAGTGGGGGAGGAAGAGAGGGAAAGGAGTGAAGAGACTCTCTCAGGAGATGGGCACACAAGGCCAACTGCAGATCTAGCACCACAGCTGGCGGCTGGCCTTCTAGCCAAGAGCTGGAGCAGGGTGCCAGCTCCCAGGGCAGGAGTGACAGACACCTGAGCGCAGAGGCAGAACTGGACAGAAGTCTCTGCAGTTGGGGCCAGTGCCGGATTGGAGGCAGCTAAGTTCATGGGCAGAGGGCACCAGAGAACTGGAGCCAGGCCTGCCAGAGGGGCCTGAGGATGGTCTGTGATTCTTGAAATTGTCTGCCCACACACCCTCAGAGCTGCCTCCTTTGCTCTGCACTTGCTTTTCCTTCCAAGGCTGCCCTTGCAGCTCATTTTTCCCTGTTTCCTCAGGACACAGGTCTCAGGACTTCCTGAACAGAAAAGAAGAAAATGAGCACACAACAGAGCTTCCTCTGTCCGGCACTCTCCTTCCTCCACCCTTAGTGCAAATGGTCCATACTCCCTTCACCATGGGAATCCCAGGCTTCTTCCCAGTCACCTCCTGTCACATGGAGGGATCTCGGCGCTTGTTAGCTGCATCACCCATGGCTTTGGTAACTTGGAAAGCCTTAGCTGAGAGCAGGAGGGACAGAGCAGCACAGGGCTGCAGGCAAAGGACATTCCTACAGGTCTATTCTTTCCATGAAAGAACTCAGCCATAGAAGAGCAAACCAAAGTATTTGTTCAAGGACATCTTGTATTTCCTCACATTCGGCCTTCAATTTCTAGTCTTCTGGGTATTCATTTTTTTGTGTGTGTATTTTGTAATGGAATAGCTTAGATAGCAAGGCAAGAGAAAAACACTGTATACTCTTTAATTTCCCTCTGTATTTCCACAAAGTACTTGTTTTCATCAGAATACAAAGCTGATAGATGGGTTTGGAAAGTTGGAAGCAAGAGCCTCAAGAAGTTTACAGTTCTTATTTTGAATGAACCACTGTTTCCCCTGCATTGGCCCAAGGCCCTGCAGAGAGACAGAGCCACAGGACCTTATGCTCTAAGATGGCATCAGATAAATGCCTAGAGACAAACGTGGAGTTCAGGAAAGTATTTTTTATGATTATTTAAACTGTTACTATAAAGTTGATGTACAGAGGGGTTACAGGTATACAAGTCTGGTAAAAAGTACTTTTCTTTTTTGTCACTCGTGGGGCTTGAACTCTGGGTCTGATCGCTGTCCCTCAGCTCTTCAGCTCTAGGTTAGCACTCTATCACTTGAGCCACAGCGCCACTTCTGGTTTTCTGGTAGTTTATTGGAGATAAGAGTTTCACAGACTTTCCTGCCCGGGCTGGCTTCGAACCACAATCCTCAGATCTCAGCCTCCTGAGTAGCTAGGATTACAGGCGTGAGCCACTGATGCCAGCTAAGGGTACATTTCTTTTTGGACTATGTCACCCCTTCCCTTGCTCTCTCCTAGTTTTTCCCTCCCATACCCACCCACAACAGGAAAGCATTTTTAACTCATCCCTGGAAGACTAGGTCCTGAGGGGGCTGGTTTTCCCCAAGTACCAGAAGATCTGGCTGGCACTCAGGTGGCAAAGCCAAGTCCTAAGTAGCACTTCATTCTAGGCCAGAATGGAGAGGAAGAACTTTGGACCCCAGAACCAGGCTGCTAAGTCTAACTCCTGGCTGTGATCCTTCTCCCCTCTGAGCTTCCATCTTCCTGCACAAGAGTCATAGCACCTGCTAGCACTTACTGAGCACATACTAGGCACTCAGCTCCATTTCAGCTCAGTCCAACTTCTTTATCATGCTAAGCCCAGTAGTTGTGACTAACACACTGGATCCTCACAGCTCCAAGGGGAAAGCTCCATGCTTGTCTCCATTTAATAGGTGGAAAACAGACACAAAAAGATTAAAGTAACTCCCCATAAGATTGCCTGGCACACAGGATGTTCTCAGTTCGTCATTGGCATTAATAACTTCATTGGGCCTTAAGCAGGTTAAAGAACTTACTGAATGGATAGAGTAGGATAGGTTGTTTAGTCTCCTTCTGGCTTTGTTTCTTTGTTTGGCTTTTGTGTTTTGTTTTTGTACCAGTCCTGGGGTTTGAATTCAGGGTCTAGTTCCCTGAGTTTATGTGCTCTACCATTTGTGACACAACTCCACTCTGGCATTTTTGGTGGCTAATTGGAGATAAGAGTTTCATAGACTTTCCTGCCTGGACTGGTTTCAAAATGCAATCCTTAGATATCAGCCTCCTGAGTAAGATAGGATTGCAATTAAGGTTGCAGAGCTTCTGCAGGGCAAATGACATAGCTAGCAAGATCAATAGAAAGCCCACCGATTGGGAGAAGATCTTTACTAGCCATACAACGGACAAGGGTCTCATATCTAAAATATACTTGGAACTCAAAAAATTAAACCACCCAACAACAAATCCTCAAAGAAACAACTGCCCAATAAATAAGTGGGCGAAAGACTTAAAGAGAAGCTTCTCTGAAGAAGAAAGAAGGATGGCCAATAGACACATGAAGAAATGTTCAACATCCCTAGCCATAAAAGAAATGCAAATCAAAACAACATTGAGATATCACCTCACTCCAGTTAGAACAGCAAAAATCAAGAACTCTAACAACAACAGATGCTGGAGGGGATGTGGACAGAAAGGAACCTTACTTCATTGTTGGTGGGAATGTAAACTTGTTCAACCACTTGGAAAGCAGTATGGAGGTTCCTCAAAAGACTTCACATAGATCTCCCCTATGATCCAGCAATCCCACTTTTGGGCATTTACCCAAATGTTTACAAACAAGACCACACTAAAGCTACCAGCACAACTATGTTTATTGCAGCATTATTTACCATAGCTAAGATATGGAACCAACCCAGATGCCCCTCAGTAGATGAATGGATCAAGAAAATGTGGTATATATACACAATGGAATTCTATGCCTCCATCAGAAAGAATGACATTTCCCCATTTGTTAGGAAATGGAAAGGTTTGGAAAAATTATATTAAGTGAAGTAAGCCAGGCCCAAAGAAACATAGGTCCCATGGTTTCCCTTATTTGCAATATCTAGTATAGGTATGAGTCAAGCGGAAAAGGTCAGATAATGTGATGTTAGGAAAATGAACCCTTAAATATGTATTTTAATGTTTTCGTTTCTTTCATGCATGTGTTTCTAACACATTTATAAGACTATTTCTTTGTTGCTTTGTATGTCCCTCCCCCACAGTGTAACCCCCACTTTCACTATATTTGATGTCAGTATAATATGTGGAGGAGATGGGGACAAACAAGTCGTTTAAGGATTCAGGTGGACCTGTTGCAACAATGAGAAGTACAAAATATCATGTCAAAACCAGCTTTACAATGTCGGTGGGGGGGAGGGAGGGGGGTATGATTGGGTGGGGGGGAGGGGGGAGGCTGGGAAGGGAGGTGAAGGGTAAACAAAGGAGGAGGCTGCAATGCTTGGTAAGAAATGTATGCATTATCCTGCCCATGTAATTGTAACCCCTCTGTACAGTATGTTCTCAAATAAAATAAAATAAAAAAGATAGGATTGCAAGTATAAGCCACAGGTGCCTTGCTTGGCTTTATTTCTGAGTTCCAAACTCTCATGTTGGTTAGCTATAAACCATTTTTCTTCGTTTATGAAGTCTATCATATGCTCACACAAATGCACATGTGTACACACATACACACATGCATTTTCTAATATACATGTACTCAAGTATACCATGTATACCCACCCCTTACAAGCCACAGAGATGGTGGGGAAACCCACCACCAGCTTGGGATTTAGGGAATGCTTGATTCACCATATTAACTAGCCACTTTAGGTTGGCCCACTTTGTCTTTTTCTAGAGATTGGACTCAAGGTCTGGCACTTGCTAGGCAGGTGCTCTGCCACCCAAGCCTTGCTGCAGCCCTTTATGCATTGGTTATTTGCAGATAGGGTTTTTCTTTTTCCCTGGGCCAGTCTGGACTTTGATCCTCTACTTTGTGTTCCCTATGGATAGGCACTACCACTGTGCCCAGCCATTGGATGATATAGACCCATAAACTTTGGAGGGGAGGGCTATAGGCTGGCCTTGACCACAATCTCCTGATCTCCAACTCCCAAGTAACTGGAATAGAACACCCCACTGTCCTAGTTGGTCTTCATGAACAAATTCAAGAGCTTCTTTGACTTCAGAGGCCTTCGAAATACTTTCTGAGGCTTTTGTTAACCAGTGGATCTTCAGCCATACTAAGCCTTCCAACTTCCAGAGTCACCCAAGTATAAACATTCTGCTGCAACTTCAGGTCAGGTTCATGACTGCCCTTGAACCTGTCCCCCATACTAGTCATCAGCAATGGTTGGCACGGGCTCGGGAAGAGACCATGGCATGCTAAGACCAGGAAGCTGCCTCTCAGAACAGTCTCACATGTGCTGTAATGAGAGCAGAAGGAGACCTTAGCAGGTAGCTGACTGAGACCTATTAATTATTAAATCTATTCTGACTCCAGTGATTCCAGTCATTGTCCTTAATGAGATGGCTTTCTATCACTTGAGTTATTTCTCTCAGCTCTTTTTGCTTTTAGGTTATTTTTCAAATAGGGTCTCCCATTTAGCCGCACACATACCTGGTATTACCAACATGTACCACCACACTTGGCTTATTTGTTGAGGTCTCATTTGCTTTTTGTGTAGGCTGGCTTTGAATTGTGAACTTCCCATTCTCTGCCTCCTAAGTAGCTTGGAATACAGGTTTGAGCCTCTGCATCCAATCCAAAGAACATTCTTTCCAGAATATTCTTCCTAACCAGGAGTAAAACGTCAAGCTTTAAGATTTCAATCTCTCCTCGATATCCTGGCTCCCAACAAACACTCTTCACAGATGGGCTGCAGAAGAGGGCATGCGTGTGGACTGTCCAGGATTGGATGCTCCACTACTGTCTCTACAGCACCATCTGGTCCCAGGTTTCTTGATCTTACCTAGACCCTCACTGTGGCCGAGTTGTCAGAAAAAAGCAGATGAACACTTCAGGGAAAAGACTGTAGGACGATGACTTAGCTTCCTGTAAGGAGGATCAAACGTTGAAGACGGTTCCTTTTCAAGTTTTATTAACCCTGCTTCATAATTTCCACCACATCATTAGTCATTTCCTATTTCTGACGGGCTGGCAGCCATCACCCATGCATCAAACAGTAAATGGCCAGATAACCGTGCCACCTGCGCGCCTCATTGACAGCTACCCCCAGCCGCATCTGGGCAAGACGCTAATGCGAGTTTGCTAGCAGTCAAGCCATTTAGAAGTCCAGCCCAGTTTTTGATCTCTTGCTAAATACTTTTACTCACACCATCTCCCCATCTGTGCTTGAAAGTATTCATGGGAGCCATGGATCTTTGAGAAGAAAGCAGTCACAGCAACAGTGGCAAATCTACTGCAACCCAGAGCAGGGCAAGCTCAAAAACTCCCGAGAAAGACAGGGGTTTCTATTCCTAGCTGGGAAATCTTCAGGAGATATAATTCAAAGAAAGATTGAGGAGCAACAAGAATGATGGCCAGCATGAAGCCCTTTTAAAGACATATAGAGGAGATGGGAGCTGGTGATTCCCACCTGTAATCCTAGCTACTCAGGAGGCTGAGATCTAAGGATCATGGTCCCAAGTCAGCCTGGACAGGAAAGCCTTGGAGACTCTTATCTCCAATTAGCCAGCAAAAAGTCAGAAGTGGAGCCGTGACTTAAGTGGCAGAGCACTATCTTGAGCGAAAAAGCTGGGGAACAGGACCCAGGCTCTGAATTCAAACCCCTGGATTGGCAAAACAAATAACAAAACCATGAAGAAGTCCAAAGCTACCTACTGATACTAATCCCATGAGAGTATCTCACAATCTTAAGGGTCACATAGCTAAGAGGCTTCTACTATCCAAATTTCCTAAGGTCAAAGAGTCTCTCTGGTTAAATCCTCAAGAACCTTTGCTCTAGGCAAGACATGGTAATACAAGCCCATAATCTAGCTACTCATCAGGCAGAGATAGGAAGATTTCATCTTGAGACTAGCCCAGGCAAAAAAAAGTTAGTAAGACTCTCAATAAACAAGCTAAATGTGTGGCATATGTCTAACTTCAGACATGTAGAAGATGTAGATAGGAGGATTATAGTCTCAGGCTGCTCTCCAGCAAACTATGTAAGACCCTATCTGAAAAATGACTAAGGCCAAATGAACTAGGGGTATAGCTCAAGTAGGAAAGCACCCATCTAACAAAATGTGATGCCCTGACTTCAAAAAAAAAACAACAACAGAAAGGGCTGGGAAGGTGGCTCAATGGTAGAGTGCTTGCCTTGTATGCATGAGGCCCTGGGTTTGCTTCCTCAGCACCACATAAACAGAAAAAGCAAGAAGTAGCACTGTGATTCAAGTGTTAGAGCACTAGCCTTGAGCTGAAGAGCTGAGGGACTGTGCCCAAGCTGAGAGTTCAAGCCCCACGACCAAAACAGGAAAATAAAGCAACAACAACAACAAAACAAGGCCATTGATGATAGCAAAATAAGAGAGATGGATAGCTTTCCCTCCACTACCACTTTGCTCTTCTGGGAGAACGATACCTTTGAGTGACATTCTGAATACTAAAATGGAATCAGGACAGGTGCCATCAATGCCAAGTCGCTCCATTGTGGCCCACCTGTGTTTAGTAATGGTAACACCAGAAGTCATGGAACTATGGTGCCAGGATGTGATACAGGTGACATAGGAACAGGAAGGGAAAAGCTGGTGCAATTGAATCCCTTCTCTTTCTTTTTCTTATACTTAACACTGGTCCCTAGTGTTATCTCCCAGTCTCAAGACACACTGAACATCAAAACGAGCATCCTGTTATATGTGAGGTGCTTGCTCTACATGTCTGGCCATGTTTAGAGTTCCCAGATGCTTCTTAAGAATGACTAAATAGTTGGTTTATACAAACATACTTACATATACTATCCCAGCCTTTGGACTTATTTGAAATCCTCAGATTCTACTCTGATTTTCCCCCTCTGATTTTCCTGTAGTAGTCATCACCCATTAACTCCTCATCTAAGTATTAGGAGAAAATCATTATCATTTCATACTCTTGATCATTACAACAGCCCTCATCTTAAGAGTATAATCCTTTCTGGGTACCATTGGCTCACACTTGCAATTCTAGCTTCTCAGGAAAGTGAGATGCTGACGATCACAGTTCAAAGCGTAGGCAGCCTAGACAGAAAAGTCCATGAGATTCTTATTTCTAATGAAACTAGCAAAATGTCCAAAGCAAGGTGTAGCTCAAGTAGTAGGTGTAGCTCAAGTACCTTGAGCAAAACAGCCAAATGAGAGTGGGAGGCCGAGTTCACACACACACATACACACACACACACACACACACACACACACACACACACACACACAGTGTAATCCTCAAGTTTTCTAATAAAGGTGATTTTTCTAGTAAATCAAAACAACAGCATTTGTGATTGCCAGGTGTCAGGAGAGGGCCCTTCATTTTCCTAACTTACAAAACCTCACCCTAACTTAGGAAATTCTCTTCAGTCTTGTAATTGTCCTGTTCATATCTTTTCCAGAAAGTCAGGTGTGGATGGTAATGCTCCCATCTGACCACTTAAAAGTCAATATGCCTCATTAATCGAACCTTCTAGGAAGCTGAGAGCATTCTAACTCTCGAGATGAGCTGTCTCCCCATCAGGTGAGTGCAGGAAAGGAGTCAGCTAACAGGCCCTGACCTGTTCTGTGGTTACTCACCAGGCCTCTGAACAACTACCCAGAGTCACTAGGGCCTTTTGCTCCCTGTGTCCAAACCTCCCCCTCCCCCAAGAACTTCCCCTCCCAGTCTCATTGCATTTTCTCCGGCAGCTGAAACCAGTTGATTTTTATCTGCACAGCAACCAGTGCGCTCACAAGGTTCCAAACTGATCAAGTGGCCTTCAAAAATGCCTCCACTTCTTCTTCAAAAGGCTGAGCCAAACTCTGAGCAATGGAGACAGAAAGCAATCCCTTATCGTGTCGGAAGTAATACTTGTGGTTATCTAAAGCAATGGGAATCATATCATACACTTTATCTGTGAGTGGCTTTTTCCTTCCAGGGGTAGGAATAGAAACTTCTCCTCCTTCATAATGAGCCCTATTGAAACTCCAGCAAGCAGACCTCTAGATTTGGCCACATGCCATTCCCTAGCAAAGCATGTAATCACCTCAAAAAAAAAAAAATGTAGCCTGGTAGAAAGCAGGTACAAGTATTTTCTGCAAATATTATTTGTAAAGGGCCAGTTTTATAATGGGGTTGTTTGTGTTAGAACTTCGGGACCTGTATAACTCAAAAGAACTTGAGGTTCTGATGGCGGCTCACTTAAACCAGCGGAGTCCTGGGTAGAAGCAATTCAAACCTTTTCCCCCAGAAAAGCTGCTTCAGTATGAGAAAAACATTCTGCTCTTCAGTCTGACAGATATTATGACTGTTAGCACAACACACCAAAACCTGTGTTTCGGAAGTGGTACTATGGCTCAAGTGGTAGAGTGCTAACTTTGAGCTGAAGAACTGAGGGACAGTGCCCAGGCTCAGAGTTCAAGCCCCATGACCGACAAAAAATAAAAACAAAAACAAAACAACAACAACAACAACAAAAATCCTGTGTTCCAAGCCAGGCACTGGTGGCTCCCACCTGTAATCCTAGCTCTCAGGAGGCGGAGATCTGAGAATCATGGTTTGAAGGCAGCTGGGGCAGGAAAGTTTGTGAGACACTTATCTCCAATTAACCACTAAAAGCTGGAAGTGGAGTTGTGGCTCAAGTGGTAGAGCACTAGCCTTGGGTAAAAAAGCTTAGAGACAATGTCAAGTCCCAGGACCAACACATATGCACACATACAAACTGTGCTCAGAGGGATTCTTGTAAATAAAACTACTAAAGTATTATTTATTCAGAGTAACAATCCAACCAGTTTCCTTGCAGTCTGTGGTCACATGGCCCTCACAGCAGTTACTTTAAGACTGTATAGGTCAAACTTTCCAAGCAGCAAATTACCATCTAAAGAGCATTTTTTTTTCAGAAAAGAAATAAATGTTTCCTTTTGCAAAAAAATAAAGGAAACATTTGTTTATCAGAATGCAAACCTGGAGCCACCGTGCCAGGTGCCTATGAGTTTGGCAAATATTAGCCCAGAAATACATGGACTTGGATTTTGGTTTTCTTCAGTTTTGCTGAGCACATCTGACTGCTATTGCCCAGCAGGGGATGCCAAGAAACTTTGCATACAGAAACTTTTTTTTTGGTCTGTCATGGGGCTTGTACTCTAGGCCTGGACACAGGCCCTCAGCATTTCAGCTCAAGGCCAATGCTCTACCACTTGAGCCACAGCACGACTTCCAGTTTTCTGAGTGGTTTATTGGAGATAAGAGTCTCAGGGACTTTCCTGCCCAGGCTGACTTTGAACCACAATCCTCAGATCTCACCCTCCTGAGTAGCTAGGATTACAGGCATGAGCCATCTGCACACAGCACAGACATAGTTTTACTTCAGTGAATTATGATGCTAAAGGAGAAACATGTATAATGCTAAGAGAAAAACCAAGCATTTATTTATTTATTTATTTATTATTCATTTATTCAGTACTGGTACTGGGGGTTAAAACTAGGACCTTGCACTCTTACTTGACTATTTTTGTTCTAGGCTGGCATTCTACCACTTGAGTCACTCTTCCACTTCTGGCTTTTTCCTGGATAATTGGAGATTTGAGTTCCACAGATTTTTCTGCCAGGACTGGCTATAAACCACAATCCTCAGATCTCAACCTCTTGAGTAGCTAGAAATATAGGCATGAGCCAGCTGATGCATTTTTAATGCTTAGGACAATTGCAGTCATTCTCAGACCTTTGCTGTCCTCCAATGTGTATTTTATATAGTGCAAAGATACCCGAATGATGTTTTCTACTTCAAAAATGAATTGTGAAAATCTCATTTGTACAAATATGAGTCAAGCTAAAGCAATAGATGCCAATCAAACCTAGAAAATGTATTTGGAATATTTTTTTGTTTTGTTTTGTTTTTTTAGGTCCGGTCGTGGGGCCTGAACTCTGGGCCTGGGCGCTGTCCCTCAGCTCTTCAGCTCAAGTCTAGCGCTCTATCATTTGAGCCACAGCACCACTTCGGTCTTTTTTCTTTTTATTTATGTGGTGCTGAGGAATCGAACCCACGGCCTCAGGCATGCAAGGCAAGCGCTCTACCACTGAGCCACCTTCCCAGCCCCAAGTATTTAGAATATTTTTGTTATATGTACTTTCCTAATAGTTTCTGTTCAGTAGAATATAACATCCTTGTTCAATAATAATTAATTTATAGGAAAGTTTGGAGACAAGACTGTTGAAACATATAAAGGACAGCAATGAAAGGTAATTGATATCAGTTATTGTCAACCTTCACTGACTAAATAAGCACTTAATTTAAAATACATTCAAAGGCTAGATAAAAGGAAGAACTTCTTGACAATGAAGGTTGCCCTAAGTTTTCATGACCAGAAGTTCTAAGATTTGACTCCTTTGGATGGTTTTAAAATGATTGTCAGAGACATCAGGAATTCTTTTTAGATTGCTTGTTGAAGTCCCTTACAACAATCAGAATCTTCAATCAACAGATACACCTGCACATGAGTGCCATTCAGGGAGCTCTCCGTCAGAAACACTCTTGGAGAACAGAATTCATAGCTTACAGTTTCACATTCAAAACAAAACATAGTTGGGTGCTGGTGGCTCACGCCAATAATCCTAGGTATTCAGGAGGCTGAGGTGCCGTGGATTGAAATTCAAAGCCAGCCAGTAGAACAGTCCTTGATACTGTCTCCAAAATAACCCACAAAAAGCAGGGCTGGTGGCACAGCTCAAGTGGTAGATTGGCAGCTGAATGAGCAAGTTCAGCAAGAGTTTGCGATCCTGAGTTCAAGCCCTAGTACCCAGGGTATATAACAAAAAAACTTCAAAAGCCAGTCAAATATGAAATAGATATATTTCTATTTATATATATGACAGGTTGATGATTAAACAGTACCAATAAGATCACTGAGCTTTAGAGAAATAGAAAATAGGAGTTATTTGTTCCTAAATTCTGCTTGGAGCTATTTCTTAAGAAATAAGCTGCTTCCTTCCCTAACCATATAAAAAAAAAAAAAAAAAAAAAAAACCTGATCCCTGAAGTTATTTATAGTGTTCATGGCCTGAAGGCATCACTTGGTTCTCCTACCACAAGCCCAACCATGTGTTACTATATTAAAAAATGTGAAAAAGTAATGATGGGGTATGGGAGCCAGTGTCTGCAGACGCAACCTGCCAAAGAAGCGACAGGAAACGTGTGTCCCTCTGCCTCTCAAGCACTGCCCAGGCTCCAGGCTCAGATGAGAGGAATATGTTCCAAGCAGGAAGAAAGAAGCCTGCCCTGGTGAATCAGAAATATCCCTGTTTTGGAATATATAGTAAACTGGTTTCCATTCCCAGGTCTCCTCAGTTGGTCACATTTTCCAGTCACGTGGAAAGACCACTCGGGGCATCTACCCTCAGCAACCCAGCCAGCTGCCTGCCCCAGCTCCCACCAGATGCTGGGGCAGATGGCAGCACAAGGTTCTAGACGTGGGGTAAGAATCTGAGACCTGACCTGCCATTTGCAGACCTGATCCTAAGTCCACTTTTGTGGTGACTCTTGCTACTCCCCTCCCCATCCTTCACCCTCACGTAGGGTGTGATTCATTACTGATGGCAAGAGCTGTCACCCGTTCAGTTCTCCCCACACAACAATGGGCTTTTGTCCCTATTGGGACACACTGCTTTCTACCATGCGGGCAGCGAAGAAAAGAAACCTAAACATTTGTCCCAGAAAATAAATTTATCAAGAGAGAAGTCCACATTTCTGGTAGAAAGGTAAGTATTCACAAAAGGCCTCAGCTTAGAGAATTTCTTGTGTGTGTGTGTGTGTGTGTGTGTGTGTGTGTGTGTGTGTGTGTGTGTGTGTGTGTGTGTGTGTGTGTGTGTGTGTGTGTGTGTGTTGGTCCTAGGGCTTGAACTCAGGCCCTAGATACTGTCCCTGAGCTACTCTGCTCAAGGCTAGCACTCTACCATGTGAGCCAAAGCTCTATTTCTAGCTTTTTGATAATTAATTGGAGATTAGTCTCACAAAATTTCCCGCCCAAGCCGGCTACAAACCATGATCCTCATATCTCAGCCTCCTGAATAGCTCGGATGACAAGCATGAACCACTGGCACCATTTCCTCCTAAAGACTTCCATCTGCCTCTAGTCTACACTACTTTGCTTCTGATACCTGGGACTGGGAGTGGGTAGAAATAAACACCAAACTTCCAAGAGGGCCCTGGAAGATTGAGGCAGTCCTGCTATCTTAAGAAGAGTTCACTTGGAAATGAAGAGTGATTGCCATCTCTAAATTCAATTGAATTACCTATCTGGGCTTTCTAAAGAGCAAACATTTACCCATACAAAATGTGTCTTCCAAAAATTGAAGTCCCTTTCAAATACATTTTTAAAGAAACCAGAGATGACTGAGAAGGCAGAGGTTAATGGGGGTCATGAAAAGGCTCTTGCTATCTCTTTAATATACCTAAATAAATCAAATTAACCTATTTCGCTACTGGGATACGAGTCTATGAGCATGAAATTTTCTATTATACACACAGCAGGCTTGAGTTTCTATTTTATATGTTGTGGTCGTCGAATACAAGTAAATGTTGATGTCTAGAATTCTCTACCCATCTTCTCTTCAAGTTTGTTTTTGAACTCTGGGCTGTATAAAGTATATACAGTTTAGACGGCTCTCACTTGAGGCTGCTAGAAAGAAAATTCCAAAATCAGAGAAAATATTCTCACAATGCAGAACCATGGCTGCCTTCCATACCCAAGGACTGGTTTATAGCCCACTCAGATGCCCTGTTAACCCCACAGAGATCTGTAGACCAGCTTCTAGGGTCTCATTATAGTTCCCCCCTTTCATCTTTGCCAGATCATGCTAATTTTCTCACCACTGTAGTATCCACAGTGCCACCTGCTGGTTGAAGGAAGCATTTTCTTGGCTACTAGGAAAGCCAGGAGAAAGGAATGTTGTTTTTTTTAATAGAAGAAACCATGAGCTGAGCAAGACACCAATTTGTGGAACTTTAACACAAGCCAACCTATTCTCCTGAGACAATTGCTGTCTACTTTAAAGGGACCGTGAAACAAACTTAAATTTAACATTTGCAAATTTCCTTTATGCAAAATGGCCACAGAACACCCTGGTGAGCATTAGAAAAGATGAGTGTAGCAAGCTAAACATCTCAAAAAGTTTTCAAAATCCTATCTGATCTCATGCCAATCAAATCTTGGGATTGAACTTGTTTTTTTGTTTTTTGTGTTTTGGGTTTTTTTTTTTTTTTTCCTTTCTTGGGTAAGAATCTTTAACTTATAAGAAAATTGCCATCATAATCTGTTCGGTGGAAACAAAATTTTAACTCAGTTCCTTGACTTCAATTCATAGTAGTTGCAGCCCCAAAAGTTGTACCTCTCACCTCTCAACATGGCATGTGTACCAGCCACTTGGCATCTACAGCACAGGTCAACCAGTACCCCTCTTCTCTCTTTAACCTCTCTGAGAGTCCAACTATTTTCCATGTCAACAATCCACCATTTGCATCTCAGGCCTTAGCCAGGCAACAGATGAGAGGACAGAGCCTTCAGAACTCACAAGTCATGAATATGAATGAAGTTATTTCTACAAGCTTCGTCCTGGGACAAAGTAATTCACAAAGCAACTCTTTTTTTGTTTTTTCCTTATGACTCCTGACAAGAATTAGGTAATCAAGTTTCCTGGACAATCCTCTAGAGGTGAATAGCAAAGGACCATTGTCCCAAGCTGGCGGGTAGAGTAAGACACTCAAAAGTGGCCAACTCAATGAGTTCTGTGTCACTAATATTCCAAAATGATATATTTTGGGGGGGAGGGGGAAATAATACAGGAAGTTTGTCATTGACTATCAGAGAAAAGCAGAAAATACGCCAAGCCAGAAGGCATATAAACTGAACAGAATACTTACCTAGTCATTACTTGATAAAGATTCAGGGCAGACCATTTTAGAAAAGTAGATTATCTGCCACTATGTTTACAAAATTTAGGTTATAGCTAAGTCATATTTCTATATTTATCAGCATAGCACGTATTTGGGGTTGGCTGGATTTTCTTTTTCTCCTTATAGACTCTCAATTAAAGGCCAAACATGAAAACTACAAGTAGAGGGTAGAGATCACAACTGTCAATCTTCAGCTCCATCTGGAACATTCTCCCATTTTAATTTTGTTTACATTTATTGTCCCTTTCTAAAAGGGACAAACTAACTCCTCCCATTTTCCAGCCTTCTACCGAATTCAGAAACTGTCACCTCTTTTTTTGTTTTGTTTGTAAAAAGTTTCTAAACTTCAAAATATTTTCTGTAAAGTCATCAAAACTCCCATTCAACCTTTCACCACTATAATTAAAGTGATTTTTTTTTCCATCTGAATATAGCCGAGCTATGCAGAAGAACTATAAGATCTCTATATAAATCTATATTGATGGAGCATTTCCTCACTGGAAATATTGTAGTCATCTAAAGCATTTCTATATCCTTAGATTAATTCCTAGGAACAGAAGTTCTTATTTAAAGAGACAGCCGATTTTGGGGTGGCCTTTAAAATACACAAAATGAGCAAAAACCTGGGGGGGTGTCTTTTATTTCTCTTCATATTGCTAGGATGAAGCCGGGTCACAAAAAAGCCAAATAAGACAAATAAGAGGAGATGGTCCAGCAGTAAGCCAGCAACTGGTGATAAAGCATTATTCTATGTCATCCCTGCATCCAGAATATGTTCAAAGCTCCAACATTTGTTCCTTTTCTCAGCCCAGAAAGACCTTAGTAACAGTACACTTAGCACTAAGCAGTTATTTGACCTATTTTACTAATGTGTTTGGGAAAGAGGTTAATTAACAATGGATGGCTATATCCTTAAGCTTAATTTTTCCAACAGCGCTGCTCATAAAAGGAAAAATTGAGTATGTATTGAAGGAAGCAAGCAATTAAGTTGCACAAATAGTGAGCTCATTGAACTGCAGCTGACTTCTATCATGTCAAAGAACAACTAAACACAGAAGCAATAAAAAGATTGTTGCCACGACCACCACTGAGAACCAACTGGCAATAAAGATGAATAACTTCCTACTTGAAGATTACTGATTAAAGCTCTTCAGAAACCAAATGTTACACATAGGCATAAATAGAGCAAAATATTTTAATGCGTTGTTTGGCAGGTTCCGAAACATTTTATAGTCGATTTTAAATGAAGGTTTATGCAACAACAGTAAACTCCACTTGCTATTTCTGCAAGCAAAGCTGCAGCGCACCCCAGGAAGGCTTGAACCACGTTGCAGAATAAAAGTTCCAGACCTGCCTGACAAGTCAGGGGAGGGCCCCTTGGGGAGCAGAACTCCAGAGGGCCAGGTTCTCTGAAACCAGACCCAAGAGTACAGCAGGAGAAGCCCATTCACATGGCTGTGACCCTTGAAGGCAAGTAAACAGACTCCCCCTAGAATAACCAGGATATCTCTCGCTCCCTCTCCCTCTCTCCCTCTCTCTCTCCCTTCCCCCTCCCCCCTGCCCCCAGCAGCCCTCTGCTTCCTTTCCCACCTCCTAAACCTTGAAAGGTCAAGTTTTAGTCCAAGCTGCCCTTCAAGAAAGTGTACACACATCTAAAGTTCAATACAGGTTGGCATCAGAGTCAACTCCCAGGACTATCTGTGTCAGTGAGGTGGGCCGGCCAGGGTTTGACAAGGAAAATGTGTCTGACAGAGGACTCGGATCTCAACTTACAAGTGTCTATGGAGGTGTCTGGAGAATATCAGTCTCTTTGAAGACTGGACTCCAGCACTAACCTGCTGCCTTTGGGAGGGATACCGTAGAAAGTTGAGAGAGAGAGAGAGAGAGAGAGAGAGAGAGAGAGAGAGAGAGAGAGAGAGAGAGAGAAAGGATTTTGGCTTCAAATTTGCTGATAACCTACCATTTAAAACATGAATAAACAAATAGGCTTTTGCATTCCAACCGTTGTGAAAAGTTTAAGGCAATTCGTTGCAAATGAACCCTTTGCCATCCCATCTCTATCTATCTACTCATCCCTCTGCATTTCAGTCTTAGAATGGGTCTCTAAAATGGACCGGAACTGAAAATGTGCTTTTCTTCTGAGTGCCCCCTAATATGGGCATGCAGGCAGAGGAGCGCTATAATGAGGCTGTGATGGATGTTTTTCTTTCTCCCTCAGCCCAATTCCTTCCTCCTCCACTCAGCTATCTATGGTGAATCCTTGTGGGGTGTCTTCCTCCTTTTTTGTACCATTTGGCACCCATCAATATGCTGGGTATTCTGTAGATATCTGAGATGTGCTTTAGGCCATAAGCAGTGGGAAGACCCAACCATATTTATGCTTCTATGGAGGCTGTATTTCTCTTAGCTATTGCTCCTGCAATAATTAAAGGAGTTGAAATTGGGGGGGAAATGATTTTGTGCCACCACAGGTAGTGAGGGGGTAGGTGGAGAGTTAAAAAGGAAAGTAGTGTTTTCATTTTTCCTGGGTAGGAAATGGGATCCCAAATGATGTAGATGTATTGTGTGTATACATATGTATGCGTGTGCATGCCAGTACCTTAAGTTCATAATATAGTTAGATCTACTGATCCATCAAATACTTTTATCCAGTGATTCAAGGCTGAAGTCACTAGCCATGATTTTTTCACGATTTGATTTCGGGAATTATCCTTGCAATTCAAAATTATACTGTGAACATTGAAATGGCTTCTCACCATTAATCAAGAGGACTTGTCCTAAAGCTATGTGTTACCTGAATCTACTGGATCTGATGAGCATGACTACTGATGGTAATTACAGCTTATTAGCATTTACTTGTGATTCCTTTACTTGTGATCACAGCACACAGAACCTTCCTTCCAGTTCGATTTCCCCACTTGAAGCCTGGCATGGATTTGGAACTCAAGGAACTCTGGAATTGGAATGGATTGTATGCACAGGAAAGGGGGTGGAGGACAAAAAGGAACAGCTCAGCTGTTCCGTCTGCTTTCTGAAAACCCCTCCAGCCTGAGGTTCATTATCCAGACTTCGAAAGCCAAGACTCTTCAGTTCCCCAGTGTTAAGAGAGTAAAATAATGCCTAGGAAAGCCCACGATTTCCTTCCTCATGGAGGAGAGGACGCATCAGGGGTGTCAGACGCCCGTGTGCAGCCGTCTCTCCCTCTGGGGCCGGTGTCATTTCCACCCACTGGGATAGAATTGGCAGCTGCTTAACCGGCAGGAGGTACATGATCCAAGAGTCCCTTTTGGCTCTAATTCTACCTTTATAAAAGGCTAACTGGGTCTAACTCTTGAGAATCCTAGGCATTAATAAGGATTTCAAATGCTCCATCCTCAAGAATATGGTCAGAGAAAGGTAAAGTAGGTCAAAGAATCAGTTGAGGCTCCATCACAGAATAGAAATATATATGGAACTGGTAGAAAATAAGAGTCACTTTTCTCTCTTCTGTTGAAATGTCAGAAAATGTCAGGATGCTAAATACAAATGAAACAAGGCTTGATTCTAATAACAGAATGCAGAAAGGATGGCTAACAAGCTTAAACTTTGGAGGGAAAAAATGGCATATGTAATTGAGTGCATATTAAAATAGAGTGCATATTTAAAATGCCAAGTTGTACCTGTGTCTTCTTCAAATTTTCTTCTTTTCCAGTTCCTTTTTGCAGTCCATGGTTTCTCCACTTACCAACCCTCTTAGAAACATCAGTTATTTGTGAATCTCTCCATGTCCGTGTCTAGACTCAGTGTCTCCCAAGTAGTTTCTCATTTCAGCTTTTCTTACGCCTGCCTCCCATCATTGCTGGCTCATGCTGCTAATTCTATCTACTTGGGAGGCTGAGATTGGAGGATCCAAACAGGAAAGTCTGTGAGACTGTTATCTCCTATTAATCAGCAAAAAGCTCAAAGTAGATCTGTGGTTCAAGTGGTGGTACATTACCATCCTTGAGCAATAAAGCTAAGGGATAGCTAAGTTCAAGTCCCAGAACTGGCACAAGAATAAAATACAGCTCTACCCTAGTTCACCCTCACACTCAAACTCCTTTGCTAGCTTTCTGTTTTGGTTTAGAAAAAAATCCAGTTTTACTTAACATAATATCTAAGATCTCTCTCATAAGCTGACATGATTCTTCAGTGCTCGTCCACCATTTTCTCCCCCTATATAGCTAATGGCCTTTTGAGCCTGAAGACACTCTCTACATTAGTGAGTTATCATGAGCTTTCACACTTCCAGAACTTGTAACTCACTTTCCTTTTCCTTTTCCTTTTCCTCTTTTCCTCCTCCTCTTTCTCCTCCTCCTTCTCCTCCTCCTTCTGTCATAGAGTTTGAACTCAGGGCCTGGATGCTGTCCCTGAGGTCTTTCACTCAAGGTCGTTCACTCACCATTTTGAGTCACAGCACCACTTTTGGTTTTCTGGTGGTTAATTAGAGATAAGAGTCTCATGGATTTTCCTGCCTGGGCTGGCTGTAAACTTCCATCCCCAGATCTCAGCCTGCTGGGTAGCTAGGCTTACAGGTATGAGCCACACTTGTATATGAACTGCTTCACGTTTCATTCCCAAATCCAAATGTCAGAAACTCTAGAAGGCCTTGACATCTTAAACTGTCCCCTCTACAAGGACACAAAACATTTTATTTATCCATTTATTCCCATGCCTATGCCAACCTGATTTGTAGGCATCATGTACACATTTCCTTCTTTTTCTACAGGTCAAACTACTCTTAAATCTCCAAAGATGTTTCTCAGTGCCTAACACAGTGCCAAGGGGAAAGGCTTGTTGGATTTAACTAACCAGCAGAGAAATTAGACATTTTGACCGTGGATGAAAGGCTATACTACAACTCACAATTAAGTAGACCTGAAAGAGAGGAAAGCACCCAAGTAATTGCTACCCAAACTGAGGTGCAGCAACAAACCTTTTATAACAAAATAGCCTATCCCAGTATTGCTCAATACCATTCTATTCACATATACATTAGAATTGACTGTGATTTGAACTGCTACTCTAACCTAACAGAGAAATTTCCTCTGTTCTCAGAGACTTCAATACTGCATTTGGAAGGACTCAATCAGAAACTGAAAGGTAAATGTCACAATAAAAACTAAGCATACAGCCAGGCACCGGTGGCTCATGCCTGTTATCCTAGCTACTCAGGAGGCTGAGATTTGAGGATAGAAGTTCAAAACCAGCCTGGGCAGGAAAGTCCGTGAGACTCTTATCTCCAATAAACCACTAGAAAACTAGAAGTGGTACTGTGGCTCAAGTGGTAGAGCGCTCACCTTGAGCTGAAGAGCTGAGGGACAGTACCCAGACAAGCCCCACAACCGACAAAAAAAAAAAAAATTAAGCATACAATGTAAATACATCACTACATATAGTCATTAGAGCACTAATAATATAAATTTATATTTAAGATATTGCTTCATTCAAACATGTATACATATAGAACCTAATGATGTCTTAATAAAAAGAAATCAACATTTCTCAGTTTTGCCATTATTCCAAAAGAGGAAAAAAGTAAAACACCATCTTCTCAGCCTTATTGACATTAAGTAATCCAATTACCTGCTACTCAGAAACCTGAGTCAGACTCATTGTAATTCTCACTCTTGCCTGAATTTAAAAAAGAAAGAAAGAAAAGGAAAAGGGACTAAACTTCAAGAAGAAAATCATTCTTTTCCAACATCTTCTCACACAAGTATTGCCTCTCCCTGAAAACTCTTCTGAGTCAACACTTCCTGAGATGAATCACATTAAGAAATGAATCTCTTAATTGCACCATAGAAGCTAAACAGTTAAGCCATGACCTCATCACCCTGGACGTAATAAAAGGGCAGAGACACTCAAGTGTTTCAACAACATCTTAATTCCTGCACTGTTCTGGTTTAGGATAAAGCAGGCCTGTGTGCAGGAAGAGTTTTTAAAAATGCTTTTATCTCCCTTCCGCATGTTAGCAGATCTCATGGTCTCATTTCTGTGCAGATGGAAAGCTGAGCAGTTCAGGAGCTAAGCAAGCGGGCCAGTGCATTGACTTGAGAAGAAAGAAACCCTGTTAGGAAAATGACACATGGATTCAAGATGAGCTATAAGCCAAAGACCTCAAAGTACATAAGACTTCACAAACTGACGCAAAAAAATCAAACAATACACACACACACACACACAAAAACCTGGGGCTAAACATACATGGAAACATCATAGCCAGGCTAGAGAACAGCAGTATGTTGGTGGTGTGAGTTTGGGAGGAAACAGGATACAACTCTGATGTGGCATACCATCAAAGCTCCAACTGACACTTACTACTACCATTTTTTTTTAAGCAGGCAGAACAAGGTTTTTTTAAAAGGAAAAGGAAATGCAGCCAAAGACTCTTCAAAAAGAGGTGCTCTGAAAGATGAATCTTACCTTGCTAGCAGTGACACTAGTCAGTAGGGCGAAGGGAAGCTCATCACCAGTTGAGTGCACCCATCACTCCATCCCATGTCCCTTGGGAAGGTCAGAGACTAGGGGCCAAGAGCAGTGACACACGTCAGTTCCCATCTACACATGGGGACAACAGTAATCACCCACAGGAGCACCACTATCTACTCTAGTACTCAGAAAGAATTGTCTCTAACTAGATAGTCTAGTGAATTTTCTTTCAGATAATTTTCTAAGAAAGTTCCTCTCTGCATATTGAAGAGCATCCATTTGTGATACCTATAAGCGACTCCAAAGATTAGTATTAACTTGTCTATTAACAAGTTATTACAATAACCTGTCAGAGCCACAAAAATGTATTGAACTTGGTCAGGAGATGCAAAGTGCCTCACACACATCAAAGAGGTGCAGAGAGACAGTCATCCACAGAACCCACAGCATCCCAGGGGTACAAATGCTAACCTGCAGTGATGATTCTTCCCTGGCAGTGCTTCTGAGCCCTAATATCTCTTTTCATTTCCAGTGCTTTTCGATGGTGTGTGGGTTGGCACCAACTCTGAGCTAAGCACACTGTTTTTGCATTCCGCTGCGTATCACTATCCGAACTCAATCAGTGAACCCTTCTCTTCAGAGTCTCCCAGAGAGGACTGAGCCTCTTACCTTTACATTAGGCTCCCCTCACTCCTCCCCCCCCCAAAAAAAACCCCGCAATGCTGAAAATTGATCTAGAAGCACATGGCTAGGATTATAATGTCATCCATAATGTATTCTGTAGAGTTGAACAGAACCCCCCAAAGCTTCAGTTTTACCATCTGTAAAAAGGGAATAGACAGGGTGATAGGGTTGGGGTTTTTTTGATGGGGGAGGAATGCCAGCCCTGGGGCTTGAACACAGGGCCTGGGCACTGTTCTCAAGCTTTTGTGCTTAAGACTAATGCTCTACCATTTGAGCCATGGATGCTCTTTTAGCTTTTTGGTGGTTAATTAGAGATAAGAGTCTCATCACCTTTCCTTCCCAGGCTGGCTTCCAACCAAGATCCTCTCAGATCCCAGCCTCCTGAGTAGCTAGGATTACAGATTTGAGCCATTGGCACCCAGTGGGAAGAGCTACTTTTACCCAAGATCTGATACACCATAGCTATAAAGCAGTGATCTCTTAGTGCTTTCTCTTTGGTTCTCCCAGAATTGGGACTTAAATTCTGGGCCTCACACTCTTACTTGGCTTTTTCACTCAAGGCTGGTGCACTTTCACTTGAGAAATACTCTAGTTTCAGCTTTTTGTTAGTTTATTCGAAAAAAGAGTCTCACAGACTTTTCTGTGAACATGTTCCTCAGATCTCAGTCTCTTGGGTATCTTAGTTCTTTCTTACTAACTTCTACAGAGAGATTAGGCATATATCTCATTACAATTGTTTGGAAATATTGTCAGCAGAGAGCTGTCCCGAGGAATATGCTGCCTTAATAATCAAGGTAAAATCTGTCTCTATAGATGCCCACATCAAGCTACAGTTTGATGATTAATATGGTCTTTAAGGTGCTAAAATTAAGGAAAGTTTTTTTTTTTTTTTTTTTTTTGTCAGTCGTGGGGCTTGAACTCTGGGTCTGGGCGCTGTCCCTCAGCTCTTCAGCTCAAGGTGAGCGCTCTACCACTTGAGCTACAAGCCACTTCCGGTTTTCTGGTGGTTTTATTGGAGATAGGAGTCTCACGGTCTCTCCTGCCCAGGCTGGCTTTGAACCGTGATCCTCAGATCTCAGCCTCCTGAGTAGCTAGGATTACAGGCGTGAGCCACCAGCGCCCGGCTAAGGAAAGTATTTTTATTTCTGCAAGGAAAGAGATATGAGCTTGAGTTGGGGGAACTTCATTGTAAAAGTTTTGTCCAAGTGTCTTAAAAGAGTTAATTTCTAGGAACAATCTGACCTCTTTAGGAGATAAACATGTCCAGTTACAAAGAGTTTAAGAAAGACAATATTCCTGAACCCCATGTACATACAGACGTTGACATAGATATAGATCATATTTTAGATATGCATATTTTAACAAAAGCAAATTGAAGCAAATGCAACACAAACACATGAAACTTCTTCTTCCATGTGTTTAAGTTTGAAAAGCAACCCAAAGAAAGAAGAACAAAGATCCAACCCTCCCTCACCCCAGGTCATCTTCCTGAAAACAAATTTTCTCTTCACAACAGACAGCCAATGGATGTGTGTTTGCACAATTTCCAAGACACTTCTTGATTCTCGAAGTATGTTCAGAATAAAGACTGAAAAATACTTTTTAGAAAACGTCTTTTTGTGAAAGAGGGGGCTAGGAATAAGCGCAAGGCCTTGTGCATGCTAAGCATGTACTCTACCACTGAGCTACATCCCCAGACCTTGGCCTCCTGATTCCCTCAAAAGAAAAAGAATAAAAAAAAAAAAAACCTTTGATCTCAATTTAACTGGAATCATTGGCTGGAATCATTAGAGAAATTGAGAGCTACTGAAGGAAGAAAACAAGATCAAATATTCAAAACCATAGTAACAAATCTGTGAATTTATTTTAATGCTAGTGTTGGAATTTTTTCTTCAAGTTTTAAGTACATGAAAAGAAAACAAAAAGCTGTGTGCCTATAAGAATTGGGGGAACTGAGCTATTCTTGATCCTCTTTCACTGTTTACAAAGCAATCTTGAGCAGCTCTGTTTTATCTTCCTGCTGTGTTTGCTCACTTGGTGTTTAGATCAGATTTTGATACTTACATCTTTAGCTGGACACGCAAAGACCAGCTGGTCCAGAAAGGCCAGAATCTGAGAGAGAGGAGTTACAGGACGAAGCTTATCAAGGCATCCAGAGGCCTTGTTGTGCTCATCCTTTGTAAACAATAAGACATGTCAGCGTCCCTGGTTGCTGTCATGGCTGACAGTTCTGTAAAGTCCAGTAAGTGTTGAATTCTTTCAAGCTGGATTGTGCCCGGTGAGAGAAATGATAGTGTGAGAGAGTGGGCTGCACGGATATCTGAGTACCTTGGGAAAAGCGAGGAATCGAGGCATTTCACTCAACAACCTAATGAAAACTAGACAAATAGTCTTGCATTTAATATATAGTTTCCACCAATTCATGCTTCTTTTGTTAGGAACAATTCTAGCCTGTATAGCAAAAGAGACAGTTCGATATAAAGGAATAATTTCTCATTGACAAGGGAGCTTCAAGTCAAGCAATGCTTATTGTAACCACAAGTGACCAAGTTGATATTGGTAAGTTTCCATTGCCCCACTATTTCATTGCTTTAACTTTGTAGACCCCCCAAAACTTTATGTGCTTGAACAAGTAATCAAATGCAAAAGAACAGAACTAAATAATCCATCTGGGATCCCTAAGACTGTATACCAAAACCAAAAGATAACATATAGGTCTATAAGGAATATGAATGAGGAATTGTGGCAATGAAAGAAAGACTTGAAAATGAGCTTAAATAATGAAATTTTCACTTTCCGCTTTAAAAGGATATATTTTGATCAAGAACCTACTTGTGTATATTAATGGGATCAAGAAAAAGCCCAAATCACATGATTATTCAGCACTTCTATCCTCAGACTGTTTAAAATGTATGGGTGTTAAATTCTTTTCATGGAAAGTGAGAATACATAGGTTAGAGTCAATTCCATTGTGGTATAAAAATTCTGATAAAGCGTAACCTTCAAGACTAAATTTTTCATGATATTTAAGCTGTGTATTTTGAAGTTAATAATATTTTAGAGGAAAGGAAATTTTTGCTTCCCATGTTTCCACTTTCCTCTACCTAGAAAGATTTTCTAAATGTGTTTACTCTGTTAGGTAGCCTCAAACATTTGAGAGGACTAAATGTCATATACCCATTCATAATTTATTAGGCTCCAAAACTTCCAGAAGGATCATTCTTTCAAAGTCAAATCTACCTCCAAACAAGAGCCATCTCTTAAAAACAAGGCTAGAATATAATATTCGACTAACCAAGTGAAATAGTGTTTAACTTGGATTTTCATTTGTTTCTATATCATAAATACTGTTTTGATGGTACAGAACAGGGTTTATTCTTCCTATTTTGTTCAATCTTCTTCGACCTACTTGATTCAAACAACCAGCAGCTACAGATTAAGCAGAGATCCCAAAAGTCTGTCAAAACAATAGAATGCAGAGAATAATTTTAAGAAAAAAAAATTTGCAAATTTCTAGGAACTAAGGAAAAAGTAACTCCTGTTTTCCTAATTATGCTATGAGAAGAAAAACTTAAAGATCCATTGGCATGACCAAGGCAGACACTGCCAAGCCATTTTGCAACAAGCAAATGGTAAAAAGAAAATAAAATGAAAAAGATTTGCCTGTCATGGCAGTTGGTCAATAAAATGCAACAGTGTTTATTACAACATTTAAAGTCTGTGATTAAGAACACCAAAAGGCCTAAACTAGAAAGGTTTTCAGCCTGTAATTTCCCTGCAGTCCTGGCCTGTACTTCCTTATGAGTTAGCTCAGCGGGGCTTTTTTTCCGTGTCCATCATCAGCTTGTAATTATTGCCATTCTCAAAGCTATGCCAGATGGGTCTTTAGAAGCAGAAACGCCGCTTGTTTATGAGAGAAAGAGCTGTAATATTACTCTACACAGAGACCTATCTGGTCCTCCTCAAAGAGTCCGGCTCCTCCCTCCCTATTTCCACCCTCCCCCCACTGCCCCCAACCAATCTCGCTGCCTTCCCTTTCAGCTCTGGTCCCAACTGCCTGACTTGGAGAAGGGCTGGGACCATGGGAGCCAAGAGATACCTGTATCTTACAGCATATGGATGGCTTCCTTGTCACCTTTCCCTATTCACATATGGAAATGATGCTGACAGTCAAGAGAAAAACTGTGTCATCTACCTAATCCTTTTTGTTGTTGTTGTTGTTGTTGCTGTATTAGGGCTTGAACTCAGGGCCTGAGCACTGCCCCTTAGTTTCTCCACTCAAGGCTAGCATCCTACCATTTGAACCATATTTCCATTTCTGGCTTTTTGCTTGTTAATTGGAGATAAGAGTGTCTCCAATCTTCCTACCCCAGGATGGTTTCAAATCATGCCTCCCAGATCTCAGCCTTTTAGGTCACTAAGATTACAGACAAGAGTGACTTTTGCCCAGCTCATCCACAAATTCCTTTTTTTTTTCTTTCTTTCTTTTCTCTTTCTTTTTGTACTTTTTTCTTTTTGTTATGAAACCAGACTCAAACTTGGTACCTGACACTTTGCTCATCGGCTGGCATTCTACCAACTGAGCCATGCATCCAACCCCTCAGCTACATATTCTTGCATAGAAGACTCAATTAAAACTCCAGAGCCTCTTGTCTAGCTTTCAAAATCCAGATCTGCAGAGATAACCCATACTATGGCTTCCATCTCGCATTCCTCTTGGGCTAGAAGTGAGAGTCCAGTAACATTCTCAAAGACAAACCTTTCCTCCCTCTGCCTGGTAGGAAGGATAAACATTTGTAAGAAGGTTGAGGTCAAGGAGCCGTGCAAAGCAACACAGGGAAAGGCAAGAGCGCCTAACCTGGGCTCCTCTGGTGATAGGCCTCGGGTGTTAGGTAACTCAGAGGGCCAAGCAAGGCTTCAATCAGCACTTAATGAGGCAAGACCTGCAACAGATAGCCACTTTCAACTCACAAAAGCTTTTAGATGTCTCTGTTTACTTTGATCCATTTCAGTTCATTTGAGCCTGGTGAGGGGGAATTTTCCTCTTTTTTTTTTTTTTTTCCTGGCTAGATAACCGCCCTGCTCCCACCCCACCCCCAGTCACCTCCTCCCACCTACCAAACAATAGTATCATTTTCCAACTTTATACTTAACAAGTTTGGAGATCTCCTGTCAAGGTCAGCCCCAATTATAGGAAAAACACAGTCTGATTATAAGTCAAAACTTTCAAAATCCTCACTGTGCAAGAGAAAAAGAAAAGAAATGGGGGGTGGGGGGGAAAAGGGCAGGTGGGGAGGGGAATCCAGACAGGAATTGGCTGTGTCTTAAAGGAAGATTTAGGGTCCCTCACTTCTGTTTAGGTGAAATACACATGTGCTTTTATTCCTTATTGGTTGGTTTACTCCTGTGATGACCAGTTTTCTTTGTGAAAATGTTTCAGGGTGGATAAGACTAATTTACTGGAATATGAAATAATCTAGAGAGAAATGGTGCCTGCTGGTCACAGACAAGGAAAGGACCTTAATAAACTAGGGAGTGAGTTTCCAGGCCCTGGGTTGTGACTGGTTCAGAAGCAGAGAGGATGCCTGTGTTAATGGACTAGCCTGTTAATGGAGATGGGTTCGTGTAATGAGCTTTTAATTAGGTCAGTTTGGTGCTTGACCCCACTGTACTGTGTGCCTGTGCCTGGGGACCTCCCTACCCACAGGCACCAGATAAACAGTTCTCAGAGCCAGCCTCACCTTCCATCCCCTTCCCTTCCCTGCATTCCCAGAGCGCCTGCCAGGCCTGGCTTGTCTTGCTTACATCTGTGTCCCTTTCACCTGAGGTATATAGCCTTACCTATATGCTTTCCTGCTTTTCCTCTCCTTCCTGTGCCGTGTTCCAAAGGACATTTTCATTGTGGAAAACATAATTGAAGCCAGGTGCCAGCGGCTCACACCTGTAATCCTAGCGACTCAGGAGACTGAGATCTGAGGATTGTGGTTCAAAATCAACCTGGCCAGGAAAAGTCCATCAGACTTATCTCCAATTAATCACAAAGGGCCACAAGTGGAGCTCAAGTGGTAGAGCACTAGCCTTGAGTTGAAGAGCTGAGGGACAGCGCCCAGGCCCAGAGTTCAGGCCCCATAACCAAAATAATAATAATAATAATAAATTAAATAAAATTTAAAAAGCTCAGGGACAGTGTCCAGACCCAGAGTTTAAGCACCAGGACTGGAATACACACACACACACACACACACACACACACACACACACACACACACACACACACACACACACACACACACACACACACACACACACACACACACACACACACACACACACACACAAATTGAGGCAACCTTGCACTAAACAAACAAAAACAAAACCTTATAGTCATCTAGCTAGCAAGAGTAATTTCTCAGATACACTTGGGTAGGTTGGGTTTGATATATTTTTTTCTTCTTCAGAAATAGACAAGTCTCCCCTCCCCTCCCTGTCCAGTCCCTGACATTTCCAGAAGCACTATAAAGACATACAAGTTAATGGAAGGAACAGGACAAAATTCTTTCATGCTTCAGCCTTTAATAAGTTGGAATGGCTTTAAAGTGTTCTCTTTGACATCCTGTCCACTGAAGGCCCCCCTGGGAAGTAAAATGAGGAAACACAATTTCTACTTTGGGTCCTTCTTGTTGGGAAAAGGAAAGACTAAGTGCCCAACTTCGAATCCTGTCACGCAAGAAAGTTGTTTTGAGGGGCGGGGGGTGTTTTTGTTTGGGGGGAACATACAGGAAACTTGAACTGTGGGCCCTGAACTTCCACTTGACATTTTTGCTCAAGGCTGAGACTTTAGAGACTCAGGGACTTTTCTGCCCCAGCTGAAATTGAACTGTGATCCTCAGACCTTTGCCTCCTGAATAGCTAGGGTTAGAGGCATGAGCCACTGGTACCTGGACTCAAGAAAGGTTTTGATACTTCACAGGATTTATCTGTGGCCCTCACGTTCTGGTCTCAACAGTAAGAATGTACTTTTCTTATTATTGAAAGTTTTTTTAAATGAAAGCACAGTTAGTTTATCACTAAAAAAAGATTGAATTCTTTTGTTAAAAGGCAGTAAATACAGAGAAAATAAGCCAGCTGTCTTTCTATTTATGAGAACACGAACAATAATCAAAACAGCTAATATTTATTTGCTGCCTATGGAAGGAAAACTTTGCCAAATGCTCAGGATTCTGGGTCCTTTGTAAAGTATTCAATGTACAAGCTTCCTTAAATTCTTTCCGTTAATGATGGTGGCAGTTGCTGAGCTGTAGGCCAAGTATTCCTTTCATTCACGGTCTAAGGAGAGATGACACGGGCATGTTGAGTCACTCAAAACAGGCTCAAACCACCCCAAGGAGTTTGTCTGATGAAAGGTTTTCCTTTGCTTCAAAGCCACTTCCTGTGTCACGTGACCTGTATCACTGCAAAGATAATAACACTTCACTTTTATCCAAAAATCTCAAAGCATTTTCAAATGTTAATTAAGCCTTCTCCATCCTGGAAGATAGCAATGACAATCTTGCTGTTTAAATACCATATTCCAGAACACAAGTTGTTCTAATCATTGAGAGGGAAGCGGGGCTCTCAGAACAAATCCAGCAAGGAAGCCACCACCCAAACACTTTAGGAATGTTGAAACTCTCCTAAGTCTCCTGGGAAAACCACCACTGCAACTCTGTTCTAAATTGTCCCCACTCCTAAGGATGGCTTCTGATGAAAGAAACACATCTCCAAGAAGAAAGAAAAGGAGTGAAGAGAGGCAGGAATCAATTCTAATAGTTCTACTTCATTAGAATAGAAATACAAGAAGAAAAACACACTGGCACCAGGAGCTGGTGATTCACATCTGTAATCCTAGCTACTCAAGAGGCTGAGATCTGAAGATCATGGTTCAAAGCTAGCTCGGGCAGGAAAGTCCATGAAACTCTTATCTCCAATTAACCACCAGAAAACTGAAAGTGGAGCTGTGGCTCAAAGTGATAAAAGTCTAGTCTTGAGCAAAAGAGTTCAAGGACAGCACCCAAGCCTCACAACCAACAAAAGACCAAAAAAAGAAAAGGAAGGAAGGAAGGAAGGAGGGAAGGAAGGAAGGAAGGAAGGAAGGAAAGAGAGAGAAGAAAGAAACAAACAAAGAAACAAAGAAAGAGAGAGAAAGAAGGAAAATACATTGACAACAAATAGTTTGGCGCCTTTGTTCAATATGTTATTTCATTTTGATGGAAGGAAAAAAAATAGCCAACTTTTCTCAAGGCCTTGGATGTAACTGTTGAAAATGCAGTCTACCTGACCTCCCACTTCACAGGTATCAAGGGCTTACTCGGATAATGAAGAAGAGGCATGGATCTCCAATGGTGAAATATTCATTGAATAAATATGTACTAAAGCTGGGTGTGGTGCACACATAGAATCTCAGCCTGGGAAGAGGGAACAGCGGGGAGACGAGGCAGGAGGTTTGGGAGTTCCAAGCTCGTCTGGATTTCATAGTAAGACTTTGTTCCCCCCCCCAAATGAATAAATTAATAGTTAATTCAATCTTTTTAACTTGATTAGCACACAGTACTAATACAAAATGTAGGCTGAGCTGGGGGTATATGAGTGCAAGGCTCTAAGTCCAAACTGTACCACTGACCATTGTGGGGATGGGGTGAGAGAAGAGGGTAAGGGAGAAGGAAAGAGAAAGGGAGAAGGAAAACGAGGGGCAAGAAAGGGGAAAGAGAGAAAGAGAGAGAGAAAGGGAGAGGAAAAGAGAGAAAGACAGAGAAGACTTCAGGATGTTGACATTTTGTGTCCTTTAGTCTAAATAAAGAAGGACCCAATAGCACCCAAAGTCTTGAAAGACCTACTCCTCTCTTCCCACTTCTTTCCCTCCACTATGACACACTGGATTTTTCAACATCCTTTTTAATAGATCAAGCTTTCTCTGTACTCCAGGATTTTTGCATAGTCTTTCTTTCTGCCTGGTGAGTTTCTATCCTTCTCCTTAATAAAACTTCTATGGTTAGCCCCTAGACCAGCAGTCATTTCTTCAGAGGCCTTCCCTGATACCTGGATCAAAAATTAACATTTCTCCATTATTCGCTGATGGCAAACTGTTTTGGTTATTATAATCTGTGAGACATTTATTATCTACCCCCTAAACTATAAGTTGCATAAGAACAAGGAATATGTGTGTGTGTAAGTGTATGTGTGTATGTGGGTGAGTGTGTGCCATCAAAATATAATGTTTGCCAAATAAATTAATGAGTGAATAAATCTTTTAATTAGATTTTTCTTTTGAAAAACAAAATGTCTTTTGAAGTGATAATTCCAGGATGCTGGGGAAAAGAAATAAATTAATGGATATCAGAAATTTGATTGTAAGAACTTCGTTTATTTCTACCAATACTAAGAGTAGCAAGCAACCTTGAAAATATGAAAATATGAAGGGATGGGAAGGGGAAACAAAGGAGAAGGCTACAATGCTTGATAAGAAATGTACTCATTATCTTGCCCATGTAATTGTAACCCCTCTGTACAGTATTTTCACAATAAAAAATAAAAATAAAAACCGGGCGCTGGTGGCTCACGCCTGTAATCCAAGCTACTCAGGAGGCTGAGATCTGAGGATCGCGGTTCATAGCCAGCCCGGGCAGGAGAGACCGTGAGACTCCTATCTCCAATAAACCACCAGAAAACCGGAAGTGGCACTGTAGCTCAAGTGGTAGAGCGCTCGCCTTGAGCTGAAGAGCTGAAGGACAGAGCCCAGGCCCAGAGTTCAAGCCCCACGGCCGACCAAAAAAAATAAAATAAAAATAAAAAAATAAAAAAATATGAAAATATGAGAAAACATGATTTTTACTTCATACTAAACCTCTGAACTAAGTGTTTTACCTACATATTCCCTCACAACAGCTTGGAGTGGTAAAGGCTATTTTACCCCCATTTGTTACTCACTCTGAGTGTTGGCTATTTTTTCAGGCTATTTGTCTATAATGTAGAGCTGGCAACAAGAAAAACAAGGCTTCTTTCTTGGAGCAGTGTTCCTGGGCCCTCCACAGCAATATTATAGTGTATTCTAGCATGTAGTTGTTTAGAATAAGTTCTTTCACAGGTTTAAAACCAGGTTTAAAAAGAAGACAAAGATTATTATTAAATCGCTTCCAATATTGTTACAGCACTGGCATTTATTATATGATTTTCCTAGGTGTATGAGGTTTGCCATTTATTCTGTAAAGGTGCAGAGGGCAGAAGATCATGAAACACACCCATATTCTAAGGAAAAAATACAGCAACCAATGATAAAGGGTCTTCTTCATGGTAACAGATAGCAGCCCAAATGATATTGTCAAAATACAAATGAAAGACAGGTGTCTCTGGCTCACACCTGTAATCCTAGCCACTTAGGAGGCTGGGATCTGAAGATCATAGTTCAAAGCCAGCCTGGGCAGGCAAGTCTATGAGATTCTTCAATTAACCAGCAAAAAGCTGGAATTGGGAGCGCAGAAATGCAGCAGAGATATTCACTAGATACTATGTTGAAAATGAACTATACAATGGGTGGAGGGGAGCGGGCAGGAGGGAAAAATAGGAAAAAGGTAGGGAAGTGGTAACACTGTTCCAAAAGAAATGTACTCATTGCCTCACTAATGCAATTGTAACCCCTCTGTACATCACCTTTACAATAACAATAAAAAATAAATATTAAAAAACAACAAAAAGTTAATAAGTTACAATTTTTAAAAGAAAGCTGGAATTGGATCTGTGGCTCTTGTGGTAGGCCCTAGCCTAGGTGCTCAAGGACAGCACCCAGGCCCTGCGTTCCAGCCCCAGGACCAGCACTAAAAAATAAATAAAATAGATGGGAGGGTAAAACTGGGAGAGAGCAAGGGAAGGTGTGACATTGTCCAAAAAGAAATGTACTCTTTACCTGACTGATGTAACTAACACCTTTATAAAAACAATAGAAATTTTAAATTAAAAAAATCAAAATAAATAAAATGCAAATGAGATCGTGTCTCTTCTGAAATGTCTAACTTTTAGAGCTTCCCATTGGCTGTAGGACAGATCTCAGTCTTGGTCATCTCTGTGACATAGATTACAAGAGCATGTCTTTCTGGAATCATGAATCTTTCCTACTGACTTCACTCACATGTTCTAGAGTTTTGGAATATTCTCCCTCCTCTCCAGCCGTCTCTGGGACTTGAACCTGGCATTTCATACCTTCTAGTCCTGCTCTCCCTCTACCCCTCATCGTAATCACCACTCTTTGTGCTGTTGATGAAGAGAGGGTTAATTGGTGTGCAGGATGGCTACTGAACAGTGCATGGGTGGGGGTGGGGGGGGGAGAGACATGGCCTGTGAGGAGGAAGGGGAGCAGGTCTGAGCAGAGGGACAGGCCCAACCATCATGCAGATGTGAATGAGGTCTCAGCTGTGGAACTACAATGGCCTTTCAGAGTTGACCTAACTGGAGGAGGCGAACCTTTTACTCTGAGATAGAAATAACTTTGAACTTTGAACCCGACATCTTCCTTCAAGGGAGACGGGATTTCAGCTAAGTGTCTTCAAAAGGCGATACTCCTCATCACCACCTGAGGAATAGGCTCTCAAAAGTAGCTGGGTGACACATTTCTTGACTCTAATCTGTCATCTTTCATGTCTCAATTTTAATCCTAGGCCTAGGAGAGATGCTCCCCCTAAGTATTCCAAAGCATACATTACGGTGTGCATCACTTTATATTTGATTATCTCTTCATTATGTTTGAATTCCCCCAAATATAAACTATATGAAAAGGACTAGCATTCTATTAGCCAGTATATAAATTATCATACATCAATTAAAGAATAGTTGAAAAAAATAAAAACTTGCTCTTTTGTATTATAGAAAATAATACAGAACCATCAAAAAAAAAAAGTCTGGAAGACTATTCTCCAAAACATGGTTGGTTGGTTAATTATCTCTTGCTGGAAAGATTGTTCAATTTTTATTTCCTTCATTAGATCTTTTGCTAGATCTAAAGTTGCATAATATTGCAAGGTTTTAGGCAAGAAAAGGACCGTGCAGAGAGGAATAAAAATATTGACAGGAAAGTTTATGCTCCTCGACAAACTCCCTGGTCAGGATCAGAGAGGATATTGCCTTTCTTGGGTTTGTTGTTGTTGTTGTTATAATCATTTCGAAGAAAAAGAAGAAATGTGGCTCACTGGAATAAAAAGTAGTATCAATAGACTCTCCCTGTAAAATTATTATTTTGTCCTGCAATTTAGAGGTCGTTAGATAGTTCACCAAAAGCACTTTGACATAAATGATTTTGGTTAATCCTGACAAAATGTCAAGAAAGAGACACATGATGATTTCTAATGGGTTGCAAAATAAGACCAACGCTGTCAGTGAGGGAGTTCATGTAACCAGACCCACGGTGTGGGGGTTTGGGGTCACACATTGGCACATCTCTAACACAGTCACATTTGATGAGATCTTGCCAGTCTTGGAGAACATTGCTACTGGCAGAACTTGAATATGCCTCCCATTCTGCCTTCCTCAAGTCTTGTTTGCTTTCCCTCCTGCCCTCACTCTTCTCTAGCTCCCACTCCTATTTGCAAGAGAGCAGGATGCCTCCGTTTTCAACATCTGATGGTGCAAGGCTAATCTAGCAGTCAAGCCAGAGTTGAAAGTCCTTTTTACCCCCTCACATCTCATGTGCCTCTTCTCTTCTGTAATGATAACACTCCACATAGAGAGTGCTTTTTAGAAGCCCCCCCACCCCGTACAACACCCACTGCATCCCCCCCAACAAAGCTTTGAGGTCTGCACATCAGATAGTAAGAGATAAGAGAAAGAAAACAAGAGAGGTTACCTGACTTGCCAAAAATCACAGTTAGTTACTGATAAAGACAGGACTAGAATCTAGGGCCTTACAGAAAAGCCTAAAACCTTCTGCGTCTTTGCTTTGATCTTATAGCCTAGCATATGACCCACTGATAGGGCTCTGCAAATCTAAAAGTGGTTACAAACTAAACGGATGAAAACAAGATTGTGGATTTGATTTCTGGGTAGACCCCTGGAGAGCTATGCATGAGAGAGCCTGAAGCATACGAATTCAAGGCCTGAAAATTCAAGGTCTGAGAGGGGGGAGGCTGGGAAGGGAGGTGAAGGGTAAACAAAGGAGGAGGCTGCAATGCTTGGTAAGAAATGTATGCATTATCCTGCCCATGTAATTGTAACCCCTCTGTACAGTATGTTCTCAAATAAAATAAAATTAAATTAAAAAAAAAAATTCAAGGTCTGAGTTACAAAGGGACTTGTGCAGAGTAGATTCAACTCAATTCCACCGCCATACTGAGTTTCACAATTCAGTTGCCTATTCTTTCCAGGCTATATAAATATATACATACAATAACACAGGCTAGGATGCTTACACTTCCTAACATTGTGACTTTCTCCCAGATTTTCTGAGGATAACCCTAATTTATGCCTGTTGTCCGGATATAACTTTTAACAGCTCTCCCTTTTACTTTCAAAAATGTCCTGGTGTGGTGGATAATTTATATGGCCATCCTATACACACCCTACGGGGAACAAATGAGCAATTTCAGTAGACACTGAACAGTATTCATTTTCAAAGTGGCAAGCCCCAAATGTTGTAAGAAGGGTTACTGTTATTGAAATACACTGCTGGAAGAATTCCCAGTATTAAATGGTCTTTGCTAAAGACAGGAAGACACATACCCCTTTGTGTTCTGTGGAGCTCAAGTTTTAAAATGTAGTGAAATTCTGGCTAGCTTCAATCCATTTGCTACATGATTTGGAGTTTTCTGCACTTCATTCCCTCACCTGATATTATATCTCCGTCCTGTTGCTTATCAAAAGTGTTCCTTTCCACATCCATCTTTAAAAATGAGAAGAAACAAATTGGAACTCACATTGTTTGGACTTGATATTATAGTGCCTCCTACATTTCCCAAAAGAATCCTGCCAAGGCCACGGCCTAGTACACAGCCATTTGCTAAGTGGTGAGAGGCAAGATTTTTCATGGTAATCCCAAGCAATGCATTGGGAGCACATGGCAGTCTTCTGAGTCCTGTTTGAAATTTGGGGAGAATCCCTGCCCTGGAGATGGTGAAAAGCTGGAGGGGTTGCTGCAATATAGAACTGATGAACAACTGTACTTTACACTTCCTTAGAAGTCTCAGTACTGCTTCCCCAGGAAGGCTGGGTCTGTGTTCTCAGAACACTTACTACAGATTTGCAATGAGAGTAGAGAAAAGATAATGTATAAGCAATACCAGGAAGGTACATTCGAACCTCAATTAGGTGCTAGTTGGTGGAAGAAGGGATTATTATGGGTTATAGTAACTATCAAAATACAGTACTTTTTCCCCAGGGAACCTCCAACACCTTAAGAAATATATTTGACAGGTATGTAGTCACTTTTCTTTTTTTGGGGTCCGGTCGTGGGGCCTGAACTCTGGTCCTGGGCACTGTACCTCAGCTCTTCAGCTCAAGGCTAGCGCTGTACCACTTGAGCCACAGCGCCACCTCCGGCTTTTTTCTTTTTGCTTATGTGGTGCTGAGGAATTGAACCCAGGGCCTCAGGCATGCAAGGCAAGTGCTCTACCACTGAGCCATCTTCCCAGCCCCTGTAGTCATTTTTCTAAGTCCCCACTGATACTTAATTTGTGTTCAACTGATATTTTTTCTGGATTCCCATGTAGTCCCAAGTGACTCTACAAAGCCCTTCAAGAAGACCCCCCCCCCCCCAACACACACACATTTGAAAAATCAACCCAGTCAATCATCTGAGCAAAAAAGACTGGTAGAGTTATGCTCATTTTTGTTGTTGCTGTGTTCTGTTGTTTGTTCTAACACTGGGGCTTGAACTCAGGGCGTAGGCATTGTCCCTGAGCTTTTTTGTTCAAGGTTGGTGTTCTATCACAAGAGCCAAAGCTTCACTTCAGCTTTTTGGTGGTCAACTGGAAATAAAAGTTTCATAAACTTTTTTTGCCCAGACTGGCTTTGAACCTTGATACTAAGATCTCAGTCTCTTGAGTAGCTAGGATTACAAGGCTGGGCCTCCAGCATCAAGCTTTTAAGTTCATTTTCTGTTGAGAGAGATTTCTTTAAAGTTTTTTTTTATTTTTACAAAATCTGTCTTCTTCTATCACTGTAACAAAAGCAGACTACAATCCTTTCTGTATTGTAGATATATGTAGATGTGTGATGTGTGTATGTCTATAAGGCAAAAATAAACATAGCCCAACTCTTATCCCAGTAGAAAACAGACAAGAAAAGACAAAGTAATCTCATTTTCTTTGAAGCATAAATTTAGATGGTCAGTGATAACGTTTTTTTGTTTTTTTTTTTGTTAACAATCCTTAATCATCTAGTATTTGCCCAGCACTTATAAGTTCCTGAACCAAGAACTATGATGAAGATCTTTGCTCAACAGCAAAATCTGACTTGGGAAGGTGACTGCAACAGGCCAATGTATATAAGAAAGGAGGAGATAACATTTGTTGAAGAGCTGCAGTAGCCAGACACTGGATTTAACACTTTCCATGTGCTAATGCTTAGATCATCTTCCCAGCGGGCCCTATCTTACAGATGAGAACATATCATCCCAAAGTAGGAAAGAAAGAACGATCCAATCCCAGCTTTTAGGGTTTCAAAGCTTCTGCTTTTTTATACCCCTACATTTCCTTTGTCCTCATTTTAACTGAGTGTGCTATTAGCTGGCATTGCTAAAGAGAGAGATCTGATATCTGGTGGGTTTTCCACCACCAATCCTTGCAGCTGAAGATGTCCTAACTCCAATGAAACAAAAACCCCTGAGTGATAACATCAGATTTTTGCCAGAATGGAGCTCCATCCTGGCTGTTATACAGTACCCCTAGCTTCTAACAGTGACTACAGTATTATGTCACATTCTTTCAACAGCTTCAGGATAATGGAGCAAAACAATGACATGGGTAATTTAAAAATAATAGAGGACTTTTTAAAAAGTCCTTTGTATTTCTCATTTGAATTAATTATATGATTATTTGAGTTTCAAATCACATTTTTCAAATGTGGGATTACAATTTTCCAGCAGTGTCTAGAACAATGTCAACTGAGTATTAGAATAAACCAGCCAAGAAAACCCTGGGTGTCTGAGAAATTCAATTTAAGGCCAGGCTTCTATGATGCCAAACAAATGGGAGCTCCAGACAGCTCACTAACTTGCCTGGTCCCCAGTTCCCTTAAAAATACAACAAAGTCAGGTGCTGATAGCTCATACCTGAAATCCTAGCTACTCAGGAGGCTGAGATCTGAGGATTACAGTTCAGAGCCAGCCTGGGCAGAAAACTCCATGAGTATTATCTCCAATAAACTACTCAAAAAAACTGGAAGTGGCACTGTGGCTCAAGTGGTAGAGTGCTTGCCTTGAGCAAAAAAGCTCAAGGACAGCGTCTAGGCCCAGAGTTCAAGCCCCAGATCAGGTCAAAACAAAACAAAACAAAACAAAAACAATAAAGGGGCAACTGCCAGTGGCTCAAGCCTATAATCCTAGCTACTCAGCAAGCTGAGATTTGAGGGCTGCAGTTCAAAGCCAGCCCAGGCAGGAAAGTCCATGTGACTCTTATCTCCAATTAACCACTGGAAAACCAGAAGTGGAGCTAGGATTCAAGTGGCACTAGCTTTGAGCAAAACAGCTCAGGAACAGTGCCCAGGCCCTGAGTTCAAACCCTACAACTGAAAAGAAAAAACAAAAACAAACACAAAAAACAATAAAGGGGTTCAATAGTTGGCTCACTGATTTTATTAGATTATATTTTTAGATTATATTTTATTACATTTCAGTACACAGGCCTGGCTGTTAGGATATGAACAGTCCAGTGGAATAGACAGATAATCAATGGAGTAAAATCAGTGCTCTCTAAAAATAAATAGAAGTACTGTGGCAGCATGTGGGAGGGGCTTCTGGCTCATTTTGAGGGGCATAGAACCCAGGGTGACATACAAAGCAGAACCATGAAGGACAAGAAGTTGCTAGCGAGCAACATGTGCTTAAGCAGAGTATAGAAAGCAGAAGAAGCTTGGCATCTCCAGGCCCAGAAAATGGCCTGACAGGAGCTTTCATGTTCTCTTAGGACACCATGTGTACTTTGCTACATTTGGCTGGTAAACATGAGGGGATAGGAGAGGTAACAGGAAGGCAGAAGCTGGGCCCACCTATTAAGGGCACTGAAAAGTTACCAATTCTGTCTCTTCGCAAATCAAGACACTTGCTATCCTTAGCTGTAAATGTTGAGGGCAAGACTGAACACTGTTTTTTGCTCTTTGGTATACTTAAATGTAAAGCAGATTTAGACCTATCTGGCCATTCCCAGTTACAGCAGTCCATAAATAATCTACCCAGAATTTCTAACCACAGACTTTCTTTAAGCAATTCACACATGACATAGAGCCGGTATATTATTAAGCTACTCATACTAATCCCATTCTTCTTGCTAGGAACTGGTGTGCAGGGAGCATTTTGATGCAGTTCTGGCCAGTGATATGAGGGAAATCTGCTAGGAAGAATACGAGCAGCATTTCCTCGCTCATGATGACATGAAAGAATCAGCCTTTGCTTCTCTGTTCTGAGAACTGAGCATCCTAGCCATCTTGCATTCCTGAAGGGAATTAGACTAAGTCTAAAACTGACATGGAAGGGAAGGGAAGGTAACAAAACAAAACCAATCTGGAAAGAATTTGAGTCTGTCAACTTACCAATCCTGAGACTGCCTGACTATGGGTCTTCTTCTTGTTTGTTCATTTGTTTAAGGCATTTGAGCAGTGCCTTCCTTGTCCTTGAAGATTTTCCTGTTCCACCAAATAAATGGGACAACAGGTAGACCTCTTGTTAATGTGAGAAAATAAGGTGGTAGGCGTGGAAAGATTTAACAACATAGCTTTAGTTACCTTGGCAGAAGCAATTCTGAGGGTTTGCCATTTGAATTTGCCTACTAATCCACTACCCACTGCATTAGAGGATTATAAATAAATATTTTTAACTACTTTAAGCAGCATACATGAGTGTGCGTGCACACACGCACACACACACACACATACACAAAGGATTCCCTCTGGCACAGTAAATTCTAGAAGAAGACTCTTTCCTGGTTTAAAACCAAACATCTTACAGCCTGGGCAGTTGTACGGTTTCATTCACTGCTGCTACTGCAGGGTTAGATGCTCAGCAGATACCCCTATGAGATGATGGCCTTTGTCAGAGTAGCAGCAGGTTCCATGGAGCCTGTAGTGACTGGTGATTGCGTTATCCCTAGCCTTTAGCCATGGGAGCATGGTACCCAGCTGTGCAGCATCAGTACCTGTCAGGAGATCACAGTACCGAGTTGGTCACGGCACTGCTGAGCAAGATGCACAAGGGCCTGATTGTGAGTCCTTCCCCAAGGACTTCCATAGATACTTAAGGGACTGTGTGGGAGCTGAGATCAAGAACCTCACACCAACAAGTGGGAGCGAAAGCAAGGAAAATGTAAGTGAGGACTGTTACTCACAAGAACCTACCAAGAAAGCAGGCCTTGAAGCACATTGGGAAGGGAGCTAGTGTATTATTTTGTTGGAAGGGCTCATAAAATAGTAGGTAGCAATTTAGACAGAGTAGCAAAGTGTCTTATTTTTTTATTTTTTTGAGTAATTTCACTTTGAGTCTATTTAGACAGGATCATAATGAAAAGGATAGATGAAGGTACCATTGGAAGAAGGTGAGGATATGCTAACCAGATCATTGATGAAAAAATCACCTGAAATATCACATTTTTAATCAGAAAAACTAAACCAAGGAGAGTTATATAGAGTCCACCAGAGAGTACTTTCCATTTGTAGAGATTTGTGGCAATTGGGAAGGAACTATAAAACTGGAAGAATTACACTTCCCAGATTCATCTGGAATCTGTATTGAAAATAATATTCTGATAACTCTGTTCCCAAATCTGCCATTACTTTTCATTCTAAACCAGACCAAGTGGGCAGGGGGGGGGCGTGCACACACGCACACGTAAACACATATGCATGTATGTGTTCAACACCCAAAATCACAAACAATATACTATCTCAACATCATCTCTCTTAATTGGCCCTAATGGATCTTAACAAAGAGAAAAATAGAAAGATTAAAACATGGAACGGAGAAGGCTATTTTTAGTCAAGAATCTAATGATCAGATAAAGAGAGCAATGTGAAGCCATGAAGATGAGACTTCAAGATGTTAGGAAAGCTTGTATCTTCATCTATCTCTTTGAGTGAATGAATAAATCTCACATATTAGAGTCATTCAGCAAAGAACTTGTACTAAAATGTCCATTTTTTGAAAATGGAATAGGAATGTACTAATCGTGTACTAGTTTAGAGGAAGTTTCTATTTTATTTCTAAATGGACTTCAAGAGAAGGTTCCTGTAAATATCAACAGTTTTCTCCAAAAGGATGTTCTGGCTGGGGTTGGCTTGCAGATGGGGATGGCTTTCATCAGCATTAGGTTCCACAGGTCTAACTAGGCAGGAAAATCTGAACAAGAGACAGAGTTGGAGTGAAAATATGGAGTCACATTCAAAAGATCATGTGAGGATTAACCTGGAGATGACCCAAGATCAAAGGGCTGGCTCCAAGCCAGAAACAGAAAACAAAGCTAGGAGAGCTAGGGTAGAAAGGAAAGAAAGCCTGTATTCAAGGTACTTGCATCCAGAAAGTATATTGTGGATGAGCTTAGGTACCAAAGGGACCTACTGTTGGGTTCTTGGCTTGAATAATCAAGCTAGCTTAAAGGGTGAATTGAATGACCCAGAGGAAAATAAATACCAGAATAACTATCCTCCCTATCTGTACCCTCAACTATCCCAATTAACAATTTTATTTCTCATACACAAGGAGAATACAATGGTCCCAAATGGAGATAATATCTCAAAAACAAATAACTTCAAAAATAGAATTTCTAACAGAATCTCAAAGCAACTATAAGGATGTTCAAATGAAGGAAAATCATCACTTCTAGTTAGGAAGGCAAAGGAAAAAAATACATGAATCTATCTTTTCACCTACTATGTGTCCTCGTAGAATACTGATTACTCTCCAGCTAATCTTCATATGAACAAGTCAAGACAAAAATGCCCATCCTCAGGTAGTCCAGAAGAGATGGATACAAACCCAGATAAGACTGGAAAGCTCCCTCCTGAGAAAATTCAGGAAGTTTTCATGGAGGAACTGGATGTGGTTTTGTTGTTGTTGTTGTTGTTGTTGTTTTGCTTTGTTTTGTTTTGTTTTGTTGTTTGTGTCTCGGGGCTTGAACTCAGGGCTTGGGCACTGTCCTTGAGCTCTTTTTGTTCAAGGTTAGCACTCTACCAGTTTGAGCCACAGCATCACTTCCAATTTTCTGGTGGTTAACTAGAGATAAGAATCTCATGGAGCCGGGCCCGGTGGCTCACACCTGTAATCCTAGCTACTCAGGAGGCTGAGATCTGAGGATCAGGGTTCAAAGCCAGCCCAGGTGGAAAAGTCTGTGAGACTCTTATCTCCAATAAACCACTTGAAAACCAGAAGTGGCCCTGTGGCTCAAGCAGTAGAGTGCTTGCCTTGAGCTGAAGAGCGCAAGGACAGTGCCCAAGCCCAGTTCAAGCCCCATGACCAAAAAAAAAAAAAAGAAAGAAAAAGAAAAATCTCATGGACACTCCTGCCTGAGCTGGCTTCAAACCACAATCCTCATATCTCATCCTCCTGAGTAGCTAGGATACAGGCATGAGCCACTGGCACCCAGCTGGATGTTATTTTAAGTTTGCAAGATGGCTAGGAAAAATTAAAACAGGGAGCTGCAAGAGTTCTGCATTCCAGAAGAGAACAAAGCAAACAAATAGAAAAAGGTAAGCTATGCAAATAGTGTTCCAAAGTTCGGAGTAAGTTCACTGGAAAAGGTGCAGGAAGAAGATGCAGGAGAAGAGACTCGGGGAAGAGAAGGATGAGAAATGTTGTAAAATGCTTCCATGGGCCCCCTTTGTGGGAACCATGTGTTCTGTGAGTGCTATAAAGGATCCATCCAAGTAAACCACTGAAGATCCAAGTTACATGTAGGTGACGTTTTTAAGAAAGAAATCAAGGCTCCTTAACTTGGCCTAAATTTCATATGGGGACTGCTGGTATCAGGGAAAGACTGGAAACAAAAGGCTGAACCTGGCAAATGTCCAATAGAGACCTCATTCTTGGGCTTTTATGGCGTGTTTTGTTTTCAAAGAATGTTTTCAGCTTCTGGAAGATCACACTTATTTAAAATCCTATGATCTGTAGTGATGAAACTCTTTGGTTCATCCCAGGGGCTCCCAGGCTGTCACATAAACCAATGTTTTACTTCTCGTTTATACCTTGGAGAGTCTGGAGACTACTGGAGCTTTTCCATGTGTCCCTGTGAGGGTCACAGTGTTGCTGTCCCTCCACAGGCTTTCCTCTGCCGTTAGTGCCTCTGACCTCTTCACTCATCTGTTTCCCATGATTCCTACTGGGCCCCGGGCGGAGCAGTATAACAGAGTACAGCATAATTCACTTTTATAGAGCATCCTTCATGTGAGCTATCACAGGGAGCTAATCAAACGCTGACGAGAAAAGGCCTGCGGCAGGGCAAGATTTAGAGGGAGGAGCTGATTTAGAAGCTCAGGGGGGGCAGAAAAGAAGTTTCAGATAGTGGATTCGGAGAAGTAAAAGAACAACCCCCACTGTGGTGGACAGTGGGTGGGGAGAAATGGCTCAATCCAGGGAGGAAGAACCTAAAAGGGCAGAGAGGCAGCAAGCAGCGTCCCTCTCAGAACCAAGAGGGATTTGGACCTCATTGTGGAAGGGAAGTGAATCAAATCCAACGTGCAGGAAACCCAGCTCCAGATTATTTGAACAGCAAGGATATTTTCTCATCTCACATAACATAGTCTAAGACAGAATGACCTCCAGCTCCACAGTGTTATTTAAGTCCCAGACTCTTACCACGTTTCTATTCTGAAGTCCTCAGTGTGTCTGATTTGTCCTTGGACCTGCTCCTCCCAGGATTAAAGAATTAGTGGCTCCCCTCCAGTCACGTCTACATACAGGAACACCTAAACCGTAGGTACTAGTCCTTATAAAGAGGGAGGAAATTTTCCCAGAAGCTTCCAGGAGACTTAGCCAGGATGTGGCATCTACTCTTTTCTAAAACACAAGAATAGGATCGTCATGATTGAGTCTGAATTGCATAAGAGGATGGACTCTAAACCTAGGCTTTAGCTACAAGGAAGAAGGGAACAATGGCAACCCATCTGTCTGCTACAAAGGGACTCCACCTGGGTGTGGACTATGTCAAATCTCTGAAGAACTAGAATGTATCCAGTACATAACTACCTACACCATTTTCAGATTAATAAACTAGAATTCCAGAAGACTATAAGGAGGAAGAAACTCTTACGAGAGAGAAAAGAAGAATTTCTAGATATAAGGGCTTATTAATTAGAAAGGGAAACAGCTTGGGGATCATTCTAAAGTGAAATTAAACATATTTAAAGATGGGAGGAAAGGATGTTTGAGATCAAGAGTTTCTGCCTTTGACAGATGAGGCCGGGAACAAAGAAATTTTACCTCTAAAGAATGGAGTGGTAGGATCTGTGTTTATGAAATGAGAATTCCCTGTTTCCGAAGGAGGTAAAGCAGTTGTGAAGAGGAGATATGCAAGAATGCAAAGCCAAATATCATCACGGGGACCAGAATGCAAGAACGTCTGCAAAATCCTATGCAAAAAGTTCTATGAAACCTACAGGAATAAGAGGAAGACACATTTTCGGTACGTGTGGAACCAAGCTGAACATTATGGGTTCTGAACTTTCCACTGACCCTGAACCTCTTGGGGTTTGAATTCTTTTAGTCTGAATACAATTCACCTTTCCTGTACTAAAGAAAAGTAGGCCTCAAAGAATATTGAGCACAAACTACCTCTCAAGAAACCACACAGGGATGAGTTAAATATAAATGAACGACAAGCATGCAGATTAAATTTCTCCTAAACTGTAGCAGAGTTTGAAGGCCAAGGGAAACAGCACTTGAGGCCAAATATATTTTGGCTTTTGCAGAATGTAAAACATGTTTAATGAGTTTGAAATTGTACAATTACCTTAAAATTCAGCCCAGTTTTTCTTCCCAAGCCCCATGGTCAGCCTGATGAAACATATACAGTTGTCAGCATACATATAGCCTCACTTTACCTTAGAGAGAATATTATTTTGGTATTCAGTATTAACTCCATGATCTAGATGTGATCAAAGGTGGTTGAGACCAATATCATGGCAATGACAAAGTTATTATTCTAAAGGATCTCTGGCACAAATCAGAGTTCAAAATCATATGCTCAATGTTGAACAGGAGACTAACACCAAAAGAGATAAAAATAAATAAATAAAACAACCTCTTCTAAATAAAATCTCCTTCACATAGAGATAAAAAGAATCTCTTCTAGGGGCTGGGAAGGTGGCTCAGTGGTAGAGCGCTTGCCTTGCATGCCTGAGGCCCTGGGTTCGATTCCTCAGCACCACATAAACAAAAAGAAAAAAGCCAGAAGTGGCGCTGTGGCTCAAATGGTAGAGCATGAGCCTTGAGCTGAAGAGCTGAGGGACAGCGCCCAGGCCCAGAGTTCAGGCCCCACAACTGGACCCAAAAAAGAATCTCTGCTAGATGGAAAAAAAAAGCAATGGCTACTAAATCTTTACATTTCAAATACATCTGCATCTACAGCAGGAATTTATATTGATCACTGGAAGTTATTGAGCAGATACAAGGGATAGCAAGTTCTACTGGGAAAGTAAAATGATCATTTCCCGTTTATTTTTTTTTTTGGGGGGGGGTCCAGTCGTGAGGCCTGAACTCTGGGCCTGGGCGCTGTCCCTCAGCTCTTCAGCTCAAGGCTAGCGCTCTACCACTTGAGCCACAGCGCCACTTCCGCCTGTTTTCTTTTTGCTTATGTGGTGCTAAGGAATCGAACTCAGGGCCTCATGCATGCAAGGCAAGTGCTTTACCACTGAGCCATCTTCCCAGCCCCCTGTTTATTGTTTTGTCTCCTGTTGTAGAGTACTGCTAATGCTTTCAATACATCATGCCACTTAATTTTCCTTCATGATCTCTTTCCTTTTTAAAGTAGGTGACTAGCTTCTATTTTCTTCTGCCATCTGTCTCAACTTTCAGCCACTGCTGAAATATCACATTGTCTTTCTCAGGCATACATCCTTCCTTCCTCACACAAGATACATACACACTGAGAAGTGGAATTCTAATCACTAATCTCTTTTACTTAGCCATCATAGTTCTCTGTTTTTTGCCTAGCTATGTCAGACGAAGCTCACTAGAGCAGAATGGAAAGAGGAAAGGTGGGCCAATACAGTCATAATATTTAATGTGTAATGGAACTCGGTAACTTGAGGGGAAGGGGGTTGGGATAAATGGGGAAGAATGATAGGAGTGACACTGATCAAGATACATTGTCCTGGAGGGCAAGGGAGACACAGAAATGGAGGGACAAAGTACACATGAAGCAATGGTACTCACTGGACACTGTTGAAAATGAACTATGCAACTTGTGGGTGAAGATGGGAGGGGAAAACTGGAAGAGGAAGAAAGGCCAGGGGTAACTGTCCAAAAAGAGATATACTTATGAAGGTGGAACAAAGGGTGAACAAATACAACAATGGAACTCACTAGACACTATCCATCTCGTGGGTGGGATTGAGTAGGAAAAACTGGGAGAGAGCAAGGGAAGGGGAGACATGGTTCAGAAAGAATTGTACTCATGGGAATGGGAAGGTGGCTCAGTGGTAGAGTGCTTGCCTTGCATGCATGAGGCCCTGGGTTCAATTCCTCAGCACCACATAAGCAGAAAAAAACAGAAGTGGCGCTGTGGTTCAAGTGGTAGAGCGCTAACCTTGAGCTGAAGAGCTGAGGGACAGCGCCCAGGCCCAGAGTTCAGGCCCCACAACCAACAAAAAAAAAAAAAAAAATTGTACTCATGACTTGATTCATGTAATTGTAACCCCTCTGTATATCAACCTACAATAACAATAAAAATAAGCTTAAAAATGAAAGGTACTCATTACCTGCTATGTAACTGTAACCCCTCTATACATCACCCTTATAACAACAATAAAGAAGCTTCTATAAAAAATAGTAAATAAGCTTGGTACTGGTGACTCACACCTGTAATCCTAACTGCTCAGGAGGCTGAGATCTGAGGATGGCGATTGGAAGCCAGCCCAGGCAGAAAAGTCCCCCTGAAACCCTTCTCTCCAATTAACCACCAGAAAACCAGATAGATAGACAGACAGACAGACAGATAGATAGAGATATAATTTTTAAACCATATATAATTACTGATGAAATTGAAGAAAAGTATGTCATTTATTCTTTTCCATTCAAACAAGTATCAAAAAACAAATCCTCCCTCTTAGTCAGGATTGGAGCATTGGGTTCTATATTTATTATTAGTGCAGACTGTCCTGTGAAAGAAAGGACAAGTGACAAGTACACTGGGGTCTTTCAGCACATCAAGGAAGAAGAAGACTGCAGCAGAGATGGAGGGAAAGGTCTCAGGTTTTACCTTTTAATGGTGATGCCTATTTAGAGAAAGAAACGGGAGGGTATGTGACTGACAGAAGACAGCCGGGTGCTGGTGGCTCACGCCTGCAATCCTAGCTACTCAGGAGGCTGAGATCTGAGGATCATGGTTCAAAGTCAGCCGGAGCAGGAAAGTCCATGAGACTCTTATCTCCAATAAACCACTAGAAAACCAGAAGTGGCACTGTGGCTCAAGCGGTAGAGCGCTTGCCTTGAGCAGAAGAGCTGAGGGATAGCGCCCAAGCCCAGAGTTCAAGCCCCACAACTGACAAAGAGAGAGGGGGAGAGAGAGAGACAGAGAGAGAGACAGAGAGAGAGACAGAGAGAGAGAGAGAGAGAGAAGACACCTGATGGGCCTCTCTGTGTCTCATTACACAATCCTAGGTAATGCTTCCTGAGGACCAAAAGCAAGCATTTTTCTCCCCTGTGCCTTCTGCAAAAGGCAAACTAGGCAAGAGATTCCACTCTATTTCTTCAAGCTCTTCCTTTCTCCTTCCTCTGACCATCCTCCTGCTCCTCCTGTTCTCCTCTTCCCAATCCCCCAAGTTCTTTCCCTCCGACAGCAAATATTCTGGTCACCACAACAAGCAGATTCGCAAAGCAAATGAGTCATTTGGAATGTGACAAGTATATCATCTGACTCATAGAAGAAAAAAAAAAAAAAGGAAAGGTGGCTGGTCGTTGCCAAAATGAAAACACTCTCTGGAAAATTCTTGAAAATATTCCTAAAATTGCAAATTGAGCAAGTGAATAGACCCTTAGGACAATGCTGGAATTTCCAAAAAATATAAACAAGGTGAAAATTTTAGAATGTGTTAAAAATTATGAAAATAGATGTACTGATAAATCTCTACAAAGGAACTCTCCTATCCCCTCAGCTCCCCCCCCCCCCCCACACACACACACATAATCCACCCCTCTAACATTTTTTGGCTCTGTACAATTGAATTACTGCCTAGGAAGCCACTGCCAGGCAGGGGGCAGCAGTGTTTCCAGAATTTCTATATAGGAGTTCATGGGAGATTGGATATTAGGAAAATTTAGAGACTTGAAGACTATTAATCTTGATTCTTCAAGAGAAAAAGAACCAATTGGATGGATAATAGATAGGCAGGCAAGCAGGCAGGTAAACAGACAGATTTCTTGTTAAAACTAGGCCACACAATTATAGAGGCCTACATTTCCAAAATCTGCAAAGACAACACTCCTAGCTCAAAGACCATTGGGCAGAAACAATTCCCTCCTGCTCTTGTTAGGTTATTCTTGCTTTTAATTGATGGGGTGAGACTCAATACATTAGGGAGAGCAAGCTACATTATTCAGCCTATACAATTTAAATGTTAGTTTCATTCAAAAACATCCTCACAGAAACACCTAAAGTTTGACCAAATATCTGGGCACCTTATGGCACAATCAAGTTGGCACATAAAATCAGCCATCCCTAACATAAGCAGCCCACAGAGTTTTACTTAGTACAAGTATCAACAGTTTAAGTACTTGGAAATTGATCTAATCAAGATTCTGGTGGAACTAATAATCCCTAAACATACTCCAGGCTACAGTAGTGAGCATTGCTGGTTGTCTACACAGCAGTCATTGCTTTTTCTTTTATTCTTGACAGAGTCTGACTTTGATCAATTGGCCACTAATCCTCCACACATGGAGAAACATGGTCTAAGACTGAGCCTAACTGGTGTAAAATAATCCCATGAGCTTTTTCAGGAATGTTTCAGGAATGTTTCCAAGCAATGCCAATATAATGTGAGGGACACTACCACAGAATTCTAGAAAGCATCTCCTCACTGCTACACACACAGTCACCCCTACCATATACCCTGCCCTGAGTATATGTGACTCCTAAAACTGATAGTCTTATTGGTACCAGCCTGAGGATGTAGCCAATCCTAAAACAACAAGAACTGGGATCTTAATGACACCTCTGAGCCTCTGAAACAGCATACCAAGACATCAGCCTGTGTTTGAGCTCCCCATTAGGTGAATCAATAAGTCTCCATGATGCTTCAGCCAATTGGTACAGACATTCAAATTGCTGCTAAAAATAACCCAAGGGGCACATGCTACCGTCCCTTGACACAGACTTTACCTTAGAGGCTACAGCAGTTTAAAGATGTCCATCCAGACCTAGAAAAAAATTATGTTAAGTGAAGTAAGTCAGGCTTAGAGGACAAACAGAGCATGTGTTCTCCTATCTGTAGAATTTAGATCTAAAATATAAACATACATGATAACATACATAGGGTTTCATGGAGCTACAAACAAACTGACTAAAAGATGGTAGACTTGGAGGAGTCCTTTGAACAACTAACAGTTTAACAATGAATACCAGGAAGCTGAAACATGTTTGGGAAGGGGACGAGGGGGTAACAGAAATAGAGGAAGCATTAGCAAATACAGTCATAGAGTCAATGTACATTATATAAAAATTGAACTACATAACTTGAGATGGCAGGGGTAAAATGGGGAAATCAATGGAGGGATGGCACTAATCAAGAAGCATTGTACTTGTAACCAACTAATGGAATTTTTTTGTTTTTTTGTTTTGTTTTTTTGTCAGTTGTGGGGCTGAACTCTGGGCCTGGGCACTGTCCCTCAGCTCTTCAGCTCAAGGCTAGCGCTCTAACCACTTGAGCCACAGCACCACTTCCGGCTTTTTCTGCTTATGTGGTACTGAAGAATGAAACCCAGGGTCTTATGCATGCAAGGCAAGTACTCTACCAATGAGCCACCTTCCCAGCCCCAACTAATGGAATTTTAATCACTTTGTACAACTACTGAATAATAAAATGTAGATAGGTAAATAGACACCTATCTAGAATTCACAGATAGGAGCCACAGACCAGTATCCACCCCTCCTTGCCAATTTTTATTGGCATATATTAGCTGTACAAAGGGATTCATATCCCAATCAAACCCAAAGCCCTATCATTCTCCTTTACCCCTTCCCCTTTTCTTAAGACAATTTCAACAAAGTACACTGTTCTATGTTCATACATGTATATAGAGTACTTCAATTATAGTCACCCCATATACCATCTCCTTTTACTAACCCTTCTCCTGATGGCACCCACAAATAGAACTTTTTTTTTTTTTTTTTTTTTTTTTTTTGTCAGTCGTGGGTCTTAAACTCTGGGTCTGGGTGCTGTCCCTCAGCTCTTCATCTCAAGGCGAGTGCTCTACCACTGGAGCCACAGCACCACTTCTGGTTTTCTGGTGGTTTATTGGAGATAAGAGTCTCATGTACTTTCCTGCCCAGGCTGGCTTTGAACTGTCATCCTCAGATCTCAGCCTCCTGAGTAGCTAGGAATGCAGGCATGAACCACCAACACCTGACAAATACAACTTTTTATACATTCCTATCATCCACTTCTAAGGACTAGATTTCACATATGTGAGAGAACATGTGATACTTTATTTTCTCGCTTAACATGTTATTTAATTCTATCTTTTTTCCTGAAACTGACACCAGTTTATTAACAACACTCCGTTGTGTATATATACCACATTTTCTTTATCCTTTCATTGGTTGATAAGCCTCTAGGCCAATTCCATATTTTGGCTATTGTAAATAGTGCTTCTATAAACATGAGTGTGCAGGTATCTTGACTATTACATTGATTTACATCTCTTCAGATATGCCCGGGGAATGGTATAGCAAGGTTATATGGTAGTTCTGTTTTTAGTTTTTGCTTGTGTGTGTGTGTGTGTGTGTGTGTGTGTGTGTGTGTGTGTGTGTGTGTGTGTGTGTGTGTGTGTGTGTGTGTGTGTGTGTTTTGTTTTGGTTTTTGGTTTTTGGAGCTTTTGGGGGTTTGTCTGTGTGTGTGTGTTTTGCCAGGACCTGGGTGCTGGCCTTGATCTCTTTGTGTTCAAGGCTAGTGCTCTACCATTTGAGCCACAGTACCACTTCTAGCTTTTTCTGAGTAGTTTATTGGAAATAAGAGTTTCATGGACTTTCTTGCCCACAATCCTCAGATCTCAGCCTCCTGAGTAGCAAAGATTATAAGTGTGAGCCACCATCACCCAGCTTTTATTTTTTTAAGGAACCTCCATATTGGTTTCCACAGTGGCTGCACTAATTTACATCACCATCAATAGTATATGAGAGTTCACTTTTTCTCACATCCAGAATACATCCAGAATTTATGTTATTAATTTCCTTGGTGACATCTAGTCTGAGTGGGGTGAGATAGAATTTCAAGGTAATTTTGATTTGCATTTCCTTATGGTGAAGGGTCTTGAACATGTCTTCATGTACTTATTAGCTATTTACACTACTTTTGAAAACTGTTTTGTCCATTTGCTTTATATTAATTAGACTATTCTTTTGCTTTTTCATTTTTAGAGCTTTTTCTTTTATTTTATTGTAAAGATGCTGTACAGAAGGGCTACAGTTACATAAGGTAATGAGTGCATTTCTTGTTGAGCATTGTTACCCCTCCCTTGTTTTTCTCCTACTATTCCTTTCCTCTCCCACCTCCCCTACACCTCTCCACCTCCCCTCCCCCTCTCCCCCTCACCCCCCACCCCCGTGAAGTTTTAAAGTTCAGTTCCAACATAGTGTCTTGTGAGTATCATTGTTGCAATGGGTCATCCTGTGTCCTTGTTTCAGCATTTTGTTATTCTGCTTCCCCTCCCCAAATTAGATAAATGTATAAACAGGATGCAGAGTATCAAAACCAAATACAGTGTCAACAGGGGATATACCATAGGGGAAGAAAATACAAAAGAAACAAAAAAAAATCATATAGTGCAAAAACAAAGAAAAACCTCTTGTGTCCATATCTTGCAGTTCATTTCATTTAGCATCATCTTATATGGTCATATGTATATAGCTTTTGAGCTCTTATAATAATGTACTGGACATGATGGGCAACTGATGAAATTTCCTAGTATGCTATAGTTCTTATTTGATTCTGGAAATTGTCTTTGTTGAAACTTTTTAATTGGATGAAATCTTTTTTTTTTAACTGTTGAAGATCTCTTATTCCAGAATGAGAAGAAATACTTAAATCGAACTCAGTACATTTTGTCTTTGGGTCCTGATTTTTATTTCTAAAAGCTTGGTGAAGGATAGAAACTCCTAGGGTAAGTTCCGGCAGTTTTACCCCATTTCATATTAGAGGCAGATTGTCAGCAATGAAATCCTGCATTGTATGCAAGGTGTTTTGTGAATCCTCCATATAACTGTGCTTCTGTGAGCATCATGACATCTTATTTTTTAAGCAATTCTTGTTCTTATTTTCTGTTCAGGTAAATATTACCTACATTTATAATTTATTTTCCCAATGTTTTCCTTTAGTAGTTTCAAAGTTTCTGACACAGACCCATGTCTAATGCAAGGCCTTAGATACACTCATTCAGAGAAGATTCTTGATGGAATGTCACACACTGCATTATATTTGGCCAAATTTGCCAGAGATACTCTCCCACTGTACCAAAACTATCAAAATGTCAAGAATTGAATATACAGACCTTTTGTGATTGAAATAGGGACTTAATTCTCAATCAGTTCTGAGCTGTAATATTTCCACTGATAATGTGTTCACATCTTCAACTCAGTGCTAGTCAGATTTTGAGAGATGGCTTTTCTAGAAGCTTCGCATAATAACAGTCAAGTCTTGGATGCTCAGTTTATATCCATAGAATGGCTCAACTGTATAAAATAAAGAAAATATGCTATTTATCTATGAATGAGAAGAACAGGGCATAGAAAAAGATTCTGGGATTTCTTGTGACACTTGCCATCTACCAAAACTTGGAGATGATGCTATTCTTTATTTCTAATATCCAAGTTTTTACTGTTCCCTAAGGCAAAGGCATCAAAGGTAACAAGAAAAGGAAATAGTACCTTTATTTTTGATCTGTTTAGTGCAGTTTGAGCTTTTGTCTTTAAGAGGCAGCCCACAGAGATACTGGAATTACAAATGACATAAAGTGAAAATAGTCATAGTTTACTTGTACCCCTCTTTTTTAAATTAGAACCAGAAGAGACAGGCAAGGGTGAGAGTCAGAAGGAATATGTAGAGATTCCAGTAGCAGTTTGATCTCTGAGGCCAAAGAATAAAAGTCACATTTTAACAAAGGAGAAGATGAAAGGTTGTCTACTTTCTCAAGTTTATGTGCTAGTCCTGTGGATGGCATGATAATTAGACTCAGGTCATCTTCACTGGAAATTAGCACATAACTTATACTCCTATAATTAAAGTATTACCTATTGTAAAGGCTTGTTTCTTACACTGTTAAATTGCCAGCATCAATTTATCAGATATGATATCTGGATGCTTCAAGGTCAGTGTATGTGTGTGTGTATGTGTGTGTGTGTCTGTCTGTATTTGTATGTCTGTGTATGTTAGTATTAAGACTTGTACTCAGGGCCTGGGCATTATCCTTTAGCTTTTTTCAATCAAGGCTAGTGCTTTACAACTTGAGCCATAGTTCTACTTTCAGTTTTTGGGTTTTTTTTTGGTCAGTCAGGGGGCTTGAACTCTGGGCCTGGGCGCTGTCCCTCAGCTCTTCAGCTCAAGGCTAGCGCCCTACAGTTGAGCCACAGCGCCACTTCCGGTTTTCTGGTGGTTTATTGGAGATAAGAGTCTCAAAGATTTCCCTGCCAGGGCTGACTTTGAACCACAATCCTCAGATCTCAGCCTCCTGAGAAGCTAGGATTATAGGCGTGAGTCACCAGCACCTGGCCCACTTTGTTTTTTATTGGTTAATTAGAGATAAGTGTCTCATGTATTTTCCTGCCCCAGGCTGGCTTCAAACTGTGATCCTCAGATCTCAACCTCCAAGTGGTTAGGATTATAGGTGTGAGCCACCAGCCCTTGGCTAGGTAATACTTTAATAAGTAAAATTCAGCCTAAGTTCTGACTCTTGTCATTATTGTTTTGTCTGTTAAAAATTCCCTTCTCTTCAGTCTTGTCCATATGTACTTCCTAGTGCTGACTGGTAGTCAATATATTCAGTGTTTGTTTATGTCTCCTACCTCCAAATAGGACCTGTTGGTCAAACTAACAACAGGGATTCTGACAGCCTGCCATGATCACAGCATTTTATGAATTCATTTCTGTGGGGATGCAAAGTCAATCCTGGCCCTGGATCAGGTTCATAAATTGCCACATTATACTTCTTTAGTGAGTGCACACAGGTTCACCAAGCCAATTGCCCCTACACCAAGCAATGAGCAATAGATGATCCCATGGATGTTCCAGTGCAAATCCCAAACAAAATTAAGATGAGTGCCAGGCACTGTAATCCTAGCTACTCAGAAACCTGAAATCTGAAGATCTCTGTTCAAAGACAGTCAGGGCAGTAAAGTCCATGAGACTCTTACTTTCAATTAACCACTAAAAAGCCAGAAGTGGAGCTATGGCTCAAGTGTTGAGAGAGGGAGGGAAAAAAAAAAAAGCTTAGGGGACAATGTCTAGGCCCTGAATTCAAGCACCAGATTAGGGGGGTGGGGAGAAGTTAAGATGAAAGATGACAAACAAATCTTCCCCTAATGACAGCAAAACTAAGGTAGACCATGAAAGCCAAGACTGACAAATACTGTTCAAGGATGAGAACATATGACTCTTTCTCTCCAAAGTCATACCCAAGCCTTGAAAATACCAAGGAAAAAGCAAGTTCAGGAAGGGAATTCCTAAGGCTCATGTCAGTGCAAGCATTCTTCCCTTCTGACATTTTCAAGCCCTCCTGGGTGAAAGAGGTTGAGGAACTTGATAAGAACCATGAATGTCAGTTCCCTCAGTCCCCACCCCCACCCCTTAGGTGAATGTGCTGAGTCTCTTAATAGAATAGATAGATGCACAGGGAAATCTCCACCCAACTGGAATACAGCTAGAACCAGACCTGTGGCCTCATCTGAACTCACTCTGGGTAAAGGTGCAGTCTTGAAATGCAGTACCTTTCCCAACCATCTACCCAGCCCTACGGCATGTGGTACTGTTGAAATTTCTGAACTGCAAGACTTCTCTGTTTCAATATGTGCACATTAAAATAAGTGAAGAAAGGAAAAATCTTCACCGGCTGCTTTGGCAGAATTCAGAAATAAGCAGCTCAGCTGCGTTCCTTTCCCCCCACAGCTGAAATTCGTGGTAAAGCACCCTCATGTGCGTTCCCAAAGAGATTTGCTTACAAAGATCTGTATAGAAGCCGCTGATTGGGTCTGGGAGATAGATCTCATCCTGACAACCGGTCCAGGCCGGAGGGTCTGGCTCTAGGTGTATAATTACCTGTCTGATACCCGAGCCTTTCTCCTGCAGCCTGATTCTGGGTCCCAAACTATCTCCCCTCCCCCACCTCCACCCCCATTCCCCCATCAGAGCGTACAGATTCGCTGATGGGGGCCCAGGTCGGCCTGGAAGGGCCAGGAGACCCCCCCACACGCACCCCCAATCTCCTCAGGAAGCCCCCATTTTAGGGCCTTGTAGTCATTTCCTCGCTAGTGCGAGGGAAGGTTTTGTACAATTTTATAAAAGGAGGCCAAAAGAGAACACCCTCCTTTTACTTCCTAATATATTATCCTCCCCTGCCGAGTCCAGGACTTAGTCTGGATTTGGTAACTGAAGTAATATAAATGTTAGCTAAGAAGCATTCCCGCAATGTGGTTCCAATTTAGACTTGTTTTGAAGTCTAAAGGCCCAATATGTCTCATAGATTCTTCGCTGGACATTAGCGCTAATGTAATTTGTGGAGGAGCGCAGGCTGGCTGGAGAAAGGTGACTGGGGGTTTTCTCTGCAAATTGGGGTGCTTTTCCAGAGCTAGGGGACTCGATCATTCACCAGGAGTCTCCCCCCCCCACACACACACACACACGCTTCCCACCCCCTCCCCCGCCCCCACCCCCTAAAAAACCCTGCTTTTGATGTTGGGGACTTTGCTCAGGAAATTGCCTTATCCTTGCCAGAGTTGCAGATAAATGGAGCAAGGTAAGCGCTGCGCCCTGTCACCGCCCGCGCTCCTCCTCTCCCAGTTCTGGACGCAGGCAGCCCGCTCAAAGCAGCCTTTCTCTGCTAGCTGTTTGCACTTTCTTTCAATAACACATCTCTCCCCACGCAGGCTTGATTTGCAAAGACATGCATGCCTTTTTAGAGTCAGGTTAGGCGCCCCCTTCCCAGAGCCCAGCCTTCCCCAGCTTTGCACCCTGGACTCGGGGCACACACTCCTCCTTCCCCAAGCCCCCCTCAGCTGCTTCCCTCTCCTCCGCCCCCCCCCCCCGTAATGAGCATCCCCTTGGAACTAGCTGCCCTTTATCTTGCTGGGGGGACCCGCACCTTTTGAACTGCCATCTGTAGATTGTGTTGGTGCACTGACTTGTTAACTGTGCCATGCTGTGAAGGAAATGGCATGATTTAGATCAAGTGCTCAGGACGGCTGTTCATAAGAAACACTTGAGCCAAGCTGTTGCTGCTCAGAATGTGCCCTGGGGAGAGGGGTTCCGTTTCGGGTCACGGTCCTGTCTTGCAAGAGGGCAAGCGCGTAGCGCAGCAATCCCCTGGTTTTGCTGGGTCTGGAGGGAGGGGGTAGGGAGAGGCATTATGAAACCAAGAGGCTGCCAAATTAACTTCTCACCCTTTCAATCGCACTCCAGAGGATAAAAGCCTAACATTTCTGCCTCAGAAACAGGCTCGGTTTACACCAAACAAGTTATTTCTCTAATTTATCAGCCCAGCCAGCTATCCTTCTAAGTCCTGAAACTCTCTCTCTGCTGTTCTGATCCCATATTTATTTTTGCTGCAATGAACAGCAAATTGGGAAACGGGTGATAGAAAGTATTTATAGGCAGAACGTTCCCAAGACTACTAATTATCAAAGGAAAATTTGAAAAGAAGTTTCTGGCTTTTAGTTGTTTTCACATCCACGAAAATGTTTTTAACTTGTTCCAAGGACAAAACCAAAAGCAAAGGAATCCGCAAATCCAGGTGACCAGATGACCAAATCTTCATTCTTAAGTGACAGTCTCTGTAAGTAAAGTTTAATTAGAAAGGCAGAGGGAAGACCGAACGAATTAGGGAGTGGAGGTGAAAACCCTCCACTTAATTCATCAACTCTCTGGCTAATTCCAAGGACACCGATTTGTCCATTAGATGGAAAGAAATGATTAGGGTCATTCTCTAAGACAAATTTACTTTTCCACACACTCTAAATCTGTTTAGTCACTTTCAAGGTGTCAATTATTGGGACAGGCGACGACTATGAATTTCTTGGTAATAGCTTTAATAACATTTTGAAATGAAAAGCAGATACCTTGAAGTCAGCCTACTTTGAAAAGACAGATGAACGGCTCTGGTTTTAATTTGTGTAGCATTCTACATCTGGAATTCCTTATAATTAAAACTAAAAACTGAACTACTACTTCCACCTGTCAAATGATGAAAAGATGAATGCACTAATAAGTTACTAAAATAGCCCAACATGATAGAGTTTACATTCTCATTCTATACAGTAAAACAGCGTTTTGGACAGACCAGGGGTCCCCAGTCATTACTAATAACACTCTTTCAGTATTAACCTCTACGTCCTGCCATAACTACCAGCAAGGGCTTTTATACATTAAGAGCGAATTTTTGTTAAGTCTTTGTTTTCAAAGCAAATATGGATTTCTGAGAGACATACTTAAAATACACAAACCGAGCTGCACTTTTCAGCCTGCACTTTATTTCTAACATTTGTAAACCTCTTCTCATGAGTTCCCATAATGACTGCCTACAGTTGTTAAGTTCAGCATTTTACAAGTATCTATCAAACTATATTACAAATATCTATCAAACACCCACAGTCTGTTGGCTTCGTGGTCAGCACTGGGGACTCAATATTGAAATTATACATAGAATATATAGTGTTATATATTCCATGTAATATATAATCTGATATTATATAGTGTGTGTGTGTATAAGAAAGAGAAAGAGAGAGAGTACTGCGGCTTGAGCTTGAACTCAGGGCTTGAGTACTCTCCCTTACCTTTTATTTATTAATTAATTTATTTATTTATTATGGCTGGTGCTCTACCACTTGAGCTACAGCTCCACTTCTGGATTTTTGGTGGTTAATTGGAAATAAGATCTTACAGACTTTCCTGCCTCAGCTGGCTTTGAACCTCAATGTTCAGATCTTATCCTCCTGAGTAGCTAGGAGCACAGGTATGGGCCACCAGTACCAATCTGTCCTTTTACAAGTGACTTAGAGCTAGAAAGACTTACAGAAATCCTGTTCCTGTTCCTTTTCTTCAAAATAAACAATATTGCTTTTTTTTTTTTTTTTTTTTTGCCTAGATTTTGATAAGAAAAATCAGTTTGCTAAAACTTGGCCTGTCATTCCAACTAAGACAACAGTGCCCTTGGACTGTCACTAACGAAAGGTTATTTTAAAAGGTAACTCCTGAGCCGGGCGCTGGTGGCTCACGCCTGTAATCCTAGCTACTCAGGAGGCTGAGATCTGAGGATCGCGGTTCAAAGCCAGCCCAGGCAAGAAAGACCGTGAGACTCCTATCTCCAATAAACCACCAGAAAACCGGAAGTGGCGCTGTAGCTCAAGTGGTAGAGCGCTCGCCTTGAGCTGAAGAGCTGAGGGACAACGCCCAGGCCCAGAGTTCAAGCCCCACGACCGACAAAAAAAAAAAAAAAAAAAAAAAAGGTAACTCCTGAGTTGTAATCCTTATTGAAGTTGTCCTGGAACACTCCCTTTGCTGAGGGCAAGTTGTATGGGTGGCCCCTAAAGGCTCATTTTTCTTCTTATACAATCTTGCTTCTCTATCGTGAAGTAGAAATAGAAATAGTACATTTTGAAAGAAGCATTGATGCTTCGGGGGGGGGGGGGGGGAACATAGTGCAGGATTTTGCCATTGACTGAAGGGTCCTTCCATGAGACAGACACCTTTTCTGGGAAAGGCATCCTAATCCTTTTTTTAGCCTGGTACTTGCCATTGGCACCCTGGAAAAAGGCAGCCATGGAGAGAGCAATGATCACAGTAGGCAAGTCGTCCATCCCTCTGTGAAAGTATTCCAAGAAGAAATTGCAGACTGGTTTAATTCTTTTTGTAGTGATGGAGAACTGCACTAAATTATTCCTTTAGTATTTTCTTACTCCTCTTCCTACCCCTCCTCCTCTTCCTTTTCCTTTATTTGTATGTGCATTGGGGCTTGAACTCAGAGCCTGGGCACTGTCTCTTAGCTTTTTCACTCAAGGCTGCTGCTCTACCACTTGAGCCACACCTCCACTTTTGGTTTTTTAGGGGTGAACTGGAGATAGAGTCTTATGGGCTTTCCTTCCCAGGCTGGCTTTGAACTTTGATCTTTAGATCTCAGCCTCCTGAGAGATGCTAGCATCTGGCCTAAGTATCCCTTTTTATACATGGCTACCTTTCATTAGAGAAAAAAGTATGACTTGGCTGCCATATATTTATTTAAAGGCATAGATACCAACTGGCCATGGAAGCCTCACTCTGGCCTGAAGACATACTCTACTTTGTGCAACTAGCATGGGAGATTCATAGACACATTATTTACAAAAGCAAAAAGATAGAAGCAACCAAGCAGACATGGATGATTGAATGGCTAATCAAAATGTAGTGCATTTCCAAGAAAATTCTGGTACATGCTACATAGGAATGAAGTTTGAGGACAGTATGCTAAATGAAATAAATGAACTAGTCATAAAAAGTCATTCTTCTATCATTTTACAAAAGAAGCGTTATATAGCTGCATCAAATTTACAATGATAGTGAGAAAAATGATTTTGTCAAGGCCTGTGGGGAGGAGAGAATAAAGAATATTGGAAGGGTACACGTTTTTATTTTTCGAAACCGAAAGAAAAAGTGTCAAGATATGAGTGTAATGATTAATCATACTGGACCCTTAACATATTTAAAATGATAAATGTTATCATATGTACATTTTGCCACAATAAAAACATCCAAATGCTACATGGAAAATGAACTAAACAACTTGTGGACAAGGACAAGACAGGAAAGTGGGGGAAAATAAACAAAGGGATGATATTGTCCACAAAGAAATGTACCCTTAACCAGACTTGTGAAATGATAACGCTTCTATACAACACCTTAATAATAACAATAAAATTATATAATAAATAAAAATGATTTTTATGTCAAAATAGAGATCTATAAAGTACCAAGGAACATAGAAAACCAAGTCAGCATTAACATAAACCACAATATAGAAAGCTAATAAAAACTGAAGCTGATTAGTCCCGACCCCTTTCCCCTCCCCTCGAACATGCAGCTGCCCCCACTTCAACTACATCTTCCTTCTGGTCTTACACACACACACACACACACACCAATATCCCTACTCATTTGGGCCACTTGCCCATCCCCTGCAGCCATTTCTGGTCAAAGGACCCCGTGATAACTTTCACCATATACAGCTGTCAAAGATGCACCACCATGCCACAAGGAACCCAGCCAGTCTCTGGCACAGGTGAGGTGCGCCTGCAGCTGTAGCACCCCTGGCTAGAAACATTACTGGGAAAGAAATCCCTCTCCTGCAAAGCAACCCTCTAACAAGCACGTCCACTCACCCACCTGGGAGAAATCAGGTGGATCACACCCGAGATCAACAAGCCACATTTCCTTACTTAATATTTGCAAGCCTTCCTAAGTGCTTCCTGTAACTGCTTTTCAGAATTGGGAGAAGTTTCTTTTTACATATTTTTCTGATGTTGACTGTGTATATTTACTACAGCTTTCGTAACTCCATGTCAAGGAGCAATGAATCTGAGAAACTTTAGTGAAATCTGGATTATGCTCAAATTGTGAACCTTGCTTCTCAGCCATTACTAGCTGGCCAAGGGTTTCTTTGCTCTGAAATGCTACTGTCAGCTGAGCGCTTTGAAACATTTATCAAAAACCAACGGCTGCACACTTCACTCGCTGCATTCCACACAGCGGAGAGCCCCGTTCAGTATGGATGCATAAATGATGTGTTGGTTTAATCTATTTTTCACAGGGGGTGTCTGGGAGTAGGAAAATTAAAAACAGGTAGAATGGACTATTATTACGATTCTGTCGTGTGCTTTTTTTTTTTTTACATGAGGTCCAGATTAAGATAACATCTGGTCTATATTTCTTGAACTATTTCCCTTTTATCACAAGAAAAATCGGCAACCCATCTCACAACTGCTCTTAATTTAGATCTAAATATCACTGATGAAACATTGTACAACATGCTGTTATCTATTAAAGTGATTTCCCTGAAGGAACAGTTGATACTTTTATGGATTCCAGCAAGGCTAATCATGCCAGGCCCCCTTCGTAGGACTTACCTTATAACCATCTGTTCAAATGTTCTACCTAAATCACTGGCTTGGTACTGAAGGAGTCTTCATCTAGGCTGATTTCACTACATGGTGAGATAGATGTGAGATGTGGTACCCCAGGTCTGAAAGGCACAGACCATCAAAGAAGACAAAAGTTTTTACTTAAGAATAGTAACTTGCTTTCTCCCTTGCTGCTTGTGCCAGAGGCTTTCCATTCCTCCCCCAGCCCTACCACCACCAAGAAGGCAATAAGCTTTGTTTGTAGTATTTGGTGAGTTCAAGTCCTTTACACTATACTATATTGATTTCACAGAAGGATGGTCTAACTTGAGCCAGGTGCCAGTGGCTCATGCCTATAAGCCTAGCTACTCAAGAGGTTGAGATCTGAGGATCATGGTTCAAAGATGTCCTAGAGAGAAAGGACAGTGCCTGAGACTCTTATCTCCAATTAACCAGCAAAAAAAAGCAGAAGTGGAACTGTGGCTCAAGTGTAGAATGGCAGTCATGAACATAAAAAGCTAAAATCTCAGTTCCCCGTCCCTGAATTCAAACCCCGGTCCTGGCATACACACATATACAAAAAAAAAAAAAATGTACAGCTTATTTCTTTTTTTTTATTTATTTTTTATTGTGAAAATACTGTATAGAGGGGTTACAATTACATGGGCAAGATAATGAGTACATTTCTTATCAAGCATTGTAGCCTCCTCCTTTGTTTCCCCTTCCCATCCATTCCCAGCCTCCCCCCGCCCAATCCTCCCCCCCAACCAAAGTTGTAAAGTTCGTTTTCGACATGACAACTTGTACTTCTCATTGTTGCAACGAGTCCACCTGTATCCTTATTTAAATGACTTGTTTTTTCCCCTTCCCCTCCACAAGTTGTACAGCTTATTTCCACAAATAATAAGTTAGGAAAAAATATTAATTTTTTTTTTTTTTTTTTTTTTTTTTTGTCAGCGATGGGGCTCTCAGGGCCTAGGCAGTGTCCCTGAGCTCTTTTGCTCAAGGCTTGGTGCCCTACCCCTTTCGGCTCAGCTCCACTTCTAGTTTCTGAGTGGTTAATTAGAGATAAGAATCTCACAGGGCCTTTTCTGCCTGGCCTGGCTTTGAACCATGATCCTCAGATCTCAGCCTCCTGAGTAGCTGGGATTACAGGTATGAGCAACCCATGCCCAGCAGGAAAATATCTTTGTCTGAAGCATTTTGCCTATCTCTGCTGCACATTTGTTTTGTTCATTTCAAACTATGTGAATCTCCAGAACCACAGAAAGTAAATCTATGCATTAACTGGTTATATAGAAAACTATTTTCTCCAACTCCACCTTTCATTTGGCAATGTCATGTGTTTCTGGGTTTTGTGTTTATTTAATTATTTATTATTTATTTTTTGTTTATGTGGTACTAAAGAATCGAACCCAGAGTCTCAAGCATGCTAAGCCACATTCCTGGCCCTGTATTTCCATTTTTTTAAGTAACATGTAAAAACATGCAGAAATTATGAGAGTTTTTAAATAGCAACTGGAAGTAATTCTTGGACTACTGTGACAATACAAAATATTAAATACAGTGGAAAATAAACAGAAGTGAATTACACATAAAATGCAGAGAAATGCTTATAATAAGGGACTGAGTAAATTTAGTGACATGAATAATACATAGTGTCATAGAGCCATTGAACAATGCTAAAGAATATCTATTTATACTAAGAAAAGATGCTGGATCACACCTGTAATCCCAGTTACTCAGGAGGCTGAGATTTAGAGGACTGAGGTTTGAAGCCAGTCTAGACAGAAAGACTCAAGACTCCATCTCCAAAATAACCAGTGAAAAGCCAGACTGGAGGAATGGCTCAGGTGACAGAGTATCAACTGAGAAAGCACAAAGCCCTGAGTTCAAACCCCATTACCAGAGAAAAAAAAGGAAGGGAAGGAGAGAGGGAGGGAGGGAGGAAGGAAGGATGGACAATGGGGAAAAAGACAAGAAAAGAAATAAACAGAAAAAAGTGGGAGAAGGCTAGAAAACCCTAGCCTATCACGTACAAGGCCCTGGATTTGATCCCTAGAACCATATAAAAACAAGAAGAGAGAAAAGAAAACATCATGACATATTACGAACAGAAGATGAATAGCTTAGTGTTTTTTTTATCATTTAAAACAATAACAACAAAAAAGAAAACTAGAAATCAATTCTATGTGGATACAGAAGTCTGGAAGAATTCACAGTAAACTGCAGTCATCAATCATTAGGACTGAGGAAATAAAGGAACATTTTACCTTCTTGAGTACATTTTCCTTTGTAAATTCTTGTACATTTTCTAGCTTTTAACACAGGTGATTTTTTTTTAAAAGTAAAACTGCATTGAAGAAAAACAAACCAACAGAAGAGAGGAGAGATGAATGGGTTATTCTCATTCATAGCTACACTGAAGGATGGATGTGGATTAGGGTGGGGGAGGCAGGTTGCAGGAGGCATTTGATTGACAGGCATCCTGTCAATCCTGGGCTTTTTGGAGGGAATTCTGAGAATCAAAAGCCTTTAGAAGTTATCAGTGGTCCGGCTGGAGCCATTCATTTTTCTCCTGCCTGTGTTTGTTGTCTGGCAGACATTCAAAGGTGCTATTAGCAGAATTAAGATCCAGAAGAGAAGATTATCCCAGAGAAGGCAAGATAAGGTGCTGGAAAGTGTGGCTGGTTATCAATATCACAATACCAAGCAGGTCAGAATGGATTCTGTATAGGTTTCACTTGAAGCAGGTAATCTCTGGTAAAAGAATGGAGTGACTGTGCTTGCTTGGAAAACACTTCAGTACTGCACCACCCTGCAGTTCATTTAAGATAAAGCTCCCCCTGCTCTAGGCTGGAACATGAAACACTACAACAATGTTCTTTTATTCTCCCTTAGGCAATGAAACAACCTTCCATCTCTCCACCAGCACATTTGTAATATTTTGGAATGGTAGGCTTTCATGCACCTTTTTAAAAAAAATTTCTTCTAGCTGAAGAATGGCCTGAATGGAATTCTGCAATACAATTCCATAAAGAGAAGAAAGATGATTGTCATGTATTTAATTGGGAGGAGCTTAAAAAAAAATACTCAGGAGTGCTAGTGTAGATTTGGAGGAGCAGTTTTTGTCTAGGGAGGACCCAGCTGGCTGCGGGAGTAGGGAACATGTGTTTTCAAACAATGGATTAGAATGGTGAAGGTTTGGAGTTCATGTCAGCACTGCAATTTACAAGGGTTCACGGGCCCATGAACTTACATGGTGTCCCACCATGCTGTCTATGAATCATTCCATTGTGTGCCCCGCAGCACATGGACAATTGCAACATGCAGACTCGTGAGGAAGCACATTTGTTATTCCCATCTTCCATAGCTCATCTTGCAAACAAAAGGTTTTGTTCTCCCAACTTTTTTGTTTTTCATCTGAATGATAAGGACACTTGTATATATTTCCTGTTTTTTCTCCCCCTCCCCCCCCCCCCCCCGTTTTCTTTTCTTTTTCTTTTTAGGAAATATTAGCTCTTTTGGCTAAATAATTATTCCTGATGCAAGATTTCTAGGCACAATTATGGAGCAATCAACAACTAGCAGGTTATTTACTTTGAGTTGTCATTCCAGTAGTAGTGATAGATTTACAGCAGTTAAGCCATCCAAAACTTGGGACAAAATGCATCAGTTAAAATACTGCAGTTAAAAGAAGCCTCTGAGTGTGGAGAGAATGGAAAAATCAGGCCCACAGAATCATGTCACCATCAAGGTGAAAGATCTCATTTAATACCCAAGAACTATCGAGTTATCCATGAGAAATAAAACCAATATGAAATAAAATGGTATGTTAAAAAAAATATAAAAACAGAGCCAAATACTGATGACTCACACTTGTAATCCTAACTACTCAGAAGACTGAGATCTGAGGATCATGGTTCAAGGCCAGCCTGGGTAGGAAAGTCTGTAAGACTCTTATCTTTAATTAACCACCAAAAAGTCAGAAGTGGAGGTGTGATGGAGCACTTAGCCTCCAACTTGGAGTGAAAAAGCTAAGGGTCAGTGCCTTCTCTCTCTCTCTCTCTCTCTCTCTCTCTCTCTCTCTCTCTCTCTCTCTCTCTCTCTCTCTCTCTCTCACACACACACACACACACACACACACACACACACACACACACACGAATCAGTGCCTTATATATCTTTAGAATCACAAGGTTGTCAAAACTGTACCTCTAACATGCTCCCATGTCCAAAATAACTTTCAAAAGTCTATGTGTATCAGCTAGAAGCTTATAATTCCACCTACTTAGAATTGAACTACCCAGGCTGAGAGAGAAGATCAAGTCTGAGGTTCAAAGCCAGTCTAGACAAAAAAGTCCAAGAGACTCCATCTCCAATTAACCATCTAAAAGTTGAGCTGGTGCTGTGGCTCAAGTAAAGCACCAGCCAAGTAAGTGTAAGGCCCTGAGTTCATACCTCAGTACCAGAAGAGAAACAATATATCAAAGTCACATTTGTAATATGATGAGACTATGCTATGTATGTTAGAGGCAAATACTTTCCCAACATTTTTATTCTTTCATCCTATTTTATGGTCTACATCTTAAAAAAAACGACATTCCTGGAAAGGTAAAAGGCTTTGGTAAATGAACATTAAAACCCAATGTTAGGAGCTGGACGTAGTAGCTCACACCTGTAATCCTAGCTAGTTGGCTGAGATCTGAGGATCATGGTTCGAAGCCAGCCCTGACAGGAAAGTCTGTGAGACTTTTATCTCCAATAAACCATCAGAAGACAGGAAGTGGCACTATGGTTCGCGTGGTAGAGCACTAGCCTTGAGCTGAAAAGCTAAGGGACAGCACCCAAGCCCAGAGTTCAAGCCCCATGACCAACAAAAGAAAAAAAAAAAGGCCCAATGTTAAATAGTTTTTTTAATTATATAAGCACTGTATGAAAACATTTTTACTGTTCCTTTTTAAAGTACAAACAATATATCAGTATAGAAAATAAAAGCAAAAACTTCCATAAATACCCTGTCCTCCCATAAAATACCTACACAGCTCTTCCCCCAAGGTATCAAAAGTCACCAGCTGAAGCATGTTTTGTGAGCCTTTTTCTAATTGTCTCCAAATACATGCCCAATATAGTTCTTTAAAAAACTTTACAAAAATACAAAGGATTGTTCTATATTTTCCCTTTGAAAAATGATATTTTAATTAAGAGATAAAAGGCCAGGGCATGGGAATAAGGAAGGGGCCTAAAAGAAAAAAAGAAAAGCCAGTCAAAAGCTGATTGGAAGCCAGACTCTCACACCTGTAATCCTAGCTATTCTGGAGGCTAAGATCTGAGGATTGTAACTCAAAGCCAGGCCAGGCAGGAAACTTCAAGAGACTCCTATCTCCAATTAACCAACAGAAAACTAGAAGTAGAGCTGTGGTTCAAAGTGGTAGAGTGCTAGCCTTGAGCAAAAGAGCTTAGGGCCAGCTCCCAGGCCCTAAGTTCAAGCCCTATGACCACCCCTGGCAGAGGCCTGCAGGTTGATATTGCAGCCTTGCAAAATGGCAGACAACTCCTAGCTATTAAAGAATACTTGCAGGGGCTGGGAAGGTGGCTCAGTGGTAGAGCGCTTGCCTTGCATGCATGAGGCCCTGGGTTCGATTCCTCAGCACCACATAAGCAAAAAGAAAAAAGCCGGCAGTGGTGCTGTGGCTCAAGTGGTAGAGCGCTAACCTTGAGCTGAAGAGCTGAGGGACAGCGCCCAGGCCCACAGTTCAGGCCCCACAACCGGACCCAAAATAAATAAATAAATAAATAAAAATAAAGAATGCTTGCAATGTCCAGTGATGGTATAAGGATCTCACTCTTTTTTTTCTTAGTACCAGTCTTGGGGCTTGAACTCAGGGCCTATGTACTGTCTCTGAGCTTTTGTGCTCAAGGCTAGTGCTCTACCATTTGAGCCACAGCTCTCATTCTAGCATTTGGGTAGCTAATTGGTGATAAGAGTTTCATGGGCTTCCCTGCCCAGGCTGGTTTTGAACCACAGTCTTTCAATCTCAGCCTCCTGAGTACCTAGATTACAGGCACTAGCCACTGGTGCCCAGCTTAATGATCTCACTCTTGACAAAAGTGTAATATGTCCTTAAGGCCTCACCCGCAATAGCCGAAGGTGAGGAGATGACCTTAAAAGGTCTCTGCTTCCATATTGTCAGGAAATAGCAGGGTATCATTCCTGGCATGTGCACTTGGGCCTGGAAAAGCATGTGAGCATATGGAAGTGTTAAAAGCATATGATGAAAGCAGAAGCCTGGAAATAAGTTGAGATGGGTGTTATGCTCTCTCTAGGATCCAGCCAAACTTCACGGAGCCTCAGATTCACTTATCTGGCCCTTCTACTGGCAACTCAATAAATCCCTGCCCAATTTCCCACCGAGCTGATCTGATTATACCCTTCGTTTCTAAGATCTGTGTGAAGAAATCATGCTAAAGTGGCCACTTTAGTATTATTTAGAAATGGCCTGCATTTATCACAGGAAAATCTCAGCAGCTGGGCATCACAGAACTATGAATTCTCTGTTAAACCATAGCTTTACACTTCCACGTTTCATGTACTTCAATCACAAGGCTTGTTCTTTTTAAGACATGTTAAATGGGAAGAATTAAAATTGAGGAACTAATCTAGGAATCAAAACAGAGAAGAGTTGCAGTGCCTCTTGCCTATAATTCCAGCTACTCAGAGGCAGGGGAACATAGTTTAATGTAAGCCCAAGGAAAGTTAGACCATATTTCAACCAATAAAAACCTGACATGCTGGGCATGCTCATCCAAGCATAAATGTGAGAGACTCCATCTCAAAAATAACCAAAGCAAAAAAGGCTGGGTGTGTGGCTCAGTGGTAGGGCACCTGCCTAGCAATTGTGATTTAAAATCCTTGACTTAAAACCCCAGTACTGGGCTGGGAAGATGGCTCAGTGGTAGAACACTTGCCTTGCATGCCTGAGGCCCTGGGTTTGATTCCTCAGCACCACATAAAGCAAAATGAAAAAAGCTGGAAGTGGCTCTGTGGCTCAAGTGGTAGAGCACTAGCCTTGAGCTGAAGAGCTGAGGGACAGCGCCCAGGCCCAGAGTTCAGGTCCCATGACCGGACCCCCCCCCCCAAAAAAAAAAACCAGTTCTGAGCTGGAAAGGTGGCTCCGTGGTAGAGCATTTGCCTTGCATGCATGAGGCCCTGGGTTCAATTCCTCAGCACAACATAAGGAAAAAGAAAAAAGCCGGAAGTGGCGCTGTGGATCAAGTGGTAGAGCACTAGCCTTGAGCTGAAGAGGTGAGGGACAGCGCCCAGGCCCAGAGTTCAGGCCCCACGACTGGACCAAAACAAAACAAACAAAAAAAAAAAAAAAACCAGTACTGGCAAAAAAAAAAAAAAATCCAACGAAAAAGTAAAGATAAACTTATCACATTTCAAAACCAGTAAACTAAAAATGATTTTTTTTTGTTGGTTGTGGGGCTTAAACTCTGGGCTTGGGTGCTGTCCCTCAGCTCTTCAGCTCAAGGCAAGCGCTCTACCACTTGAGCCACGGCACCACTTCCAGTTTTCTAATGGTTTATTGGAGATAAGAGTCTCACAGACTTTCCTGCTCTGGCTGGCTTTGAACCAACATCCTCAGATCTCAGCCTCCTGAGTAGCTAGGATTACAGGCGTGAGCCACCAGCACCAGGCATAAAATGAAATTCTTGTTGTCTACCAAATGACTAAGGTTTAAAAAGTAATGCTAACCAGCAGAAATAAACAAGGGAAGAAACCAATAAATACAGAGCAAGAATGCAATTTGGATCAACCTTTGATCTAAAAAGCAATTTGGTGATGTCTGACCAAACATATTCAGCAGCTGATCTTTTAATTCTATTCCTAGAAATGGATGCCAAGAACCTAATCAGAGATGTACTCAATATAGCTCCAAACAACTAAATGCCCCACATTTAGGGGCTGGATAAATAAGGAATGGATAATTCTAGAGTGTTATTGTGTTTCTATAAGAACCATAAATGAGGCATAAAATGTCTAAGATATATGTCATCATGTAAAATCATAACATAGAAAATTACAATTTTCCAATGCACATACATAAACACACAACTGTACTCTCATAAATCTATCCAAAGACAAAATACAGAAGAAACATCTAGCCACTTAAGTATAAATATTTATTAATTATTTTTTAAAACAAATGCCATGTTTTTTTTTCTTTTTTTTATTGTGAAAATACTGTACAGAGGGGTTACAATTACATGGGCAAGATAGTGAGTAGATTTCTTATCCTCCTTTGTTTACCCTTCCCATCCCTTCCCCCCCAATCCTCCCTCCCATTCATCCTCCCTCCCCCCCACCCAATTCCCCCCCAACAAATACCATGTTTTAAGAGAGAACACAAAGCCAAACCTGATAGAAAACTGCAAACTTGAACAAATTCTGGTGAAGATATGGGGGAAAGATTATAAACCCCCCCAAAAAAAAAACTAATAACAAGGACAACCTAGGCACAAAATAGAGACCCTCCTCCCATCTGAATAAGCTGAGAATGGTGGTAAGTACCTGTAATTCCAGCTACAGAAAGAGGCTTAAGTCGGAGGCTCATGGTTAGAGGATGACTCCAAGCATATTCAGGACACACTCAGGGACCTGTCAGGAGGCTGAGATCTGAGGACCACAGTTGGAAGCCAGCCCGGGAAGAAAAGTCCCTGTAAGACTCTTATCTCCAATTAACCACTCAAAAACCAGAAGAACAACTGTGGCTCAAAGTGGCAGAGCCTTAGCCGTGAGCAAAAGAGCTCAGAGACAGTGCTCAGGCTCTGAGTTCAAGCCCTGACTGACAAAATAAAAGGAAGGAAGGGGAAACCCTATCTGAAAAACAACTAAAGCCAAAAAAGTCTAGGGGATAACTCAAGTGGTAGAATACTGGCATTATCGAGCCATGAAGAACAAAATTATGACATTTGCAGGAAAACGGATGGAATTAAAAGTCATCATGTTAAATGAGGTCAGTCAGGCTCAGAAAAATATTGCCTGTTTCTTGCATGTGAATCTAGATTTAAAAAAAAAAATTTAAAGGACATAAAAAATTTTAAAAAGAAGGTACCAACAGAAAAGTAGGAGGAAGAAGAGGAGATGAACATGTTTACAGCAAATTATACATACATATGGAAAGGTCATCATGAAGCCCATATAAAATTTGTAAGAAAGTTTTAAAAGGGGGGTAGACATGTTTCAGGGAGGAAGAATAAGAGGAACAAGGAGTTGGGCGTCAGTGGTTCACGCCTGTAATTCTAGCTACTCAGGAGCTGAGATCTCAGGATCATGGTTCAAAGCCAGACTGGACAGAAAGTCCATGAGACTCTTATCATCAGTTAACCAACAGAAAACCTGGTGCTGTGGCTCAAGGGGTAGAGTGCTATCCTTGAGCTGAAGAGCTCAGGGATATAGCCCGGGCCCAAAGTTGAAGCCCCACAACCTACCCCCAAAAAAGAGGAATAAGGTATGATCAAAGTTACATCATATGCAGATATATGGAAACCTCACAATGAACCCACCCCCTTTGTATAATTAGTATACATCATTTTAAAAAATTAGCACCTCCAAACAAAAGAAAATTGTAAAGTTGAAAAATGTCATGCTCAGATACATCATGTAAAGAACTTTGGGTTATCAGCAATCGGGTTCCTTGAATCAGTTAGTTTGCAGAATTAAAATACAGGGAAAGTGTCAAAACACTCAATGTCTCAAAATAAACACATGTATTTCTACTTTTTACCTCCCCACAGAGCAAAACACTAATCCAGCTAGAAAACACTTACCTAAAACACCAAGTTTAATATTGCATTAGTGCAGCCATTGCCTTTAAGTTCTGGAATATGGTGGAGAAAGCCATCATCTTTTGTCCATTCAATCCCTAAGTATCAGCTCCTTCCTCTAAGTTAATTGTATCTATGGAAACCATCAACCAGGAAAGGCTTCTTCCAAGGTGAATCCTAAAGAAACAACTAATTCTCAAGAAATATTATGCATCAGTATTTATTCCCATTGCATTTCTTTTCTAAGCACAGTCATACACAATTTCCCATCCTACTTCCCTGACAGGATGACAATATTGTGATTACACAGCCAGATTTCACCATGAGAGGGAAAACAGCACCATGGGTATGTAAACAGATGTCCAATAATTATTGTGTGATCAAAGCACCAAGAAACTGGAGCTCTCCTGCAAATATACTCACTCAGCTACCATCTGTGGCAGACTTGGAAACAAAAGGTGCATCATAGTAGTTGCTTAACAGATGTTGTTTGACAAACAAAACCTATTTCTTTCACATTTCATCCTTAATTCCTTGGTAAAGATAAGTACCCCCCCACACACACACATAGACACACACACACACACACACCCCTGACTTGACTCTGTTGGAGGTAAGATTAAAATGGAGTGTCAGCGTTATCTTTCTAACTTCTTGTTTCCCAATAAGCCAGACCCGTGAGAGCATCCTATTGGGTGATTATAGAGCAATCAGTTCTCTCTTTTTTTTCTTGAGGGGGGAGGTAGAAATAACTCATAAAAACATTTCATGTGTGTGAGTTCTATTGAGTGAAATGTTGTAGTCAACATTAATTCAAACACCCTGATCTGAAAACTCCAGAATACCAAACCTTTAGGACAGTATCTGAGCATGACATTTTTCAACTTTACAATTTTCTTTTGTTTGGAGGTGCTAATTTTTTAAAATGATGTATACTAATTATACAAAGGGGGTGGGTTCATTAGGCCTGAGCAGGAGGAACCGGGAGAATATGACCTTGTGCTGTCTTTTTTGCCACTTAGTGGCCTAGTCGTACCTGCATCTTTCCAAGTAGAATTCTAAATCCAGCATTGAGAATGGCATTTCTATGACAAATCTCTTCTGCAAGAAACTAATGGTCACTCAAAGAGAAGTGCATAATCATAAAGGAAACCCAGGGGAAATTTGACCCAAAATGGAAATCTCCCATCTTAAATAGTTTCTATTATGATAGCTGTAAGCTTCAGAGTGTTCTAAAGGCCTACAGAATTCACAAGCAATAATCTTGTGTCTCAATTACTGTAAGTCATCTACCACATCAAAATATTGGACTAATTTCTTTTCCTTCCTTCCTTCCTTCCTTTCTTTCTTTCTTCCTTCCTTGCTTTCTTTCTTGCTTGCTTGCTTGCTTGCTTGCTTGCTTGCTTGCTTGCTTGCTTGCTTTTCTTTCTTTCTTCTTTGCCAGTCCTGGGGCTTGAACTCAGGACCTGGGCACTGTCCCTCAGTTTCTTTTTTACTCAAGGCTAGCACTCTACCACTTGAGCCACAGTTCCACTTGTGGATTTTTTTTCTGAACAGTTTATTGGAGGTAAGTCTCTTTCCTCCCCACCCCACTTCCACACACACACCCGCCTTCAAACCGTGATCCTCAGATCTCAGACTCGTGAATAGCTAGGATTACAGGCATGAGCCACCAGCACCTGGCCTAAATTGGACTAATTTCTGAGTAAAACAAGCAAAGATGTATTCCACAGTTCAACGTCTCTCAAAGGATGATGAAATTTTCAAGTAGATTCTTCTAGGTTCTGCTAAAAGTTTGCCCTGGGCTTCATACATTGTAAACTTCTTTCTGGTAAGCAGAAGTGAGAAAAACTTGTCCATTTAATTACAGAGGAGTGAAAAACAGTACAAGTTTATCCATATATCTTCATTCATAACCCCTTAAAACATGATGAAGGGCTAGATTAACATCCACAACACTCCTATTGTTTGAAAGCCATTGCAGGGGCTGCATATGGTGGCTCATACCTATAATCCCAGCTTCTAAGGAACTTCTGTAATAGGGGTGGCCCAGTCCAAGTTAGCACCAGACTCTTCTGGAAAAAAAAAAAACTAAAAGCAAAACAGCTAGGGACCTTACTCAGGTGGTGGTATGCTTGCCTAGAATCACAAGTTCTTGAATTCAATACAGTGAAACCCAAAAAAAAAAAACATTCATAGCAGAAATAAAAATGCTTCCTATTGCAACCTCTACATACATACAGACAAGAAGGGAGCCCCCCCATACACACATGCACATACACACAAGTTTCCACAACTGTCTCTCATTTATGCATTTCTTGAGTGTGTGCCAAGCATCACAATTAAACAGTATATCAGTAAAGATTTTGGGTTACAAACAACAGAATCTATTCTGGCAAGAGGAAAAAGGAATTTATTAAAGCAGTATTACATTGCTCAAGACTCTCCAGCAGAAGCAGCAAATCAAACCCTGAAGCTACACAGCCAATAACCACACTGAAATTACAGCACACAGACTTCTCTGGGGAAGAGGACTCTGCCTAACCAGAGGCAAAGAGCAGGATCAAGTCCCTCGCCCTGACCTCTATACTACTTAGCAGATCACCGACTTCCTCTTGAATGGCCCATCTCCTCACATGGCACATTTTCAAACCCACTTTTACTGGTCACGTGATCACAGAGCTAAAGTCACAGACAACTGCCCCCCCCTACTCTTCCAATAAGGGAATCTGCGATACATGTTCTACAGCTTCTACCTCAAACAAGTCTCATAATGTGGGAAATCACTGAAAGGTTGGGATCACAAAAGTCTACTGTAAAATGTGACAAATTCTGCCAAAATGTGTACAGTCTAATAGTACCTGAATAAAAGCAAAATCCAAACAACTTTCTGTGGTCATGTGGACCTTTTGAAATAGTGATCTAATATAAATAACTGTTAAACAACACATAAGGTTTATCTGATTTGAAATCCCCTCTCGCCCCCAGAGACATATTCTCTACCTGGTCCCACAGCTTCATACTTGCAGGAGTCAGCACAATCGTTTGGCTTTAGGCTAATGATGAATCAAGACAAAATCAATTATTTTTGAAAACATGTATTAAAGATTCCTGAGTTCACTAAGTCAGCCCCAGAGACACCAAGGACACATGCTCTTTCTCCAATGTAAAAACTAAAACTGATTTGTAAATGTACAAGTAAACACATATGGGCCTATATGCAAGTATACACAAATGTATTAATGAAGTATGGTATTTGCAGGGAAGAGTTTAAATGGTATAATTCCTTAGAAATAAATGGACTCACAATCCACCAAGATGAATAACAGGAATCTGGCACTTGAACGAGGGGAGGTGGTCAAGTAGAGGAGGATACGCAAAAGGAGAGGAAGTAAGGAGAGAATGTCATGATATTCAATGCATATCCAGTGAAATTAAAATTGAGGAGACGTATTGGAAGGGATGAGGGAGAATGATGAAAGAGGTGACACCAATCAATATATTATATTTATTAACTAATCTGTTGAATGGCAACTCCTTTGTATAACTTCTTAAAGATAATAAAAATATAATTTTTAAAAAGTGTACTCCTGGGTTCAACTCTAGGATTTTACACATAGCATCATAGCAAAGAAAATGGACTTTGGGGTCCAAAAGAGCTAGATTCCAATTCCAGCCCTTTCCATTACTCTCTGTGTGACCTTGGCAGCCTATTTGGTTCACTAAGTCTTAGTTTCTATTTCTACTCTACCTACTATATAGATTTGTTTGGAAAGGACATACAGAAACCAGACACATAAAATACTTAGCACAGTGCTCAGCATGGTTGGTTGTTATTGAGATCATTACTTAATCTTTCATGAATCAGTAGAGAAGGAGCTGTAGCTCAGAAACTAAAATCATATGCCTAAGATAACACTGGGGCAGTGCTGAGATTTGAACCCAAGTCTTCTAGTGTCAAGTCTGGCCTTTTTCCACTATGTCACCTGCTAAGTCTTAACACCATTACAAAAGTCTGCCTTACTTGTGGAGTTGTTACATGTGATTTTTGACAAAGTGTAGTCACAACAATAATAAAGTTAAACCATCATGCACTCTATTGGGGAAGAAATGCAAAAGAACTTTCAAAAGCCCAAAACTGCAGACCAAAACTGAAATTCTGCATGTGGCTTCTACTGCTCAAGCATCCCACATTATCGTCAGTTGTGTTTAACTCTCTGTGGGACCTGCTGAGCCTTTCCCTGCCCTTACGTTTTTTATGAAAATATGTCTCCCGAAAAAGGAAGTCACGGTGAATGTGCTTTATTGAAGTGATAAAGTGAAAGTGTAAGATTTGTGGAGAGTCCGCACAGCTTAGCAGGAGTTGGGCAGAGTTGTGGGAAAGATGAATCAAGCCTCCAAGTATTTGAGATAAAGAGCATGAAAGAAGATCTGGTCTCTGGTGAGCTGTATTAATATGAAGAACGGTAATCTTTGTGACAGTAATGTAACTGACTCCATGTAGTTTCAAGTTGTGGATGCTCAGTGTGTGCAGTTTAGGTAATCTGAGTCTCATTGGAGAACTGAACTCTGCATCCTGAGTATTGCGTGTTTCTCCAGTGCGGCTTCATAGGAATCATGTACTCTGAAGGCCTGTGGCACAAATAAGAACTCATTGTGACTAATGACGCTCTTCAGAAACTCTACACTGTCTCTATTACACAAAATTGCATTCCGTATAAGATATGAAATATAGTGTACTTGTAGAGTATTCTTAGGGGAGAGTCCAGAGGTGTAACTCCTCTTAACAACTAACGGACTATTTAACAAAATGAATACCAGGAAGCTGAAACATGTTTTGCTGGCAGGAAGAAAGAAAGAAGAACACATATAGAGGAAGGAAGATTAAGCAAATACAGCCATTATATTCAATGTGATTTATGTAAAACTTGAACTCCATAGCTTGAGGGTAGGGATGGAGGGGAAAGAAGGAGGAGAAAGATGGAAAGGGTGATATTGATCAAGATGTATTGGACTCATCACCTGACTTGTGGGATTGAATTATTATAAACTATTTATTTAAAAATAATATATTTATATATTATTATAGTATATATTATATACCATTTATTCATATATTTATGTACTATATTATTAATATGCTAGTGCTAATATAATTGAATATCAATATTATAATGTATCTTATTAATGATATTATAACATCATACTGATACAATAATTAATATTATATTAATATTATATTGTTTATATGTTTAATGAAGTTTATAAGCCAGCCATCTGAGCTTCTTAGAGTTTATTTCACCCTTTCATTATGGGTAGCTTTTACTCTTCGTTTTGCTTTGTCTTTTACATTCTGGGCAGAACCTGGAGGCAATGGCTAGGTGACATGCAGGAATTGAGAGAGCTTGCCTCTGGCCTGATCAAAGCACATAGATACTGGCATTTTTAATACAGGTTGAGAATTCCTTGTCTAAAAAGCTTCAGATTATAATTATTTGAAATACAATTGCGAGGAGGGGCAGAGAGAAAGGAATATCTTCCTGTGCACAATGAGATTTCCTGAAGTTGGCATGCAGATGCACTCAATGCATCTTCACTGTGATCTAGCACTTGGGGGAAGTATAGAATTCTCCACTTGGTGCCATGATGACACTCAAGAGGTTTCCAATTTTATGGCACTTTGGATTTCAGATTTGGGGATCAGGGATGACCACCCTGTATTGTATCTCTAGATGGCATCTCCCTGACATTCCTAGTTTCTCAGCATGCTAGCAGATACTTGACAAAGAACAAATTCTTTGATCAGTTACATTTGAACAATGTAAGGGGCACATTAAGTAGGTCTGCTCAGGATGATGAAGGTGCTGATGGACACAAAAAGGCCTAAAATGAGAGCACTAAGCAGAGGGTATAAATGTTTAACTACAGAATCCTTTTCTACCAAAGAATCTGCTGGACCTAGTGAAACCCCAGGACACATAGGTGAGAAGTGGTCATCATAGCAGGAAGCAAGATATTTTAAATGTATCAGGAAGCTTTACATACCGCTCAGGGAAGAGGCTTTGGGGATCCAGACTGCTTGGCACAAATTCTGCTGGTGTGTGAGAGTGGGCCAGCAGGTGGTACAGCTTGATGCACTCGGTGTTTATGCTAACAAGCTGATTCCCCATGCTCATATACAACCTCATGCTTGTCTTTGAGCCTTCCCTATCATCTTCCGGTCAAGAGCCTAGGTAAGCTGCTGTAAGTATCTAGCACACTAGACCATTCTATTTATTATAGAAAAAATGCAAATATTTCATCCTACCAATGAAAGTGTGCACTCAGTTGTTTCTCACTTAAGGGCAACCATCACCACCTTGGTTTATATGATCTGGTGTAAGTTTTGTGGGTGTAATTTATCATCAGGAACTCCTAGGTCCTAAAATCCAGTTTCCAAACCTGCAGACTATAAGACTACATAAAGAACCAAATGGTAATAGCTTATGCCTGTAATCCTACTGAGGATCCTGGTTCAAAGCCAGCCTAAGCAAGGAAGTCTTTGAAAAACTTGTATCTCTAATAAACCAGAAAAATAAAAGCCAGAAGTGGAGCTGTGGCTCAAGTGGTAGAGTGCCATCCTTGAGTAAAAAAACTAAAGGTCCATGCCCTGAGTTCTAGTCCCAGTACTGGCACGCACGCACACACACACACACACACACACACACACACACACACACACACAGAGAGACCACATGCAACCAGAGACTATAGTGTTCTCAAGGTCATGTGAGCTTGAGGCTTTGCCTAAGCAACATGCCTTTTACTGTTTTAGTTCTGATTTGCCATCTAGATTCTTACAGAAAAAGCCTCTCAAGATAAAATAGAAAGTGTTCCTCCCAAACCTCACTCAGCAACTAGCAGCTCTAGGGTTAAAGTGGTGAAAGTATTTGTCCAGGCAACCCCAGTCCTCTCATTCCAACCAACAAAATCTCAGCCTGCAGAAACCCAGAGAAGTACTGCCCACCACAGTGCTTAGGCCTAAGTTTCTCATCCTGCAGGAAAATCTGGATCTCCCATTCTGAAGTAGCCAAGCCACAAGATAGAAAGTCCACATAAGGATCCAAGGCCTGGCCAGTTGGCACTGCCCACAGGAAGAAGCTCTCCTGCAGAAGGATCAGGGTACTGGGCAGATCATTTTCCTAAGTATACTGACTTCCCTCCTGTGAATAAACTTACCTGTTTTCTCTACTAACTCCACTACTTCAGTCACTCATGCCCCCAGAGAGAATAGTTGTAAGAAATAGCAGAAGCAGAATTCACATCACAGAGAGCATTCCATCCTTCCATGCACAAACTGCAGAAGATGGACCAGTGTTGCTGGACTATTTTGTGAGCTATGACCTCCAACCCTTCATTAAAAATGCAGTTCTTACCCAATCGTTCTTTGCAAACTTCCATTTTAAAAGATCAATGTGTTTCCTCAAACCATCCTTGCACTATAAACTACTCTGCAAAACAGTTTATACTTTGTAACCTCCCCTGATTGCCTCCATTGTAGAAGTAGATGAACTGAGGCACAAGCATCTTGACCAGGACTGCTAGAATGAGGCCGAATAAGGTCAAAACTGTTCATTTACATGTATGAAAACAGGACAATAAAACCTGTTGAAATTGTGTTTTTCCCCTTCAGAATACCTCAATAGATAAGTGAATATTGTCTAAAGTAAAAATAGCCATTTGTTAATCAAAGCTGTGACTATTTTCAAAGCTAGGTTATTCTAACTTGTTTTGGTCTATGTAGATCTTAAAACTCTTCCCAATATACATTTATGTGTAACTTTCTTTCTTTTCTTGCTGGTCCTGGGGCTTGAACTCAAGGCTTGGGCACTGTCCTTAAACTTCCTTTGTTCAAGGCTAGTACCCTACCACTTGAGCCACAGAGCCACTTCTAGCTTTTTCTGAGTAGATAAGAGTCTCAAGGACTTTTCTGCCCAGCTGGCTTTGAACTGTGAGCTTCAGATCTCTATATTTTATCCTTTTGGATCTTAGCACAGAATTAATCCTTGATTTCTACTTCCAATGCTACTAAGAGCTTCAAATGCTACTAGATTCAATTTTTAAAAATTGGGCCAGGCATGGTGGCTCACACTTACAATTCCAGCTACTTGGAATGTAGAAGTTCTAGGCCAGTCCAGACAAAACGTTATTGAGACTCTCATCTCAACAGAGTGGGTTGAGTGTGTTGGCATGTACCTGCATCCCAGCTACACAAGAAGCACAAGTAGGACCACAGTTGAAGCTGGCTTGGGCAAAAACACAATTCCCTATCTTGCTGAGAGTGTAGGTCAAGTCTACCTAGCAAGCAGGAGATCCTGAGTTCAAACTCCAGTATGGTCAAAAAGGAAGGAAGAAAAAATACACAAAATATGTTAAAATGCACTACTATATATCCAAACATACTTTTTATAAACCCAAAGTTAACTCCTTAAGGAAGTCATGTTATGTTTCCATTTTCACATAGATCTCAGCCTCCTGAATAGCTAGGCTTCCAGAACCCTGATGGCATGTGTTATTTTAAAGGAGATTTGAACAGACACTTTTCTAAGTTGCCGAGCAAAGGCTACCATCTCCATTCTACATGTAGAAGATGGCTGGAAAACAGAAGCTACTGCTATCTGTTAGCTTGCACAAACTGAAGTGAGACCACAGGTAGGGCTATGAGCGATGTGAAGCTGAGGGTGAAGACTTGGAATGAGAACCTGGGTGTCACTTCATAAGCTACAAGAGTGAAAACTGCAGGGTCTCTAACTTAAACAGTTTTGATGTATAGCTACATCAGCTCAGTCAACGTGTAAGTACATAGTAACTGAATCATGTATGTCCTTAAAAGTCACTATAACCATTATATGTATGTATGTATGTATTATGTATGTATGTATGTATGTATGTATGTATCTTTTCATTAGGAAATGAAAGCTTCCTCTCTATAAGGCCCAGCTAGGAGCATTGTAGACACCTAGGGGCTGCCAGAAAGGCAGTCTTTTCCACCACATCATGGGATTTCTAGAGCCTCTAAAGTGGCTGCACCTTTATCTTGCTACTCACCACCATCCACTTTCCAAATAGATAGCCCCCCCTCCCTGACTAGTGAGCTCTCTCTGGAAAGAAGGCTATGAAACAAAGGTACTTATCAAATAAGAAAGTGTTGGATGTAGAGACATATATTACTGTATTTTTCAGTGCCCTCAGGTTGCACCTGAGCTGCTCTGAGTTTAAGATATTGGGAGTTTGGAATATTTGGAGTTTAGAATTCTTGAGAGTTTGGATACCATATTGTGAAGTGAGAGCCATTTACTACATAATGCTCTTCCTCAACCATTCTCTCCTTTCCCATACCTCTTCTCCTGGCCCCATGAAAAGACAGGAAAGACAAGAGACCAATGCAACTACCAAATGCTCAATCCCTTGGGAAGGAGTCAGAAGCCAAAATAATCTACAGGGTCCATATCCAACTACAGCATCAAGTGTAGTCTAGAATGTCCAAACCAAATGAAGATACCTGCATGTGTGTGAATAATCGTTGTGATATGACTCACGTTGTCTCTAGAGATACACAAGTACAGTACAGTTTATTTCTTCATCTTCTTAACAAATTCTCAACTGTGGCCTCATCAAGAATGGAATAAGAAGGCTGCAGGTATGGCTCAGGTGGTAGAACACCAGAGGGAGTAAGGAAGCTAGGTGAATGTGAGGCCCTAGAACTGGAAAAGAAAAGAAAGAGGGATGGAGGAAGAGAAAGGAGAAGGAGAAAGGAAGGAAGGAAAGCACAAAGAAAAAAGTTGAAAAATAAGAAATAAAAAATGAAAAAGAGTAATGAAAAAGTTGTGTTAGTGATGCACACCTGTAATCTCAGCACTCAGAAAGGACAGGCTGGAAGATCTCAAGTACCAGGCCAACCTGGCCTATATGGGTAGACCCTGTTCTCTAAAAAGTCAGGGCTGGGATGGAGCTCAGCAGGAGAGCTTGTCTGGTGTGCTGGAGATTCTGGGTTTCATCCCCAGCAACACACACACATGCACACACACACACAAAGCCACATGTTCCCTTCTCCATACTACCCTAGCCAGTTCTCTACTTCTATTGGGCATGGATTTCCTTCTCGTTACAGATGTAGATGTACAGTCTTGAGAAGCAGAAGGAAGGCATCATTCAGCATTCCTACACTCTCTGTTAGGTTTGCACACACCATTGAGGAAGGAACACAACCATGCTAAACCCTTTGGGCACAAGTTGCTCTGGAACACGTGAGCATGCCAGCCCTGGAGGACACTCGAGAAAAACAAGTGGTGGGATATATTGGCTATGTCAGCCTTGCTGGCAGGTTTTCCCTCTTACTTCTCAGCTTTGGAATTGTCAGACACCACTCCACACCAGCAGGCACCCCACAGCCAGCCCACCCTGGCTGCATCCCTTCCTTCCTGCTCCAGCTCCAGGCTTCTTGGTTCCAAACACAGAGGCATCCTGCCTGTGTAATTATTCTAATCTACTAAGTGTGATTTTTTTCAAGAATGTTATCACAGGGCTTAGGTTCGGTTGGTCCAGAAGCCACTAACTCAACTGATAAGTTTCAGCAGGGCACACTATAAAAAAGTGAAACAAGCCACACCACATGGGAGGTAATGTGGAGTGGTGAGGGCTATGGCAAACTGCTAATAAATGCCCCCCTATAATTCTAATCCAACGTCCTTTACTCTGTAGACAAAAACAAAAACAAACACCTAAGTGCCCAAGAAGTGAAATCATTTGCCAAGAAGACAGTCTAGTTTATCTCATTTTCCATTAAACAGGTCACCCCTAGGCATGATGGGTAAACTACAACTTGCCCCAAATCTACACTTGTTATATTTGGTCATATAGACACTTTTGTTTTCAAGTAAGAGAAGGCTATCGTCCTGGTCTACACCCTTTCAGTCTTACTCAACCACGTGGGCCAAGTTCAAATTCAATCCCAGGAATGTTCTGTCTGGGGAGGACTCCTGAGATGGGATCTACGGTCAGAGAGAAAGTCCTTTTGATCCCAGCCACGAGAACACAGCTGAGCTCTGAATGCCTCCCTTCATAAATTAAAGTCCTCTAGGGAGCTGTGGGTGTGGATCCCTGCACAGGTGCCCGGCCTTCAGCAATCCTAAGGGGGCACTCCCTCACTTTGAAAGTCTTCTAGGGGCTGCTGGAGTCCGAATGGTAAACCCATAAGTCTCCTCATTCAAATACAAATGCTTCCGGGCTTCGCAGCATCTGGTTTATTCATTCCTAGCCACCAGGTGTGAGTGCCGGTAGGCCTTGCTTCTGTTTGCTATTTCATGTCTAACCTTTCACCTGGAGTTTGGCTCGGTTTCTGAACATGGGCCAAAATGTTCTCTGTGTACACTGCTTTTAATTTGTCCAAAAATGCCGAAGGAAGCAGCTATTCAAATAGTTTAGAAGGTCAGAACACTTCAGATCCCGGATCCAAGGAGCACTGCAGTTGTCTGCACACTGCAGACAACTGGCTGGTGACTTTGGAGTCCTTCCTCCAGGCATGCTTTCTACACTGAGAGGCATGGGCTCAGCAGGACCAACCTACCAGGAGGACGCCAACCTACTACCAATTTTGAAGACTCAGACACTCGGAGCCCAGTGCCATTGGCTCACACCTGTAATCCTAGCTACTCAGGAGGCTGAGATCTGAAGATCACAGTTCAAAGCCAGCCTGGACAGGAAAGTCCATGAGACTTTTATCTCCAATTAACCACCAGGAAACTGGAAGTGGCACTGTGGCTCAAGTGGTAGAGCGGTCACCTTGAACTGAAGAGCTCAGAACAGTGCCCAGGCCCAGAGTTCAAGCTGGATGACCGACAAAAAAAGAAAAAAGAAAAACACTCAGACATTGGGGATAGCTCTGATCATGAAGAGTGCTCCTTCTTAGCCTCTAAATCATGAAAATAGAACAGTAGCAATATTTACTAAAGACTTGATGGGTGCTAGCTAGTTTCATGTATGCTTTACAGAGATTATATCATTTAATTCTATGAAGATAGTCATCATTGTTGCATCCTCTGCTGTATGGTTGGGAACTGTGGTCTAGAAAGCTGGGCACTGGTGGTTCATATCTGTAATCCTAACTACTCAGGAGGCTGAGATCTGAGGATCATGGTATGAAGCCAGCCCAGGCAGGAAAGACTCTGAGACTCCAATCCTCAGTTAACCAGCAGAAAGCCAGAAGTAGAGCTGTTGTATAAGTGGTAGAATACCAGCCTTGAGTGAAAAAAGCCAAGTGAGATTGAGAAGCCCAGAGTTCAGCCTTAAAAAAAATAAAAAGATGTTAACTCATCCAAATCCACCAAATTCACCAAATGGTGAAGCAAAATTTATTATTATTCTGAAGCAGAGTGTGGTAGCAAATGCCTTTGGTTCCAACATCCAGAAGCCATAGGCAGAGTGGTTATGAGATCAAGGCCAGTATGGGCTATAGAGCAAAACCTTGTCTTAACCAAAGGCCAGGCACCAGTGGCTCATGCTTGTAATCCTAGCAACTCAAGAGGCTGAGATCTGAGGTTCAAAGCCAGCTCAGGCAGGAAAGTCTATGAGACTCATTTCCAATTAAGCACCAAAAAGGCAGAAGGTGGCACGGTTCAAGCAATAGAGCACTAGCCTTGAGTAGAAAAGCTCAAGGACAGCATGGTGGCCCTGAGTTCAACAAACAAACACAACAATGACAAAAAATAACCTTACAAGGTAGATAAAACTTTGAGGTATGTCTGAGCAGCAGTGAGGCTACTGAGAGACAGAGTCCACCAGGAGCTGTGAGGGCCTAGGATCACAGCAGACAGAGGCAAGAGACATGGAGTGCAGGTTCCACTAAGATTAGGAAGCTACAATCCACACAGATGGACCAGGGGATTCAGATAGTCCCCTGCACCAGCAGCCAGGAGTGCCATAGTGCAGGTAACACCATCGTGCAGGTAATGGCCACACCCACTAGGAGCTAGCAGTAAAAAGCATTGTGCCTGGCAGTGTTGGAAAACTGGCCTTAGGAAAGCCATTGCTCACCCCCTTCCACCCCCCCACTCCCAAATCCCCCAATCCCCCACACCCCCATACCCCCACACCCTCACACCTCCAATTACCACATTTAAAAAATGCAGTCTCCTGGCAAAGAGGAAGGCTGCTTTCCTGGGGTTTCTTTAAAGCTAAATGAAAAATGTCACAGGGTCGCAGCAGCAGGGTGAAGCAGTCAGAATTCTAAGACTATAGGTCCCCAGGCCTTTCCATTGCTCCTTGCTCTGCCCTTTTCAATGCCAGAAATGACTCAATAGAACCATTAAGATGGCTCAGAAGTCCTTTCAAGTTCCTAAGAAAACACACACTCAGCCAATGACAGAGTACATTTTCCTTGTGGTCTTAAATGCAAATGTGTCTCCAAACAGGAGCCACCAACCTAGCCAAATCATACTTCGGGCCAGTTTTAGCAAGGAGAGGCTGTTTACAGTAAATCTAGGCAGGCCTTAAAATGGTGACTTATTCTTATAAGCTCAACCACACCATGAAGAATGGCTGACTCTAATGCAATGCTGAGACTTGTCATGTAAAGTGGGATAAACTGTTGTGGAGGTATTAGTAGTAGGAGCCTTGGGGAAAGTTCTGTGAGGTGCTCTTTAGAAGGCTAAGCCTCCAGGACTCAAAGGCAGGGGAACTGTTTAGCCCTTCACTCTTTCCCATCATTCTTTCTGCTCCTCTGCCTTTCAGCCTCTCTACCTACACCTTTCACACCTCTCCTGGATGGAGAGCTAGGATGAAGGGAAGTTAAAGTCACTCCTGTTGGCTCTTTAAGATAGCTAAACAGCTAGACACTGATGTCTCAGGAGGCTGAGATCTGAGGCTAGTGGTTCAAAGCCAGCCTGGGCAGGAAAGTCTGCGAGACTTATCTCCATTTAAACACCAAAAAATCTGGAAGTAGAGCTGTAGCTCAAAAGCTCAGGGACAGTGCCTAGGACCAGCACAAAAAAAAAAACAAAAAAAAAAAAAAAGGTAACCAGAGACAGTGACATTATAGTGTCACAGTGCCATTATAGTGACATTGCTTAGTAGTACCTGCAGAATTATTCCCTTTATGTTGTGGAGGGTGAGATCAAAGGAGATAGGGGTAGATAGAGGAATAGAAATATCAAGGGTGGAAAAACAGTCATAACATTCAGTATACACATGTAAAAATGGAAGCAGGAAAACTGAGGGGATGGATGAGGTGGAGGGAGATGTGTGGCAACAATGGAAAGGGTGACATTGATCAAGGTGCATTGTACTCACAAAAAGGCGTATTGAATTGAAGTTCCTTTGTGCTATGACTTAAGGATAACAAAAATAAAAGAATTAAAACCACCCTGTAACTCTTGCCTGCCCTAAAATGGCCCCAGAAATGCATCTGGAATGCATCTAGACTATCTCTATCAACAGGAGACAACTTTCTTCCGTCTCTTGCCCAGGATCAAGGCCCCAAACTTCCTGTGCTGTTTTTTTCTCCATCTTCATCCTCAGCCCACATGCCAGGTGAGCCTTCCTCCTCGATCTCCTTCTCAGAGCCTCCCTCTACTTCTCCCTGTTCAGTGACTTAATGGATAGGTCCTCTAGAGTAGCACATTCTGATGGCGACAAGGAACTCTGGGCTAAAAGAACATCTTGTGATTATTAAAAAACCAGTTATTTACAGGAGATGGAGCTTCCGGGATCGATCCTGCATGCACATATGCCGAGGGCCAGATTCAGAGCTGAGTGGGGAGGCAAACAAGCCACAGAGTGTAAGGCCAGAGAGCACACAGTTGGCCTCCACTGTTGGCCTCTGGGGACAGCCTTGGCCTCTGTTATTGCCTTATTGAGAGCAAAGAAGGAGCCTGGCTGGCAATCAGGCCAAAGGGCTCCTCCCATCGAGGTTCTGTTTCCCTCATGATGGCCTTGAGCAGTCCTGCATACAGGCCTCTAGACACCACAACACTGTGGCCTTGAGCACTTGTCTCTGGGCATCAGGCCTCTGGGCATCACATCATGGCCCATTACCCCAGGAAGAATTGCCCATGAACAACAACCTGATGGACCCCAGAGGCGGGCACTAAAATGGGCACCAAGTGTAGGTGCTAAGCTAGACCCGGAGAGTTCCTGCAGACTGCATGGAGCCTCTGATTGGGTCTGAGGACTGACGTGGCCCTTGGGCTGTTCAATGATCTTGAGACCTACTTATCTCCCCACAAGAGACACCTTATTAACCCCTGCACAACACACCCTGGCGGTTCCTTCCCTTGGGACCTATCAGGGTGAGCAGGAGCTCTGCTTCTTTTTCTTCAATAAATCTTTGCCAGTTTACTTTTCCCACTGTGTCTGTGGAGTCATTCTTCAAGACAAGCATAGAGACAAAGTACAGAATCCAGGGTCGGTAGTTTTCCTGGTATCACTATGAGAATTCCAGCTCCTGCGTCAGGACCCTCCTTCCCCAAAAGACTCCATTGAAATGGAAAAGAGATGTTCATAAGAAATCTTAACATTTTGGGACTGGGAAGGTGGCTCAGTGGTAGCGTGCTTGACTTGCATGCATGAGGCTCTGGGTTCAATTCCTCAGCACCACATAAGCAGAAAAAGCCAGAAGTCAGGCTGACACTCAAGTGGTAGAGTGCTAGCCTTCAGCTGAAGAGCTGAGGGACAGTTCCCAGGCCCAGAGTTCAGGCCCCACGACCGACCAAAAAAAAAGAAATCTTAACATTTTTAGGTGTGCCATTAATTCAGCTGAAAAACTTAAAAATATACCAGAGTAAATAATCTCCAACAAGCTGGTAGGGCTGTCAAGTTTTTGCCCATGGTCCTGACACTTAAACAGAGTACCCAACTAACACTATGTCCAACTCAATTGGTAGCTAATGGCAGCAAAGAGGTTTGCTTCCATGCCCACTTCTTGTTTCAGACAGGAAGTCTGAAGTGAAATTGGGGATCCCTGCCCCCAAGGGACTGCACAAACAAGTATTGCTAGGAAGCAAGAACCAGTTCCTACCTGGCACAGGGCCTCTTGGGTTTGCCCATAGCACATTTACATCTACTTCCAGAAGCTTACCACCCAGCCAGTGTGACTCTCAGGATGACCCCAGATGGGGCTCCAAAATCCTAACCCACAGCTGTGAGTTCTACCTTGGTACAGATCTAACTTTGGAAAGTTAAGCTCCCTGGTGCCATTATTTGAACAGTTAGAGCCATTGAGTCTATATAAATGCTTAAGACCATTTCCTTAATTAATCAAAACTCTTAATCATCACAAACCAGGTACAATATTTCCCACCTCTAATCCCAGATACTCCAGAAGTAGAGAGGATGGAGAAGCTCAAGTTTAATGCCAGTCCAGGCAAAGTTAGCAAAACCCTATCTCAAAAACAAAACACAAGCAGGGTACCAGTGGTTTGTGCCCATAATCCTAGCTACTCAGACAATTCTCAGATCTGAGAATTGTCGTTTGAAGCTAGCCTGAGTAAAAAAATCTGTGAGACTTTTATCTACAAAAAACTAGCCAAAAAGTAGCAGGGTATAAAATTAATCCTCAAAAATCAATGGCTTTTCTGTATGCCAACAATGAGAAAAGTGTGGCTGAAATTAGGAAAGCAACTTTATTCATAATAGCCCCACAAAAAAAAATATCTAGGAATTAACTTAACCAAAGAAGTGAAGGACCTCTATGATGAAAACTTTAAAAACCTGAAAAAGGAAATCAAAGCAGAACTTAGAAAGTGGCAAAAACTCCCATGCTCCTGGATTGGAAAGATCAACATCGTGAAAATGGCAATACTTCCCAAGGCTATCTACAAATTCAATGCCATACCTATCAATATTCCAACCTCATTCTTCAAGGAAATAGAAGAGGCAATCCAAAAATTCATATGGAACAACAAAAGACCCCGAATAGCAAAAACGATCCTTAACAGAAAGAACAGTGCTGGAGGAATATCAATACCAAATTTCAAACTCTACTACAAAGACATAGTAATCAAAACAGCTTGGTACTGGCACAAGAACAGACCTCAGGACCAATGGAATAGAATTGAAAACCCAGAAATGAACCTACAGACCTATAGCCATCTAATCTTTAATAAGGGAGCTAAAAAAAATAGAATGGAAGAAAGACAGCCTCTTCAGTAAATGGTGCTGGCAAAATTGGTTAACTACTTGTAGAAAACTAAAGCTAGATCCTTATATATCACCCTGCACCAGAATCAACTCCCAATGGATGAAAGACCCCTGAGTCAAAGCAGACACTCTGAAAACATTACAGAATGGAACAGGAGAAACCCTAGGTCTCCTTGGCACAGGCCGAAAATTTCATAATAGAGACCCAGAAACACAAAAAATCAAAGAAAGGTTGGACAAATGGGATTGCATAAAATTGCAGAGCTTCTGCATGGCAAAGGACATAGCTAGCAAGATCAATAGAAAGCCCATGGATTGGGAGAAGATCTTCACTAGCCATACAATAGACAAGGGTCTCATATCTAAAATATACCTGAACTCAAAAAATTAAATCCCCACAACAAATCTTCAAAGAAACAACTGCCCAATAAATAAGTGGGCTAAAGACTTAAAGAGAAACTTCTCTGAAGAAGAAAGAAGGATGGCCAATAGATACATGAAGAAATGCTCAACCTCCCTAGCCATAAAAGAAATGTAAATCAAAACCACATTGAGATTCCAACTCACCCCAGTTAGAATGGCTATAATCAAGAACTCTAATAACAACAGATGCGGGAGGGGATGTGGGCAGAAGGGAACCTTACTGCATTATTGGTGGGAGTGTAAACTTCTTCAACCACTTTGGAAAGTAGTATGGAGGTTCCTCAAAAGACTCCACATAGAGCTCCCCTATGACCCAGCAATCCCACTTTTGGGCATTTACCCAAATGATCACAAACAAGACCATACTAAAGCTACCAGCACAACTATATTTATTGCAGCATTATTTACCATAGCTAAGATATGGAACCAACCCAGATGCCCCTCAGTAGACGAATGGATCAAGAAAATGTGGTATATATACACAATGGAATTCTATGCCTCCATCAGAAAGAATGACATTGCCCCATTTGTTAGGAAATGGAAAGACTTGGGAAAAAATTATATTAAGTGAAGTAAGCCAGGCCCAAAGAAACATAGGTCCCATGGTTTCCCTTATTTGCAATAACTAGTATATGTCTGAGTCAAGCAGAAAAGGTCAGATAAGTTGATGTTAGGGAAATAAACCCCAAGATAAGTATTCAAATGTTTTTGCTTTCATGCAATTGTTTCTAACATATTTATAAGATGATTTCTTTGTTGCTTTGTATGTCCCTCCCCCACAGTATGATCCCTGCTTTCACTATAATTGATATTGGTATAATTTGTGGAGGAGAAGGGAAAAAACAAATAGCTTAAATAGGGATACAGGTGGACCCATTGCAACAATGAGATGTACAAGTTGTTATGTCGAAAAATGAACTTTACAACTTTGGTCGGGGGGAGGATTGAGTTGGGGGGGAAGGGGGTATGGGAAGGCATGGTAAGGGGAAACAAAGGAGGAGGCAACAGTGCTTGATAAGAAATGTACTCATTATCTTGCCCATGTAATTGTAACCTCTCTGTACGGTATTTTCACAATAAAAAGATATAAATAAATAAATAAACCAGCCAAAAAAATACTAATGTCAGAAGTGGAGCTATGGCTCAAGTAGTAGAGTGCTAGTCTTAAGCAAACAAACAAAAAGCTCAAAGACAGCACCCAGGTCCTGAGTTCAAGCCCCAGTATGGGCACCAAACACACATACAACACACAAAAAGGCTGGGCGCCTAGCTCAAGTGCTTATGAGAAACTGGGTTTAATCCCCAATACTTAATAATAATGACAATAATAATGACAAAACTATTTTTAAAAGATTTTCAAAAATATATTTTTAAACTACTAATCACAAAAGCATTCTCATACAAATACTTCAGAATGAGTCCTAACATTCCAGAATCTATCTGAAATGACCCAGTTTTTCTGGAGTGACCCCAAACAGCTGTTCATAATGCTAAGTGGAAGCCAGCTGAATCTTCTATTACAGAGGAAGGAAAGCAAGTGTACTGGTGGAAGGGTGTAACTCCAGATAGAAACCTTGCCTAGCATGCAGGAGGTCCTGGCTTTGATCCTCAGACAAGAAAAAAAGAGAGAGACAGAGAAAAGGAGGCAGACAGACAGACAGACAGAAGAGGAGGGAAGGGTAGAGGGAAAGAGTTATATGTATACAGGAAATTTTTATTTAAGTTTTCTGAATTTCTGGAAAATTCATTCCTAAGAATCCCAATGAATACTGGCCAAGATGTCTTTTCAGGAACTGACACAGGCTCAAGACAAGCTTTTCTAAGTTTGGTGGCCTTAACTTGCTAGTACCCCAGATCTTTTCAATGTCCAGCCCCAGTATTTTCAAAACTTGCCATTGCTCCCATTGGATTTTACCAAGCTAACTCAAAGTTAACCTGGGAGAGAGAGAGACTTTAGAAAGATTGAAATGTATCCATCCTCAAATGTATCCTCCAATCTTATTATGGAAAACAAGAGCTATGCAAACAGGTTTGTTTAACTGTGACATTCACTGGCTAAAAGAATAAGCCCCAAACAAGGTATTGTTTGTACTAATCTCCCGATTAGCCTTCTAGTCTGTCCTTGTAACACTGATTTGTAAACAATGTCTATAATTAAACTGTTGTCAGGGCCTCACACGAGCCTGAGCTAATGAGCCTGTATTCAACTCTTTTACAAAAGCCAGCCTGATACAATTCCAGGAATGTTAATGCCATGCCCCCCATGGTGGGAAGACCACTGAGGGAAGGTAATTAAGGACCATAGCCTGTTGGAGAATGGTGTCCCGTGCTATTTGTTTGTTGAAGAGACTGCTTAAGGTGCAAGGAATTGGAAATCTCTGAAACCAAATTGAGCACATTGGCCATCAAAGCACCCAAGTCCTCTGCCAAGAGCTGTGACATGAATGTGCATGACAAGAGGGCAAGGGGCCATCATCTCCTCATTGTCTCAGAGACCTTTTAGTCTGGTGGGGGGGAGACAACAGGTCTTGCTGGGTATTTATGTAATTAGTTACACTGAAATCCTCAGGGCTATGTTCCCTTGAAGTGGGCTTGCATGTGAACCCAGGCTCTGTGGGGTTATTAGAGGACATTTTTCCACATTCTGGGAAATGGGTCTTCCTCCATAAAACACGACCACAGTGAATGATTTTCTCTAGAAACCAGAGAACCACCTCTAATCTTCCCTTCTAGAGTATTCCAACTAGCAACCTTTTCGTGTCCTTTCTGAGTTTTGGTTTGGTTTTTATTCCATTGAAAAGCCCACCACAATGGTGGTCCAAGGTTTATTACGCTAAGACATATCACATCCAGGGGTCTTTCCAAGGGAGGGTGCACACAACCATGCCTACCACACCATCACGGGCACTGCCCGCTCTTACTAGCCCTCCACAACTGGTGCCAGAATCACACATCCTTCCAGTTAGTCCACAGCTCCCAGACAGGTGTCAGAACCTGCCTTCTGGGGCAGCAGGGAGTTTTTGTGATGAGGATGGAGCCCGAGAAGGGGAGACAAAGAGGGCACTGTGGACTGATATCCCAACATTACAGCCTTGAGAGTGTCATCAGAGGTCAAGCTCCCTGGGAAGACAAGATTATGACACTTTTCTATTCCCTCTGATCAAAGGAAAACCAATTCCCAAACCAATTGCCATCACAAACATGGAAAGGGAAGGGAAAATACCAGACTTTTATACCAGCCAATGCTGGTATAATTCCACCAGGAGCCAGGCCTAAGGGGCAGAGGGAAAAAGTAGACTCATCAAATGTATTGCTCCTGGAGGAGATAAATATAATCATATCTTTTTTTGGGGGGGGGGCTTAAAGTCAGGACCTGGTACTGTCCCTGAGCATTTTAACTCAAGGCCAGCAGTCTACCACTTGGGCCACAGTTCCATTTCTGGCTTTTTGATAGTTAATTGGAGATAAGAGTCTCAGGTACTTTCTTTCCCCAGGTTGTCTTCCAACTGTGATCCTCAGATCTCAGCCTCTGGAGTAGTTGGGATTACAGATGTGAGCCACCAGCATCTGATTTTTTGAATCTTTACACACTTAACTCTAGAACATAATATGTAGAACAACAAACCAAGGAGTTAAGTCACAGAAGCAAATTGGCCCTGAACTTTCATTACCTGTTAAAGTGCTAGTAAGAGTTGCTCATGGTGGTGAGATAATTGGGTACTTGATTGTATCAGTCTCTTTAGGCCTTTTTCCTTAGAAGCCAAACAATTTAATTAGAAGCAATAGGTTTGGAGATATCTCATTTTGAGCATATAGATTCCTCAGAGTATCAGATCCCTGATTAGAAAACATGCGTTATGGCAGGCCCTTCCTCATTAGCCAGTTACAAAAGTAATCAATATCCAAGTAGTACATTACAGATACTTGGAAGAAGTGTCTACAATATTGAGAAATGTATCCAGTTCTCTATCACACACACACACACACACACACACACACGATATATAGGTATACATATATATATACACACACATAGATATCACATATATACACTATATACATACACACTATAGTGTATGTGTACATATGTGTGTATATGTTTTATATATATATATATATATATATATATATATATATATATATATATATATATATATATATATATATATGTGGTAACTGGGGTTTGAACTCAGGGCCTGGGTGCTGTCCCTTAGGTTTGTTGCTCACCATTCTACCACTTGAGCCACATCTCCATTTTTGGCATTTGGTGGTTAATTGGAGATAAAGGTCTCGCAGACATTTTAGTCCAGGCTAGCCTGGAACCAGGATCCATAGACCTCAGCCTCTTGAGTAGTTAAGATTACAGGTATGAGCATCCTGACACACATACCCTTTTTAATGAAAGGTATTCATCTAGACAACCCCTACTGTTCCTTCCCTGTGTCAAAGAAGATGGCACCATTATACTCACTATATGTCCATTTTTTCACTACTTGTGAGTTCAGGTCTCTTGTTGAGGACAGCACTGGCTCTCCTTTGAAGAGTAGCAGAACCATCTCAAAACATCCAGGTGTTTCTCTTCACAACTCCTCTGTGGTTACTTTCCTCCCTACTACTAACCTCCACACATAAAGTCTACAAGAGGATGGTGGTGTAATTTGGCTTTTGAGGTTGGAGCTGAAAAAGCAAGGAAGTAGTGGCTTCTTTCCTGCCCTCACAAATACTTACAAAATAACTGCAAATATTATTGGTCACAAAACTCAACAGTTCATCTAGCCCTTTTGAAAACACAGCCACAGAGCCTGGCTGGCTAACCTCCCTCAACAATGAATTCCACAGACTTCATCGATGGCTTTCCAGCCTTTAAGATATGCTCAAATAAGTAAATAACTTACCAGCCCCAAATTCTTACACACACCATTGCATCCAACTTTTGTGAGGGCGACCTCTGGCAAAACTCAGTGAGAAGAAGGAACAAGCCAGCCATTCCTCTTTTCACATAAATGTCAGGAACTAACCACCAGAATGTGTCCCAGACGGTGGCTGGAAAACCCATCTGTGGCTCAGTGGAGCTCCTTGGCAGCTCCTCTCCCTCCTTCAGGAAACCCGACTGTCCTGGGGTTCTCCTGGAAGGAAGAAAATGGTGGTAATGGCCTGCAGGCTTGACTTGCACGCTAATCTGAAGCTGGAGATGTTACTAAACGTCAAACGGCAATGCAAAATGGTCAACGTTCACTTTACCGTTCTCCACACATTTTCCTGCTCTTGTAAAGATAGACTTCTTGTTTCCTAACTTAAGGAAGAAAGAAAGAGAGAGAGAGAAAGAAAGAGAGAGAGGGGGAAAGAAGGAAGGAAGGGAGGAAGGAAGGAAGGAAGGAAGGAAGGAAGGAAGGAAGGAAGGAAGGAAGGAAGGAAGGGAGGGAGGGAGGGAGGGAGGGAGGGAGGGAGGGAGGGAGGGAGGGAGGGAAGAAGGAAGGAAGGAAGGAAGGAAAGAAGGAAGGAAGGAAGGAAGGAAGGAAGGAAGGGAGGGAGGGAGGAAGGAAGGAAGGAAGGAAGGAAGGAAGGAAGGAAGGAAGGAAGAAGGAAGGGAGGAAGGGAGGGAAGGAAGGAGGGAGGGAGGGAGGAAAGAAGGAGGGAGGGAAGGAGGGAGGGAGGGAGGGAGAGAGAGGGAAGGAAGGAAGGAAGGGAGGGAGGGAGGGAGGGAGGGAAGGAGGGAAGGAAGGAAGGAAGGGAGGGAGGGAAGGAGGGAAGGAAGGAAGGAAGGAAGGAAAGAAGGAGGGAGGGAGGGAGGGAGGGAAGGAAGGAGGGAAAGAAAAAAGAAACACAGGAAGAGAGGAAGGGAGGAAGGAAAAAGGAAGAAAAAAAGGGGGACACATTATCAGTAAATACAGTGCCTATAGTCTGACCTATCTTTTTGTGTTGAATGTGTGTGTGGTGTGTGTGTGTGTGTGTACCAGTATTGAGGCTTGAACTCAGGGCCTTGTATTCTTCTTGCTTAGCTTTTTTGCTCAAGGATCTACCACTTGAGTCACACCTCTACTTTCTGACTTTTGCTGATTTATCAGAGACAAAGAGTCTCTCAGGGATTTGTGTGCTCAGGCTGGCTTGAACCATGATTCCTCAGATCTTAGCCTGAGTAGCTAGGACTATAGACTTGAGCCACTGGCTCTTGGCTGTTTTAAACTTTTTAATTGACATAAAAAGGATGTGTGTACTACAATCCAATGACATGCATTCATTGTTAATAACCATAGTTACTAAATTGTCCTTCTAATTGATCTAAAAGTTGTCCCTTTGGCCAATACCTCCCCAATTCCTCCACTAACACTACCTGATAACCACCATTATACTCTCCACTTCTTTGATTTGGGCATTTTTAGGTTCCACAGGTAAGTGACATGATATGGTATGAGTCTTTCTGTAGCTGCCTTATTGTCCTTATCATGTCTTTCAGGTCCATGTTAATGCAAATGACAGGAACTTCTCATATGATAAAGGCTGTGTAGTATTTTATTATCTGTATTTACCACATCTTCATCTGTTCATCCATCAAAGAACACTTGTTTCCTTATCTTTCCTAGTATGGCTAATACTGCAGTGAGCAGGGGAGTGCAGATATTGAGTCTTTCACCTAGTGATTTCCATATAGTATTTCCATATGAGGAGCAGCTGTACTAGTTTACATTCCCACCCACAATGTGCAAGAGTTTCCCTTTCATCATCTTCTCATTGACACTTCCGACAATTCACCTTTTCTACAATAGCCATCCTAAGAGGTAATATGCTCATTGTGGATTTATTTAATTTGCACTTCTCTTTAGAGTTAGCGGTGGGCTGGTTCTTCACACGCCTGTTGGACTTCTTTCTGTATGTTCTCTTTAGAGAAATCTTTTCAGGTCCTTTACTAATTTTAAAAATTAAGTTCTTCATTTGCAAATATTTTCTCCCACCCCTACATCGTCTCTTCTCTCTGTGGATGGTTTCTGATGCAATATTACTTGTTTCCCCTTTCTTTGGTCTGTGTTTTTTGGTTCATATGCAAAAAGTCATTGATTGTCCGGGAATGGTCTGGAGCTTTTCCCCTAAGTTTACTTCTAGCAGTTTCATGATTTCACATTCTGCACTTAAGTCTATAATCCACCTTATATATAGTGTGAAATATAATTCTATTTTTCTGCATGCAGATATACAATTTTCCCCAAGAATATTTTAAAGAGATTTCCTTGCGCCTTCCTACCATCTTGATTTTTTAAAAAATCAATGGATTGTAAGTGTATGGATTTATTTTTAGATTTCTCTATTCTGTGCTGTTTTTATGTCAGTAGTGAGTTGGGATTTTTGGTGGTTTGTGTTGGTTGGTTGGTTGGTTAGTTGGCTAGTTTTCTTGACAGCATTGGCACTTGAACTCAGGGCTTTTGTCAGAGTAGGAAGGTATTCTACCTCACCCTCAGCCCTTTTTGCTTCATCTGTTTTTCAGAAAGGGTCTACTGCTTCTGCAAGCATGGACCTTTGTCATCCTACTTACATCTCTGGAATTGCAGGGGTAACAGGTACACATCACCACACCCAGATTTTTGTTGTTGTTGCAATAGAAATATCAGTATTCTTTCCCAAAGAAGGCTTCAAATCACCATCCTCCTGATCTCAACCAAGTAGCTGGGATTATAGGTGTAACCCACTGTACCCCACAGAGAGTCCATTTTCATACAGACCAAGTTTCAGTGACAGTTCACATCTTACAACAAAAGCTTTTCAGCTGCAGAGAATACAACGGATCCCTGATGCTACAGCTCACTAGCTGTGTGCCCCTGGGCAAGTCTCCTACCCTCTCTGAACCTAAATTTCTTCTTCTTTGAAAGAAGGGCTGAAAGAGGATCGGACACATTCATCCTAGGGGACAACACAGAGGCAGGCAGGCAGGCAGGCACAGGAGAAAGGTTATTGTAAGGCTTATTAGAGGAGCCATATTTCCCCCAAGAGGGAGCACATGGCCTCCGTCACCATCCAGGTAGTTGCAGGGTCTGGAATAGGAAGTGAGGTAGATGGGAGTTCAGGTGGGTCTGGGCGGAGAGAGGGAGGGGCCAGCTGTATGGAGGGAACTCCAGGAATGGGAGGGGGGCCCAGGTGTGGGTGGAGCTGAGGACCAAAGGTGAGCAAAATACTAACAAGGGCAAAGAACTTAAGTTGCTTTTATAGGTTAGGCATGTGAAGAGCTAGTTAATCATGCATGAGAGCCAGATAGCCGTGATTGAAATCTTAGCTCTGCCACTTAGCAGTGCCTCACCTCCCCCATCGTAATAAGACTGTGATGATTTCATGTGTTTCATGTGTTCATGAAAGCATTGAGAACAATGTCTGACAGATGGGAAGTGAAACCAATTATAACTGTCATTATTAGTATTATTGTATTCATAAAATTAGAATTTTGTTATTAGTGATATATTAATTTGTTAGCACTATCAACAGATATATTTTTATTTTATTTTTTTATTTTTTTGGTCTGTCCTGAGGCCTGCACTCTGGGCCTGGGCACTGTCCCTCAGCTTTTCAGCTCATGGATAATGCTCTCTACCACTTGAGCCACAACACCACTTCAGGCTTTTTCTGTTTATGTGGTGCTGCGGAATCAAACCCAGGGCCTCATTCATGCAAGGCAAGCACTCTACCACTGAGCCACCTTCCCAGCCCCAACAGATATTTTAATAGAAAACAAAAAATGGGAACAAATTTGTTTTTTGTTTTGTTTTGTTTGGCTTTCATTAAGGGCTTTAAACTCGTTTCACTTTTTCATGTAAGACTGGCATTCTACCTCTTGAGCCAGGCCTCCACTTCTGACTGTTTGCTGGTTAATTGGTCATAAAAGGCTCTTTGATTTGTCTGCCTGGGTTGCATTCAAACTGAGAGCCTCAGATCATGAATAGCTAGGACTGTAAGAATATGAGCCACGAGTGCCAGTTGGGAAAAAAATCTTAAAGCCATGCCTCCTCTATGCCATGGAAGTAGGAATGTCTAGTTTATACCTCATAAGAACCCTGTACAATAACTCAACATTTATCTTTCCTTGCATGTGTGGGACATGGCTTGAACTGGATCTCTTGTTCTCACTCAGCTTTCTTGCTGGTGCTCTACCATTTGAGCCATGCCTTCAGTACACATGATGCTGATTTAATGCAGATGGAGTCTCACAGACTTTTCTGCCTGGGCTGGTTTCAAACCTAGACCCTCTAGATTTCAGCCTCTTGACTAACTAGGATTACATGTGTGAACCACCAGTGCCTGGCACACATTATCCTTCATTATTGAGAAAGTTGAGGTTCAATTAAACTATAATCATATACTGATGGTAATAAAGACAAACAATCTCTGCATTTAGCAAAGAATTTTAATGACCATTTACTATGTGCTAGAAGGCACAGTTAATGAGGGAAATATGAGGATGAGCACCGCAAGAACAACTTTGAGAAGCACTGAGGCATCTCCTCAAGGAGAGCCAGGAATCTTGAAGTAGACACCATAAGAGAAGTGCAGGGGGAAAGAGGCTGCATTTCTATTGGGTGAGGCTTCCAAGTCGCACCTTAGAGAAGTTTAAAATGCCCAACTGTCAGTCCAGGAAGTGTGGGCATTTCAGCTTGACTGGTTCGTGGTAGAACATGAATATGTGGGCCTCTGGTGCAATCCCTTACAGCCCCAGCTTGGAGCTCCTCCAGTGTCTCCTCTTGGAGTTGTATCTGATTTTGTTACCAATGTTCATCAGAATCCACCAGGGAATAGGATGGTTTTGCTTTTGTTTCTTGGTCAGGAACTGCTTGATTCTGAGAGTTTTGTGAGAAGTTATGGTAAGGAACCCAGCCAAGCATAGTAACCACGATGGCAGACAAAAGCCAAAGAATGACAGGGATCTTTAGATGATGTATTTTAGCAGCGCCATGGTCTTTAGTAACATCACGTTTAATAAGACCAGTTTCTACCACCTGCTTTATTCTCCCCCAGGTACTACCCAACTTCAAATGTTCCACTCCATTTTGGGTACCAGCCATTGGATGTCCTTTAAGCACCCTTGTTAGCCCTGGACGGCTAAGGTTAGCAGCATGTCCAGTGACCAAAGCCTTGAGGAGCAATAGAAGTGATATTTGTAAAAGAGAAAAGTCACTCCATCAGAAAGAATGACATTGCCCTATTTGTTAGGAAATGGAAAGGCTTGGAAAAAATTATATTAAGTGAAGTAAGCCAGGCCCAAAGAAACATAGGTCCCATGGTTTCCCTTATTTGCAATAACTAGTATATTTTCTGAGTCAAGCAGAAAAGGTCAGATAAGGTGATGTTAGGGAAATGAACCCTAAGATATGTATTCAAATGGGTTTTTTTTCTTCCATGCGATTGTTTCTAACACATTTATAAGATTATTTCTTTGTTGCTTTGTATGTCCCTCCCCCACAGTATAACCCCTGCTTTCACTGTATTTGATGTCGGTATAATTTGTGGAGGGGAAGGGCAAAAACAAATAGGGATACAGGTGGACCCATAGCAACAATGAGATGTACAAGTCGTTATGTCGAAAATGAACTTTACAACTTTGGTGGGGGGGGGAGGAAGGAGGCTTGTGGGGGGCGGGAGGAGGATGGGAAGGGGAAGGGATGGGAAAGGGAAACAAAGGAGCAGACTACAATGCTTGATAAGAAATGTACTCATTATCTTGTCCATGTAATTGTAACTCCTCTGTACAGTATTTTCACAATAAAAAAAAATAAAATAAAAGAGAAAAGGCGCAGTTCAAAGCTCTTCTCAAACCATCCAATCAGATCACCTGTCTTCCTTGAATTCTGACAGAAAGTGGCCCTTCAATACACAGGGCTTACAAGGCTTTGAAGGTCAAGAGGCAGCTAGCCTTTCTTATGTGCTGCAGGAAACAACTGAAGGACTTCAGAGCACAGGATCTGCAGGAAATAAGGCACTCACTTCAAGCATAGAACATAAGGGCTCTTTCAACAGTACAAGATAGTATTGGGATTTGAACTCAAGGCCTCACAGTTGTTAGGCAAGTGCTCTAACTACTAGAGCTGTGCCTCCAGCCCAAGATACATGATATTTTAAATTGATTTTTCTTTAGATACCTTAAGAATGGGCACCGTAATAAATATATGAAAGCTTAAATTTGAAAAATAAAGGAACTTGCAAGCCTAGGTTCAGACAATCAACATTGAAACATCCAAGAAAGATCCATAATACCAAAATGAACTCCCGGAAATGAAATGAAGTTGTGTTTTTTTTTCCTTTTTGCTGTTTTTGTTTTCTTTCCTTTTTGTTCTGTTTGCTCCTTTCTATGTCTTTGGAGAGGCACAGAAGTTGAGGGACAAAGGGTAAACAAATGCAGCAGTGATACTCACTGGACACGATGTTGAAAATGAACTAAGCAACTTGTTGGGGAGGAAGACTGGAAAAGAGCTTGGGAAAGGATGATATTGCCCAAAAAGAGGTGTACTCTTTACCTGACTCATATAACTGTAACCTCTCTGTAGATCACCTCTACAATAACAATTAAAAAAATTTAAAGAAGGAATTAGGAAACAACTTGAGGCAGTGGAAGATCACTGCTTGTGAGTATATGTACAGCAGAGCATTCATCTGTGCAACATTCACTAGAACTGAGAATATAACAAGGGGAGTTGTGAAAGAAGTTGTAGTCAGGATAACAGAAAAGCTTAGCAACATGGTCTTCATCCACATTGGAGAACACAAGGACTCTTAAAACTCAGTTACTCGATAAGGTCCTCAAAATTCACTGGGAGGCAGAAGGATGGTAGGTTTGAGGCAAACCCAAGCTACCAAGTAAAACTCTGCCTCAAAAAATAAAAATGACGAAGTAGGAGCCAGGTGCTGGTGGCTCATGCCTGTAATCAATCAATCCTCATTTCTCAGGAGGCTGAGATCTAAGGACCCAGGTTTAAAGCCAGCCTAGGAAGGAAAGGTCATAAGACTCTTAGCTCCAATAAACTACCAAAAAGCCAGAAATGGAGTTGTGGTTCAAGTGACAGAGTGCCAGCCTTGAGCAAAAAGAGGCTCAGAGACAGTGCCCAGGCCCTAAGTTCAAGCCCCAGGCTCTGTACAGAAAAAAAAAAAAAGTTTTACTGGGTCCAGGCCTTCTATAGACATACTACATGTAAATCTAACTGAAGGCTCAAGGAATCAAGATTTGCATTTTGTAAAAAAATGATAGATTAGTAATACTGAAATCCTTCAAGTACTTGTATATATATACACATATATGTATAACACACACATATATACACTTCTAAAATATAATTTTATACACCATAGGAAATAGTGGAAGTAGCCCAAAAGCAGCTGAGGCCCAGTCAGATAGGAATGTTCATATAGCCCTTTTGCAGGACAGAAAAGTCATTGGTACTCATCCATACATGGCTAGGATTCACAAGGATTTATTCTCTCAGGAAAATGGGGAATTAAAAGAGAGTCTGTCCAGCAATGGCAAGCACAAAGGAAACTTTGGCTCTGGACAGTTTAAAGAAACAAAACAACAGCAAAAAACATACATATTTTCTAACATTTCCAAAACCCAAACTGGCCACACAAAGGCTTTTGTGGCTAGAAATTACACTAGCTGTGTGGCCTAGAAAAACCTCAAAGAGAATGTCATTTAGCATAGACCCACATCCATGGTGCCCCAGGTAACTGGCAAAAACAATTGGAAACCAACGCAGAGAAACAAACCCTCAACCCAAGTTTCATAGATCTCTCCCAGAGACAATTCCAACAAGTGTGAATTCCTATGAACTCACAATCAAAACCCACAAAACCCACAGGGGGTGGGGGGGACAGTGCCCCTAAGCAAGAATCGTAAGAAACAACAAACAATAGAAGCAGCCCCATAAAAACTGTTGTCTTTAACAATGGCATCACTAGGTACTAAATGAAAGATATGTGTTCAACACTTTCCCCCCCAGAGGTCATCCTGACAATGTCCATATATATATATATATAATTGTAAAGGTACTGTACAGAGGGGTTACAGTTCCATGAGTAAGGTAATGAGTACATTTTCTATCAAGCATTGTTACCTCCTCCTTTGTTTTTCCCCTTTCCACCCCACCTCCCTAATTTAAGTTGTAAGGTTCGTTTTCAACAGTGTCTTGTACATCTCATTGTTACAATGGGTCAACCTGGATCCTTGTTTCAGCATTTTGTTATTTCCCTTCCTCTCCTCAAATTAGAAAAATGTATATACAAGATGCAGGGCACCAGAATCAAATACAGTGACAACCAGGGTTATACCATAGGCGGAAGAACATACAATAGAAACAAAAAAAATCACATAGTACACTAAAAACAACACTTGAAAAAAAAAGGAGAAATCAAAGCTGTGAATAACGAAGAAGAAAACATCTAAACTAGAAAAAAAAAAAAGACCACTCAAGTTTGAAAAATAACTAAATAAAACTTGTCATGGAAATGAAGTAATTATTATTTATAACTCAGTGAAAACTCTCACATACAGTCAGCAAAATCCTGACTCTGGGATATTCTCCAAGGCAAATGATTTGTTTCTTCAACAACTAAAATGGCCAGGGTAGAAATGCATAAGAGTTCAAGAGATGGAAAAGACCTGCATCAAATGCAATGCAAAGATTTTGACTCGAATAATTAAACTTTAAATGTTGTTAAGAAACATGCTAATGGACAATTATTTGAAGGACACCTATCTTTATTGTCTTGGACTTATATATTGAGGGACACACTAGGTCACAGCTGGAGAAGCCCAGCTGCCCACACATGCAGAAAGAGCAAACCAGTTCTATAAGGATACAGGTGGACCTGTTGCAACAAGGAGAAGTACAAGTTGTCATGTCCAAAACGAGCTTTACAACGTCGGTGGGGGGGGGGGGGAAGGAATAGGATTGGGATGGGGGGGAGGGGGGAGGCTGGGAAGGGAGGTGAAGGGTAAACAAAGGAGGAGGCTGCAATGCTTGGTAAGAAATGTACGCATTATCCTGCCCATGTAATTGTAACCCCTCTGTACAGTATGTTCACAAATAAAATTAAATTAAAAAAAAAAAAAGAAAGAGCACAGCGTGAGATAGTATCTACTACACTGCAGCACCCTCGCTTCAGACTTATAGGAGACTTTACTTTCAAGTCTCTACAGAAAAGCCGGGCTGCTTCTAAACCGATTCAAGTTTATCTTGAGAACACTACCAAAACAAACTCTCCTAGTTGTTGTTGGTTGGTTGGTTTTTGTTTTTTTTTTCTGTTTTACTTTGGTCTTTAAGAAACGGATAGATTTTTTCAGTTCATATCAAGCTGCTGCAAGGAAACATATTGGAGACCTTCTTGTCTGTTGTTTCATCCTAAATTAGCTCTGTTCTCCTTCCCTGGATTTCTTTTACTATATTAGACTTGGTGCATTTTTTGTGTATGACCAACCTCAAGGTTTAAATAAAGTCAGAAACTACCTCGAATTCTTTGTGTTTACTAACGGAGAGGAACGTGAGCTTTATGGAAGACCTTGGGGGTAATTAGAGATGGTGTACAGAGTGCACTTGTCACCTCCATGCTCAACCAGATTACTTCTGCACTCAGCTTTGCACAAGCTGTCATCTTTGTCTTTGTGTCATATGTAATGCTTAGCACAGCTGAGTGATCTGTTTGAGAACAGAGAATTAGAGCATCATTAAAAACCTCATACGCCTGTAATCCTAACTATTCAAGAAGCTAAGTTCAAAGCCAGCCTAGTCAGGAAAGTCCATGAGACTATTATCTCTAATTAACTACCAGAAAACTGGAAGTGGTACTGGGCTCAAGGACAGGGCCCATACCTAAGTTCAAGCCCCAAACTGACAAAAACAAACACACAACAGTGTCATGTTTTATGGTCAACTGAAGGAAATGAAGCCTAAGCTACATTCTTTGATGCTTATATTTAAGTCTTTGCAGTTCTGGCAATAGGACAAATGCCAATAGGTATTCAATAGGTTGATATACACAGGAATGGAGGGAGGAAGGCTGAGCAAATGTAGTCATAATATTCCATGTACATTAAGGGTAGGGATGGGGGGAGGATAAGTGGGAGGAGAATGAAGGAAGGACTAACATGGACCAAGAAACATTGTATTAATAATCTGACTTATGAGATCATAACCCCTTAGTACAACTACTTGATAATAACAATAAAAATAGGCTGATATATTGCATTCATCTCCTACTTAGATTGAAAAGATGGTCCAAATTAATATGGATGAGGAATAGCATGAAAAATTCATTATATGCTCTCTTCTTTCTAATCTTAACCATTTCCAGTGTAGTTCATTCTAGATCTTAGTATATGACTACTTAATATATGACTCTATTTGAAGGTCTATATATCCCATTTCTTTTGTAATAAAACAAGTGAAAAGGCAGAGAGTATGGAGTATTGATACAGTAAAAATGAAAAACAGGCAGAGTAGAAAAGACACAGGGTACCTATCTATATTATATCTACCTGTATTATATATTTTAAAGGAAGTTATTTCCATTTCTACATTTGAGGAAAGCAAGGCTGTCAGATCAATCAGCTCTCCTGAGATCTACAAACAGAAAGCCACTGAACCAGAAGGTGAAGCTAGAGGTATGATTCTAAAGTTTCTGCCTACCACCACACGGGAGGGATAAGTATCACAAAGGAAATACAAACAAAGCCAGTGTGTTTGAGAATGTGAAGAAATGAGAACTGGGGAAGAAGGGGTGATAGAGAAAGAGAAAAAGAGGACAAGGAGGCAGAGAGAGAAGAAAAGAGAGACAGCAAGAGCAAAAAGAGGAGGCATTAATAAGATGTGGAGGGAAGACAATGTAGGATATTATGTTCATTCTTATTGTGATACTTATTAAGCAGCTACACTGAGTCAACTACCTTTACATATTAATTAATTTAAACAATGTTCTTAGTAGGAAAGAAAAGTGACAATCCTCAAGTCCTCCAGACATTAAGTACATAGCTGGGAGTTTAATCTATTATCTTGTGAACCTCAAATCAGGGGCTCCAAATACTGACTTTAGTCAATACTAAATAGCTTTAGCTGCAGAATCAAAAAAAAAAAAAAAGTGAGAATACTTTATTTGGGCTGTTAGGAATATTAGTCAAGCTAATCCTTAGTACCTACCTCAAAGATAGAGTCCCATTCATCTTACCTATGTTTGTTGTTATGTTTCTTTCTTTCTTTGTTTGTTTTTGTCAGTCATGGGGCTTGAACTCTGGGCCTGAGCACTGTCCCTCAGCTCTTCAGCTCAAGGCTAGCACTCTACCACTTGAGCTATAGCACCACTTCCAGTTTTCTGGTGCTTTATTGAAGATAAGAGTTTTACAGACTCCTGCCCAAGCTGGCTTTGACCACGATCCTCAGATCACAGCCTCCTGAGTAGCTAGGATTCCAGGCAAGAGCCACCGGTGCCCAACTTGTTGTTATGTTTTTATTACAATGCAGCAGCTGTGCCAGGGAAGAGGCACTGTTCCATGAACAAAAAACACTATTGTGGAAAAGTATGTCACCTGGAGAATATTCCTAGTGTAGTCCACAGGACTTTCAGTGCTGAAACCAGGTCATTTGAGGTACTAAGAGAATTTACTGGAGCTGTCCAAGTGGCATCCATCCACCCGGGTGAATAGTGCCATGCAAAAGTGGCCTTCATATGGCAGTTGGGATGGCAGATCCTGGAGAAGACAGGCAGAAGAGAAGATGGGTTGGGCACTAAGAGTACAAGAGCAACCTGTGAACAGAACTCATCTGCGGCAATACTTCCTCTGCCCCAGCCCAGAAAATCCAGGCTTCTCTAGACTTGGAAAGCATTGTTTTAGCACAAGAACTGCCTGGCATACATCTAGCTTTATCAATTTGTTCAAGACAAAGGATATGTTGTTTTCCCCAAAGCTTTCGTCCCATATTTATACACATGGCAAAATTTCAAAGCTGGTGGTGATTTTGAATCCTGGCTTTGGTCCCCACCTGGAACACTTACTCTCTTTAGTCTCTTTATTGTTTTAGGAAACCAATATTTTGAATCTTGCCCATCTTATCAGTCTAGAAAGGTCTTGCAATTGCTCACCTAACTCACTGACATGGGTTGAAGCTCATGTATTTCTCTCAGATGTATTTCATTCTACCTCTCCAATGGTGGAATGATTTGCTGTCCTGATACCAGGATTTCAGACATTGGAGAGAATGTGAGTTACTGGGGGGGCGGGGGACAGGGTACACTCCTAAACTCCCACCATCATGTTATAGATGGGGGTGGAATGAGAGGTCTAAATCTATTTTCAAATTACAGCCAATTGGTTGAACAAATGGGTAAGCCTAGGACTCCTTTCAAATTCTATTCACCCAACATGGTTCTTCCCAAAATTGCAGTGATAAAATAGTTTTGAAGTTGTTTCAAGGAACAGAAGATGTCTCTCTTCTGAGAGCATATTAAAGCATCAGTTGGATTTTTCTCTGTGAGGGAGGCTGCCCTTCCAAGAAGGTGATATTTCAAAGAACATGCCTCCTTCCAGACAACAACTTATGAGAAAAGAAGAGTTTGGAAACCATCCACTGGCTAAAAGTCCAGCCCACTAGGAATTTATCTTAGCCAAGGCTGGAGGATTATCCTAGTGAAGGAAATGGGACAGGGTGGCAGAGGCAGGAATCACAATTTTTACTGTGTTGCTTTCTAAAACATTTTGTCCAAGCATTTTTTTAGGCACAAAGAAATACATACCTTCTTTTCAAAAACTGAACACACCTATGGGACCAGTACCCAAGTTCAGTTTTTAAATTTTATTTCTTATTCTAACTCATTTACTTTTAGACACGTTCTTATTCTGGTCAAGGCTGGTTTTAAACACACAATCCTTGGCTTCATAGGTACCAGGATTACAGGCGCACACCACTATACTCAGTGCATGCCATAAGTATTCTTGAGGGATATGAGTATTTGTGGGGTTTTTTTTGAGTTAACAGATATTTGTAATACAAGGTGATTTCATTGTGATATCTTCATACATGTACATGGTGTACTTTCAATAAATTCACCTCCTCCACCATATTCTCAATTCCTCCCTTTCTTTCTCTCCCCTTTTTCAAACAGTATTTGATGAATTTCACTGGACTGTCTGCATCTACATATACATCCATGCATGCATATACACATATATCATCCTTTGATCCTCTTCACCCTCAGTATCCCTTCACACACTCCTGTTCACACTGATCCCCTACCAGACAGTCCCATTTTCACATTTATGTCCCCTTCCCTTGCTATCATCATCATCATCATCATCATCATCATCATCATCATCATCATCATCATCATCATTTTAGGTCTATACTTCACAAATAAGCAAAAACATGCACTATTTGGTCTTTTCAGTTTGACTAATCTCACTCAACATAATTATCTCCAACTCCATCCTCTTTCTGCACATGACATAATTTCATTTTTATTTATGGTAATATTCCATGATCTGTTTGTGCCATATTTACTTTATCCATTCATTGTTTGTGGGGTGCTGTGGCTGATTCCACATGCAGTTTCAGCCATTTTGAACCCTGCAATAAGCATGGATATGCAGGTAGATCTATTTCTAGTGGTTTTGATTTCCATGGGGGTTATATGAGTTTACATTCTCACCAGCAGTGTATGAGAGCCCATTCTTCTGCCTCTCCCCACAGGCTCACCAGCATTTGTTATTTTAGGATAGGATGGGATGTCAGTGTAGTTTTGATCTGCATTTCCTTTAGGCCAGCACAAATATTAAGAAACGAAAAGTAAAACTTCTCTAACTGCATTGAGATGAACAAAGTTTATCTTGACTTTAGGCAATTCTAAAGTCATCTTGACTTCTAAAACTGTAGCAACTACAGTGGGTTTTTTGCTTGGTCTTTGTTGGTAGTGGTAGTAGTCATTTTTTGCTTGTGTGTTTGTTGTTCTTTTGTGCTGGTACTGAAGCTTGATGGGGGTAGGGGGTCTCATACCCGCACTTGGCTTTCTTGCTCAAGGCTGGTGTTCTTCCACTTGCACTATGCCTCCAGTCTGGCATTGTTTGGTTCATTGGAGATGGAGTCTCACAGATTTTTCTTTTCATGCTTGGCTTTGAACTGTGATCCTCCAGTTCTCCACCTCCTGAGGAGCTAGGGTTGCGGGTGTAAATCACTGGCACTTGTCTGGTAGTTTGATTTTTTGAGGCAGGGTTGGGCTTCAGGGTTGACCTAACCTCTCAGTCTTTCCACTTCACTCTTGAGTGTTGGGACTACACATGTGAACCATCATACCTAGCTCAATAGAGCTTATATGAAATCATCAAATACATATTCATTGCTACCTGGCTTCTTTTACTCAATATTATCTTGTTGTACCTAATACCATCTATTCATTGTTATTGAGGTACAATCTGCTTTGGAATGGAGATGCTACCATTTAGTTTTTATTCTACTCTTTCTAGCCTTTTGGATTGTTACTAGCTTCAGGCCACTACATACAGTGCTCCTGAGAACTTTCTTACACATTTCTTGGTGAGCACACCTATGTATGTCTTTGGTTGGATATACACATCTAGGATAAAATTGCCAGATCATGGAATACACATATAGCTATTCAACTTCAAAACACATGGCCACACAATTTTCAAAGTCTTCACTATTTTAGGGAATAGCACCATCAATCTGGGAATCACAGGCCTTAGAAGGAAATCTGGAAATGCAATGAGCACAGTCCCTAGATTCTGGCTGACTGGTGTAAAGATCTCCTATGCTCTTAGTAAAGGAGGTAACCATTCCCTTCACTGGCCATAACTTGGTTAAAGATGTCCTGAAATAACACCAGTAAGGACACTGACTTCACACTCAAAAGCCCTCTCCACTCCTGGCCCCAAGCCAGCCATGTAGTAGACAACAATGTAGAACACTAGAAAGTGCAGGGACCAAATTGGGTTGACTCCTAGCAAGATCTTTAGTTTCTCTTTGCCTCTGTTTCCTTCTCTGTAAGTTGGCACTTGCCCAAGACTTGGCACGAAGGGGATCATATTAGTTTCTTAGGACAGCTGTAACAAAGTACGACAAATTAGGCAGCTTAAAATAACCCCACTTCATTCTTTTGCAGTTCTGGTGACCAGATGTCAAAACCAAGGTGCATGCAGGGTTGGCATCCTTCTAGAGGCTGGGAAGGGCAGTCATACCCTGCATCTCCTCTCTCCTGGTGGCAGCTGGCAATGCTGGCATTCCTTCACTTGCAGCTGTGTAACTTCTATTTGTTGCTGGCTGTGTTGTCACAGGACCTTCTATTCTGCAGTCTCTCTCCCTGTGTCCTCTCCTCCTCTTACAAAGATAGCAGCCATATTGGATTTCAGGACCACCCTAATCCTGAATGACCTCATCTTAATCTAATTAGATGTGCAAAGACACTATTTCTAAATAAGGTCACATCCTGAGGTTCTGGCTGTCCATGAATCTTGAGAAGCCCGTATTCAACCTAGTAGAGGGGCATCCAATAAGTAGGGATTCTTATTATAGACTATTTTCATTTTTTGACTAGCTTCCCTTCTTTAATTCAACTAATATTTACTGAATGTCCACTCTACACCAGGCAGAGTGTTAAGGAAGCGGGAGAGAGACCAATATGTCAATAACCACATCAGTTCTCAGATGAAGATAAGTACGAGAAGAAAAGCAAAAGAAGAAAAGATTTATCTAATAATAACTGAGTTTGTTCCCTGCATTCTGCATTGTATAAAACCTTCTGCTTCGGGACATTGTCATTATGTTGCTGCTGTCATCTCAGACCTTGGTTGGGTGCCTTTGCAAAGGATAAAATGAAATGTTCTATCTGAGAATGAGAAAACCCATCCTAGATGGCATTTTTCCATGACAATGGAATAATTAATCATGATTAATCCATAAGCTAGAGACCTATATAACTGAGGAAATTATCCCAAGTGAAAGAACAGCTCACAGAGTAGGAGGTAAATCGAATTCCACAAGTGATAATAAGAAAGAGCAAAAAGAGGGCAGTGCTGAATCGGGCCGCATGAATCATTTACTATAAATCCAGATGTTTGTGAAATGAAAAACAGGCCAAGTCGATGACCTTGTGAACTGATGTAAAGACTAGTTAAAATATGATGAGGGAATAAATATCATAGAATGCTTTTTTAAAAAGTCATGAAAGGGCCATTTACCTATCTATCACCTACAACATGTAAGAGAGATAAAAAATATTAAAGATTTTATTTCAAGCTGCCATCAAACTGCTTAAAACTTTTTTTAGTAACCAAAGTTTCAATTATTATAAATCAGTAGCACAGCATGAGTGGCTTGTTATATCGTTGTGGAGAGAAAAACACATTGTTAAGCTCGTTTCCAAGGAAATGAAACGCTTTTCAGACATGTCATTAATGCTCATAAAATCCCCCAGAGCCAAGGAGAGGGCAGATGTTATTTTTCAGAATGGTCACAGACCATCAATAGAAGGAAATTTCACTTAATTGTTTGGATATTTATTTTCTTATTTATATGTACTTCAAGGATCTGATTTAAGAGAGACTGAGGGGCTCTGTATTTATTTTAATGCATATCAAGTTATAGGGCATCTATGAATTTTCCAAAGAAAGGGAAAAGTATGCATAAAGAACTCGTCATGAACGCCAGTGAAGGATAAACCGTCTACCCATATAGAAAACAAAGAATCATCTGGAATTTTCAAGACTCTTCTAAGTTTTACCAAGTGAAAACTCACTTCCCTCCTAACCCAGAGAATTGCCAGTGCCCCAAGACTCCATATCAACCTCACCTTCTTTAATTCCCCCTCCCGCCCAGCGCGCTTACACGCATAACCCTGTATTTCACATTTCTTTGTATCTTCCCTGTTTGACACCATTCGTACCATCACCACCAGTTCCTGGGCAGTGACATCTCTACCTCCCATGCATTTCCTGCCAGGTACCTCTGTCTTAATCCATCCCATTGAGCCTTATAACTTGCTTAGGGCTACTTCTAGTCTTTAAAGAAGTTCCTCTCCCTATTCAGAAAAGGTAATGACAAATTTTCATGACTCTTTGCCTGGGAGAAATATAAGTAGGAGAGATTCAGTGAAGCCTGACCAATCTTTGTGAATTCCATGGAGTATTCATTCATGGAATCACTTGTATATCAACTCTCATGGGATAGTATTGGATGAAAAATTACCCTGATAAAATGGTAGCCTTGGCATGCTCTCTCAGAGATTGTACAACAGAAAGGTTCTCAGACAAAGCCGTATGTTCCAATCCTAAGGATTATTAAGTCAATTTAAAACACAGGGGGAGAAGCAAGGGAAAATACATGATGTAAGTTGTCATAAAGGATGGAGCGTGAGCAGGGAAAAGAAAGACAAAACCTAAATCCTGGCTCTAACCTTCCTCTGTGAATGCAGTGACCATCCAGGTCAGAACTGACATGTACACAAGAGATCTCAACAGACAAAGGTATCTACGGTCGACCACATTCACTGCCTCTAACAGTCAGACCTAGAGACAAGCCCACTTTGTCGGTTAGCTTGTCAGTTAGCTTGGTGAGCAGCATGGGTTATATCTTCACCTCTTGGGTAGAGAACAGACACATATGGACATATGGCTGTACCAATGGATATTCAACTTAAGTCCTCATAAATATTCATTACTGCTTTTATGTTCAGTGTATTCAGAATATTTATTGCTTGGTCCTTCCATCCCTTTTTATGTTCATACATGCTCTACTTTATCGAACACGTTCCTTGCTCTCTAAACACATCTCAGATTTCATCTATGTGTTTTCTTCTATAGCAGAACTAAATATTCCCAAGAAGTATAGCAAAATAACATTAGAAATAGTTCTGAGCTAAGTTCTAAGCTCTGGGACAGGAAGATGATCAAAGCAAGGCACAGTAGAAAACAAGCTTGCAGAGGTAGGCATCGACAACAAAGGACCCCCTGGAAGAGTTGGCATCTGAAGTTGACCTAGGGAAGGGTCTAAGAGAGAGGGATGATGTGAGCAAAGGTATTGAAGAGGGAAAGACCAAGGCCCCTGCAGGAAAACTAGAGCATCACTTGTGAACATGCAGGATAGGTCCATGGCAGCTGAGAATGAAAGCGGCCTGGTTGGGAGACAGTCTGCTCGAGCTGGAGTTTGGACTTTCTCCAGGCTCCTTGGGCAGCGACAGAGGAAGAACTGCTAACTTGGTGGTTATGCAGGCTTTAGCTTGTGGGGCTGAAGAACCGGGCATGTGAGGGGAAGTAATGAAGCCCAGTTCATCTCTTGCCTTCTGCAGATGACTGAGGTATGTTAGAACTGCTAAAGGAATGGGTTTCAGCTCACTCCCTTTCCAGCAGCTGACGGATGACCTCGGGTAAAGGTGGAAAGTATTAAACACCATGCCTTTCCACGTTACTATTCCTGTTTGGGGGCAAACTCAGATCTCAATTTTGTGCTCCACTCATTACAGGTAAATCCACTGTTCTTGGCACCTTTCAAGCCAGGTTGCTTAGGCTATATATTTGTGATAAAAGAGTAAGCATGACTAATTTTTTTTCAGATATTTATTGGCAGAATCCTAAGAAAATATATGACCTAGCCTCTATCCTAACCTACAGCTAGGGGAATGTGGGGAGGTTTAAGGCAAAAAAGAAAAGAAAAGAAGCTCTAAACTATGTTCTTCTTAGTTCTTAAAACAAGCTTAAATGATAATAGACTGGTCAGTTCTCTTATTTATCCCTCCAACAATCTTTTAAGAGCCTAGTGTATAAGAGCCTCCTGTGTTTCACATGACCATTCACTATCAGGCTGGTGGTTGTGTGTGACAAATTTTAACCTAATTAATTCAGAGATGGATTTTCCCCCCAAAGTTCTTAAAACCTCTGGGATCCCTCTCCAGAAACTTCTAAGACCCTTGGAGAGGTCTTAGCAAAGAGTTTACATTCTATGAAACTTTCAAGTGTATAATAATTTAACTAACTACAGTTGGCTTAAAGAAGTGATCTATTTCCATTCAGACTCCCCTCAAGTTGGGTGGCATTAGCATGAGTAGAGGAATTATGGAGATTTGGCTAAGGAGAATTCCAATTCGGTACACATTTAATTTCCTTTCCACAGTATGTATGTGAGCCACAGACAATTCCCTAGGCCTTGGGTTATTTCTAGTGATCTCAATGTAGGGTCTACTTCCAGAAGTGCTCCTCCACCTTCTGTACTCTTTGACCCAGATTTGACAAGGCCCATGATGGTCTGAATGTGTCCTTCTGCCCCATACAATGGGACTCAAGTGAATGACCAGGAAAAACAGGTTTGAAACATAAGGAGCAAGAAGCTAGTGTGTGGAAAATTTCCCTAGTCATCAGAAATAAAAATTCAAAGTAGAGGAAATGTAGGAAGAAGCTATTAGAGAACCATGCTAATCAATAAAAGGATGCTGTCACTTGTATTATTAAAATAGTCATGGTATTTGTCAGCTATTACAAATATGTGATCTCTTGTGATTTCTCACTCTAAATAAACATTGACTTTCTTGTCGAATTTATAGGAATGCATAAAATGGAGACTCCACAAAATCTACTCCTTGAAGGCACATGAGCTATCAAACACAATAGCCAGAATTGGTTGTTTGCATGATCTGAATATGCCTGGGAAAGAAGCTTAATGGGCTTTAAAGATTTGAACAAGGTTCTTGTTGACTGGTGTCTACAACTGGTCCATATGCCCAGGGAAGAATGATAAGAGGGGCCACAGAAGGGTCACTGCCCAGCGATACCAAATCCATCATGGAAGAGCTAAATGCCAGAGGCAACATAGACCTTCCAAGAGAAAAGGAAGAGGAGGCACTAAAGTGAAGAAAGGTAGAAGAGGTGGGATAGAAAACATTGCTCCCTCAAAAGAATCTCATGCTGTTACTGAACTATCCCATCCTAAGATGGGATTCTCTCTTTTTTAATGCCAATGACAGTCAAGGCTTATACTCAGGACTTGGGCTCTGACCCTGAGCTTTTTTACTCAAGGCTAATGCTCTACCACTTAAGCCACATTTCCACATCTGACTTTTTTGTGGTAAGAGTCTCATGGACTTTCCTGCTCTGGCTAGCTTTGAACCACAATTCTCAGATCTCAGCCTCACGAGTAGCTAAGATTACAGGCATGAGCCATCAGAACCTGACCTAAGATGGGATTCTCCATACAAAACTACACCCAGTAGTAGGAGCCACACGCATGTAGCTAACATTTCCTACTGTCACAGCCTACCTTCCTTGGTCAGTCGTGGTATCTATAGCTTTGAATCATTTATGCAAATCTTCCATGTCCTTACTTCTTCGACTCTGGATCCAGGAAGAGAAAGGCTGGATTGTTGTGTTAGATAGTAAGTGTTGCCCAAATGCCACAGCTCACTTGTTGTTTTTCTGGTGTTAGTTGACTAGTCAAGAACTGTACCACTGAACTACACCTCCTGACCTACAGCTTACTTTTTTTTTTTTTGGTCTGGTCGTGGGGCCTGAACTCTGGGCCTGGGCGCTGTCCCTCAGCTCTTCAGCTCAAGGCTAGCGCTCTACCATGTGAGCCACAGCGCCACTTCCGGCTTTTTTCTTTTTGCTTATGTGGTGCTGAAGAATCAAACCCAGGGCCTCAGGCATGCAAGGCAAGCGTTCTACCACTGAGCCACCTTCCCAGCCCCCCTACAGCTTACTTTTTAAACCAAGATTCTACTGCCTGTTCCTATTCTGGCTCCCCTAACACATCGTCCTCTCTGCTCCATCTCTATCTGAAGACAAACTGGGAATACCAAATGACAATACCAAGTTTCCAGGCTACTCTGCAAAGTTCAGTCTATCTGTGCTCCAAACATTTCATGTTTCCAGAGCATTACCAGCCAACAGTTGCTGGCTTTCTGTCATAGAGTGGGAAGATGCTCTTCATGCAGCTATTCTGAATATGCTTCAGAGTGCAATGGAGAACAGATATCCCCAAAACTTTTGTCATAAAGAGTTGAAAGTACTAAGAGATTCATGACAGCTACAGCATAAAGTCCCTACAGTGTGTGTGGATTGTGGTGCTATGTGATAGGTGATGCTTACAGCAGCTTCTCCCTTGTCTACAGTCCTATTCTGATGGACAAAGCTAATATAGACAGTTCTGCACAAATAGATTGTGTGTCACGGAGAATGGGATGCTTTGGACAGAATGTTTGATTCACTTGGCTGACACAATAAGAACTGTTATCTCCCACAAATCAGAAATAGGATGAATCCAGGTAGTTCAGCACCTCAATCCACTCTACCATCCTCCATGTGGTGTGTGACCTTCCAGGTTGGCTCCCTCTCCTGGGCCTAAAATGCTACTGCAGTATCAAATAATAGATCCTGAAGGGATCTATTGTCCAAGGGCCTGCCTTCTCCTCTCACAGGTGGCTTGCTTTATTTATTTATTTTTGGTGAAATATATGGATAAGTTGCAGACAGTATACAGTTTGATGAGTTGGACAAATGTATACAGCCATGTAACAAAGCAAGGTATAGAATATTTCCATCATGCCAAAAATTTTTCTCATATCCGTTTGTAGTCAGACTCCTCCTTCAAATCCAGCACCTGGAAAAATTTTGTCCCTAAAATTTTGCCTGTGCAAGGATGTCATATAGATGAAATTATACATCAGGGCAGCCTTTGTGTCTGGCTTCTTTCATTAAGCACAATTCATTTGAGATTCATACATGTGGTTGAATATATAAAGAGTTTGTTCTGTTTTACTGTGGAGTGGTATTTCATTGTATAGATATATCATAATTTGTTTATTCATTTACCCGTTAATGGACATTTGGGCCATTTCCAGTTTGAGCTCTTATGAATAAAGATGCTATAAACATTCACACACAGGTTTTTGTACAGATATGTTCTCATTTCCCTGGAGTAAAGTCTTCGGAGTGGGATGGCTAAGTTGTTAACACAGGTTGCTTTTTAAGAGCAAGAAAACATTCCCTAGAAATTTCTGTGTCTTATTGGTCAGAGTTGGGTCACATGCCCCTTCATAAACCAGTCAGAGGTAGAAGAAACAGAAAGGAACTCATCAAAATCTATTCTCATGGCTCAGGGGAGTAGAACAATCTCCCCTTTCCATAAGCTTCATCAGGAAACAAAGTGCAGGCTCTTTAACAACAAGAGGGGAAAAAAGTTTTTGTCAAGCAACAGTAACCATCCAGGTGGACTTCCTGTTAGATAATTCATTCACTTTATAACTCCTTGTATCCTGTTTTCTGCCAAAAGCATCCTATATGACACCGGATCTGGGTGTGAGGGACTGCCTTTTGCCAGCCAAAGGAGAGGGCGATGACTTAGGCCTTGTACCTATGGGTCCTAGACATAGCAGATTTGGTCAACAGCCCATAAAGGACTCAACTGAAGTGCTTTTGTCTAGGTTTGGTCAAACCAATTACTCCATCTCCAAGTTTTTGATCTCAATACATAAGAAATAAACCAGTGAGTAAAGTTAAAAGGTCAGTAGGCGCAGGAGATGAACAGAGAACAAGCAAGCAGAGCGCACCAGGGAAGGAAGGCAGCAGGAGGCCATGGCAGAGTGAAGAGGTGGTTCGAGAGCGCTCACCTTTCATAGCCAGGGAGTGGCAGAGCCTTGCCTAGGGGTGTCGCTACCGCCTCGACCAGCAAGGAAGACACAACACTGAGCTCTTCTCTCTGCAGTTTATTCAGGACCTTTGAGTGATCTTCTGACCCCAACCCCGGGGAGAATTCCCCACAGCCTTAAGTACCCGCTGGGTAGCCAACCCTGATACGCCACGTGGGAACCACCAATAGGTTCAGGTGCGCGAAAGCAAGCCAGATTCTTTGCCTTAGCCATATAAGGAATTGTTTACCACAGAGAGCACTCGCCATCGGGAAGGCAGAGGGCGGAAGCCGGCGCCATCTTCCAGGTGCGGCCTCTCGCAGCTCTCTACAGTTCCCCCTTTTTTGTTTAAAGAACACAGATGAGAACAGAGGTCTGATCCCTGTTGTGCAATGCAAGGACTGCATACAAGCTTTCTCCCAGAAGGCGCCTTCTCTAGGGATGACTCAGCCTGTCCATTGATTCGTTTTTCACAAGGACGGGAAAAGGCGAATCGAACCCGTGTGCAATCAAACATGCTCTCCTCGAGGGCAAAACTCATGCCTCTCAACTGCAGTACTTTGGCTTTGCAATCTGTGTTCATTGTGTTAGGGTGGCAAGCCACGCTTGGGGGGACTGACCTGTTCCAATGACTGTAAAGGCTTGGATAATCATGGCTGCACTGCGACGCTGAGAACCTCTAATTTGGCAAATGCACCACAGACATACCAAGGAGGCTAACACCAGGAGGCCTGTCAGGGTTCCCAAACCCGCCCATTCCTTAAGATGATTCATAGCAGCGGAGATCCATGAAGATAACCCCTCTGCCAATCCGGCATCCACTCAGGTCAAGTTCACCATGACGATGGCAAACCTGAGCTGTTCCATCAGGCTGTCGAACTCCCCAGTTCAATTACCTAAAAGATAACTAGACAACGGTTTAGACAAATTTGCAGCGTTTTTGAATAGGTTTTTTCCTGGGCCTGAACTCTGGACCTGGGCGCTGTCCCTCAGCTCTTCAGCTCAAGGCCAGCGCTCTACCACTTGAGCCACAGCACCACTTCTGGCTTTTTTCTTTTTGCTTATGTGGTGCTGAGGAATCGAACCCAGGGCCTCAGGCATGCAAAGCAACCGATCTACCACTGAGCCACCTTCCCAGCCCCTTTCTTCTGGATTAATTGCACCACAGCAGCAGCTAATCCAGCATTAGTTAGTGGTCCGCCCAGCTCTCTGCAAACTTTCATCCATGCTTCTAGTCCCCTATTCTTATATGGGGTTATGGCGGCTCTGCATTCCTTAGTGCACTGCTCGTAAACAAGCTCTTTAATTAATGGCATGGCTGCGTCTGGGTCACCAAAAATTCTGCCAGCAGCCTCGACCATACGGGCAACAAAGTCCGAAAACGGCTCTGTAGAGCCCTGCAGGATTTTGGTGAGATTGCCACTCACCTCGCCTTTATTTGGTAAGGCCTTCCATGCCTTTATGCCAATTTTATTGATTTGTTCATAAACTTGAACCGGGTAGCCTATTTGCTGATTGGCGAATCTCCCCTGTCCAAGCAGCCTATCTCTGTCCCAAGCTGGGTTTCCCGCAGCCTGATTGGCTGCAGCCTCTTCACTAGCAAATTCAATCAAAAAGGCCTTCCAATCTAAATACTGACCTGGGCTCAAACAAGCTCGTGCGAGCCCACTCCAATCACCGGGTGTCATGCAGTGTCTGTTTAGGGCCTCCACCTGGGCTACAGTAAAGGAGGCTGTGATTCCGTATGTCCACACAGACTCAGCTAAAGATTTTATAACCTTAAAATCTAAGGGTTCATGATACCGCTGTCCCTGTGGATCCTGAAATATTGGACAGGCTAGATGTAACTCGGTTCTGACCGCTTTCCACACGCCTGGGCTGAAAGAACAGCCAGGGCTGCCACTTCCAGGGTCCTCCGCATAGAGCAGAGGGGCCAAAGGTGTGGGGCGGTGCACGGAGGGCGTGCATTCGTCTTTATCTGGGTCCTCTCTCTCCTTCCCTTTTCTCCTCTTTCTTATCTTTGTTTTTTCTATTTGTTCTATGAGTGGTTGTAGTTCCTCTGAGTCTGTAGACTCAGAGGTCTCTAGTTCGGCAAGATCGGGGTATAACCCCCCCTGCTCTCCTCCTTTTCGCTGTCTGCCCTTTCCGATCTTTCTTCCTGCAGCATTTCTAAGGCAGCCTGACCATTCTCTACTGCCTCACTGCAACGCTGGTCCTTGAGACAGCCTCTTATCAGTTTCCATATTGGTCTCACTCCGCTCTTAAGCGTTCCTTGTTCAGAGGCAAAATCTAGGTCCCGTCCTAGTTTCTCCCAAGAGGCCACCGTAAGGCTTCCGGAGACAGCAAACCACGGGACAACGATGTCACATTCATTCAAAAATCTCTCTAAAGTACTCCTTTTTATTTTTAACTTTTTTGAGTGCAGTAGCTCATTGAGAGCCAAAAAAATTGGGTGCGAAGAAGAAGCACCCATGTTTTAAACATTTAAAGCTGGCAAACAAACTTTTACTTTTACTTTTGGCTACTCTATTGACTAGCCCCGGGTTCTCACTCTCTCTTTATCTACCGAGAAGAGCAAAAATTCCCCCCCCCCTCTTGTCGCGGATTCCCCTTTTACCTGGGAACTTATCCCCCGCTCTTGTCACGGATTCCCCTTTTGCCTGGGGACTTATCCCCCGCTCTTGTCTCGGATTCCCCTTTTACCTGGGAACTTACCGGTGCACCACCCTGACCGCAGAGAGTTCTGAGTCCTCGTTGGGGTTATGGCTGAGTCCCCGTACGGGCCACCACGTCGCTACCGCCTCGACCAGCAAGGAAGACGCGACACTGAACTCTTCTCTCTGCAGGTTATTCAGGACCTTTGAGTGATCTTCTGACCCCAACCCCGGGGAGAATTCCCCACAGCCTTAAGTACCCGCTGGGTAGCCAACCCTGATACGCCACGTGGGAACCACCAATAGGTTCAGGTGCGCGAAAGCAAGCCAGATTCTTTGCCTTAGCCATATAAGGAGTTGTTTACCACGAGAGCACTCGCCATCGGGAAGGTGGAGGGCGGAAGCCGGCGCCATCTTCCAGGTGCGGCCTCTCGCAGCTCTCTACATAGGGGTAAGTAGTTCCTACTGTCCGTCTAGGCTCTGAGACTCTACCTTGATAGTGTCTGATCATGGAAAAGTATCAACCAAGGCAGAAGAGCAATTCAACAAGCCATGGAGGATGTGTGACGGGAACTCACAAGCACGAAGTCCAAGTAACTTGTAGCACAATTCCCACCCTCCCCCACCTGCCCCAGAGCTCTGGCACAAGGATTGAATTAGACCTTGGGCCAAGAGGAAGCAAGCAACTGAGACTCAAGACCTTGTTCTCTAAGGCCTCACTACTCCATGCGTGGACCAACAGCAGCAGCAGCATCACCTGGATGCCTGAAAGAAGTTCAGGATCCTGCCCCTAGTGAATCCACATCTGGATTTTACAAGACCCACAGGTGATACATATGTACCTAACATGCTCTGCTCTTTAAGTGTTCTGGGAGTCTTTAGAACAGGGGAGGAAGGGTAGAAAAGAGGGGTGAGACCTTCCCTATTTTACAGGCCTGTCTATTGTCCAAGTGCTGTGTTTGTTGATGTCGGTCAGGATGCATCCGCCTCTGTGCTGCACGGTTGATACTTTGAATGCCCATTTAACAAGAAAAGTAGGAATTGTGTTTGACCTTATGAATTGCTTTACTGTTTGTGTCTGAACTATTCTCCCTGGCTGTGTATGTTTTTGTGTGAGAGAGAGAGAGAGAAAGAGAAAGAGAAAAAAAAGCAGGGTTTTAAATGTCAGAAGGAAGGGATCAGATTCCCTATCCTCTTGCCAACCAAGAGCACATTTACTAGTCTCTTCCCTCCATTAAATGTTAAATGATGTTTATGAATACCCACATAGGCCTGGAGCTTTGCTCTGGTTTGGGGTTGCCAGGTGGCCAACATAAATGGCATTAGCCTTCATGTGAACTTTCTACTCTGGTGTTCTTGGAGGCTCTCAATGAGCACAAACGGACCCCTATTTAAAGTGAGAACCAAGAAAAGGGACAAACAAAATGCCAGAAAAAACACCCCTGATTCTTCATCAGGTAAGTCGGTCACAAGTCAATTTCCTCTTATCTTATTTTCCCCACCAGCCCTGTCCAACATCTGTCTCCCACCTCTGGATGAAGCCAGTTCTACCCGGACTGAACCCTATCTGCTTTTTACTATCCAAAGGAAAATTCACTTCAACAACCCACCAAGAGCTAAAACAGAAGGCAAACGAGGGAAAACATACCTGATTAAATCTTACAGATAAAAGGACCAGTCTCACCAGCTCAATAACTAGAGGTCATAATAATTTTTATAATAGGAAAGATCTCAACTGGAAAATCCAGAATGAATGATCACGATAATTGCAAGCCAGAGAAGTATAAAATGGGCACTTCATCCAAGTACCCCAGCAAAGGAGAGAGACACTTTGAAAGATGAATTATATTCTTCTTTTGGAGGGTCCAAACCGGAGATCTTTCAACATTTCTTTCAGTGGAGCTATTGTTCAGTAAACTTGGGGTAGGGAATTATCATCCTATCCTCACCAGGGACTGGGCTACCTTACTATATGAAGTAGACCTCCTACTCTACCAGCACCATCAGAGTGCACAGAGACTCCTGTCCACAAACACATCTGCAGAAAAGGCAGGAAGGAGGAGGAGGAAGGGGAAGTGTGTGCGCCTCCAGACTCCCTCCTTCTTCGCTCAGGCTTTCAGGCCAGCAGTCATGACTCCAATGTTGTGTGAACGAGATTTGCAGGTGTGAGTGGGAGGTTGCCGGACCAGGCCCGGATGAATGGGAACAAGGAGAGCCATGGATCTCCAGGACAGAAGCCGGAGCAAAGGTTGTGCCTGACTGAACAAAAATGGGATAGATGCTCTTCCTGAGGGAGCACACATAGGTCATCCCATCCTGCCAAGAGATTTAGAGCCCTGCACAGCACAACCCTAATGCTGTCATTGGGGGAGGATAGAACAGGACAGGAGACTACACAGACAGGGAAAGTCAATTATCTGAAGACTTGGAAAGTCAGCTAAACCCAGCGAATTCCACCCACTGAAGCAGTCTTGATGGGTCCACCATCACAGAAGCAAATGATAGGTGAGCAAAGGCACATACTTGCCTGCTTTTCAGGAGGCTCTCAGTAAACAGTTCTCCAATGAACAAGTGGGATGTGCCGACTGAAGCTCCAGAGTCAGTCATTTGGACCCAGAACTGCACTCATTCATTCATTCATATATAGCGTCTATAAATGTTGAATGCCCACTTTATGTCTTGTGGTATGCATCAGTGAACAAGATAGAAAGTTCTGCCTTCCAGAGTTTTCTAAGTGGGGGGAGAAATAAATACATTCGATAAGAAAATTTATATTCGAGAGCAAGTACAGAAACTAAAATGTAGTGGTAGAATGGATTAGACCAGCGGTGCGCAAACATTTTCTATCAGGAAGCAAAGGGAAAGTAGTTTAGGTATGTTAGGCCAAACTCTAGCACTTCAACTCAGATCTGAAGGCAGCTGTAGACAGTGTATATGCAAAAGAATGAGCTTGCTTTATACACACTAAATTGGAATTGAAATCATTTTTATGCATTGTGAAATATATTTTATATTCAACTGTTTAAAACTATGCAAAACCATTCTTGGCTCTTTAGCCATTACAAAACAGGAGGACCTTCAGATTTGGTCACAGGCCATAATTTGCTGACCTTTGAATAGAGTCGCAGGGCAAGAAGAGAAGCTCTGTTAGGTACCAGTAGCTCCTAGCCACTCTGGAGACCAAGATCTGAGAATGTCAGTTTGAAGCCACCATAGCAGATATATCTGCGAGACTCATCTCCAAAGAACCAGTAAAAAACCTGAACTGTAGGTATAATTCAAGTAGGAGAGCACCAGCTCAGCAGAAAAAGCTGAGCAACAACAGCAGGTTTTGAATTCAAGCCCATGTATAAGCACAAATAAATAAACAAAAGGGGGCTCTTCCAGGAAGGTGATGTATGGGTTGAGACTAGAATGAGGATAAAGAACCAACCATGCAAAGAGAGGAGGTAGAACATTCCAGATAGAAGAGTCACATAAAGGCCTTAGAGAAAGAATGAACTGGTGATGTTTAAGGAGCACTAAGATGAGCAGGTAGCTAACACAGAGTAAGCAAGAGAGAGTTCTGTCCCGAGCTATATGGCCTCAAAATCCACTTTGAACCATAATCTATTATTACTCTGTATACATACACACATGGATTCTTTTTTTTTTTTTTTGGTTGGTTTTAGGGGCTTGAACTCTGGGTTTGGACGCTATCCCTGTGCTCTTCAGCTCAAGGCGAGCACTCTACTGCTTGAGCCACAGCGCCACTTCCAGTTTTCTAGTGGTTTATTGGAAATAAGCGTCTCATGGACTTTCCTGCCCAGGCTGGCTTTGAACCACGATCCTCAGATCTCAGCCTCCTGAGTAGCTAGGATTACAGGCATGAGCCACCAGCGCCCGGCTTTTACATGGATTCTTATATTCTATATAGACTGAATCTCCCACTAGTATCCAAAGTAGTCCATTGTTGAATAGTCATAGGGAAAATTAATCTAGAACCTTCTGTGTCCTGGCTTGGCCATATTTGGAGATGTAAATATGAAGACAATCCCCAGTGTCTTTGCTCATCACTTCTTGTTTGAGGGGTACTTGTGTCTTTGATTCATGGACAGTGTCTTTAGACAAAAATGAGACTGACTTTGTAGGCCTGGTTTCTCTTCTGCAGATAGCTTTGGTGTTCAAGGTTAGTCGTGCTTCATTTTTAAGGAATCGGATCTCTCTCAATAATTGGGTGAATCAGCTCATGATGGGAGCTGAGGTTTATTTTTAATGTACTTTAGAGTTTACAACTTTTTCCCTATTTTTATTTTAGCTATTCAGTTGAGACAAGGTCTCACTAAGTAGGTCATGCTGGTTTGGAATGTGTGACCTCAACCTCCCAAGTGTTGGGATTAAAAGGGTTGTAGCACCACACCTACCCCTAAGTTTACAACTTTTTAAGGGTTATGGAGTTTCTTGATGTCTAGACTCTAACACATATTGATCTGCTGGTGCTTGAACATTAGTATGATGACCTAGTCTCATCAAATCCAAATTATCAAAACTTTTCTGGTATTCTCTAAATAAAAGGAAATAGCTTCCTCTACTAACCACATGCCAGGATAACTGTAGCCACAATGAAAACAAACAAACAAACAAAAAACAATTTTTTTTTGGGGGGGGGGGTCCAGTTGTGGGGCCTGAACTCTGAGCCTGGGCGCTGTCCCTCAGCTCTTCAGCTCAAGGCTAGCACTCTACCACTTGAGCCACAACGCCACTTCCGGCTTTTTTCCTTTTGCTTATGTGGTACTGAGGAATCAAACCCAGGGCCTCATGCATGCAAGGCAAGCGCTCTACCACTGAGCCATCTTCCCAGCCCACAAAAATCAATTGTAACCTGTATCCCAGCTAGTCAAGAAGCACAGATTTGAGGCTGGCCCTAGGCAAAAAATAAAAGTGAGATCCTAACTGAAAAATAACTGAAGCAAAAAAAAACAAAGGAGGGGTCTAGGGGTATGACTCAAGTAGACTACTTGCCTAACAAATGTCAGGGAGGCCCTAGGTTTGAACCCCAGCACCTCTCCCCTCCCAAAGAAGAAGCACGTCTTCAGAACCCCCTACTGCACATTCTCCTACCCCTATTAGCCATAATAGAGCAAGAATGGGTGAAGGCAATGTTAAGCCCAGGTGAAAGGAACTTGCCTTTGTAGACTATTGTTTTGATTCTTTGGCTCTAGCCCTTATAACTGCTAGTTTTAGGTCAATTTTTGCCATTGAATAAGCTACCTAGGGCCATATCTCACCCTTGTACATGGCTTAGTGTCATTTCCACCAAATTAAGACCCAGAATAGTATCTCCATCATCTACATCCCCAATGAGGGGGGACAAAGCAACTCAGCAATTTTCAAGACCTGGCATCATCAAAAGAGCATCTGCATTCAATCATCACCTTTCCCCCTGTTTCTCACCATTCTTTGCTTAAAAATGGCTAACTTATTTTTTCCCCTCATCTCCTTGTAAAAACACATGCATACAACCAACACACACATATGCTCTCAGACTGAAAGGCTCAGCCTGGAGAGAACCTTTATGGCTGGATTACACATCCCCAAATAGGGGCTCAGAATGGAAATACTGACAGATCATTAACCATAATAGCACAGGCCAGCCATGGAGTTTTCACATTGTCTCCATTTTGTTAGTATCAGCAGGATTTCCAAAGTCTGCTTGTAGCTCCTGAGCTGTGTCCCAATGTGTACAGCAATGTTGAGGACAAGGCCACTCACGAAAAATGGTACAGGACATGTAGAGAGCCGTCAGGTGCAGGACGTTTACATTCAGTTACGGATCACAGAATTCCCACCATGGGGGAAGGGGAAAGCAGGGGGCTAGGAACCTCAATTCCTAGGAGCCACTCATTTCAAAAGACCAATATCTCCTTGCCACAGGTGTGACTTTTGTAATGGAAAAAAAGCAACAAGCCAGCAGCTGGTATGTTGGGACTGACCCTTACCAGGACTCTCATTCTGGATTTTATGCTCTTCTGCAAGGAAATCACTTAACTCTATCGCCAGTGTCTAAACGTTGTCTAACACCATAAGTGCTCAATATATTTGGCCTCAGATACCTAGACAAATGGATCCACCAGTTAAGAAACAACAGGAATAAGCAAGCAAAATCTCAGCCTCAGTTTTGGCAGGGGGGTGGGGGAGGTTTGGTTGGTCGTGGGGCTTGAACTCTGGGCCTGGGTGCTGCGCCTCAGCTCTTCAGCTCAAGGCAAGCGCTCTACCACTTGAGCCATACCACCACTTGCAGTTTTCTGGTGGTTAACTGGAGATAAGAGTCTCACGGACTTTCTTGCCCTTGCTGGCTTTGAACCACAATCCTCAGATCTCAGCCTCCTGAGTAGTTAGGATTACACATGTTGAAAGACCCCCTCCCCAACCAACCAGGCCCTGAGCCTCTTTGTAGGGGAACAGAGTTTTGTATCTAACCAAGCTATTTCTGGCTTCTGTAACATGCTTTGCTAAGAAAATTATATTACCCCCACACTCCCCCTTTGATAACTAACCTCACCAGTTAATCAATAAGCCCACACCCTACTAACTAATCCCACCCCGCAGTCAGCCCCCTGGTGTGAGCGAACGACAGGTGCTGACTCAGACAAAGGCCACTTCCTCATACCAAGGGCTGGAGACACACAACTCGGCACGTACACTGAGGGACCCCCTCGAACAGTGATTGGCCAAAACATATGATTTGTTTTAAAAGGATTGGCTGCCTGCGTGCAGACCAGGTTGTAACACTTTAAATTTACTGGCTGAAAAAGCGCGGGCTCTACTGTAACGGACTGAGGGGTCCCATAAAAGGACCATCCCCGGGACTGCTCGGGGGCTCCCAGCCACTGACCCGAACCTTGCGGATCTCGAGGTCACGTGCACCTGGGAACCTGGGCATGCCCAAATAAAACCCTCTTGCTTTTGCATCTGGTGTCGTCTGACTGGTGCTTGGGGCAGGGAGGTCCTGATTTGGGGGACACCCAAAGTCGGGGGTCTTTCAGTGTGAGCCACCGGTGCCTGGCCATCAGCCTCAGTTTTCTTCACCATGAAAGGAGGGTGTCCAACAAGATCAGTGGCTCTTAACCCTGATGACACATTGTAATTCCATTCCCAGGTCCTATTCCAAGCCAGATAAGTCATCTGAAACTTAAGCATTCCTTATTTTTCTTTTCAAAAGCTTCACAGACTGTTCCAACACAGAGGCTGATCTGCAACGCAATGAATAACTCAAGTGTCATGATCTGTGTCTAAATTTTTATAGTGTTTAACTAATTTGGGTCATGAGACAGAGTCCAGAATGTGTCTCTCCCCAGCTCCATTAAGTACCAAGGAGGTGAGGGAAATAACACTGGGACATTTCATTTAGGAGACAATGACCATGTCTAGGATTCCTTGGTGCCAAGCACTCTGGGCATGGCATATATCATCTCCAGGTCCTCTGACTGGTGACATCATCTCCCCCACCTCAAGGACAAACTTGAGGCTCCAGAGAATTTAGGTGAACTACCTAAGGCGGGGAAACAGGAACCTTGCTGAGCTACCCTGGGGTACTGTCAGACAAGTAGCACCCAACTCCATTTTTCAGAATCAGAAACAAAAGATTTATATCCCTTTGGAGTGGGGTGGGGTGGTGGTAAGTGAGAAGTTTGAACACAACAGCACACAGAACTGAGGTCTGTAGAGTAGGAATTCCCTCCCACCTCCGCCCCTCTCAACTTAAAAAAGGACCATCCTGACTCTCCCCCAGGCCTCCAGCTGTCATAGATGAGTTCTGATAAAGGCCTGAGGCCTCCTCCTTGAATTCCTTTGTTCCAGTACCCATCCCATTAGAAAAAGGTCACACATCTTTGGCCCCTTTTAATTTCAGGGGTGGAGAGGTAAAAGCCCAGTCGGGGAAACTTGTGCAATTACAAGCAATTACTTAAACGGCTTTCAGACAAGCCTTGGCCCTCCACCAGCAAGCAGAGGGGCCAATGTCTGGGTTTTGTAGGCTAGAAGGACCCAGAGTGGAAAGGCTGCTGTGGGGGGCAGGGGAGCCCTCAAAGTCTTTTGTCACTGGTCAAAAAAAGAAAAAAAGCCCCATTGGTATTTCCTGCCACTGAACTAGCTGACACGAACCAGTCCCCCGCACAGGGGAACTATTCACTTAAAAGTCATCATTTCCTTTACTTATCTGCCTCTAAAGAAACAAATCTATTAGCAGCAAGAAATCACTCCAGCGGCTTTAACTAAGTGCTGCTCCTACTGAAAATGCCACAGCCCTGCCCTCCGCCCCTCCCTGCCAGCTGCTCTGCACTGGCTTGGGTCAGGAGTGTCTCTGGGCACTACAGATAACAAGGACCATTACATTCCAAATTCTTCTCCAACCTCCTCCCCTCCCTTCCGCCAAAATCCCAAACCCAATTTCTCTCTGGCAGATCAAAGGCTGCTGAAACTACAGGAGAGCTCACTGGATCAATAAACCCTTGACACAGGAATAAACAGTGATCCAATCGTTTCCATCCGGATTTATTTGGCCTATGGCCACATCTTTCCTTTTGGAAGATTCGGGGTAGAATTCAAAATACTATGCTCTCTGAATTAAAAATAAAAATACAAATAGCCCAGAATGCTTTGTCTTAAAACTGTAAGGGAAGAGTTGGCAGTGCGTTTGGACTTTCTGCATTTTTCAAACACAGCATCCCTTCCACTGTAGAGCAACTGGAAAGCTACCTGAGCAAGGAGACCTCATCCTAACAATCAACTTCCCTCACTTTTCAGGCTTTGCAAACAAGGATGGGGAAAAGGTAGACCACAATCAAGCTGCTCCGGCTACAGGTACACTGTCGCCTGGGCCTCCTCGTGACCAAAGGCATGCGCACCTAAAAAAGATTAAATAAATTGTTGGTCTTGTAATAAAAGGAAAACCAATGACTGGTGCTAGACCCCAGGCACTTGAGCATCCTGACTTCGCTGATGGGAATAAGGAGCTATTTATTCTGTCCCATGAAGTCATATAATACGAAACCACCAACCATAGAAACTTGGATGGGCAACAAAAGTCCCAGAAAACGAAGACATACTGTTTGTGCACCTACTGCTAGGAAAGACCATACTTTTTATGACATCTTCCTTTTTTTTTTCAAAAATATCCAAATTGATTCAAAATTGTTGATCTGGGGCCTTTAATAGAAATATAAGAATATAGCCAGGTGCTGGTGGCTCATGCTGGTGGCTCATTCCTTTAATCCTAGCTATTCAGGAGGCTGAGATCTAAGGATCATGGTTCAAAGCCAGCTGGGACAGGAAAGGCCATGAGACTTATCTCCAACAAACTATTCAGAAAAAGCTGAACGTGGCACTGTGGCTCAAGTGGGAGAGTGCTAGACTTGAGCAAAAAGAAGATCAGGGACAACGCCCAGGCCCTGAGTTCAGTTCCTAGGACTGGCACAAGAAATATAAGACTACTGATTATCACATCTATTATGTTTGTATTACTGGAGGGATTCCTTAAAGGCCAACTAAAATAGGGTGTCTCCAATGTTTTCCAGTTGTCCATTTTATCCACATCCACCAGAAAGACTGGAGAAACAAGAAATTTTGTTTTCTAATGCAGAATTACCACCAAAATTCTCATGTTCCTTTTCAGACCTTACTCAATGAAGGTTTTGATTTGGTGCCTGAAGAGCAAGAAGTCAGCCTACAATGGACATTGCAGCCTTAGGAGGCTGTTGGGACTTAGCATCATGAGTGTCTCCTCAATGCTCAAGTGTTGAAGTCTTGGTGCCAGTGCAGCAGTGTTCAGGGGTGGGCCCTTGAGAGATGATTGTATCGTTCAGGCTCTGATTTGATGAATGGCTTCATTGATGGATTCATAACTTAATGGGCTATTAGGAGGTTGTGAAAACTTGAAGAGTGGTGGGAACCTAATTAGAAGAAGTAGATTATCAAGGTCATGCCCTTAAAGGGTATATTTTGTCCCTACCTCCTCCACTTTCTCTTCTACTCTACTTCCTTTTCTTTTCCTCCTCTTCTTCCCCCTCCTCCTTCTCCTCTTGCCTTTTCTTCTCTCACCTTCCCCCTCTTCTCTTTTCCCTCTCCCTCTCTCCCTCTCCCCCTCTGCCCCTCTCCCCATCCCCTTCCTCCCACTAGATGACAGAGTTTATTCACATTCTTCCACTATGATGCTCTGCCTCACTACACACTCAGAAACAATGAAGCCAAGGGACCATGGACTTCTGAAATGCTGAGCAAAATAAACTTATTCCTTTTAGTTGAATCATTTGGGTATTTTGTTACAGTGACAGAAAGCTGACTAGCACAGGGACTTAGCAGAGTTGATCATGGAGCTCTTTCCTGCCATTCTTTCATGGAGCTTTCCCTCCTTTTCCTTCACCTACGCAAGACATAAAGGCCTTCTTCCTCTTCCTCATAGAAGGTCCTTCCTGCAATAAGAGTTTATAACTGTGCACTCTGTCTGGGACACTCAGAGACAAGCTTCTAACTTTCCCTTCTAACCCATGAATTAACTCCTCCATTCTTCACCATTCATTTCTCATCATTCTCTCCACCTTGAGATGTTTGCCTTGAGCACTTCTCATAATCAAGAAAACTTTATGTATTCATCTTTAGCTCCCTCTCTCTTCTGTAATGAGTTCCACAAAGAAAGAAGTTCGTTTCTTTTTTTTTTTCTTTTTGCTTATGTGGTGCTGAAGAATCGAACCCAGGGCCTCATGCATGCAAGGCAAGTGCTCTACCACTGAGCCACCTTCCCAGCCCAGAAGTTCGTTTCTTGTGGGTTTTGGTGGGTTTTTTGTTTTTTTTTTTTGTACTCTCACACACTCAGCCCTAGGTAGTGCCTGGCACACAATAGAAGCTAAATAAGCAGATGAATAAATAATCAATGAGTTAGTTATCCAGTGTCTCTCAGGAGGAGGGAAGAAGATACAGCATCTCCAGAGAATCTCAGATGCCTGACTTGTCCTTTGGAGAGTTTGCAGAGCACTAATAAACTCAAACATCCTGGCAATCGTTAGTGTCCAAGTAGTAGGATTATTTGCCAGATTTGGGATGGGGGAGGGGAAGAATAGTCCAGTTTCCAAATACAAAATTGCCTTATACTGTATGTTTAAGTGTTTAGATATCTAGACAGTGATAATAACCATTTTAGTACCTTCTTTCACTAGGAATTATGTAGCATATTCTTTAATTAGCATAATAGACATTCCCCCATTTGGTGGAAGTTGTTCCCATTTAATGGATGAGGAGACTGATTCATCTGGTTTGCCAAAATGCACAGAATATAGTAACTATTAGAGTTGGAACCTGACCTTGTCAATTTCATCTATCTTCCATGATCAAGCCCTTAAATACCTCTTTGTTTATCACCATGGTAAATATAACCAGCTCCTGCTTACATGCACATATGATATACTGCAAGGTGTGGACACATTTGGGTAATAAGATTTGTAGTGGAGATTTCCCTTCCTCCTCATGCCCCTTCCAGAGAAGTGCTTACTGGCCAGTGTGCTTATAGCCACTTCAGGCTTTTCTGTGAGTTTTTCTGGATTTTCAAATATAGCATCCACCTACTCCATGAAGTAGGTGATAAAACTAGAATCATAAAAGGAGTGAAAATAGAATTATGTAGCCAGGCACCAATGGCTCATGCCTACAATCCTAGCTACTCAAGATGCCGAGATCTGAGGATCGTGGTTTGAAGCCATCTTGGGCAGGAAAGTCCATAAGACTCTAATCTCCAATTATCCACCAAAATGAAGTTATATTCAAGTGATAGAGTGCCAGCCTTGAGCAAAAAAGCCAAGCAAGAATAGGAGGCCCCGAGTTTAAGCTCCAGTGCCAGCACACATACACACACACACACACACACACACACACACACACACACACACACACACACACACACATTATTTAAGAATTCAGTGCCTGTAGAAACCTCTGCTCTTGGTTCTGAGTAACAAACATCTGGCATTTATGGAAGATATTGGCTGAGCTCCACCTGTCATAAGAAAACTTCTAAAAAAAAAAAAATAAGTGAACGTCTACCAAAATTAAAGTATAAGGCTAGAAAGAAAAAACTTATGTTCCTAAAAGTAATCTTTATACAGGAGTTTGTAGCTTCTAATTTTTTTCCTATAATAATAGCACATTAGTAGCATCCTTCAAAGAAAGCTATAAAAACAAGAGAAAAACAAGAAAAGATATCATTTCTTATCTTCCAACACTCAGACAGTTCTGTTTCTTTTATTCTGATCCCAGCCCTTTCTCTCTTACTCTGCCTATCATTTGGGTGATACTGTGGCATTTCTGCCTAGAGCTCATCACAGGTGTATCTGCCTATTGAGTTCCCAGGCCCTCCTGCCTGCCACTTAAACAATACCCCCTCTATCTCGACATCTATTTAACCAGCAAATCCCTCAATTATTTTTCCTTATCTGAGATGAGTTTCCACATTCCTATGCCTTTCTGCTTGGCTTTGTATCAAAATTCAAGGATTTGAGATTTATAGCTCCCCTTAACAGGCTCGCTTGTCATGTATTCTGAGCAAAACTCCCCCAGCTGAAAGAGACTCAGAAAAAAATGGCTTGAAGACACACCCAGAACTCTCTGTTAAGTCAGAAAAGCAATAGTTGGGGCTGGGGGTTTAGCCCAGCAGAAGGGCACCCGCCTGGTGCACGCAAGGCCCTGGGTTCGGTCCTCAGCCCTGGAAAAGAAAGAAAGAAAGAAAGAAAGAAAGAAAGAAAGAAAGAAAGAAAGAAAGAAAGAAAGAAAGAAAGAAAGAAAGAAAGAAAGGAAGGAAGGAAGGAAGGAAGGAAGGAAGGAAGGAAGGAAGGAAGGAAGGAAGGAAGGAAGGAAGGAAGGAAGGAAGGAAGGAAGGAAAGCAATAGTTACAGAACTTCCTTGCACTGAGGTGGAAAGGGAGTTTCTGCAGTCTGACTCATATTTCCAAAAGAGCACATTCAGCAGCCCCCAGAATGAAGTAATCAAAGAATGGGACTTAAGACAGCTTTCCACAGTAGGAGAGCCCATATACATGGATATACTCTGTCACTGATAGCAAGTATCAATGTCATAGGACATGCCGCTCTCCTGAGTTATGAGGAATAATGAGCAAAATAACCAAAGGACAGAGCACCTACAATCTTGGAGGGCAATGAGGAATTCTGGGGCCTAGCCATCAAACGTTGGCATTGGAGTTCCCACTTTTAGCAGAGAAGAATCTATGTATTCTTAGGCAAGTTACCCTTTCTAGGCCTCGGTGCCCTCATCTAATTTTTAATTCCTAGCTCATCATTTGCTATAAAGGTTTGATGGGGTAATACAGAACACACTGCATGGGCACACTTACAGTACCATGCTTAGCAATGACTCCTCGCATTATTATTGGTCTTTGTTATGGCATCGTTGAACCAGGAAATTTCTTGCGATAGCAAAATGGAGTTCAGTCAATAGATCTATTGTTAGGTTTTCCTCCTTGATATCTTATACTGGATGAAATAAGTAGAAAAAAAAAAGTCAACGAGGGACCTTTTTTATTTTTTTTAATGTGTTCCAATATCAATGGTCTAAAAGTAGAAAAGAAAAACAAGAAAGAAATGGACTGGGAAAAACAGATAAAGCGTGCAACTTTCCCAGAATCTAGTACACCCATCAGGAGTTTTGGAAAGATCTCTCCATTCCTCAGAGTTCTTTTCTCCAGAGAGACCATCTCTCCACAGAAAATAGACAAGGATTATTCTCAAAAAGCCAAGTTCAGAAACTTGGTCTGCATGTTGAAACAAGTCTCTAGCTCAGGAGTGATGTTGATCTGTCTACTGATGTCTTGCTGGTGAAGCCATTAAAAGAGGGACACAGAGGTAAACATGGGCACCATTTCAACCCTAAATGCATACACTCAGAGTGCATTGGGGGAGGACCCAACTCCATCCAGGCTATCAAACTGGTACCTATGATGGTTGCTGACCAACAGTTGTCCCAGGAAGATGTCTTCCTTTCTCAGACTCTGTGCAAATCCACACAAGTGTGCTTTAAATGGCCTACAGTTCTTAGCAGACAAAACAAATTCCAAGTTTTGGTAAAATGGGGCCAGTTCTGATACTAAGACTAGAGTTAGGTTGTATGTCACTGTTGATTTTAAGCCTAGATTATTTGGGGTCAGAAAACTCAGCAGCTTCCACATTCTAAAATACAAGATGTCAACATTTGTTAGCTGTCCTTCAGAATAAGCTCTAGTGATGATTATTTGTAGCTGGGATGAAAGGAGACAGTTGGGCCCACCAATGAATGGCTTATGAACTTTTAAGTCGTTTCTAGATAAGTCTTTCCAACATTGTGACTTAAATGTTCTCCTGGATGGGAAAGGGGACCCCACCATGAGACTCGTCCTAAAATCCAAGCATTATCCTTCTATGGAAATGAAACTATTCTGTAAAATATTGATGACTCTTACTCCTGTGGAATATGTTTTTGCTGACCACAACTTTATTGTTTGTTTATTTTTATGCCAGTACTCTGGCTTGAATTCAGGCCTTCATATTCTTGCATGGCTTTTTTACTCAAAGCTAGCACTCTACCAACGAGCCATAGCTCCACTTCTGGATTTTTTTGGTGGTTAGTTGAAGAGTCTCATGGACTTCCTACCCACGCTGCCTTCCAGCTGTGATCCTCAGATCTCAGCCTCCTGAGTACCTAGGATTACAGGCATGAGCCACCAGTGCCCAGTTTAATCATGACTTTAAAAAGTTCCCAGTATCTGAAGTCATTGTCATAGCCAAACTAATCTAACTGCTTTTCTTCCTGCTCTTATGAAATAGTGGTTAAAAGGTAATAATGGAGTCTACTAACATGGAGCAAGTTTCTTATTGCTTTCATTCGCTCAGCTAAGCCACTGACCCAGAGAAAGTCACAGCAATGAAAACCAACTATTCTGACAGGGGCCTGGTGAACATTTCTCCTTTTATAACTACTTAAGCGTGGCAGGCTCTTCCTATTAACCACATTACATCACCATTATCAAAGACGAAAGGAAATTAATTTTGTTTCTCAAGGACTTGGCAATAAGTTGGTTTTTTACTTCATCAGACATCTGCTGTTTTTCTACGTGTGTCATTTGTGAAGCCCAGTTTTCCTGGTGACTTGATTCCCATAACAATTTATCACAAAACAGTGTTTACCATGGAAGCCAGGCAGACATAGGGTTTTTTTTTTCCTCCCTCCAAGCAGAAAGTGTAACATTAACCTAAAGCCAATATCATCATCTATATTTCATTCTCAAATAGTTTTCTGGACTTATATATTAAAAAAAAAAAAAAGCTAACAAGACTGTCAAGAAAAAATAAGCACTTATGGTCTCTGGCTGGAATGTATTACCAGTGCCCACTTACTTTGTTTGAACAGATGGGTCTTTATCAGTAAGTTCTGTAGCTAACTCACCAACTTCCCTTAGGAATACCAGAGGACTTCCATTTACTTGTGTTCTTATCTGTTCCCTTCTAGCCACACTTGACCACAAAATTCTAGGGTTTTTTTTTTTTCATACATTGAAGCCAAGGATATACTGGAGATTTTTCTATTTCCCCAATAATTATTTATTACTGAGTTGATGGGCTTTTTGTATGATATCCCATCCATGGGGGTTCATAATACAGTGGCTTTTCTAACACAATCTACATTTATGCCATCACCTAAAGTACTACAATTTATTTTGATGAATCATCTTCTGGTGTTTGCCTCATTTCTCTTTTCTTTCCCCAATCTCTCATTCTTGCCCTTCCTTCCTCCAGCCCCTAGTTGACCCCTAGTAGCCATAATCCCACTGGTAAACAAAGAAGCAAACTTCAGAATGCAGGGATCTTTCTTACTTCAGATGAGTGTGGGGGTATGTAGAGATTCTGCAAACAGTCTTCAAGGCATAGAAAGAAGACTACATGGTCTATCTATGGACCTGTGTTTTTATGTTTATATTTCCTTGCAAAGGAGACCCATGCCAAGAAACAGAGGTGAATGATGACGCCTAAGATATTATTTTACCCTGAAAATTACTTTCACCTTTCCTTGTTGCAATTTGACATAATCATTTCCACAAGAATCAAATCCCTAGGCCTCAGTTTCTCTAAACCTATAAAATGAGGTTGACCGAGACCCCAAAGTTGAGTGTTCATGAGAAACACCTGGGCAGCTAAATATGCAGATTCCTGAGCTCTGTTTGCAACCATTGCGATGCTGAGGTTTTGGAGTGATAAGGGAAAGAAAGGCGAACTGTTCAGTAGTAGACATAACACATGGCAGATAACATGGGACCTATCATGATGCTTCCTGTTCCCGTAGTGCAGCAGGCTCCTGCTCAAATGCTGCTTCTTCCCATAATGCCAGTGAGTTCCCACTCAAATACTTCTTCCCATAATGCCCTGAGTACATACCTAACCAACGAGAAGAGCTTAGGAGGTCCATGCAAGCATCATCAAGCACTCAGCACAAAGCCCGGAAGAGATAGGGAAGAAGCACTGGTGCTTTGGGGTCCCTCTCTTCAGAGTCCTTTGCTGTTCTCTCTCTTTTTTTTTTTTTTTTTGCCAGTCCTGGGGCTTGAACTCAGGGCCTGAGCACTGTCCCTAATGCTTCTTTTTTTGCTCAAGGCTAACACTCTACCACTTGAGCCACAGCACCACTTCAGGCTTTTTCTGTTTATGTGGTGCTAAGGAATCAAACCCAGGGCTTTGTGAATGATAGGGAAGCACTCTACCACTAAGCCACATTCCCAGCCCCTGCTGTTTTCTTTTTACTTTCAAATGAACTTGTTCCATCTACTTTAAATACTTTGCTGCCTTTGAGTTCTGTAGTAAATAGACAAATGAATCAAGACCGCTAGACAGTAACAGTCGGACCTGTGAAAGCTACACTTCTAGTACTGCACTGGTCTATCGAAGCCAGGCTAGCCACACAGGTCAGGCTCTGAGAACAGCAGGCTGATGAACTCTTAGCTGCTTCTTCCAATAGTCTGTGCCCCTATAGGAACTTCAAGTATCCAGGCAAATCTTAGGTTTAGGGACTGATCTCACTCCCTCAAGCCCTGCTCTATCAGCATCTGCACTTCCTGTCCATTTTGTGTGCAGGGCAAGGTTTTGAGACTGTGTGGAGTAGGGGGTGGAAAATGTCAGTACTTCCCTGGACACCAAACTGCCCAGGCCAGCTGAGGGCTCCTGCCCCAGTCTCTCCAGTAAGGGTCTCTCCATATAACTACATTACCTGTGTGTTCAAGTCAAGCTCCCCAAACAGCAGTCACCTGCATTTCCAAGTCTAAATTTTAAAAAGCAACATGTAACTTCCAGATCACCATGAATTTTCTGACCTAGACTCCATTCGCGTGTAAGACAGCGTCATAGAGATGAAATTAGAGAACAGATTACAAACCCATGTGACAAGTGAACCACAAAGGAGTGTGGAACTTTTCAAAACACTCTTCCTAACCTCAGGCCAGGCTGACCCAGAGACCCAGCGGTCACATGTGCAGATGGAAATTACAGGATACCATGGGGATAAAAGAACAGCTTGTGACCAGTGGAAGTCGGAGGCCTGCGCTTCATCATAGCTCCCTTACTCAATGCTCACGTGACCTTGGTCAAGTCACTTCTCTTTCGCTGTCTGAACCTGGTTTTCATGTGTGTGTGTCATGTCAGGCCTACACTGACTGAGTGCCTAGAGTATACAATAAATACAGAGCACGCTCAAGCCAAGGACCAAGGAGGCAAAAACCCTGCCCTCAAGAGAAAGCCAGACAAGAGACACTGAAATGGGAAGTAAGTGTCAGGGAGTAGTAGATTGGTACACACTTAAGAAAAAACAAAGCAAGTCAAGGAGATAAAATGATGGGTGATGTTTCAGACAGGAAGAGGGGGCTCCTAAACTAAGGCCAGAACAAAATGAAGAAGGTGACTCAAAATATCTGAGCAGAAGTTCCCCCAAGCAGAAATAAAGTGCAGGCACAAAAGCCCTGAATGAGGAATGTCAAGGCTCAGTTAAAGGAGAACATAGAGACCAGGGCTTTAAGGAAAGGAGGGAAGAATGATAGGGGAAAGATCAAAGAGATAGCCAGGCTATGAAGGGCTTGAGAGTAAGGGTTTCATTCTAGGTCATTAAAAAGAAGTCTTCAGCACGTGGGAGGTGAAGGTAAGAGGATCAAAAGTTCCACATCAGTCTAGGCTAGTGAAATATAACTGCACTTCCCCTGGAAAAAGGGCTTTTGATGTGTGACTGACAGAACCACTCCAGCTGCAGTTTAAGGCTGAAGAAATACATCAACTAGCATAGGCTAGGTCATGCTGCTATAACAAATAAGCACAAAATCTTAATGGCTGTTTCTCACTAAGTGGTTGGAGTTTTGCACTGTCCTTCTCATTCTGGGATCTGGAGGCGAACCTTCCATTTAGATCACGGCAAAATATTGTGACAGCAAAAAAGCACCATGACACATGCACAGGTTCCAAAAGACCAACCTAGAACTGGGCCAAACACTTCACACTCACATTTCACTGGCCAAAACCTAACACCTGAGTGCATGTGACTTCAAAGACGGTCAAGGAGCACAGTCCTGCTATGCACCCACAAGACAGAACACGTGAACAATGTTTATGAACACCAGAGACCACAGGAGAGCAGAGACACTGACCAGGAGGCTATGGAGCCATCTGAACAAGCAAGAATGAGAACATCTGGGGGGTGGGTAAGCCCAGGGGATGGGAGGGGAAGAAGATGAGAAGATATCTTGAAGGCAGAGACAAGATTTCCTGAGGCAGTAGATGCCAATAAGGGTCCTTGCCCCACTGTGGATAGATCTGGGATCAAATGAGAAGTTTGACCCAGAGAAAGACACACCATAAACCTCAGCAATACTTACTGCAGTTATTGATGGAAGAGATTTGGATAACGTTTGATTTGGGATCATCCTGTCTTCTAGGACATATAGTTGCTGATTTACCTTTATACCACTATCCTCTCTCTTTTTCTTTCTCTTTCTCACTCTCTCTCCTCTCTCTTTGTATGTGTGACAGAGTTTTCAAATGGGTGTAGTTATTAATGATCAACCTTACTTTATACGGTCTTTTTCTCCCACCAAACTTTCTAGCAATGAGCTGCTTTTTCTGCCAACTTCAAGGAACCCTTTATTCCCACAGACACATCTCTGTAACCTAGAAAGTAGCCTGCACAAAAGTCAGGAAGCCCCCAGTCTTTGTTGCTCAGATGTTGTAGATTAATAGTCATTCGGCTTGGAAATGTGAAATGAGCTGATAAGAAAAGCTGTACGTACCAATGACATTCAGGAATGAAAACTGACAGATCACCTGCTTTAGAAGATTTGATTCTTCAGATTTTAAGAAGTGGGGGGAGAAAAGACCTGTAAGTGACATTTGCTCTCTTATGGCTTACATTAAACAATTTAATATATAACATGAGGGAGAGAATGTGATATAAACAATATATCCAGGAGGAAAAATAAATGACCTCAGTCCCCAGCGGCACCGGTAAGCACTGGTACTATTCATGTGCACTGTAAGGAATGATGTATCAGTTTTACTTCTAATCAGTATCTAAATATATCACCGTCCATTCCTGGAGTGCATTACGTTATCTCAGGATTTGTGCTCACATTTTGCATTAATGTGGAAAGTATCCATCTGTTATCAGCAGAACTTAATTCTATACTGAAAAATGAGGTGTCTGCTGGTACACTTCTATTTTAAGGTTTCAAGTCATTGAGAAACCAAATTGAAAATAGAACTTGGAATTAAACTGTGGTGTTTTTCAGCATGGATGTTGAGAGGTAATGGCTCTGGGCATTTGACTTAGAGGCATCACCTGTATGTGGATATTTGGGGACTTCTAGACTTGTTTTGAGGATACTGCAGGAGTATTCATCTCCACGGTGCTGTGAAATCCTCAGAAAGCTTCTTAGAATATGGAAATAAAGGTATTATTTTAAATAAATATATATGAGCTATATCAAAATATATAAAACATAAAATTATGTGAAGCTATCCCTGAATGATTTGTTGCAATAAAGAAATAGCTTGCTAGGGGCTCACATTATCATTGGTTTGACCCTTGTGCTGGGTCCCTTGTTTTCATGAACACACTGTCAATAATGGGTATGATTTGAGTGTATCCCCCATAGGTTTACATGCTGGAAGCTGGGTCCCAGCTCTCTTCAAAGCAGTAGAATCTTTCACAGGTGGGACCTAATAAGCAATGGTTAGATACTTGCAGGTCTTGACCTCAGAATAGATTAATGTAATTCTCAGGAGAGCAAGTTATTATAAAAAGTACGCCTGACCCCCAAATCTCTCTGACTTCCTATCTTGCTATATAAACACTTTTACATATCCCTGCCATGATGATATCATCAGCCATGACGGCCTGGCCAGAGCCACACAGATGTTGACAATATGCTCTTGAATCTACAACTGGGAGCTTGACAGATCTTTCTTTTCTTTGTAATGTGCCCTGCCTGTGGTATCTTGTTATAGCAACAGAATATGCACTGATACAATCATCTACTCCTCATGTTCTTTTTCTTTCTGGCATGAAACAATATTCCAAGTTCATCTTGTACCTGCCTTAGCCATGGGATTATTCACTTCTTCAAGGAACTCTAGTTCATTTCATCAGCAAATGGTATAAGAGATCATGATCTGGACACTAGGTGTATTGATTATCTTGAAGGTATTATTGTTTTTGGCCTTTTAAGTGAACAAAGATAGGAAACAAACTTTATACACAATTCTCTTTGTCTCTCTGTCAGTCTCTCTCTCTCTTTCTTTCTTTCTTTCTCTCTCTCTTCACACACACACACACACACACACACACACACTTCAAAGTTCACACCAACCTTCTAATTCTAATGGTCCCCACAGGGTTGGGTCCTTCTTGACTCCCCCATTCCATATTTTCATTGCTGTTATCTATACAACTCTTGGTTCCAACAACAATGAACCAATTTTCTCATTACTCTATCCTATACTATAGCTTAACTAATTCCAGAATGGCTTCTCCCAAAAGGAAGCCTACTGTACTATTATTCCCCTCATCCTACCCTGACAAAGACAAGTATGCAGCTCACGGCCACATCCAGTAGTTATGTCCAGCAGGCTCTCTTGCCCTTCATTATTTTTTTATTTGATTTAGCTGGCTTCAATGGCCTTTCTTCCTTTTTAGTTTTAGAGTGCTTTTTAATTATTTCATTTTATTTTATTGCTGGTCCTGAGACTTGAACTGAGAGCCTGGGTGCTGTCTCTGATCTACTTTGTACTGAAGGCTAGTGCTCTACCATTTGAGCCACAGAGCCATTCCTGGCCTTCTTTGAGTAGTTTATTGGAGATAAGAGTCTTACAGACTTTCCTGCCTGGGCTGGCTTCAAACCACAATCCTCAGATATCAGCCTTTTGAGTAGCTAGGATTATAGGCATGAGCTACCAGCACGCAGCTTTTAAGGTGCTTTTTAGCCTTCTCATTCTTGCTGATTTTAGTTTAGTTTTTTTATTAATTTAAGTCATTGTACAAAGAAGTTTTAATTCAACATATCAATTTATAAATGCAATGCAGCTTGATCAATGTCACCCTTCCCTCATCCCTCTCAACCCCTTACATCCCCTCAAATTACCTGGTTCTATTTTCACATATGTGCACTGATTATTATGACTATATTCACCCACCTTTGCTCTCTCCATTCACCTGCCTCTCGTATTTGATCTTTTTATTAATAACATGGGAAGAACATTAGCTTGCTTCCCAAAGTCCTGGGTTTTATTCCTGCCTTTAACTAAGCATATTTAATCATCATGCTTCTTCTCTAATGAAATGATTAGAGGGAAAAAAAGGAGAGAGGAAAAATGTGGTAAGTAGTCAGAGGATGGCCATAAGCAACACAGAGGAGGAAGACTTTATGTAATTATTGATTCTAGAAAAAGCTCCATCTTCAACACAGTGGGAAATCAGGATGGGCAAAGGGTTGAGGGGAGCCCCAGACGTCCTGCCGGCATGGCTAGTAGGATGGACGTGTGCTCTGCAGGACAAATTTCCCAGGGGTAGAAATTGTTTGGATAGAAAGACAATGAATTCTGGTTTTGACATGGACTCTATGCTGGCCCAGCTTATCTTCTGGAAAGCCAGAAGAAGCAAGACTAAATGGGAAGAGAAAATAACAGCAGCAGGAAACATGGGAAGGGCCAAGGAAAGCTGCACGGCAGATGAACACTTGGAATTTTTCCTTCAAACTCTCTTGAAATTACTTGTCTTTATGAACTGGCCCAGTACCATAGCCACAAATACACCATCTGCCTGCCAAAGCCCACGATCCTTCTTCTCCGCTGGAATTACAGAGGCTTATAGATTCTAGTCCCACCGCCTTCTCTTTGAGAGGCCTTATGCAAATCAGCTCATCCTTCAAAGCCTCAGTGTCTCTTCTGTAAAATGGACAGGGCAACACATAGCCCATGTTGCAGATTTGTGGTGGTATTATCAGTTAATAGAAAGCAAGTGCTCGGCATACCGTCCAACACAAAAAATAAGGTGCTCAATAAATCATTATTTTCTCCATTATTTCCATGCCATTTCCTGGATTCAAGATTCCATTTCCCTCATATTCTCCCTGTAATCTGTCCAATACTTTACTGCAATGGTTCTCCATCTTGGGTACACATTCAAATCCCCTGGGGAGCTTTAAAAAAAAAAGTAAATAAACACCAAGACTCAGGCCTCACTACCCAGAGAGTCCTATTTCACTGGATCAGAGTGGAATTTGGCATTGGTATATTTTTTACAAAGCTCCAAGGTAGCTGTACGCAGAGTTCCATAGTGTTGTTTGCTGCACAGAGGACTAGGCTGGACTCAGACAGCACTTCCGAGTAGAAATAAATTGCTTACATTATTCCCTTTCTACTCCAAATGCCCAAAGCATATAGCAATATATTATTCTTTGGGAAGTTCTTTTCTGAGAAACATAAATACCACCTTCCCTACAGGAAGAAAGGAATGCTTCTCCACACCCAAAAAAACCAGCTCCTTGCTCACCCACCCAGGCAGGCGAGAAAAGTATGACACAACTAGAATGGCTCAGTATCAATTCACCTAGACAGAGAAGAGCCAGTAAGGAACACATCATCCGTGGGTGCAGTCCAAGTGTCCCTGCTAGTGTAGGAACCCAAAGGGCAAGGCCATTGCTGCTTAGGATGAATCATAGTTAATGAGGTTTGAAGTCTCTAGAACATCTCAAGAACTTGCTACAACATCCTATGTTACCTTGGCCCTCAAGGCTGTACAAATGCATACTAGAAGTCAAAGTCCCCAACTGATTCAGAGCTAATTTAAAAATTCTAGCCTGCATGGGGAAGGAAAACACTGTAGCAGGTGCAGACTGGCAGAGTGTGTGTGTGTGTAAGTGGGTTTAAACAATAAGTCTGGGGTTGGGATGTCCAAGTTCCAAAGGGAATTCTAGCCTGAAATGTACAGTGAGTGATTAACTGGACTTCTCAAAAAAGAGCCAGCCAGGCACTGGTGGCTCATGCCTGTAATCCTAGCCACTCAGGAGGCTGAGATCTGAGGATCATGGTTCAAAGCCACCTGGGCAGGAAAGTCCGTGAAACTCTTACATCCAATAAAGCACAGAAAACAGGAAGTGGCACTGTGGCTCAAGTCGTAGAGTGCTAGCCTTGAGCTGAAGAGCTGAGGGACAGTGCCCTGGCCCAGAGTTCAAGCTCCATTACCAAATAATAATAATAAGAAGAAGAAGAAGAAGAAGAAGGAGGAGGAGGAGGAGGAGGAGGAGGAGGAGGAGGAGGAGGAGGAGGAGGAGGAGGAGGAGGAGGAGGAGGAGGAGGAGGAGGAGGAGGAGGAGGAGGAGGAGGAGGAGGAGGAGGAGGAGGAGGAGGAGGAAGAGGAGGAGGAGGAGGAGGAGGAGGAGGAGGAAGAGGAAGAAGAAGAAGAAGAAGAAGAAGAAGAAGAAGAAGAAGAAGAAGAAGAAGAAGAAGAAGAAGAAGAAGAAGAAGAAGAAGAAGAAGAAGAAGAAGAGCCCATACTCAGAAGGCAGTGTCTATGAACGCTTCTAGCACATCTCAACCTCAATGCTTACAAGTTAATATACTCAATGTCAGAAGGAGGCCATTGGTTTTCTTTGAACAAAAATAGTGGCCTAATCCCAGGGTATAACTGGACCCATGCGGTGTATTATTAAGCCAGTGTCCTCGTGATGCTGAGGCTCTGGACGGCTCTGGTAACTGGAATACATATGGACAGTCAGTATTGTCTCTGTTCAGCTTGTGTTTACTTCACTGACGAAAATCAAACCAGCATCCCTCATTGTGTAAATAAATAATTTTGCTGAATAAAGTCTTAAATTTAAAAAAAAATAAAGAAATAGTGGCCTGTTTGGCTAAGAGCTTGAATATCAACTACAGATTCTCACTAGTGAATTAGAAATATTCAGTAAATGTGGATTAATGGCAAACATGTTACAAACCCTCCCCACTCTCCCATGAATTAAATATGAGGTTCCAGATGAAGTAGATATAGGGGAAAGGGGGCAGGGCGGGGGGGGGGGGACAGGGGAATGGATTTCACAGAGTGTGAATTGCAGAAAGTAGGCAGTTTGGGGGACTATCTTAATGGCTGAATATCTTCTGTTTCTTACCCTGTTTCCTGAGAGATTGAGGTGCCCAGGGCTAGGATAAAGAAATCCTGTATCTGAGCTCAATGCTGAGGGCTCACCCCCTGAAAACCCTAGCTACTCAGGAGGCTGAAATCTGAGAATCAAATTTGGAGCCAGCCCAAGCATAAAAGTCCATAAAGCAGCTGTTCCCGGGGAAACTGCTTAGAAGAGTCTAAGGAATGCAAATCTTTGATGCTGAAGAGGACATTGCAAAGTTTAGAAAAGCAAATATCCTTGCTTTTAGCAAGAAAAAGAAGTAAGGCCCAAGGACCTGCATGACACCCACCTACATGAGTTCCCATGGATTGGCACAGTCCAGGCTCCTCTACCCTCTCACAGTAAATTAAAATGACAGCCTTTCTTTGCCCTAAAAGCAGGTCTAGAGATGTCAGTACTAAGAGCAGAAGAGAGAAAATGTCAGCAACAGAGCTGAGGCTTAATGCTGATTACATGTTAGATGGTTTTGTCTAAACATCCAGAGTTAGCTCAGTACCTGTGATTCATACCTGCAATCCTAGTGTCTCAAAGGGCTAGACTCTAAGGATTGTGGTTCAAAACCAGTCTGGGCAGGGAAAGTGTATGAGACTCTTACCTCCAATTAACCAGTAAAAATCTTGAAGTAGAGCTGTCGCTTAAATGGTAGAGCACCAGATTTGAGTAAAAAAGCTAAGGAACAGTACCCAGGCCTTGAATTCAAGCCCCAGTACTGGCACACACACATATACACACACTCACACCAAATATCCAACAGCCCACTCCTCTCTTCCCCAACCCCTGTATCCACCAATCTCTCTCAGACTGGTCACCCAGTCCCTCCTGCTAGCCATACTCAACAGCCCTTGAGGATGATATCAAGGGTGACACCTGTGTTACACAAATTGATGAATCCATGAGAGTGGAGTAAGATTCTTAGAGTGCTGGACAGAGAATGTTAGCTTGGCATTCCTGGTGCTTAACTCTGGCCTCAAGGACCCAGTGCAGAGGTCTCAAAATCCAATCTTTTGTCTGAGCTCAATAATTGATCAGCTAAGTTAAGAGACAAAGGAGTCACATTCTGGAATCCTGTTTTCCCAAAGAACACACCTCTGGATAGTGTGATGTTAGCTAGAGTTGAGTTGTGTTACTTGAGCCTTAGAAAAGGAGGTAACATGTCCGGTGCTGGTGGCTCAGGCCTGTAATTCTAACTGCTCAGGAGGCTGAGATCTGAGGGTCGGGGTTTTAAGCCAGGCCGGGCAGGAAAGTCCATGAGACTCTTTGAAAGTAACAAAGGTGCCCAAAAGACCACACTGACCGGCTCCTCCAAGGACCCTTTTATATCACGGGCCAGAAGTGGGCGGTGCCTCACCTACTGTGCAGGTGCTGGGGGGGGAAAGGGGGGGGGTGTTTCCTTACACTCTCATCTCCAATAAACTACTCCAAAAAGTCAGAAGTAGCATGGTGGCTCCAGTGGTAGAGTACTCACCCGAGGGTGAGCACAGTGACAGGGACAGTGCCCACACCCAGAATTCAAGCCCCAGGACCAGCAAGAAGAAATCGAAGGAAGGGAGGGAGGGAGGGAGGAAGAGCGAGAGAAAAGAAAGAGAAAAGTTAAAAGAAGAGAAAGTGATATCTAAGCTGGGTCAGTGTCACTGCATATTTGCACATTCTGCACTCACAACCCTCTGGTTGTGAAAATGACTCCAACCAGCCTTTAATGTGGTTGGAGCCATCTCTCAAACGCTTGGTGCTTTTGACCTCCTGACTAATGGCTTTAGGCTAGAGCATTCATATAATGAATAAGACGCCCCCCCACACACACACACACCTGGACTGGAGATGAGTTGCTACCACCTTAGATCTATCCCTTTTACAATGCTGTGTTCATGCACCATCACACCTTCTGGAAGATGTTTGGCAGACCGGAGAGTCAGTATGTACCACTTAAATAACAGTACCTTTTAATTTCCCTTTTGTGAACCCCAACAAGATGAGGTATTTCCTGCCTTGCCACAAGCCATGCCCCTGGGTCAAACATCTTCCCTCACATTGGCTCATCAAAGATGAAGAGAAAATAATCATGCTGCATTTACACAGAGAAGACATCAAAGATCCAGCTGAACTAGACCAAAGGAGAGCTCTGAGGGCTGTGGAACAGAGGGAGAGAGAAGTCCCCAGTCACCCTAGATCTGGGCTAATCTCCTCTGCCAATGAGGCATGCCTTGTGCTTTTTTTTTTCATGTGCAGATTTAAGCCAACGATACTCAGGTGAGAAGACCCCTTCTAAATGTCTGACACAATGGTTTACAGAATGAAACAGAAATGTCCTTATAGGGTCTCTTTAAAATTCTTGGATTTTTGTGTACTTATGTGCCAGCATTGGGGCTTGAATTCAGGGCCTTGCACTTAAACTCGGCTGGCATTCTACCACTTGAACCACACTTCCAGTTATAGCTTTTTGATGATCAATTGGAGGTTTGAAGCCAATCTGAGTAGGAAAGTCCATGAGACTCTAATCCCCAGTTAACCATCAAAAAGCTAGAAGTACAGCTGTGGCTCAAGTTGTAGAGCACCAACCTTGAGTGAAAAAAATTAAAAAATAAAATAAGCCCTACCTCCCCCCAAAAGAAGAGGGAGGAGGAAGGGCAGGGGGAGGAAGAGGAGGAGGGGGAGAGGGGAAGAAGAAGAGCAGGAGGAGGAGGAGGAGAAAGAAGGAAGGAAGGAAGAAAGAAAGAAAGAAAGAAAGAAAGAAAGAAAGAAAGAAAGAAAGAAAGAAAGAAAGAAAGAAAGAAAGAAATACAGACCAGTGGCTCATAATCCTAGGTATTCAGAAGGTTGAGATCCAACAATCAAGGTTCAAAGGCAGCCCAAGAGACACTTATCACCAATTAACCAATTAACCAGCAAAAAGCCAGAAGTGGATCAAGTGGTAGAACTCCAGCCTTGAGTGAAAAAGCTAAGCAAGAGCAAGAGTACCAGCACCAGTACCAACAAAGAAGTAGGAAAGAAAGAAAAACTATATCAAATCAACATTTCAAATAAGTCTAATAACCCAACTAGCCTATGAATAAATATCCCTGGCCTGGTTTTGTCTTAGAGGACTAAAGCTAGCTAGTACTGGTTTCTTTCGTATTTTTCCAACATCAACATTACTTTACCCAAGTACTGTTTGCTGGGCTGAATATATACTTACTTTAAAATCTGACCTTTTTAACCATCTGATTCCCTCCACCCCATATGTCCCCCTATGAGCAGCTTAAGAAACTTCCCTCTTGAGAAACACTGGCCATGCCCCCACTCCCCAGCATGGGGACCTTTCAATCCTCAATCTTGCTTTATGTTCTGTCCATACTCATGTTCAAGTGCCTTAACCAAGAAGCCCAAGTGGAAACCAGCTACTCAGTTGTCTTTCTGGTTCCTTCTAGTCCCCACCTCAGGGATCTCTGTAGCTATTTCACTAGGGTATTGTTAAAATAGTGAAGACAGCAAGAGAAAGAGCGAGCCTGCTGGCTCCTTTGCCAACCAAGCCCTTCCTTCCAAGACCACAGGGCTCTAGTTTCTTTGTTTCCTCTTAGGTTTAATTTTCTTTGGCCCAGGCTTTCCTCAATGGTTTTCTTTTCGCATTTTATCACCATAAATTAATTAAAATGTTTCTGGCACTGAGTTCACATCTGATCATCTTGGCAGGATCCCCTTACACAGATGGCGAGGAGATAAAGAGCAATCCCAGCATCCAAGAACAAGAACGGCCCACATACAGAGAGACTGGAGAGGAGGGGGAGGGGGTTGGGAAAAAAAATCACTAGGCTGAACGGAAAACTTGGATGGTATGTTGGGAGGGGTTCCTTCAGGGGGGATTTTGTATTCCTTCACCCCTTACCCTAATGGCCTAAAAGAGAGCTTTTTGCCAGTGAATGGGAGGACCAGCAGTTGGTGCTTTCTCAGCCTTCCAATTTGGGTAGGTCAGGTGGGCCATGATGGGATGGGGCACCTCAGAGACAAAATGTGGCTAGAGGGGATTGAGAAGAAGAAGGATCAGGACTGAGAGCTGGACCCTCTCAGATACTGTGAACGTATGGCCACACTTCAAGTGTAACAGAAAGACCTTCCAAAATGGAGACCAGTAGAAGAAAGGAGGCAGGCCTGTGATCACGCCTAAGTTAACTTCCAGAAGGTGGCTTGAAAGGAAACCTACAAACCCGAGGATCCCTCGCCGTTTCTCCCTTTTAAATGAAGGCCACATGATGCTGTTGTGCTGTGGAGGGACTGCCCTCCGCATCTAAACCAATAAACACTGTAATTCTTTTGTGAAAAAAGACCACCAAGCAGAATACACTGGATGCCGGACAGAAGAATGAGATGGATCATGGCCACCTTAGGTTGAACAGTCCAGGCGGAGTTTACTGAGTGGTAACATTACAACCGAGAAATGAGAGACCTAGGTGTAAAATGTAGCATCAGAATGAAATGCAATTCAACCCCCAAACACACTTACATACACACCAAAATCAGGCCCAGACCACAGGCAGAAGTCCCAGAAGAGAATGCTTGAGCTATGCCAGGCCCAGGGCTTACAAGCTCCCACAACAGCTGGTGCTGGAACGGCCTTGAGGTCTGTCTTCGTTTCTGCTGACTGGAAAACCAGGTCTGTTACTCCTGGGAGCCCATCTTCCAACCAGAAGAAGACAGAACCAGATCATGATATACACATTTTATATACATTTATATATACATGATATATACATTTTCAGCCTCCATATATACCATACTTGGCAGTGGACATGCTGTTTTATTTAGACCTCCTTCAAGGAGGATGGGGCAAATCACATACACACACACACACACACACACACACACACACACACACACACACACACACGTTTTACATGGTACATCTAACTGCATTTCCGGCTTAGTTCATTGTGCATCTGTGACTTAGTCACATTATCATTTTAAAGTCAATGTCTCTCTGTTTCATATTTGTGTCATGTTATTGTTTTGCAACAGATATCCCTCCCCTCTCTTTGTTTCTCTTTAGTAAGAGTCAGCTCTCCATTATACCGTTTCCAGTTCCTCTGACCTAGACAGCAAGCTACTTAAACTAAACACAGAATTGTGCATTGACTTTTTCTAGGCACTTAGTAGGTACTTTATAAACATGAGTTTATCAAGCAACATGTATTTGATTTCCAAATTGAAGCACCAAAGATTCATTGCCTTTCCATGAGATTTTATCTTGAAGATTTATTTTAGAAATCTTCAAAGAAGACAGAAAGAAGTGGGAAAATAGGGTACATAAATCCCTCCACAGTGTTTTTCTAGTATTTTCATTATTCTAATGTGGCCAACAAAATCTAAAAAAGTGATAAATACATAGTGAGAGATAGATCAAGATATCACACACACACACACACACACACACACACACATGCTTACTCATACACATACTTACATGCACATTGATTTCTTTGAAGTCTATGATTTTTTTTGCAAGAGTAGGATGGGATACATTCTGAGATGAGAACAAAAAATATTTTAAAAATTGAATGCTGCCAAGCATCCCTTGTTTCTCTTCTCTTTGTCCTGTACCCGGCTCTCCCAGCTCCGCTAAATGCAGAGAAATAAAAGCAAATTAAACCGTGAAACAATACATTATAGAGTTCCAAAGCCTCCAAGATACAGAACTAAGGGTGTGGTATTATTTTTATATTAGTTTACATTTGTCTCTAATTTTTAAATAATTCAGCTTGTCTTTGTCTTGTCCTTATACTTTAATTTGGTCCCTCTCAGCAGGGCCTTCATAACAAAGCAGAACTAAAGGGAATTCTCAATCAGAGGCTTCAGGCCTGAGAACAAGTAAGCCTAGCCTGGGAGTCACTGGAGCAACTGGCCAGAGATAATTAAAACCCTTTGGAAAGACCAGTCATAGTGACATAGGTCTATAATCCCAGCTAGCCAGAAAGCAAAGGTAGGAGGTTCTTAGGTGAGCAAAAGTGCAAAAGCACAAGACCCTATCAGAAAAGAATGAAAGTAAAAAGAGCTAAGGTTGTGCTTTAAGTGATAGAATGCTTGCCTATCATGCATAAGGCATTGTATTTCAAATCCTGTACTATAAAAACAATTGATTCAATCACATTAACCCCTCAGAGAAACTGGACTTCCATGTCTGAGGGTTGGGCTTCAGGAGTCAGCTCTCAGAAAACAACTAGGAGCTGTCTGCTGTGGTAAAGGGACTTTGTGTAGACAAGCCTAGTGTTATACCTCTTACAGAGGTCGGGCTCCTGACCTGTGGATACTTCCTGACTATCCACCTCTCACGCTCTGCAAGGCTCAGTCCCTTCTTCCCTAATAGTTCTTTTTTTCTGTATTTGCGGGCTCAGGAAGTGAGACAAGAGGAATACAAAAAGTTCTAATTTAAAATAGGAGGGAAAAAAAGATCTAGTTTTAAATAAAAGTCACTGGTATTAGAAGGTAATCAGATATGCTTTTTCATTTAAGCATCACAGCACCCCCACTGGGTAAGCAATTAGTATTCTCTTTGGCAAATTAGAAAAAGGAAGGAGAAGAAAGTGTATTCCCTTACTTTTAGTTCACTAGACTCTTTAAAGGTAAACTTTGAACTTCAGCTGTCCAACTCCAAAGCTAGAGATCCCATGGCCAGCAACATGAAATATATACACATGGACTTTTTTTTTTTAATCTGGTTTTCTGCAGGGCAGGCAAGCTGGCACTGAACCAGAAGGGACTTTTCCAGTTTGTGGACATGTTTACAGAATCTATGAGAAGCACAACACTGCCTCTCGATTCTTCTACCTCTCACCCTCACCTACACAGAAGCCTGTCCTTTGTCCTCTTAGACTCCACCCCACCAGCCCAGGTGACATTCAAGAATGTTTCCAGAATACTAAACATCTCACCAACAATGTCAGACAGAGAAACTTTACCTGATAGTCTTCATTATTTTTCATTTTAGTATAACTCTAGAAGACAGAAATCAACCACTGGTAACTTCTGCCAAAATCCTGACCCCCTTGCATGGGAGGGAGGAAGGAAGGAAGGAAGGAAGGAAGGAAGGAAGGAAGGAAGGAAGGAAGGAAGGAAGGAAGGAAGGAAGGAAGGAAGGAAGGAAGGAAGGGAGGAAGGGAGGGAGGGAGGGAGGGAGGGAGGGAGGGAGGGAAGGAGGGAGGGAGGGAGGGGAGAGGAGGGAGGCAGGGAGGGAGGAAGGAAATGTGTTTTGCTCTTGTTGGGTGGATAGGGGTAGGAAGAGAATAGAAAAGCAAACTCCTGGTTCACATCTGGAAGCCAGGCCCTGAACCAGTTCAGCTCAGATAACTTGTCAACTGGTCACAGTCTATGAGCTCAGAAACAATACCTTTCAACCAAAACATTTTTTTCAAGATAAATTCTTATGACAGTTCACAGACACTGAAGTCAGGTTTACAACTGTGGTTAGAAAGAGGAACAGGCAAGCCACCTGTCTCTACTGCTAAGAGTTATGTGCTAGAAATCCTGTCTGGCATTTGGTCCATGCCACTGATAAATATTAGTGACACACAGCTGCCCCCTTACCAGGGAAGGAGTGCTGGGGTGGGGCAGATCTTTCTCCACACAATGTTCTAGCACAGCCCTGGCTCCCTTCCCCACACCCAGTAACCACAGCACTTCTTCCCTGGGCCTTCTGAAAGGAACGGCGGGTCTCAGCACACAGAACATCCCGAGAAAGCCATACAAGAGGCTGAGCCCCATGCGATGCATTCACAGCGATCTGAGAACAGGGCACAATGCCATTTAAAGGAGTAAAGAAAAATACCTCCCTTTCACTCCCCATAAAAATGCTTACAAAGCCAACAGAAGTAATTATAGGGAAAAAATGCTTAAAAACCTAAAGGGCTCTATTAAAATGAGCCCTGCATGGATGCTAGTTTTAGTTTCCAAGACTGGAGCAAGAAACATACATATTCAAGTCTTTTTTTTTTTTTTTGCCTGTCCTGGGGCTTCAACTCAGGGCCTGGGCACTGTCCCTCAGCTTCTTTTGCTCAAGACTAGCTATCCATCTACCACGTAAGCCACAGCACCACTTCTGGCTTTTTCTGTTTATATGGTACCGAGGAATCGAACCCAGGGCTTCATGCATGCTAGGCAAGAACTCTACCACTAAGCCACATTCCCAGCCCTCTTCTTTTTCAATGTATTGTGATAACTGTATTAAGATACTAACAAAGGAAATTAAAAGAGAGAAAAGTTCTTCTACCTCCGTCACAACCCATGAACTTGCTTTTTATCTCATCTTTTTCTTTCTGGTCCTTGTCTATGGGCTGATATGATTTTTATTTTTATAATAAGTGTCTTCCTACTCCTGTTGTTTAAAGGTATTTTCCTAGTAACTTTGAATCCTACAGTGACCCGGCAAGCATTGAACCTCATGTCTCAATCAGATCTACACTGAAACAGTTGGTTTTAAAGCCTAATGATTCCATATCATCAGGCATCATGAAAGCAAGCCACATCTAAGTATATGACTTATACCCAAGCACAGAGGATCAAAGAGCCAGACCACAAGCTGCCCACATAAATGGCACTCCAACTGTACTGGATTCTTCCACTGGCCCCTCCAGATCTCTTCTTGCCTTGTCCTGTGCCCAGTAAAGCTGCCTTGCATCAGCTGTCTAGGGCTTCCTTGTCCTCTGGTCGGCAGCTGGGTCCATCCAGTAAGAGGCATCATCAGGAGAAAAGTGGGGACCAGAGAACACATTCCCCAAGTGATAGCTCTCTCAGTTCAGTCCCCGCCTCCTACTTTTGCTCCTGCAGGCAGTAGGTGATTGTGCACCCTTAACACAACCCAAGCCTTTGCTTGGCTCACTCTCCGGTGGGGAGACAGAGCCAGACTCTGCACCAGCTATCTGGCATAGCTGGTTTTATATGACTTATTACTTGCATTTCTCTTCAATCTGCTCTCCTTCAGGTGGCACACAAAATAAGATAGCACATACTAGAACTAACTTCTGTTAGCCACCATGGGACGAGGGCAAAGTACTCTCATCCCTCAGTGACTGCTCCATCTCCTTGATCCAGAAAGAAACACTTCCTCATCCCTCAAGATTTTGAAAAGTATCTTCTTCCAAAAGTCCTCTTGGGTACAAATAATCTTACAAGAAGAACAAGAAAGAAAAAAGTCGGGCACAGTGCCTCATGTCTAGAATTGTAGCTACTCAGGAGGCTGAGATCTGAGGATCACAGTTAGAAGCCAGTTCATGGGATTCTCATCTCCACCAAACTATCCACCAAAAACTATCCACCAAAAACTATCCACCAAAAAGTCAGAAGTGGAGTTAAAGCTTTCATGGTGGTAAAGCTCTAGCCTTGAGCAAAAGCAGCTCAGGGCATCCAGGCCCTGAGCTTAAGCCCAAGTACCTGCATAGGAAACAACAAATAAATAGTAACTGTCCAAAAAGTCAAGAAATAACCCCTTCCGTTAAGAAAATACATGGGTGGTGTGGATAGGGGCAAGGTGGAGAACTCGTTATGCAAACAGGTGAACTTGAGGGGTAAAGCACACACAGCAGAGGCTGCTGCCTGGCAGAAGTGCAAAGAAGCAGACATCAACACTCAGGAAGTTGTATTTCTAGACATGTCACGTAGAATAACTTTAAGCAAGCCACTTAGCATTCCTTTAAGTCAGAAAGATTCTTCCTGGTCCACTCATGTGTAAAATGAGAGTGAATTCCATTTATCTGGAACAAAGATCAATACTGGATGGCTTCACATGTAGGAATATCCCCCACAGCCATTCAAAGAAATTCAACAGTCTACAGGATGATCTAATAATGGGATCGCACCACGTAATATGTAAATAAGCATATATAAAATACAGCGCTGAGACTGCAAATAGCTCCCTTATGGAGAGGGAGCTTAAAGGTAGGCAAAGAGTTCAAATTCCTAAGAATGATGGCAGTTATGAAGGACAGGATTTCTACTTGTTATTGTCTGCTTTAACTTTATAAGTCAGCCTTCCCCACCAACCCCCTCCCCCCCTCCCCCAGCATGCACACAAGTCCTCATCTCCTTGTCTGTTATTTTATCCAATAGCAAAGCCTGTGCACCCAGGGCCACACAGAGGGCTGAGATGAACATCACAGGCCCAAACTCTGTGGAAAATAGTCTTGCAGCAGCGCACCTGGCCTCTTGGCAGGCTCCCCCAGCTGGTTTGCTGACAGCTCTGAAGTTGCTTTTTACTCTGTCATATGGTCAGGCTGCTAATGGGCTGTCTCTTCCCACTCATCCCCCCCCACCCTCCCAACCAGGTCATTTTTTCTTTCAAACTCCCATTGGGTTCCAAGAAAACTGCAAACCACAGCTCTACTGCAGGAAAGACCCCATCCCTGGTTGTCATGGCATTCAGAGGCCCAGCCATCCCAATGGGGTAAGCAGTCCCCGTGCTTGGAGGGGAAATGTCTAATTACACTGCCTGGCTCATGTATTACTCAGAAGTAGGTTTATGAAGAGGCGATTAGGTAACCTGACAGGCACAGGTGGTAGATGAATATAAAGCATTATTTGTCTCTGTGTTTACACAAGTCCACTCACCATAGCACCCAGAACTTAAGCAAGCACAGAATTTTGACACAGAAGGTCACAACTAACTTCTCATCTGTAGTTAGATTCCAAGTGTTTTCCCCTCTTGGGGTCACTCTAAAGACCCAAATGTCAAACTTAGCACCTGAGTATAGTTTCTCAGGTTCCTAGCTCTCACATCAGCCATTTTTGCATGTGGAGAAACTGCCCAGATGAGGGCTGGATGTCCAATCAGAAGCCTGGTCTCCTGAATGAAAGTCTATGGGTGAAGAAACCCCATGCAATTCACTTCCAGTGGAAAACCTTTCTGGAAATATCTAGGGTCCAAATAAGCCCATGATGACTTACAAAAAAAAAATCAGCTGAACTTATATACCTGACTGTCACAGGTCCATGATCAAGATTGCCATGTCCAGGAGAGCAGGCTGATTACTACGCAACCCCACAGAGCACCATCTACACTGGCTGCAATGTCCTTAGTACCCTTGAGGTCATGTGACACCACACCTGTTCTCAGTGCCAAGAGAACAAAGAAGGAAAGACTGATCATCATAAATTCAAATTCCCCAAAATGTTAATCATAGAAAGATGTTAGCAAAATACATAAAATCCAAACCGTTGAAATGGGTGCATATGAATTTCTGGAGTGACTACAGAGAGGAAATTTAACCCCCCAAAGTGGAAACAATTTCTAATAGTGTGAAGACCAGGAAGAGAAATGGATTTGATGAAGAAAAGGTTATGTCATCAGATAGCAGCAAGAAACAGCATAAAACAAAATTATTTTGATGAAAAAGTTAAGAGTTATTTCTTCAGGAGAAATGCAAGGGACATCAAAAGTATCCAAAGGACAGCTAAACCCCAATTTTCTCCTGACTTTCTCTCATCCTTCTATCTGCCATTCTATCCCAACCCAATTCATGCCTTTCTTGAACATCTAAGCTCCCCATGGAGGCCTCTAGAAGCAGCTAAATCCAAACTGACAAGATCCCCATCTTCAGGAGCCCTGTGTCTAAGGGGGGCATTAGGCAAGTCTACAGGAAATTACAGCCACAGGAGGGGGGGTTTCAATCTCATATTGCACAAAATGCCACTATATTCTAAGATGTGGCCCTTGAAACTGACCTTGAACTGCAGTTACAAGTCTGCAGGTGGAAGGGATGGACAGCACCTTTCAAACCAACAGCACTTCACACATTCAGGCACAGAGGTAACCAGGGGCAAGATAGGCTCTAGATGGCTCCAGCCCAATCTGCCTACAACAAATACAAGGGGATGCAGAGGACATGGAAGTCATGTAGTGCAATTTGACCATGGCATAGGGATAAGAGGCTGACCCTTCTTTCAAACCCACAGGGAGAAAGCCATTGCAATCATTTTGAACAGAATGTTAAACTTTGAACAGAAAAGAGTATAAGCAGAGCTGGGCTTGCTTTGTGAAAGCTCTCACAGGAGCAGCAGAGTTCTGTCTCATTAGAGACCATGAGACAAGTCATCACAGGACGAATTTACAGGGGAAAGGGAGATGGAGTCAATTGCAACATGGTGTGAGGAATGAAGACTTTGGGTGGAATGCCAGCACAGCCATCCAACCTTCTTCATGAGGCAAGGAAGAACAGGGGGAAACAAGAAACTAGGATCTTATAGGCACAAAGAAATGCTGATTAGAAGGGGCAGAAGAGACATGAGTCCCATTTTCACACATAAAGGTGCAGGTAGGGACTCTGGGCTGGGAGACTGGGTGGTGTGAGCACTTGTCTGAGAGATCTGATTGGAAGAGATGAACTTTGGGGTCCTGCCATCCAGGGCTCAAACCCTGGCCTGCCTTTATCACATTTACTATGTCATTTGGGGTGAATAACCTCCCTAAGTCTACCTTATCTGTCATCTGTAAAATGGAGGGTAACAACAGTACTAAGTATCTCCAGCATTAGCATGAGGATTAAATGAAAAGAGTATCAGTATAGAACCTACAATACATAAAGCCTTCAGGAAACATTATCTACTGTAATTTTTCCCATAGGCCTTCATTTCATCAGTACCACAACTATCTTCTAGCTCCTTTACCACCTGAAGTTTGTGTGGGAGCTTAGCATGTAGGTATCCTGCTTTTACAGTGTTCCAGGGGTCTTGGCCATCCTGGCTCTTGCATGATCCACCTAATGCATGGGTTTTTAGGTTAGTTTGCTGTTACTATGACAAAGTATCGGAGAAAATTCCAGGAAAGACAGAAAGAGCAATTGCCAGGGCATGCTTCCAATGGCCTCCTTCCTTCAATCATGCCCTATCTTCTAGAGTTTCCACTTCCCAGTAATGCCATCAAATTGTAAGTCCATCCATGGAATTAATTCATCAGAGTCTTCACCATTCACCCTTGAGCCCCGGGGGGGTAAATTTCAGATGCAAACCATACCAGCCCCTGTCACTTCCCCCCAGACATCCTTCAGCCTGGATAAATACCACCACCACCCCTCCCAAGTTTGCCTTCCATCAAAGATCCCAACCAAGAATTCATGAACCCTGGCTGTCCATATCCTGGTGGGAAGACCACTTTGTAATCTGGGGTCACATAAAGGGGAAATAGGCCCTTGTCTCCCTTGTCTCAACCAAAGAGTCTGACTTTGAGTCTTAGACAATATATTTCCTTACTATAAAAGCTGTAAAACATTGGGATACTGTTACCGTTTACTGCCCCTCCTTTGCCCTAGCTCTTTGTCCAAGTCTTTATGATGGAATGTATCACATTATGTTATAGTAGGTTATTGATGTGACTGCCTCCACTGCTGGACCACGGGCTCCTCCAGGGCAGGGACCAAGTCTTATTCATCTCTTTCCCCAAGCCTACCATTGGTGTTCAATAAATATTGAAAGAGAGCGAACAACAGCTTACATCTGTGTTGTTCCTCATGTTTTGCAAAGGCCACTTAGGGAGGTGATGGAATCTGGCTCTAGAATGCTGAGCTATAATTTTTCTCTCATTCAATGCACCTTGAGTAAGTATAGCCATCAAAATGGGAAGGAATAACAGGACCACATGCCAGTTTCAAAAAGCAGCAGCTCCCAGATTCTTAGGTTTCACTAATCAGTGGTTTAAATGGTCATTTAATTGGGGGTAGCAACATGAAGTCCCTAACTTTTTTTTTTTTTTTACCAATTAGATACATCAAAAAAAAAGTGTTCATTCACTAAAGGAAGAATTTTAAGCACCCCATTCTGCCAAAAGAGACATGGCATAAATATAAGGCCGTGAATAATGGAAAGCCTTTTTTATTTAATAAGCTTAGTTTATGGGAAACTAGCTCAGCTGCCTGTCATTTTCCTGAGTCCCCAAGGATAGTGTCCTGGCTATGGTACCCCAACTCATGTTGGAACACCCACACCCAATGCAGTCTTTCTCTTACTGCAGGATTGGGGATCTGTAATTACTCAACTAGAGTTTGTTATTGTGGTCAAATATACAGAACATAAAATTCAGTATTTTTAAATGTATAATTTAGTGTCATTAAATAATTCAAAGTGTGCAACCATCACCAATATCCATCTCCAAAACCTTTGTCTTTTTTTGCCTTTACCAACCAAAACCATATCTATTAAACACTAATTCCTAATCAGTCTCCCTCTGACTCCTAGAAACAACTTCTATTTTCTGTCTCTGTAGTTTTGACTGCCCTAGCCACTTTATGTGAGGAAAACTTTACAGCATTGGTCTTCTTGTGTCTTGTTTCATTTAGCATGAAATCTTTATGGAGCATTTCTATCGTAGCTTATGTACTCCTCTTTTTTTAACATAGAAAACTATTCCATTGTATGTATATAGCACATTTAGTATATTTCTTGGTCCATCAGTAGATATGGGGATTTTTTTATTACTATTTTTTGTCGGTCATAGGGCCTGAACTCCAGGCCTGGGCACTGTCCCTCAGCTCTTCAGCTCAAGGTTAGCACTCTACCACTTGAGCCACATGCCACTTCCAGCCTTTCTGCTTATGTGGTGCTGAGGAATCAAACCCAGGGCCTCATGCATGCGAGGTAAGCACTCTACCTCTGAGCCACTTTCCCAGCCCAACATGGGGATTATTTCCTCCATCTTTTAAATATTATTCTCTATTAAATTTTTTTAGCCAAGCATGATGACTCATGCTGGTAATTCCAGCTATTCAGGAAACTGAATTTGAGAAGATTAAAACTTGAGACCAAGCTAGGGGTGGAAGTTTATGAAATCCCATAGAAACCAATAGTAAACTTATATAGAGAATAAAAAATGTGTATTTCCTTTTTGCACATTTTTATTATTACACCTTTAAATAGTTTTACAAAGAAGTTCCCATTCTACAAAACAGTATATGAGTACAAGGTGTCTGACAACATTGCCACCCATCACTCCTAACCCATCCCTTCTCTCACTTTAAATATATATATATATATATATATATATATATATATATATATATATTTATATAGAAAAAAGAAACCAATAATAAAAAGACTGGGGACAGTGGCATGCACATATTATCTTAGCTATGCAGGAAGTATAGCAGGGTCAAGGGCAGAAGATCCTATCTGACAACCATCTCAAATGTTCATACAGAATGGCCTGTGGATGCCTTGCCATTAAACATTGCTTTGGGTTGGCCATGATGCTTCTGCTCTCCCACATGCTATATGTAACCATATCTCTGTCCATTTCAAGGCACAGAGTAATAAAGCCACACAGTGCTCTCAGACCTTGACTGTCACATTATTGTCCTCAGGTAAGCTCATGTAGGGTCGTCTCCTCTTGCACATCAACATTTGCTGTCTATATAATAGTAAATAAAAAAAAAAAAATACCTTCACTCTCAATTCCAGCAACCATCTGGTACAGATGTCAATGGATGCCTTCTTCAAACCAACCTGTGAAAAGTTCATTCTTAGCAAACATCAACTCTAATATGAGGTCCGATGTTTCTTAACTAGCAAGCAAGCGTTCCAATTTATTCCATCTTTTTTCTCTCACATGCATAGAAGTTCTCTGAATGGTCGTCATTGAAGTTAAAATATAAATTATCAGGGCTGGGAAGGTGGCTCAGTGGTAGAGCACTTGCCTTGCATGCATGAGGCCCTGGGTTCGATTCCTCAGCACACATAAGCAGAAAAAAAAAAAGGCCAGAAGTGGTGCTATGGCTCAAGTGGTAGAGTGCTAGCCTTGAGCTGAAGAGCTGAAGAGCCCAGAGTTCAGGCCCCACAACCAGACCATATATATATATATAAAATTATCCTGGGCATTGGTGGTTGATGCTTGTAGTCCTAGATACACAAGAGGCTGAGATCTCAGGATCACGCTTCAGAGTCAGCCCAGCAAGAAAGTCCATAAGAGTCTTATACCCAACAAAAAGCCAGAAGTGGAGCTGTGGCTCAAGTGATAGAAAGCTAACATTGAGCAAAAAACCTCAGGCGATGTCAGGAAAATGAACCCTTAGATATGTATTTTAATGTTTTTTTCTTTTATGCATGTGTTTCTAACGCATTTATAAGATTATCTCTTTGTTGCTTTGTATGTCCCTCCCCCACAGTATAACCCCTGCTTTCACTATATTTGATGTCAGTATAACTTGTGGAGGAGATGGGGAAAAACCAGTTGTTTAAGGATACAGGTGACCTGTTGCAACAATGAGAAGTACAAGTTGTCATGTCCAAAACGAGCTTTACAACATCGGTGCGGGGTGGGGGGAGGGGAAGGGGGGGGAAGGAGAAGGATTGGGATTGGGATTGGGGGGGAGGGGGGAGGCTGGGAAGGGATGTGAAGGGTAAACAAAGGAGGAGGCTGCAATGCTTGGTAAGAAATGTACGCATTATCCTGCCCATGTAATTGTAACTCCTCTGTACAGTATGTTCACAAATAAAATAAAATTAAATTAAAAATAAATAAATAAAAACCTCAGGCTCTGAGTTTAAACCCCACAATTGGCTCATATATATAGATATATATATAGAGAGAGAGAGAGAGAGACAGACAGACAGACAGACAGACATATATATTGTATATACACATGTATATTATATATTATATACACATATATACATATTATATATATACATAATATATACAAATGATAGAATGCTAACCTGGAGCAAAAGATCTCAGGCTCTGAGTTCAAGCCCATGACTGATACACACACACACACACACACACACACACACACACACACACAAACAAACACTCACCGTATACCATATATATGTGTGTGTGTGTGTGTGTATGTATGGGGTATGTGTGGGTGTATATATGTATATATAGGCCTGAATCTCATTTTTTTCCCTATTAATCAGTAGTTTGGGCTTTAGACACTATTTGACTAGTATTGCTATTTTGAATAGGACTGATTTTGTAAGCATAAGGATTGTATATTCAGCTTTACATAGATAATATAATAATAAGGATATAAGTCATAAAGAGACAATGGTGTCCCTTTAAAAGAGTCTGTCTAAGCCTAAGAGATCCACACTATCCCTGGAATGCTCTCCTCCTATGAAAAGCAATGGGGCAGGTCAAAGCAATTATGTGTTCCTACCCAGCTCATCAAATACCATGGCTGCTGGATAATACCACCAAGAGGCAGCCAGCAGCTAGGGACAGAACACCAAGAAGACCCACCCGACCTGGGGGAGACCAAGTTAAATGCTCACTCCCGTTTCAAGTCCTCTGAGTAGTGCTTGCCTTTCAAGCTGCGACCTCTACCGCTGCCCTGGAGAACAGCAACTCTTTCCCCACTCCCAAGGGGAAGTTCCTGGGCTACTTTGTAGCTGAGTGATCCATCCGTTCCCACAGGACAGTCACCGCTAGCCCACCGCTGCTGACACAATTTGACTTTTTTTTAATACTCAGATAAACATGCCACCTGTCACCTCTGAAAATTTAGCCCAGGAATCAAGTACATCAGGGATCTGCCTGAAATCCACAGTGAGCAAGAAGGCAGGCTTGCATTCTCTGATTTCCACTTCTGGACACCACCACTACCACCACTTAGCAGCAGTGCCTGGTACCTGAATGCTCCCTCCATCGGGGCCACTATGCTTGCACAGGCCCCTAGCCAGCTTCAGAACAGCTTGCAAAGCATTTGAGTTTTGTTTTGAATCCTCAGCATGTACAGATCAGAAGGAATAAAGCCAGGGTCTCCCAAAAATGCTGGGGCGCTCCAAGTAACAAAGCTCACACCTGAGGACCCCAGCTATGCTTTGCCCCTCAGCTATTCTCATCTCTTCATCTTAAAAGCCAATGGCTCTGAGTGTTTCCAGGTAGGAAATACAGCCATATAGCAAAATCCTAAATGCACAGAACATGTTCAAAGTTGTCATATTACTGAGAAAGGTTACACTTCTAAGAAATACAAAGGAAAAAGAAGCATGAGAGAAGTCAGCCTACCCTTGCTGGGCAGATAAGTGTACCACATAAAAAAATCTATTTACTAAAAATGATCATTTGCAATGCAAGTTATGCAGCTAATGTGTTGCTTGGAGAACGCCGTGGAGAATCATGATCACTATTTCCCAGGATTGCCTCTCAAGACCCAAGTGCATTTCAGCCAGCACCTAAGCTCAGTTTGGTAGGTTCCACATTTGTGCACACTGTGGTATTTAAATAGTGCCTCTGAGTCACAGATCCTGTGATGTGTGCCAGGACTTAACAGCACAATGCGATTGTATCATAAACATCCTGACCCTCCTCACTTTACCTCCGAAACCAGTTTCAGTGACTGACACTGCTTTCTTCAGGGCCTTATCAGCCTCTTCTCTCCTTCCGATTGTGGATCTGATCTCCTGGCCAACATTCCTGCGTTTAGACTGTCTGGCTGAGGGCATTTCCCTTCCCTGCTTAACAAACAGGTTTCTGAAGCCTAAGCAGGGAAAGCGTTGCAGGGAGGGGAGCAGAGGGGAGACTTGATGTTTGTTTGTTTCGAACTCAAGGCTGAGTGCATGCTTCCTGGGAAGTTTCTAGTTGTTTCAGGGAGTTCTTTAGTTTTTTCAGGGTACTCTGCTTTCCGTTTTGTCAAGGTGAGTGCCCCCTGACTTAATATCTGCTGAGTCATCAAAATAGTTCTGCCTCTCCAGAAAAGACATCTTTAAAAGAAAATTTCATTACTTGCCTTTATATTTGATTAAGAGTGAACACAAAGTAGAAGTCTTCCAAATAGTCTTCATGCCATTTTTCATATTTTTTCCCAAATTTCCACCATCAAAAGCAATGTCAAGCTGGCCACCAGTGGCTCACACCTGTGATCCTAGAGATTCAAGAGGCTAAGATTTGAGAATAACAGTTCGAAGCCAGCCTGAGCAAGAAAGTCCATGAGACTCTTATCACCAATTAAACACACACACACACACACACACACACAAGCAAAGTCAACCTCACTCTTAACCTGGGCACCTGTAACTAAATATAAAACAGCAATCAGTTTTCCTGTTGGAGAGTTTTCCCTCTATCAGTCTTTCCCTTTGGTCTTTACTCCTACATAAGGAATTGGAATACATGAACACATATTCGTATGCACCTCCCAATGCCAGGTTTACTTTATCATCTTGCTCCAAGAAGTGGAACACTCCATCCCATAAACAAGACTAGAGAGGGCATATCTGAGCCAACCTTTTCTTTGGCTGCCATTCAAAAAGTTGTTTAAAACAAGATATGCTCTTGAACTGGAAAAGGGCATTACACATGATAACCTCAGAAAACAGCTACTTGCCTTTTCCAACAAATATTGCGCAACATGGTGACTTCGCATGGAATGTTGTGTTCGACTCCAGGCCAGAAGTGTGGTAATGAAATGAATAAGTTCAGGGAAATTAATTTCAATGTGATGACACTCTAGGGAAATGTTATACTGAATATTACCTTTTGTTAAACAGTACTTCATAAGTACATGCTAATCATGAAAAGGGTAGAAAATACCCTTCATTCCACAAACCAATTTCCAGCAGTAGTATCTCCTCCCAGAGTCACTTTTCTGGGCTTTATGAAATCATCCGGGCCATTTCTCAATTCCACAGAACAACAGTCTTCCTCACCAGAGGGCCAGTAGCCTGTGCAATGGAAATACATCTTTTTGTCTAGGCAGAGCTCTCTAGAACCATTAATCCAGATTTACCTAGCCTATCTACCCAGTAAGATCCTAACACCACTGCCCTCAACAAGCAAACGAAACTCCCTTTTCTTCCACAATCTGTAAAAACATGTTTGGCAACAAACCCAGATTTGACTCAATGGACAAATACACATTAGGCCACAATGCAACCGCTCCACAGATACATAAGGCCTAAGAAAAAGTGACAACAGGGCCCCAAGCATGCAAACCTTGTTTCATTAGCTATTTGCTCTCCTGTGGAAAGCAAGCTTGTGAAGAATTTTGTGAGCTGAATGTTTTTTAAGATGTTATAAGATTGAGACACAGGTTCACAGAATTCATCTCACATGAGTGTGGTGGAATCTAGGAGGGAGAGGTGCTGGGAATTACTCCCTCCACTACCCCAGATGTGGTGATAACGGCCAGCTCTCTACATTCTCCAAGGCATGAGCCCCACCAAAACCAGCAAAAGAATTCCTCCCTGCTTCAGCCTCATGCAAGTAGCATCACCAGAAGGGTCTCTGTGGGGCTGGGAAGGAACTGAAATTTAGCTTGACTCAGAGGAACAATCTTCAGTATGAAGGCCCCTCCCTATCTTGTCTGCTTCCTGCCCCATACTCCAGATGATTGGGGCATCTTTTCTAACTGAGCCATCATCTGGCTCAACCACTAACTGAATCAAAACTCGTGGTAACCTGATGTGAAGTTGTCTTCACTGCAAAAGGGAGCAATGCCAATCCCTTTCAACTTTCAGGAATAAAGAAGAGCTGCAGGCTGGTCTTTTAAGGACAATCATAAAGATGCCGTTTGTGTGTGTATGTGTGCATGAAGGAATGGTGAGGAGTCCTGGGGCTCGAACTCAAGGCCTGATGCTGTCCCTGAGCTTTTTCACTCAAGGCTAATGCCTGAACCACTTGAGCTACAGCTTCACTTCAAGCTTTTTAGTGGTTAATTAGAAATGAAAGCCTCACAAATTTTCTTATTCCAGTTGGCTTCAAACTGCAATCCTCAGATCTCAGCCTCCTGAGTAGATAGAATTACAGGAGTGAGCCACCAGGGCCTGGTCAGTGGCCAGGATCACAGGCAGGAGCCATGGGAAGAAATCAAAGGATCAAAGGGATTTGATCCTTCATGAATCTCAAAACCTATCAAAGTCAACCAGTTTCACTTAATTCAGGTGAAGAGATTAGCCTACCATCTTTAGTATATATGGGGTTACTATTCCATGTCATAGAGAAAAGAAGCTGTTATTTCATGACAAGAGGAAGAGAAGAGAAGCTTCCTATTCCTTAGTCATTCTTCATCCTACATTCAAAGCACAGACCCATGGATTTCATGGGCAAGCACTTACTCCAACGCAAGTAATTTCCCTGGGTGCCTTCTCTGAATATCTACATTTTTTATCATAAGGAAAGAAATCTTCAAGGCATAATTTTTTCCCAGAACCAAACACTAACTCCAACAACTGCAATTTTTTTTTCAAATAGCCAAAAACTAACGTTAGAATTCTTTCTTTCTTTCTTTCTTTCTTTTTAAGATCTACAAAATTGGCTTTCCTCTCCCTTAGGAAATTCAGGACCCAACACTTCCCTATAAATAGTTGTCAATAAACACAAGCACTGCAAATGTATTCAGTAAATGTTAAGGTCAAAGGCCTTCCCTGTTTATTGCCTTGTAAACTCAAAGACAAGTGAATTTATTGCTTGAATGAGTTTCAGGGTATTGGCCTTCATAAAAGTTCAGAATCCCAGGTACAAAATGCTCCATCAACTCACACCAAAGCTGCTCTGCACACGGTCCACCCTCCCATTCATAACTCAAACACGTCCTGGGAAGTGTATTGTTTGCCGTGTGCCATAGATCCCCGTGGATTAGTGCTGCCTCTCGTCTGTCATTATTACAAGAACTCACTTCAACTAAACTATAAATTGCTGTGGCTTCTCAGGCAATATCCCCCTTTAGCCTCCAATGTAAAATCTCCAAAATAGAATAGAAAAAGTATCAGAATGCTCCTCTAGTCTTTGCATAAGGAGAATGTCTAATCAACTCCTTGATAGGAAATTTATCCGCTTTGAGAGCAAAAGGATAACGCTCCAGTCAGATCACAATGTAAACTGCTGTGGAAAATTAAAATTTTATATTAGTCAAAACTTCAGTTTCTAATATTTTGAAATGTCATCTGAAAGTTGAACTTATCAATGACCCCAGTAGAAGTAGCAGGAGCAATCATCAATTATCAAATACAGTTACTTTTAGAAATTCCTATAAAAGATATATGATGAAGTTCAAACTTACAATTTTGAAATTGCCAGGAACAGTGGCTCAAGCCTGCAATTCCAGCTACTTTCAAAGCAGAGATTAGGAAATTGTGGTTTGAGGCCATTTTAATCAATGGCTGAGTGTGGCAATACACACTTCTTCACTTAACAACTTTGGGAAACACAAATAGGAGGATAGAAGTCCAGGTTGGCCTCTCAAGAATAACCAACATAGGGGCTGGGAAGGTGGCTCAGTGGTAGAGCGCTTGCCTTGCATGCCTGAGGCCCTGGGTTCGATTCCTCAGCACCACATAAGCAAAAAGAAAAAAGCCAGAAGTGGTGCTGTGGCTCAAGTGGTAGAGCGCTAGCCTTGAGCTGAAGAGCTGAGGGACAGCACCCAGGCCCAGAGTTCAGGCCCCACTACTGGACCCAAAAAAAAAAAAAAAAAAAGAATAACCAACATAAAAGGGCCAGAGATATAGCTAAAGGGATAGTTTTCCTGCCTAGCAAGCAAGAGGCCCTGAGTTCAAACTCCAGTACCCCCACCACCCCACACACACACACATTGTATTAACATTTGCATGCTTCGTTGGTCTGTATCAATATTTCCTTATCACATATGTATTTGAAAGTTTAATTTATTTCTATAAATAAACTCCAGCTGTGAACGTCAGAACTGTTTGGCCTTACTGACCTGAGTAGAAACAAAAATCTATGCTAAATACAAAAGCTATCACAGGAACATCAGGAATTCAACATCCATCAATGAGTCTTAGATGAAATATCAAATTCAAATGACTGATGGTAAAAATAAAATGATCTTCACTTCAGGTACACTTTCTGCCATCACAGCTTCATCCTCACCATGGCTGGATCCTACCTTACATAAAGCCAAATGGTAATGACATTATCTTCCAACACCAAAATGTGCAAAGAGTATTCTTACATATTACATTACATTGTGCCCACTACAAAAATTCAAGTTTCACATACAGTGAGACCAAAGGAAGATACTCTTAGAGGAGGAACACAAAGGCACAAACAATGCCTATGTACCTCTGATCATATTTATTGAAATGAACTCCAGGAAAGGGAAATGAGGGATTTTTTCTTTGCTGTTGTTTTTGTTTTCTCTTCTTTTTGTCTTGTTTGTTCATTTATCTGTCTTTAGGAAGGTAGAGGAGGCACAGAAATGGGAGGATAAAAGGGGAACAATTGCAGCAGTGATACTCACTAAACACAATGTTGAAAATGAACTATATAAATTTTGGTTGGAATAGCAGGAAAAAAGTGGAAGAAAGTAAGGGAAGAGGTAATGTTGTCCAAAAAAGAAGTGTATTCATTACCTGACTTATGTTACTGTAATCCCTCTGTACATCACCTTTATAATAACAATTAAAAATAAAAAGTTAAAAATAAATAAATAAAATATTAGGGAAAATGCAAGTTTTAGCATAATGTTATATTATGACTTTTTTGGTGTCATACAGAGAACAGTTGAATTCTTCATCTTTTTTTTCCTCAGGTAAAAACTGGATTTATATCACTTCTATGCCTCCTAAATTTTCTTTATCCCAACAAACATTAAATTACCTTCCAATTTTCCCCAAAACATGGTCTGAATCAGGAACTCCTTCTCAATAGAAGATCATAATAGCATTATCAGGAAAAAATAAGATCATTTTTGCTAGTGTCAATTTAACTTAAAATAATTACATTATATGATTTATAAATGATCCTATACAAATTCATTTCTTTCCTTTTTATCCTACAGGTTCTTGAACTCAAAATCCTCCAAGTGTTAGGATGACAGGTATGATGCCTTAAGAAAGACATTCTTTAAGGAGTATTTGTTAGCTCTCTTCTCCACATTACTGAAATCCCACTCCCAAGGAATCAGGGACCAGGAGGGTAGGGGTTGCTGTGAGAACAGATGACCTTGATACAATATGGCAACAATACTGGGACCTCATATACTGGACAAGTGCAGAAGGATCTTTTTGCCTATGTGTCTTCTTTCTTTTATTTTAAAATTTCTAATACTTTATCTCCCCCCGGAAAGAGTCAACCAATGAACTTTATTGAAACTCGTTATTTTCAAGCAAAAAGACTTTATGTTTACCTAAGAACACAAATGATATATAGGGTGTTGAGGAATCTACACAAGCTGAAATGGATCATTTTTTAGAACTCTATATGTTTTGGAAGGCAGCATAAAAACCCTGCCACTAGCCAGCTGCCTTGGCTCAGGCCTGTAATCCTAGCTACTTAGGAGGCTGAGATCTGAGGATCAAGGTTCAAAACCAACCTGGGCAGGAAAGTCCGTGAAACTCTTATCTCCAATAAACCACCAGAAAACCAGAAGTGGCACTGTAGCTCAAGTAGTAGAGCACTCGCCTTTAGCTGAAGAGCTGAGGGACAGTGCTCAGGCCCAGAGTTCAGGCCCCACGACCGACCAAAAAAAAAAAAATCCTGCCACTATTCCCCTTTACAAGGTCACATATGATGGTCAATTACTACACAGATATGAAACATTATGTTTACACTACACTTGCACATGTGTGCTTGTAACAGCTTTACCCACAACAGTTAAAAACTGGAGACAACCCAGACACCTCAGTGAATGAATAAACAAACTGGTAGATCAATACCATCAAATATAACACAGAAAAAAAAGGAGCAAACTATGCTCAGCGCTGGTGGCTTACACTTTTAATCCTAGCTACTAAGGAGGCTGAGGTCTGAGGATCATGGTTCAAAGCCAACTCAGGCAGAAAAGTCCCTATGAGACTCTTAAAAGTAGAAGTGGCACTGTTTCAAAGTGAGAGTTCTAGCCTTGAGCAAAAGAGCTCAGGGACAGCGCCCAGGCCCAGGGTTGAATTTTCACAACCAACAATAACAACAAGAAAAGAGGAGCAAACTATGTGTGTGTGTGTGTGTGTGTGTGTGTGTGTGTGTGTGTGTGTGTGTGTGTGTGTGTGTGTGTGTGTATGTGTGTGTGTGTGTGTGTGTGCATATACCAGTCTTGGAGCTTTAACTCAGGGCCTGGATATTGTCCCTGAGCTTTTGTGCTCAAGGCTAGTTTTCTACCACTTGAGCCACAGCTCCACTTCTAGCTTTTTGGTGCTTAATTGGAGATAAGAGTCTTATAGAATTTCCTGCCTAGGCTACCTTCAAACCATAATCCTCTGATCTCAGCTTCCTGAGAACTATTATAGACATGAGCCAAGAGCACCAAGCTACAAGGAGAAAACTATTAATAAACACTGATAAACAATAACTTGAATGAGTATGCAGGGAATTATGCTGAGTGAAAACATACACACACACACAGAGAAATCAACTAGTCTTAGACAGTCATGTGTTGTATGATTCCATTTATATATAATATTTGAAATGCCAAAATTTTAAAAATGGAAGACCTATCCATGCTTGCCAGGAGCAGAAAGGAGAAGGGGGTGACTAGAAGCAAAAGGAAGGATCCAGGATTCTTTCCACGACAGATAACTACTAGATTCTAGAAGTGATAATGTACCCACAAACCTAGACATCTGACACAACTGTACAGAGCTCACTACATGTACACACCCAAACACACAGGAGTTCAAAAGAACCGAGAAGCCTCAGCAAGATCATTTAGGTCTAGCAGTGTCAATATTCTGGTTATATTATCCTATCATTTTGGAAAATGCCACTGGGCCAAGAGTGCCTGAGTCTCTGCCACTCTTTCTTAAGAATGCTTATAAATCTAAAACTATCTCAGTAAAAACTTTAGAGCTAACCATTGGTGGCTCCCACTTGTTATACTAACTACTCAAGAGGCTGAGATCTGGAGATGCCGGTTCAAAGTCAGAGCAGGCAGAAAAGTGGATGAGACTTATCTTCAAGTTACTAGCAAAAAGCCAGAAATAGACATGTAGTTCAAATGGTAAAGCTCCAGCCTTGAGCAAAAAAAAAAAAAAAAGCCAAGCAAGACCTCAAGGCCTTGAGTTTAATTCCCAAGACTGGCAGATTTAATTACATTTTTAAACTCAGTATTGTATTGTAAGTTATATGCATGCAATATTATGAAATGGCATAGACACAAGGTGAGACACTTTGCTCACAGGTACAATTTAGAAGAGCACCAACTGTGATCTGTATATGTTCAGAAACTCCCATTGAGCTGAGCAGGGTTAGGCAAAGATCCCAGGAGCCTTTTCCAAAGACTTTTCTAAACAGCTTTGGAGGGGCTGAGTCTCATTCATGAATCTTTCTGTAAGACATTGAGGAGAGTGAATTTCCTTTTCCATTTTATTTTGAGGGGGGATAGGGGGCTTAGTAGCTACAAAGAATCTTCATTAATTAATTGACTGTCTGAGATACTCAAGCTTTCAGTTTTCCAAAAGCCCCTAAAATAGAGACACTGCAGGACATAAAGACATCAATTGAGCTAAAGTGACCTGCACCTAGAAATATGTTAATTATCTGATGCTGAAAACCCGGAAAGGATTAGAGGGATTCCCAGGCAGTTCCCTGAAACCTTTCTTCGTGACAGGTCCACAAGAGAACTGAGCTCTGGCCACATTTGGACACCAGCAAAGGCCTTCTCTCCTATACCCTTAGGCTCTTAGGGATCTGAGGCACTTTTCATAGAGATTGCCTGTATGATCAAGGCATTGATTCTATCTTTCAGCACAGGTAGGAATGTATTTCAGATAAGACAATTTGCCGTTTGAAAATTGATCCATTGTCTTTCAGGTAAAAGACGTTCCTACAGAAACACTCTTCAGAAGAGAGCCATCTAAGCAGTAGAAAGGCTTTTTAATGTACAGAGCCCTTATTCATGGTTAAGTCTGTGACAAATGGTTCTGTGCCGACCAATTATGGACCAAACCAAAAAGGAAAAAAAAGCTATATTTGTCTATAAGCCCAAAGAGGAAAGATGGAGGGTCAAAGTGGTACAATTCCGGCCTTCCTAGACCAGCTTGGGGGAGGATGGAGCTTTTGTTTCTATGTGAATCAGAAAACAGAAAACATAATTTAGAACCAGAAGTTGGTGAAGGGCCATCAATTAGCCTCAGCTTACTTTCTGAGCACCAAAGTAGAATTTTTAGTCCCTTCCTTCAAACTTACTAGACTGGAAGATAATCCAGTGAGAAAATACTTATAGAACACTTCACAACAGTGAGGATGGGAGGGGAAAACTGGGAGAGAGTAAAGGGAAAGGTGACATTGTCCAAAAAGAAATGTACTTATTAGCTGACTTATGAAATGGTAACCCCTCTGTACATCACCTTTATAATAACAATTTTTAAAAGCCACAAAGACAAGAGGTTATTCTTACTAGCCTAAGGAAATGCTATTACTAAAAAGACAGCAAAGCATTCACCTTCACTTAAATCCGAACACACTTCTACATCAAAATGCTCCCTCAATATTTATGTATTGAGGAAAAATTGCAGAAAGAACATTTCATTGTTAAGCCGATGTTTCTGTGAACCTACAATTTATCTAGAATTCTATCAGTTTCAATAGATACTGAGGGGAGATGGGAAGGGATCGGGGGAATAATGAAAGGATTTGCTCTAACGAGAGTTCATATTCCAAGGGAGATGCTGTTTAGTTCATTGATCAACTTGTTTGTTTTTCATCTAAGAATGAAAATCCCACTGCCAGCTTTTATTTTATTTCATTTTATTGTGTTTATTATTGCATTATGCCAGCATAATGCAGTAGGATGGAGATGGACATCCTATTTTACATAGAGAACCAAGACTCACCACCTGAATACAGACAAGCTCCTTTCAGACAACAGATGCCAACTCCCACTTAGAGGAAGCCCCCAGCAGAGACAGTGTTTCTAGGAGCTGGCTGTAATCTTCGCTGTATACAGAAAAGAGGCCCAGATAAAAGCCTTTCTTTTGGCTCTTGTGTCCTTGCAAGCTCAGGCCCAATCTTCAGAGCTGCCCAACATCAGTCTCTAGGCAACACTGCCTTCCAGTGGCAATAGTGTTTTAAGAATTAAAATCCACACAGTGTCATTCAGTATTTCAACTAGGTAGGTAGGGTCTGTTTGCCCTGAGGCTCAAGCAAACTCCAAAAGCTTATTTTCAAAACTCTAGTGTGGGCACTAATTAAAATTCCACATATTCGTAATTGTCTTTTTTAACACTGTTGAAAAAGTTCAGAGCACCTGCCTCTCTTTTGTAGATGGGGTCCCTCTCAGAGCAATTTACGTTATTCAAACAAGGTCACAAGCGTACAGCAATTCTGGGTTTCATTGTTCAAAGCACACTGCGTAGTCAGCCACCCTGGACATAACAAAAGCAAACTGAGAGATGCTTATGTACTTAAGAAAATTCCAGCTTTTCTCCTGGCTAAAATAGCTCCACTTCCTCTCCTCTTATATTCCCCTTACATTTTCTAAAACACAGAGTTATTTGAGAAGTAATTTGAGAAGTAATCCCTGGATTGCAATTTTTAAGTCTATGCTAACTGCAAAATGCCACCTTTGTTTTAAGTCTCCTAGCCCCAAAATGTCTTCTCTACTTCCAGGAATCCTCCATGCCTGCCTGCCCTATCTGCAGCCACACAGGGAACCCATGGAATTTCTTCTTCAAATTATTTCTACCTATGTTTTAATTGCCACTTTCCCTGAGCGTCTCATGGCTCTTAGACTGTATTTGTGTACCTACACACATGTGCATTTGCATGCACATGCATACACACACATGCACGCACACACACACACACACATGCACACACACACCTGCTGCAATGTCTTCAGTATATGTGTTTCAAAGGAGCTTTAGCTGGGTATATCACAAGAAGCCAGGGCTTCATTGTTCAAAGAAGGCCCACTTGGAAGGAAAAACTGGGAGAGAATGAGAGAAGGTGTTACATTATCGACAAAGAAATGTACTCTTTACCTGACTTATGTAATTGTAACCCCTCTGTACAATACCTTTATAATAACAATTTTTTAATTAAAAAGAAGGGCTGGGAATGTGGCTTAGTGGTAGAGTGCTTGCCTTGTATGCATGAAGCTCTGGGCTCGATTCCTCAGCACCACATACACAGAAAAGGCCAGAAGTGGTGCTGTGGCTCAAATGATAGAGTGCTAGCCTTGAGCACAAAGAGGCTCAAGGACAGTGCCCAAGCCCTGAGTTCAAGCCCCAGGACTGGCAAAAAAAAAAAAAAGAAAGAAAGAAAGAAAGAAAGAAACAGAAGCAGAAGAAGCAGAAGCAGCAGCAGGAGAAGCAAGAGAAGCAGGAGGAGGAGGAGAAGGAGAAAGTGGAGGATTGGGAGGAGGAGGAGGAAGAGGAGGAGGAGGAGGAGGAGGAGGAGCAGGAGGAGGAGGAGGAGGAGGAGGAGGAGGAGGAGGAGGAGGAGGAGGAGGCCTGCTTGGCAGAAGGTAATTAGAATGGTGATACCAACCTTCTAAAGAGTTCAGCTCTGAAAGTATCAAAGCAATGCTTAAACATGGCCTAACTGACAATCTCAACATCCTTGAGAGAAACAAGCAACCCAACTTATCAACTACAGTAATGATGGTACAAAGATGGCTGCAATATATTATAAGGCAACAACAACAACAACAAAAGCAGACCATCAGACTGCACACACAAGACTGATACCTTAGTAAATTTTTTTGTCTCGGTTTGGTTTGTTTCTGGTGCTGGGAATTTAATCCAGGGCATGAAGCACCCTACTAATTGAACCACATTCCTAGCCCTTCTGTAAGCATTTTGCTTTTGAGATAGGGTATTGCTAAACTATGCCCAGAGCAGGCTTAAATTCACAACCCTTCCACCTCTACCTCCTGGGTACCTAGGTAGCTGGGATTACAGGTGTGTACTCAGCCATAAGTGCATATTTTGCATGCAAACGCATGCACACACAAACACAGAACTAAACCTGTTCACATACAGCCTTGCATAGCCCTCCACTTATCTTTTCCCAGGATACAAGACAACCAACACAAGGATTTGTTTTGTTTCATGTGCCGGTCCTGGGACATAAACTCAGGGCCTGGGTGCTGTCCCTAAGCTTCTTTGCTCAAGGCTAGTGCTCTAAAACTTGAGTTCAAGTGGTTAACTGGAGAAGAGCCATACAACTTGCTTGCCCAGGATGTCTTTAAACCATGATACTAAGATCTTAGGTTCCTGAGTAGCTAGGATTTCAGATGTGAGCCACTGGCACCCCGCTGTGACAGTTGTGGGTATTGATGTGTGTGTGTGTGTGTGTGTGTGTGTGTGTGTGTGTGTGTGTGAACAGTTTTTCATTCCTTTTCTCTTACAAAATCTTCTTCACAAGTTCTTTAGGCCTAGTGATATGCTAGCAAATATTTGACAATTAATTCTAAAGTAGGAAAAGCTCTGATTTCTAGGGCATATACTCTCAGGAGGGACAATTTCAAACTAACTACCAAATACATGTTGCTGGCCATGGAGTTTTCCACTGACTCCACAACTCACTCTGACAAACTCAAGTGAGCCAACTTCAATTCTGCCTAATTCAGCTTCAACTATGTGTAATGGATTGTCACCCAATGACAGTTCCTACACAGTCCATACAACAGAGCACATGTCAAACATGGTTTTCTTTCTTCTTGTTTATTTGTATTTTCTACCTTTCTACCAAAAAAAAGCATGTTTCCTTGTGTTTTAATTATTTAAATTTAAAGGAATTTATTACTTTTGAAAAGAAGATTCCTGTAGCTATGATATCAAACCTGAAAGTTATAAATAGGGCTGGGAATGTGGCTTAGTGGTAGAGTGCTTGCCTAGCATGCATGAAGCCCTGGGTTTGATTCCTCAGTACCATATAAACAGGCAAAAGCCACACGTGGTACTGTGGCTCAAGTGGTAGAATACTAGCTTTAAGCAAAAGAAGCTCAGGAACAGTGAACAGGCCCTGAATTCAAGTCCTGGGACTGGCAAAAAAAAAAAAAGCTATAAATAAATTTTTGTTTATTCGTTTATTGGAGATAGGGTGTCACTATGTAGCCCAGGCTGGCTTCAAACTCACAATCCTCCAATCTCAGGCTGCAGAGCGCTACGATTATAGGATGTATCACCATGCCTAGCCCATAAATCTGTTATAATCAGATACATAAAAATAAAACATTTGATAGGGTCAGAACATTTCCATGTGCCAACTAGAAGGAAATGAGGAAGTGGGGGGTAGAGGGAGCGAATGCAATTGTTTCTCAGAAACACCACCTACTCAATAATCACTGTCCTGTTGACAATTCAATAGAAGTGACAAGCAGTGACAAACCATTCAAAAATAGATGTGTGATTGACCCTCTTCCCTCCCCCCACCAATAAGAGGAATCCAATGTTAAATTTGCATGGAGATAATATTTGACCTACCAGACTGGTAAAGATTCAGAACATTTGAATGCATATTCTGTGAGAAGGGTCTGACAAGAGTTTAAATTGATACAAACTCTACAAAGCGTGTCATAGTCAAAAAAAAAAAAAAAGACCCCATAAAAAATGTCCACACATGAATCCCAAATCCTACCTTACAGGGCAAAGGGGACTTTGGAGATGTGATTTAAGTCAAGGGTCATGAAATAGGGAGATGGTATCACCAGGTGGATCCAAACACAACCACGAAGGTCTTCACAGAAAGGGTACATGGGTGTTAGGGTTAGAGAAGATGCCAAAACAGATGTAGAGGTCACAGAGATCTGAAGGTCACAGAGGTCTGAAGATGCTCCACTGCTGGCTTTGAAGAGACGAAGGGCCACAAACCGTGGGATGCAGGCAGCTCCTGAAGCTGGAAAGGCCCCTAGAGCTTCCACTGTGGACATGGTGATTTTAGGATTTCCAACCTCCAGAATTATACAATAATAAGTTTGTGTTTTTCAAGCCCTTGTGTTAGTGGTGATTTATTGCAGCAGCAACAGAAACGAATACAGAGAGGATACCTACGAAATGATATATGCACTTCATTGGGTGTTTTGTTTTATTTTGTTGGTTTTTGGTGCTGGTCCTGAGACGAACTCAGAGCCTGGGTACTGTTCCTTAGCTTTTTTTCACTCAAGGCTGAGTTCTACCACTTGAGCCACAGCTTCACTTTGATTAATTGGAGATCAGAATCTCATAGACTTTCCTGCCCATGATGGCTTCAGACTACTATCCTCAGATCTCAGCCTCCTGAGTAGCTAGGATTACAGGTGTCAGCCACTGACACCCAGCTACTTCCTTGTAATTTTGTAACAGCAACCAATTGGAACTCACATTATTTTCCATCAAAAGGTTAATTTAAAATATAATATACCCACATAATGTAATATTATGTAACCATTTAAGAACAATAAGAAAGCTCTTATATAGAGGAAGGAAGAGTAGGTGAATACAGTCATGTGAAAATGAAAACCTGTAACGAGGGGATATATGGGGTTGAAAAGATGGGGAGAACAATGAAAGGGGTGACAATGATCAAGATGCACTGAACTCATAAACTGATTTATTGAATTGAAACCCCTTTGTATAACTACTTAAAAAGCAAGAAAATTCATATACCATGATGTGCCAATATCTCTAAAATATTGTAAGGAAAGAAAAATGAAGACAAGGAAGTGGCACTGTGGCTCAAGCAGTAGAGCGCTCGCCTTGAGCTGAAGAGTGCAGAAACGGCACCCAAGCCCAGAGTTCAAGCCCCATGACCGACCAAAAAGAGAGAGAGAGAGAGAGAGAGAGAGAGAGAGAGAGAGAGAGAGAGAGAGAGAGAGAGAGAGAGAAATAAAGACAAATACCAAGGGCTCACATCTGTAATCCTAGCCCAGGCAGAAAAGTCACTGAGACTCATCTTTAAAATAACCAGAAAAAAACCAGGTTAGAGGCATGGCTCAAGTAGTAGAGCACAAGCCCAGCAAGAAAACCAGGTGAGCTCAAGGCTCTGAGTTCAAATCCTGGTGCCAGCAAAAGAAAAAAGTTAGGTGTGTTTGGTGCAGTAAGTAGAGTCAGTCCAGCATAGTAATAACTGAGTAGGGGCAGGGAGGAGGGAGCATAGATATAGATATAGATATAGATATGTACATATATATATATATGTGTGTGTGTGTGTGTGTGTGTGTGTGTGTGTGTGTGTGTTTGTATGTACATGCATAAATATCTCCGGAAGAAACTAACAGTGGATCCTGCCTATGAGGAAGAAAACTGGATTCCTGGACAATACAAGGGAAAGAGAAACTCTTCCCTTAAACCTTTCACATTTTCACTCAAATCTACATATAACTTTGACACTTCAGGAGTAGGTCTCCTGTTCTGGAGGCTGAGATCTGAGGATCATGGTTTGAAGCCAGTCCAAAAAAAAGTACGTGTAACTCTTCAATTAATCACCAAAAAGCCAAAATTGGAAGTGTGGCTCAAGTGGTAGAGCACCCACCTTGAGCATAAAAGCTATAAGAGAGAGTGCAAGGTCCTACATTCAAGCTCCAATATTGGTGTGCATATTCATGCTTATGCATGTGCGTGCACATACACACATTTTAATAAAAAAAAAAAAAAAGCAGATCTCTGGGCTGGGAAGGTGGCTCAGTGGTAGAGTGCTTGCCTTGGCATGCATGAGGCCCTGGGTTCGATTCCTCAGCACCACATAAGCAGAAAAAAGCTGGAAGTGGTGCTATGGCTCAAGTGGTAGAGCGTTAGCCTTGAGCTGAAGAGCTGAGGGACAGCACCCAGGCCCAGAGTTCAGGCCCCACGATGACCAAAAAAAAAAAAAGCAGATCTCTACAGAACCTATGTTTTTGAGGTTGGCCATGCCATGAATTCCAATTGTCTATATCAATGGGTGTGAGTTTATGGCCTCAGGGAAAATGAGAGGCAATGTTTAGCCAGGTAAGATAGAGTGAGTTAGCCCACAGCTATCTCCACATGGTCTCCAAAAGAGAAATCCTATTTGCTTTAAATCATGTGCAAGAATTCTTTGGACATCTCTAAGAGACCTGCTCCAATCACAGAAAGCCTCAGAGTAAGGTTGGCAGATTAAATGAAACTACAGGATGTACAGTTAAATTTAAATTTTAGATAAACAACAAATAGAGTTGTTTTCTGTATTCACAGGCTCCACATCAACAAATTCAACCAATTTTGGTCTAAAATATTTGTGGGAAAGAAGAGCCTGGTGTTGGTAATATACCTGTAATCCCAACACTTAAGAGGCTAACACAGCCGGGCGCCTGTGGCTCACTCCTATAATCCTAGCTACTCAGGAGGCTGAGGTCTGAGGATCGCTGTTCAAAGCAGGCCTAGGCAGGAAAGTCTGTGAGACTCTTATCTCCAATTAACCACCAGAAAAGAGGAAGTGGCTCTATGGCTCAAGTGGTAGATCAGTCGCCTTGAGCTGAAGAGCTGAGGAACAGCGATCAGGCCCAGAGTTCAAGCCCCATGACAGACAAAAAAAAAAAAAAAGAGGCTAACACAGGAGAACATGAGTTCAAAGCTAGCTGGATTACACAGCAAAACCCTCTCTCAAAGATAAAAAAAGAGTGAAGAAAATTGCATCTGTCATGGACATATTCAAACCTTGCTTCTTCCACTATTTCTAAACAATACAGTGTAAAACACATATTGACATAGCATTACTTTGTCAAGGGTAATCTCATATGGTTTACATGTTTGTTATTGTTTATGGAGTTGGGAATTGAACTCAAGGCCTCATTCTTGATAGAAGAGCATTCTACAACTTAAGGCATACCTCTAATCGCAAGATATGGTGTAAAATAGGTGGGAGGCAGTGTGCATCTCATCTCCAGACACTACATCATTTAGTACAAGGGGCTTGAGCTTGCAAGAATCCAGGTATCTGCAGAAGTTCCTGCAACTAATCTCCTCTAACATCCAGGGCTCACTGCTATGAAAAGTCTTTTAAATCTTTGTTGTTTATATAAAATGCAAATTTACCAGGTGTCCTGACTTAGATTTGGCAACTGTTTATCTGAGAATCTGCCATGGCCTGGGGCAGACCTGGGCAAAGACAACTTGAGGTGATGTCCCCACCCCAAAAGCCACTGCTGTCTCTGTCAGAGAGAATCACTCCTTTAACAAAAAGGAGCTGAGAATCTCAGGTCCCTCTGCTATGATACGGTTCAGCCTGAGCAGGGTAAGTAGCCTATGACAAAGTTCCATGGCTCCAACTTGAAATCCATCTCCAAGTTCCCTCCTGGTCCTGGAGTTTCTCCCAACGGTACTGTGTGGAATTCTCTGGAAGTTTGAAATGGGGGCAGGGAGTATTGGACAGCCCAGAGAAATGTTCTCCTGGCTCAGGTAATAAACATACTTCTTTTCCCCAAAAATACGGTTAAAGATGGTCTTTAAAAAATTCTTTAAAATAATTTTTTAAGAAAAAAAAAAGCCTTTAAGCTGACCTCCTGCCAAAGCCCACATCAATTATACAGCTTCAGTCAGGCGGATGCTCAGAGAAGAGGGATAATGTTACACCCAGCTGGGCACTTTGTAGTTAGCACAAATGTAATATAAAGCGCAGCAGAGTTTGTCAAGTGTCTGTCTGGATTTTCAGTTTTCATTAGTGCTATAATTAAAACCACATTTTCAGCTCTATTACCTGTAACAAGAAAGGAATGAGAAATGAGGTTGTCAGGGTCAGGCTTCTCCAGCTATTTATACTGAGGATCTGCAGGCCCCAAGTTGCTGCCTTGCTCCAAAACAACGCAGCTAGCCGCATGTCACACTCCTACCCTGGTGATGTCACTTCCTCTGAGTAGCCCATGATGGCTCCGGTGACAGACAGGTAAAGCCACCCTCAGTGCCCCGCCCCCGGGGAGAACATCTCTTCCTTCAAGACTGAACTGGATTCACGTACTAAAACAGCTGCCTCTCAGTTCAGAACAACAACAAATCTAAATACCTGAAGTTAGGGCCATGGCTCAAGTGGTTGAGCGCTTGCCTGGCACACTGGATCCTCAGTATTACCAGACCATTTAGCTCTTAGATTCGAACCCCTGCCAGACAGGCCAGAATTGTCAACCCCAGGCACACACACACACACACACACATACACAGTCCATTTCACAGAGGCTGCACTCCAGGCAGTAAATCCTGTCAACCGGGCCTTCAAAGCAGACCTTCAAAGCAAATCCTCTGGGCACAGTACTTCTCACCCCCATACTGGTCCATGGCTCCCTCGTTTCTCTCCATCTGGCAAGCATCTCTCTTCTCCTTGTCTGACTCATCCTCTCCACACACCACACAGCTGAGCAGCCAGGCCATGTCACCCTCTGCACAGAACTCTCCATCAAGGGAGAAGTCAGGCTCACCCATGGCCCTCAAGGACTCGCTCCTTGCAGCCTGGTGCTTGTCTGAATGCATTCCCAAGACCTAGCTCTCTCCTGCCCATCCCAGGTACAGACCTGGCCTCTCTAGTTCCAGATACAATGAACACATGGTCTATTCCCTCTGCCAGGAGATTTCTTTCTTCTTATACCTGCAAACTTGTTCTTTTTAGTATTAGTATTGTTATTTTCTTGTAAAGGTAATGTACAGAGGAGTTACAGTTATTTAAGTCAGGTAGGGTACCCTACTCTCTCCCCACCCACAAGTTGCATAGTTCATTTTCAACATAGTCAGGCTTGCTCTTAAATCAAATGCATTCTCTCCCTCTCTCTTTTTTCCTCTCTCTCTCTCTTTCTCTCTTTACAAGAAAACCTTCTTCATAGTATAATCCACCAGCCCTAAACCTACACTTGTGATCCACTTTTTCCTTTCTTTTGCTTCATAGAATTTGTTGCCATCTGGTCAAAACATAGATGTTGCTTATTTATTGAAGAGGCTGTCTTTCCCAAGAGACAGCGAGACATTGGCTGTTTGTTTACTGCTTTAACCTAATAATTACAGTGAAGTTGACACTTAATAAACATTCAAATGTTGCAAAAATTAATGCACTCTAGGTCAGGTGCAGTGGCTCATGCCTGTAGTTTCTGCTACTAGAGACTGAGATAGGGAAGATTGCACTTCAAGGCTAATCTAGGTAAATTGTTCATCAGAAACCATCTCAATCAATAAGCCAGGATGGTGGTGCAACTGTCATCCTAGCTATGTGAAGCTGCAGGTAGAAGGTTCAGAGTCCAAGACCAGCCTCAGAAAAAAAAAAAAAAAAAAAGCAAAACCCCTATGTCTGAAAAATAACTAAGCAAAATGAACTGGAAATGTGACTTAAATGGTCCAATTGCCTGCCTGGCACACATGAGGCCCTGAATTCAAATCCAGATATTGAAATGAATTCAATCCAGGTGGTGAAAGCCAGCACCAAGTGCCAGCTTGAATACACTTTTTTATTTGAATTTGAATATGAATATGATTTACATATCCATTGATACATTTTTTTTCTTCAGTGAAGCCAGTTGCCCTCTCTATAATATGGGTGAACTCATACAATCCGCTGAAGAACTGAATACAACAAAAGACTGACCACCCCACGCCGCATTCCACCCCCAGCAAGAGGGAGTTCTGCAGCAGACAGCTTCAGGTTTGACATGCAGCACTAGCTCTTCCCTGGTTCTCCAGTCTCCAAAGTTATCTCCTCCTTTTTATGGATCGGTCCTGTACGTTCTTTCCCGGGAGTGGCCTGGCTAGTGCACACGTGAAAGCTGTTCAGAGACAGTTCCCCTCGGGGTCTCCCTCCTTCAGGAAAGCACCCTCTTCCAAAGGGCACCTGTTCGAGAAGCCTGAGTTTCAGTGACTGCCATGGATCCTTCCTTCAATCTATGCCCACACAGCCCCCTGCTTCCAAGAACACCTTGGACCACACTGAAGGGTGAAAGCAATCCCAGAGAGCCAAAAATGCTGCTCTGTGGCTGTATTCAGCAGTTTCACAATACTATAACTAAATGTTTCAGTTAACTTATAACGTTATTTTCTCTCATGGTTCTGAAGGTTCTAGTCCAAGATCAAGGGACACCATCCCACCCCAAACCCTCACCTGCATTGCTTTGAACCTCTGGCACATGCAAGAAAGTGGAAGAACTAACTACTTACCTCAAAAGCCAGGAAACAAAAAGCAAAAAATCAAGCCAAGATCCCACAATCCCCACAAGGAATATACACTGACATTCTCCCCCCACCCCCACCCCCACCCCCAGCTCTCACCCTACACACACACACACACACACACACACACACACACACACACACACACACACACACACTCCTGCCCCAATGATCTAAGGACCTTCACCAGGCCTCTCCTCCTAAAAGTTCCATCAACCTCCCAATAATGCTTCCCTGTGGACCAAGCCTTTAAGACTCAGGCCTCAGGGGTAGAGAAGCATTTGTTCAAACCCTAGTAGCTACCGTGCTAAAGAACTTGAGGAAAGGGGCTAGGAAGGTGGCTCAGTGGTAGAGTGCTTGCCTTTCGTGCAATGAGGTCCTGGGTTCAATTCCTCAGCACCACATACGCAGAAAAAGCTGGAAGTGGCTCTGTGGCTCAAAGTGGTAGAGTGCTAGCCTTGAGCTGAAGAGCTGAGGGACAGCGCCCAGGACCAGAGTTCAGGTTCTACGACCAGCAAAAAAAAAAAAAAAAGAACTTGAGGAAAGCTTTCTGTGCTTAGGAAGCCATTGCAAACCATCTTAACGGGAACAGTGCTGTTAGTATAGACATTGCACACAAACATTGCACATTGTGTCCACATGGGCCTAAGAGGCTACAGAGCAGGCAGAGCAGTAAAGAATGGAAGACCCTGGCTATCAGGACTCCAGTCACACTCTACCACAAAGTAGTTATATAAAAATGCATCCATCTGTTCCCTCCACCTGTTTTCTCATCTTTGAAATGCAACATATTAATTAATGTATTTATTGCTTAGGGTTGAAACGGACCAAGTGAAGCAATGTAAATGAAGCACAGCTCTCTGAGCTCTGTGAATGCAACTTTTACTTATTGCGACTGAACGACCACAGGCCTTAAAGAATCTTCTGAGCTAGGCATGGTGGTGCCCTTATAATCCCAGCACTCAAGAGGCAGAAGAAGCAGGAGGCTGGTGAGAGCTAGAATGACAAGACACTATCTTCAAAGACAAAAAAAAAAAATCTTAGGCAGACGCCAGTGGCTCACAATGGTAATCCTAGTTACTTGGGAGACTAAAAATGGGAGTATATCACAATTCGAGGACAGACCAGGCAGAAAAGTTGGGGAAATCCCTTGTCCACACATAGCTGGGGACAGTGGTGCATGCCTAACAAAAAAATCTCTGAGCGGTTTTGATGAAGTCCAAGACTGAGAAGTGGGAAGGAACCTTGGAAGACAAGTGGAGGCGCTGGAAGGGGGAGCAAACACTGAAAGGGTTGATTGAGTGTCCTGGATTCATCCCCAGCAAGAAGAGAGATACTGATTAGGAAAAAGAGGCTACATAGCACAAGGCCTTGGGAGGTGAGGTAAGAGCTGAGGAGCTCTTTCTAAACAAAACTAAAACCACAGAAAGCTCCAGTGAAAAGGGGTGTCCTGTTCCAGTCACCAGTTTTTTGTTTGTTTTGTTTTGTTTTTTGTCAGTCGTGGGGCCTGAACTCTGGGCCTGGGCGCTGTCCCTCAGCTCTTCAGATCAAGGCTAGCGCTCTACCACTTGAGCCACAGCGCCACTTCTGACTTTTTCTGCTTATGTGGTGCTGAGGAATCGAACCCAGGGCCTCATACATACAAGCCAAGCACTCTACCACTGAGCCACCTTCCCAGCCCTCCAGTCACTAGCTCTGCAAGATCCCTCTCCAAACATCCAAGCGCACAGAGCTTGCTTGTCTCAGCCAGGGGCAGGACCAACACAAGACTTCCCATTTGCAACAGAACTGTAACCAGAGGATGCATATTAATTTAGGCATTAATTTATGCTTAAGAGAAACATGTTCTAGGATGTAATGTGCAACAATATGGACTTAGGGTCTATCCTCAAAGGCACCTCGTCACCTTTCATGTAAAATGCTTAATGGAAGCGCACACCACCACCCCTCCCCACCCCTCCCCACCCCATCAATCCACCTCATTGCTGGTGACAATGCTATTATTGAGACAAGCGCGCCCTCTACAGTTCTGAATCTAGATTGCAGTTTACTATTCAATTGAGACCCAGAACAAAACACTAACCTGTGACTGAAAAATAACCCCTTACACCATGCCACCCACAACAACCCAGTTCCTCTGTGTTCCCAAAACTCTAGGGAAAAAAGCAAGGGAAACTGGAATCTTTCTTGAACAGTTGTAATATAAACACTGACCTATCTATCCATCCTTTCGGTAGCATCTCCTTCTGTAGACGTGCATATGTGTGTATACACACATACTATATACTAACCAACATGTTAGTGCAAAGAGGTAATTATATTTAGATGATCCTCATATGTTCATTTCAACACATATCATCAAATCAGTTTAGAGTATTTCAAAACTGTAAGAGTTTGTTATCCTGCCATAATATAATAGAAACAAAACAGGAACTAATTTTCACTGGCTCAGAGACACTAGCAGGAGGCCATAGACAAGAAATTGAAATCATCCATTGGGTTGTATGGACATCTGGGAATGTGGTCTATAATCCTAGCAACTCAGGAGGCTGAGATCTGAGGATTGTGATTCAAAGCCAGCCCAGATTTTAAAAAAAAATGTCTGTTGGATGCTTATCCAACAGCAAAAAGACAGAAGTGAAGCTGTGGCTTAAAGTAGTAGAGCACGAGCCTTGACTAAAAAGCCAAACAAGAGTGAAGCCCTGAGTTCAAGCCTCAGTACACACACACACACACACACACACACACAAATGGAAACCCAAAAGCATGATGTGTGTGTGTGTAGAATCCTCCCTCGGGGAATGAATTTTTAAAAGAAGAACCAGCCAGAGGTGTCTCTTCGGCAACCCAATACAGGACAGGAAGGGCAATATGTCTAGAAGATCCATGCTGCTAAGAGCTGCTAGAACATGGGAAATCATAATTTGTAAAAGGATTTTATTACTCCTTTCCATGTTCCTTTGCCTTCATAGATCCATTGTCCCCATATTCTTGAGAAAATTCTATATTCAAGTAGGAGGAACAAGAAAGAAGGGGGTAATGGAACATCTATGATACGTGATCTCATAACAAATCTCACCCCTCTAAAATGTGCAGGCCTCCTTAGGTTTAAAAAAAATGGGGTAGCAAGAGTCTCTGTGAGCCACAGGAGGTATGGGGAAAGGGGGTGGGGGTCCAGATTCCATCCTGCCTTTCTGCTTCTATTGATTAATACTGCCATTTAGAAAATGAAATCTGTTAAAGGTTTTAAAAAATAAAAATCTGTTCACTAGACAAAATATGGTCCAACATTCCTGGATCACTCCATCCTTTAAACAGCCCTCAATATTGGCCTGTCTTTCCCGTGTTTGTTTTGGTTCCCTCGGCCCACGTGGGAGTCCACGGGCTGTTGCATTCACTCATCGTCTAGCCCCCTGCTGCTTCAGCAGGGAATGAAGTAATAATTCAGCCAGCTTCCCATCGGCCCTCCGTGCTGGGTTTTCATGGCTCAGGCATTCCGACAATGAACTCCAGTCCACAGCTGAGCCAGCCACGCAGGGACCTGGCTCACACTGGCTGTCTAGCCTCAGTTCGAGCAAGTTTGGAAAGCAAAGAGAGAGAAGGCCTACAAAGCACATCTATGTCTCCACAGTCCTTTCCTCGTCCTCCCTTCTTCTTTCTCTTACTCATTTTCATATTTTTACAGCCATTTGGAGCCTATATTTAATTTCAAGGTAGTCAGAAGTTCCCAGGTAGAGGCTTATGAATAAATCACTTCAAAATAAATTGATGTTCTTTAAAAAAAAAAAAAAAAAGAGGAACCTGCTGTGGCTTTGGAATGCTGCTTCTGTGCCTTCACGCTTGTTTCTGTCTGAGCTGAGGCCCTCTATTTAGTTTATTATCCAGTTTATCTTCCCTGGAGGACACAGGGATCTGCTATGCACACACACACAGTACAATAGGCCTCTGCCCAGAACTCTCCACAATGAAAAGTTCAAAGCATGTCACTGTAATGGTTTAAGTGGCAAATGAATTTTTGTATGTTAGAAGAACATGGAGATTTTGAAAGGAAGATGGTCCTTGTCCCTTTTATTGACAGGTAAAGAAGTATAACATCCAAGTTTTTGAAAGTAACATCCAAAAAGCAATGAAACACCATGTGAACATGCACACCTCAAAGTAGCCTCTGTGCACTGCCAGGCCTCAGGCCTGGGATTTCCTGGAGAAGAAAACTTGCCTGTTCTCTGAGGCGCTATGGGGGGCAGAGGGGGGTGCATGGTCATAGAAGTTGAGTTCAGGGTTTGGGTACTGTCTCCAAGCCTTTTTGCTCAAGGCTAGCACTCTACCACTTTGAGCTACAGCTCCACTTGCATTTTTCTGGTGGTTAAACTTTCCTGCCTTTGAACTTCAATTCTCAGCTCTTAGCCTCCTGAGTAGCTAACATGACCAATATGGGCCATCAAATGCCCAGCAGTGTGGATTCTTTTTTTCTTATCTCTTCTTTTTCTGGCCCTGGGGCTTGAAATCTGGGTCTGGGCACTGTCCCTGAGCTTCTTTTGCTCAAGGTGAGCACTCTATACCACTTGAGCACCACTTCCAGCTTTTCTTGAGTAGTTTATTGGAGATAAACTACGGGCTGTTTCCAGCAGGGGCTGACTTCAAACTGTCATCCTCAGATCTCAGCTTCCTGAGTAGCAAGGATTACAGGCATGAGCTCCCAGCTCCCAGCATGTGGATTTTTTAGTGGGCTGTGTGTGTGTGTTTAGATGATGTTAGTACTAGAAAATGACATCAGCTACTCTTGCTTTCTTCACAGGACTAAGGTTTCGAACTTTTGAATAGAGTCCAAAGTGGTATCAGAAAATAAGGAGGAACAGAAGATGAGGCTGGGGAGGACAGGGTTCCTGCCTGAGCAGGAAAGTACCACGTATCTGAAAGACAGTATAATCAGTAACTGACTGGCTGATGCCAGCCCTAAGGCATAGAAACCAAGAATTTGGTCAACAAATTGCTATTTAGGTCCTTTGTACAACGTAAGGATAAAGAAACCTACATGCTATACTATGTTAACTCCTAGTTCCTAAAAATAACACACTTTTAATGGTATGCACTTTTTAATGATAATTATTTTTCTTTTCTTTCTTTTTTTTTTTTTTAAGTACTGGGCCTTACTCTTGCTAGGCAAGTTTTGGTTTTTTTTTTTTAATCACTTGAGCCATACCTCCAGCCCAATACTATCAAATTGACTAGTACTTCTTTTAAACTGTTAAGAAAAAAACCAGTATGGCTGAACGAAATGTATTTTTATATATAACATATATGGAGAGAGAAAGAGAACAAAAGGAATGACTATACAGCGCATTTAAAATTTTTTAATTAGTTTCCAATATCTAAAAAGAAGGTTTGACATTTTTAAAACTTCAGCTTTGTATGAAAACAGAGGTCCACAGTGGGTCCATATGCTCACCCAATATCAACGGGATGCAGCCAACAGGTACCATTCAGTCTTCTAAATCAAAAATACCATAGACTGGACTGGGTGCCAGTGGCTCACGACTGTAATCCTAGCTAATCAGGAGGCTGAGATCTGAGGATCACCGTTCAAAGCTAGTCCTGGCAAGAAAGTCTGTGAGATTCTTACCTCCAGTTAAACACCAAATAAGTGAAAGTAGATATATCGTTCAAGTGGTAGAACCTTGAGCCAAAGAAGCTCAGAGCAAGTTTAAACCCCAGGACCAGCACACAAAATAATAAATACCATAGACTGAATTGCCTATGCAGTATACATTTCTTTCTTGCAGTTCTGCAGGGTTCACAGTCCAGGAATAGGGCACCAGATGACAGATGTGGTGCAGGCCTGATTTGTAGTTCATAAGAGGGCCCGACTCATGTTCACGTAGTAGAAGGGGCCCTGGGAGGTTTAGGAGGATGCTAACTTCATGAATGAGAGCCCCACCCTTAGGATCCATTCATCCGCCAAAGGTCCTACCTACCAAAATCCTTAGTTGGGGGCTGAGATTTCAATATATGAATCTGGGGAAAGAGACCAATCATTCCATTAAGAGCTTGTGGTCAAGAACTTTCTAGTTCACAATGGCCCCACCAGAACCCCAACACTCTCTCCACTGTAGGACATGTTAAGGAAAAAGGCAATAGTCACTCACTAAAATGGCCAGTAAAGAGGAGGAGGGAGCTAGGCTCAGGTATTGAGCTACAAGGCTGGGGAGGGAGGGGGGGCGCCCAGAGGGAGGAGACCGGACACATTTGAGGAAAAGACAGTGAAAGGATCCGTCACATCCATCCCAGGGGACCACAGGGAGGCAGGCAGGCACAGGAGAAAGATTATTACAAGGTTTATTCGAGGAGCCATTATTTCCCCTGGAGAGGGAGCACATGGTGACCTCCGCTATCAAGGTAGCAGAGGATCTGGGGGATAGGAAGTGAGGTAGGTGGGAGTTCAGATGGGTCTGGGTGGAGAGAAGGAGGGGCCAGTTGTATGGGGGAACTCCAGGGCAGGGAGGGGCTCAGGTCTGGGTGGAGCTGAGGACCAAAGGTAGACAAAATGCTTACAAACAGACAATAATCCCAGTCTTGTACATACTGTAAATTACTGTCTCAAGACCAGGAAGGTGGGAGCCAGTGGTATACATGGGGTACGGTGGAACTCAAGATAGATCAGAGCTAGAGAAGAGGAATTCAGCAGCTACTGAAATCACCAGAACACTAAAACAGCCCGTGAAGCCAGAGTGCTTCTAGGGAACTGAGGGAAGAGAACTGGGGGAAGCTCAGTCATCAGAATCAAATATCACAGAGAGGTGTAAGAGGTGGGGTGATGACTGGCCGTGAAGGAAAGGGCTGTCCAGGGTGACCTGACCAAGCTCCTTGGGAGCTATCAGAGCAGAGGTAGTATCCAGAGTGAGGCTACTTCAGAAGACAAACTCCATCCAACAAGACAGTGTGCTGGCCAGGAGCAGGTGGCTCACATCTGTAATCCTAGCTACTCAGGAGGCTGAGATCTGAGGATCATGGTGCAAAGCCAGCCAGGGCATGAAAGTCTGTGAGACTCTTAGCTCCAATAAACCACTCAGAAAACCAGAAGTGGTGCTGTGGCTCAAGGGGTAGAGTGCTTGCCTTGAGCTGAAGAGCTGAGGGACAGGGCCCAGGCCCAGAGTTCAAGCTCCATCACTGACCAAAAAAAAAAAAAAAAAAAGACATTGTGCTGTGTTTAAGCTTCTATTCATTCTTTTTAGTACAAAGAGATAAGGATTACTTTATAGGAAACTCTACTACCAGAGGAAGAGAGTGTTTAGAATTGTTTCCTTTATCCAGTGGCACATTTTTACACCTTTCTTCAATGATGACCTATCTTTTATATTCTTTGGTTTGGGTTTGGGTTTTGGTAGTACTGGGAATGAAACTTAGGGATTCACACTTGCTAGGCAGGTAAGTGCTCTACCACTTGAGCCATGCCCCCAACCCAAGAATGTTCCTTAAGAAAGAAATTTAAAAGATGTCCTACTGATTTATTTCCATTAGCTAGTTGAATTTGAGAATTATCACTTTTTTCTACCTGTCATTCTGTCGATTCCAACATAAACACTCACACACTCCCATAAGGAGTATTAAAGATTATCTTTACTTTCTTTCTTTTCTTTTGTGGTCAAGAGATTTTGTCAATAGAAAGTTCTGTTGGAAAAAAGAAAAAGCAATCTGACTTGGAGCTTATATTCTTTCTTTCTTTCTTTTTCTTTCTTTCTTTCTTTTTTTTTTTTTTTTGTGTCAGTGCTGGGGCTTGAACTCAGCACCTGGGCACTGTCCCTGAGCTTCTTTTTGCACAAGGCTAGCACTCTATCACTTGAGCCACAAAGCCACTTCTGGCTTTTTCTGTTTATATGGTACTGAGGAATCGAACCCACAGCTTCATGCATGCTAGGCAAGCACTCTACCACTAAGCCACCCTCCCAGCCCTTATAGTCTTATCCTAAGAAATCTTTCTAGTAAGGGCAAAAAGACAGTTCTTGTCTTAGAGAGAACATATTTCTGACACTGATTTTATATTTTACATGACTTGTTTTTCTTAGTTAATTTCACAAAGTACACAAAAGGAATAAGGAAGTGGTGCTGTCTATTGAAAAACTTTATGAGGGTAAAAGCAATATGAGATGGCTTTGTTGTTGTTGTTGTTGAAGGGCTGATTGTTTTATCTTTTTTTATTTTTGGTCTTTTTTTTATTTTTGAACTTGGCATCTGGGCATTGTCTCTGAGCAATTTTTGCTCAAGGCTAGTGCTCTACCACTTTGAGCCACAGTTCCACTTCTATTTTTTCTGGTAGTAAATGAAAGATCAGAATCTCACAGACTTTGCTGCCCAGGCTGGCTTTAAACTGCAATCCTCAGGTCTCAGCCTCCTAAATAGCTAGAATTACAGGTGTGAGCCACTGGCACCCATGTTGGTTGTTTTATTTTTGTGTTTGTTTGATTGAATGTTGTAGAGCACTGAGCCATCCTACAGAAGTCAGGATGAAAAGGCAGAAGAGAAGGGATTGATGCATGTTGGGATATGTGCCCATTCAGACTAAAGGAAATGAGAAGGTTTGCTGGGACCACATTTGTTCAGAGGGGCAGAGAGAGGACCAGGACCCCTGCTACGCACACAGAGGAAGGGGGGCTGCTTGTGGAGGGCAGTAAGGGTCATGGAAGAAAGAGTGGCAAGGTAAGAAAAGATGAACAAGTACATGTTATATGCCAATCAAGGTGGCCATATTTGCCTTCCATTTACCCTATTTATAAAGAAATATTTTTTTTGGGGGGGGGGGGTCCGGTCGTGGGGCTTGAACTCTGGGCCTGGGCACTGTCCCTCAGCTCTTCAGCTCAAGGCTAGTGCTCTACCACTTGAGCCACAGTGCCACTTCCGGCTTTTTTTTTCTGCTTATGTGGTGCTGAGGAATCCAACCCAGGGCCTCATGCATGCAAGGCAAGTGCTCTACCACTGAGCCACCTTCCCAGCCCTAAAGAAATATTTTTAACCATCCTCTGTCTAAATTTTTATTTATTTGTTTTGCAATACTGGGGACTGAATCCAGGGCTCCCTAGACAAATGCTCCCTGCCTAAATGGAATAAAAATCAGGTGAGAAAAATAAAAGGGAATAAAAAATAGACAAGGTGATAGTTACTGTACAATTAAAGATAGGCTTATTATAGTCGTTTGCTTATTGATTCATTCATTCAGCAAAAAATAATTTTTAAAAAATAGCCAGGTTCCAATGGCTCTCACCTGTTATCTTAGCTGCTTAGGAGGCTGAGATCTGAGGATCACTGTTCAAAGCCAGCCCAGGCAAAAAAGTCCCCATGAGACTCTTATGCCCAATTAACTACTCAGAAACCAGAAGTGGCACTCAGGCTCAAGTGGTAGAAAGCTAGTCTTGAGCACAGAGTCTCAGGGTCAGTGCCCAGGTCCTGAGTTCAAGCCCCACAACCAAAAAAAAAAAAAAAAAGACAAAATTTCTACCTAAGTGGGGCACTGTTGGCCCATGCCTATAATCCTAGCTACTCAGGAGGCTGAGATCAAAAGATCACAGTTGGAAGCCAGCCTTAATAGGAAAGTCCATGAGATGCTTATCTCCAATTAAGCACCAAAAATAGCCAGAAGTGGAGCTTTAGCTTAAGTACTACAGTACTAGTCTTGAGCAAAAAAGCTCAGGGATAGCACCTAGGCCCTGAGTTCAAGTCCCAAGACCAATATACACACACACAAAAAAAATTCTACCTCATACAGCACCATCCTAGGCCTCTTTCTTGAATTTCCTAAAATTCATTTTAACCAACATCCATTGCTGTACAAATATTGAGTGGCAGACTCTGGGTACCAAAGGACAAGAGTGATCCAGCTAAGTTTGGACAAGTTAGTTAATACTGGCTCATTCAAACAAATTTGGGAGGATTTTCTAAATAAAGCATGCCGTTACTCAGTCTGGGGTTTGGCCAGGCTTCCTGATTTAACATTCTCTGAAAGAATTAATGTTTTCTAATCATCCATCTGGCAGGTTCTGCCTGAATATGATTTTCTGATTAAGGCAGTAGGTGCAATGCTACTTCTAGACTAAGCAGCAGACAGATGCTGTAAATTCAATGTGAGGTCTCCCAGGTGTTTGCTCCAGAAGCTGAAAGGTGCATGGGGATGTGGCCATATCCTTTCTCATCAAATTTCAGGATAAATGGATTTAACGAACGGAATTATAGCGAGGATTTGGCTACCTTGGGAAGGAGTGTTTTAACAGCATCCTTCCAGACTGCTACTCAGTCACGGATTGTCATTTCAGGCATTTGGCAGGCTGGTCTATACTAGCAGCCAAGTACATAATTGCCAGGAACTGGCCAAATCCACAGAGACACTAGTCATTTCTGAATGCTGCAAAATGTTTGTAATATACCGTAATACAAATAAGCCTGACTCATCTAATCAGATCTGAGTCCTGGACTAGGGATCTTGACATCGGGGAGGGAGATGTTCACTAAAATCATACTTTTCTCTCTGCCATCTCCTAACCTATAAAGAATAGATTAACTGAATGGCCTCGTCAGTTTGTGTTTTATATGTTAGGTCATTTATAGGGATGCTTTTAAACATCCATGTCATTACCTGACATATGTAACTATAACCCTTGTGTATATCACCTTTGCAATAAATTTTTTTTAAAAAAAGAGTGTCACAGTAGACAGGCACTGGTGGCCAGCCCAGGCAGAAAAATCTAAGAGACTCTTATCTCCAATAACCCACCAGAAAACCTGTAGTGGAGCTGTAGATCAAAGTGGTAGAACACTGGCCTTGAGCAGAAAAGCTCAGGGACAGCACCTAGGTCCTGAGTTCAAGCCCCATGACTGACAAAAAATAAAGGAGTCTCACATAGTTTTCTGGCTGGCTTTGAACTGTGGTCCTCAGACCTCAGCCTCCTGAGCAGCCATCAGCACCTGGCTGCCTCTTTCTTCTTTCTATGTCCTCCTACTTTATCCTATTTTGCAAATTAATTCCTTGCTAAATTTCTGCTTGTGAGCTTTCCTTTTTTTTTTCTTGTGAAACCCTCTTTTGTCATGGATTTAAGTTCCTATGACTTGCATGGAAATTGTGAAAATGGTTGAAATGTTCCCCTCTTCTCTTTTACAGTGGTCCTCCTTGTTCTAGTAACAAATCCAGGTCTTGCTGGGCTCATGCATATAATCCTAGCCACTCAGGAGGCTGAGATCTGAGAATCACGGTTCAAAGCCAGCCCAGGCAGGAAAGTCCATGAGACTCTTATCTCCAATAAACAAGAGGAAAACTGTAAGTGGCACGATGGCTCAAGTGGTAGAGCGCTAGCCTTGAGTTGAAGAGCTGAGGGACAGCCAAGGCCCAGAGTTCAAGCCCCATGACTGACACTCCCCCCCCCCCGCCCCGGCCAAAAAAAAAATCCAGGCCTTATGATTCCAAAGCTCCCATCCTTTCTGCTAAGTCTCCTCCTTCCCTCTGGGGTGCCAACATGCAATTGTAACAAGAAGTTCCTACAGTGTATACACGTGCAGGCATTCAGGGCAGCAGGTCATGGGGAGAAAGCTGCAATGGAGGGAATCTAGAGCCAAAGCCCAGGTACAGAGGCAACCAGGCACTGAGCACATGAAGAGATCATCACAGTTCCATTCAGAACCAGGGTACAAGTGACTGGAGCACAGAGGAAGCTAAGTGAGGAAAACTGAGCAGAAGTGAATGGTAAGGGAGCCCAGCACCATACCATTTGGCCTCTATAGAAAGGAAGAAAAGTGTCAGAGCAGAGCAGAAGCAGGCCTGTAGGTGGAGCTCAGGAGCTGCCAGGTACAGGGCTGAACCGAAAGGTAGGGGCTGCATGCTGGCCACTGGGCACAGCCTGGACCAGCCTCGAGGCTAGTATTCTGTTCTGCATAGTGTATTTCTTGACTGTTTGAATAGGGTTCTTGATTCTGTCTCCAGAACATTTTCCTGAAGATGGCTTGAAAGACAGTAACCACCCATAATTCACCAACCAAACTGGAACCCTTTTAAAACCAAAAAAGAATTATTGAGGGGAAAAAAATATTAAGAGCAGAAATCTCTTAATAATTCAGTAGGTAAATAACCCCATGACATACTGTCCCTCTTAGCTAGAAACCAAATACTGAAAACTCGGGCATGCCTGGACACTGCTGGTGGAAGGTAAAGTGTTCTCCCTAGAGCCAGACAGGGACTCCTGGGAAGTAGCTCAAGCTAAGGGAAAAGAAGGTCTCTAAGCACTCAAATTGAGTTGAGTGGCAATACAAGGTCAGAAAGTAGTGACGATTCTTGGTACGAACCTCTGTTGGTCACACCCAACATCCTCTCATCCATATTTTGTGGATTTGGAAAACCAGTGAAACTCAAAAGCCCTAATTCCAGGGGATCTTGAAGGTGCAGTGTTGAACAAAATTCTATGTATACCTGAGATTTCTGAAGTGGCCGAGAAGTTGAGTGGGACCTCAGGGAGAAGCCTCAGACTGTAATACAGAATCAGTATGGCTGCAAGTATAGGCAGTAATGGAGACATCCCAGCAAGGAGAGCTGGAAGCCAGAGGGAACAGGGCTTGCTCTTGTATATCTGTGCACAGAGGCCAACATCCTTGAAGACTCTTTAAACTAGAGAAAGAGAGGAGTTGTATTGTCATAGACAGAGAACCAGAGAAATGGTTTTTTGTTTGTTTGATTTTTGTCGGTTGTGGGGCTTGAACTCTGGACCTGGGTGCTGTCCCTCAGCTATTCAGCTCAAGGTGAGCACTCTACCACTTGAGTCACAGCTCCATTTCCAGTTTTCTGGGGGTTAATTGGAGATGAATCTCACAGACTTTCTGCCCCAGCTGGCTTTCAACCATGATCCTCAGATCTCAGCCTCATGAGTAGTTAGGATTACAGATGTGAGCCACCAACACCCGACAAAAAAAATGTTTTATAAAGTATTGTTGTAGGGCTGGGAAGGTGGCTCAGTGGTAGAGCGCTTGCCTTGCATGCCTGAGGCCCTGGGTTCGATTCCTCAGCACCACATAAGCAAAAAGAAAAAAGCCAGAAGTGGCGCTGTGGCTCAAGTGGTAGAGCGCTAGCCTTGAGCTGAAGAGCTGAGAGACAGCACCCAGGCCCAGAGTTCAGGCCCCACGACTGACCAAAAAATAAAAAAAGAAGGAAAGAAAAGTGTCAGTAGTGGATGGAAGACTGTTACACATCCAACATCAGCAAAAAACATGGACAAGGATAGTTTTAGCAGCATTACTCATAATAACCTAAACTGGAAATTACCCATGGATACCCATGGAAAAATTACACTACGTTCAGACAATGGAAAACCCCCATCAGAGTAACCAAGTGTAACCACACACAATGGGCATGAATCTCAGACATTAGGTTGAGCAAGAGAAGCTAGAGGCACAAAAGATTCCATTTCTATAAAGTTCACAAACTTCACCCATAGCATCAGAAGGAAAAATTGAAGGTGAGCAAATGGCTATTATATTAAATGTGTCTTATAAATTGAGCTATATAACTTCAAGATAGGGATGTAAGGGGAGAAGATTGGGGGGTGGGGGATACTGATGGAAGGGTGACAGTGGTCACCTGACTTCCAGAATTGAAACTCCTTTGTACAACTACCTCATTTTTTAAAAAAAATCAACAAAAAAAATGGATATTGTTCGGGCATCTAGGAAATAGAGACACAAAAGGGGCTTAGGAGGGCTACAGATGTTCCATTTCTTGATTGGAGTCTAGGTGACATGAGTATTTGCCTTTCTGCTTCATTCTGCTGATCAAACTCATCGCAAGGGTCACCTGTGTTAGAGGAGACTTTTCCATTTCTTGTGGGGAATGTCCATCTCATTATGGAAGACCATGAGGGAACCATGACATTATTATAGAAAATACAATGGGCTATGTATAAAATTCAATGTCATTTGAATTTTTAGGTGGTATTTAAAATACATTTTATAACCTATTCCAGTTGTCCAAATGCACTTTAGAACTCAGCATCATTCTGGGATAAAGCCAAAATTTTAAGAAGATAAAGAAGAAATGACACCACCAGCATCCAACACACACAATTTGGGTTATACACTTTCCCTGGATCTCTAGCTGTAACTACAGGTATGTGCTCTATATATGTGGGTCAGACTGGATCATGTACCCAAAAAGACCCCGCGAAAGGAAAGGAAAGGAAACTCACCAAAAGAACAAACAGGAAAACAGCAAATATCCATTTTATCAATTCTTATTGGATGTATGATTATCACAAGAGAATTTCTTACATCGGGTGTAGCAAGAGTAAGAAAGTTATTCCCTCTACATTGCAGTCAAGTATAAGATCTGTGTTTTCTCCCCAATACTCATGTCAGCTCCACAAGCATGAATATTAAAATAACTTTAAAAGTATGCATCCAGTTGTCAAACATACATGTAAGTACAACTGCTGAGACTAATCCTGTCTCTTTTCTCTTGGAGCATTTCCCAAAATACACTTGGGTGAGGAACATGCGGTAACACTTTTCCCTCTGGTAGTTCAAAAAAAAAAAAAAATCTGCTCCGTTGTTTTGATCACACATAGTTCTGTTAACAGCTGTGAGTCACACGCTGAAAAATTAACTAAAGACTGCAGGTGTGAAGGCACCTGCTTCTCCTCTCAGGGGAGAAACTTGGGGGAGAAGCTTGGAGAGAAGCCATTTAATCAGCCAGAGACCTCATCCGTTTACGTGGGTCCCTCTGTAAGGAAAGGACAATGCCAAGAGGAGAATGTCTCAGCCTACTAAGTCCAGGGTTAATACATTTCGAGCAGTAGGCTTAAAATCATGTCATCACAGTAACTATACATTTTCTCATAGACCAGGCCAGGGTGAATAAATTCTTTTCTCAAAAGGGTTGCTAATAAGTATGTTAGGCTTTGTGGGCTATATTACTCAGCCTTCTGTTGCTGTTACTAATATCCGAGATGACCAATTTAAAAGGAGGAAAGGTTTATTTGGGCCCATTGTTTCAGAGGTTTTCACTCTGTGATCCATTTGTCCTGTTGCTCTGGGACCTTGGTGAAGGAGTACATCATAGAAGGAGTGTGTAGCAGAGGGGACAGTTCATCTTATGGCCAGGAAACAGAGGGAAAGAGGGAGAATCATGGGCTCAAAATCCAGCTCAAGGGTACAGCCCCAATAATCTAACTGCCGCAAGGCCTCACTACCTCCCAATAGTACCATTAGTGCCATGAGGTGGGGACTGATCCTTTAACACATGGACCATTCAAGATCCAAACTATAGCATAAGCCATATAGCCTTGGAGCTATCAACTCTACTGTGAAGAGCACAAAAATGGCTACAGACAATACCTAAATGAATGGTAGGACTGTGTTCCAATAAAATCCTACAAAAACAAGCCTGTGGGATCTATCCCTTAGGCCAGATTTTGTCGGTCCCTGAAAGGGAGAGGGAGAAGAGAACCGGGGCAAAGCCCGTCTGTAGGGAAAAGAAAGGGAAACTGAAATCATATCACTAGTCCACCCTAGCCCTCCACGCCATCCTGCAAAGGTACCAGAAGCTCCTCCCCTCTCTGCAGACTCTGCAGGAATTAGGTCAGATTGAGACGATGTTCACACCTGCTCAAGCTAGAGGTAGCAGAATTTGCACAACACCCTAAGGACCTGGGCTCTGGTTGTCCCTGGGAAGCTTTGAGGCACAGGGTGTTCTGAGGAAGTGGGTAGGAGATTTGATGCTGAAAGACAAAAAGGGGTCTGGGCACTGGTGGTTCACACCTGTCACCCTAACTACCCAGGAGGCTGAGATCTGAGAAGCCGGTTTGAAGTCAGCCCAGGCAGGAAAGGCAGTAAAACTCTTATCTCCAATTAAACACCATTAAACTGTGGCTCAAAGTGGTAGAAAGCTAGCCTAGAGCAAAAGAGCTCAGGGACAGTGCTCAGGCCCTGAGTTCAAGCCCCAGAACCAACAAAAAACAAACAGGAGACCTGCAGAGACAATACTGGGAGAAGTAAAGTGAGAATTCTAGAGAGCTGTACCTCTGCTTATCTGGATCCTCTTCTGAGCACTTCAGCAAAAGGTTTTCGTGGTTTTATGTTGTTGTTGCCTCTTATTTTTATTTTTGCTTTCAGCCCAGCCTAAATGTTGACAAATTGTGGTTCTGAAACTTCCCACAAAGCCCTGCTTCCTTTCCTTCCCTCTCAGCCTCACTTAATTAGCTCCTCCACACCAGCTGTTTCTTGATACCTCTACCATATTCGTCCCACGGGGCCTTGGTACCACCTTACTCTTTTAGGCTGAAAAACCTCTTTCCACAAGAATCCAGGTGCTTTGCAGTTTCATTAGGTGCTTTATAGATAACATCTTTAAAAGTGTCTTCTCCCACTTTCTGTCTACAATCACCTCCTTTCAGTTTTCCTTCATAACACACAAGGGCTTATCAGCCCCACAAGAGCAGGGGTTTTTGTCTATGGTAGCTCACTCCATTAGCCTCAGTACTTTCAGTAGCACCTAGTACACAGATAATTATCAGTCAATGTTTACAGACTGGGTGGATGAATCAAAGTCCAGTGTGTGTGATGGTTGGTTTTATGTGTCAATTTGGCCATAGCATGGAACCTCAATATTTGTTTTGCATGAGATTTACATAGAAATCAGTGGGTTTTGAGTAAAGCAATTTACCTTCTCCACTGTGGGTGAGCCTTATCCTATCAGTTGAAGGCATGAATAGAACAAATGACTGACTTCCCTTGAGCACAAGGAAATGCTGCAGTAAACAGTATTTGGATTTGCCTGGTTGCATCCAATTCATCTGGGTCTTCACCCTACTAGCCCACCCCACAGGTTTTAGACTGTCTTGTCTCCATAGTCATATAAGCAAATTTCTTAAAATGAATGTGCACAGCATGTACACACACACACACACACACACACACACACACACACACACACACACACACACACACTAGGACCTTGGACCCATGGGACCTGTATACTCCATGTTCTTTGTTGAACTCACCTCTAAACTGACATTGATAGTATTGTTTTCACAGTGCTAGAAGAAATATTAAATTAGCTTATTAGCTACTCCCACAAAAATACCGTGCCACATTTAAGCACCCTTAAGTTCAGTAAATGAATACAATTATTTGTTCTCCTAAGTGTGTGGGTCAGCTAAGGATTGGCTGAGCATCAGCTTATGTAGGCTGCACTTAGCAGGACAGCCCTGTTTATCTCAGCTGAGTTTTATACCAATGGAGGTTGGCCTGGGTTGTTGGCTGATTTTGATTGGGGGAACTCAGCGCTATCCATTCCATAAGTGTCTCATATTCTTCCTGAGGCACAAGAGGTTTGTTTTTTCAAATGATCATAGAAGACAAAAAAGGGAATAAGCCTGTTTCAATGAGAGTTTTTTTTTAACTTTTGGCCATATCATACTGTACAAAAAATAAAAAATAAAACAGCTAACATGACCAGTTAAATTCTTACCCTTAGAAACACTTGTAAGACTGGTCCTTGGCTAGTATCTAGGAACCTGGATTTTGGAAACGTTCCTTTCATTCATTCTTTTTTTTTTTTTTTACTGGGCCTTTAACTGAGGGCTTAACTGCTATCCCTTGAGGCTTGAATTCCGGGCTTGGGTGCTGTTCCTGAGCCACACATCCACTTCCAGCTTTTTTGGTAGTTCATTGGTGATAAAAGTGTCACAAACTTTCTTGCTGGGGCTAGCTTTGAATCATGATCCTCAGATCTCAGCCTCCTTAGTAGCTAGGATTACAGGTTTGATCCACCAGCACCTAGCAGTTTCCTTCCATTCTTTAAGGCACAAAGAAGGGATTATTATGACTAAATTTTTTGTGTGAACAATATGTGTATGCTGAACATCTGCTTTCCTTGTGGAAGGAAGCCTGGAATGTTGGTAAATACAAGAGAGCAGGTCCCTATGTAATCAGCCTTCATGGTGTGTGGCCATATTGGGTCACTGTTAACCTATATTACCTGGTTAATGTACAACCTGCATGGGACACTCTCACAACTATAATTTCTGTGTTTGCAGGGGTGTCACACTGAGATGGTAGATTGGGTTAATAAGTTACATAGTTCAGTGGATTAGTTAGGACCTAGGACTCCTGGAGAACATCTTGCAGTGGAAAGGATTATAGGTTTGGCCAAGGGAAACCCACATCAGAAAAATCAAGATTGTTAAAAAAAATTCCCAGCCACAGAAAACTGTCCTGCCTCCATCCTTCTTAGTCTTCTTAGTGACGTATGGTCTTAGTTGGGACGCGGGGAGGGGACTACAGGAAGCACAGACAATTCCCAGTTGAGAACTACAGTTTCAGCTGATCATAGAAGATAGAAAAGGGAATCAGCCTGTCTCAATGAGTTTCAGGTCCACAGTGACTCTTCTGATTGGTCATTTATCTTATACCTCATTTGCATAGGAGTGAGCAATCAGAGCACAACCAGAGGAATAAAAACCCTTAGACTCCATTACTTGAAGGCACAGGTAGCAACCTTCCACTATGACACTTCTCTGCTGAATAAGGTTTACACTCGCCAGATGCTAGTGGCTTGCACCTGTAATCCTAGCTACTCAGGAGGCTGAGATCTGAGGCTCATGGTACAAGGCCAGTCTAGGCAAGAATTCCGTGAGACTCTTAAATCTAACTAACCACCAGAAAATCAGAAGTGGTGCTGTGGCCCAAAGTTGTAGAGCACTAGCTTTGAACAAAAAAGCGCTCAGAGATAGTGCCCAGGCCATGAATTCAAGCCCCCTGACCAACAACAACAAAAAATTTCACACTCATCCTTTGTCATCCATGGACTTCATTTGTCAAGCATTCTCAAGACAAGAATCTAAAAAGGTGGTGGTGACAGCAAAGCAGCAGCACTATTAGGTTGTGTCAGCTGCTGAGTTGTAACACTAGTAGGTGATGCCTGTTACAGGCTACCACACTAGCAGGCAGCCACAGAGTCACTTGAATAGACCCTGCCCATTTTGAACAGGTTAAAAAAAAAACCTATCAACATATGTCCTCTGGCACATATGCCTATGCTCTATGGCAGTACTGCCTTTCCCTGGAAGGATTTTGATTTCTGCATAGAATTGTGCTAACCTGCATTGAGGCCTCAGGCCAGGATGATAAAGTTGACACAGAAATTTAAGGAGTAAACCATCTGGCCTGCTTAGACAGCCTCTTTGTTGTTGTTGTTGTTGGTCATGGGGTCTGAACTCTGAGCATGGGCACTTTCCCTCAGCTCTTCAGCTCAAGGCAAGTGCTCTACCACTTGAGCCATAGGACCACTTCTGGCTTTTTCTGTTTATATGGTGTTGAGGAATTTAACCGGGGGCCTTATGCAAGCAAGACAAGCACCTACCACTGAGTCACCTTCCCAGCCCAAGGTCCAGACTCTTATGGTTAATGGGATTTGTTTTAACTGGGTAAACCGAGGAATAACTGAGGGAACTAATGGGAATAACTGCAATTTAGTTCTCCCCTGCTGCACCGGGTCCTGCTGATAATTTTTCTGTACATCTTTTGAACCCACTATCCCAGCTCATTGTTGGAAGTGTAGGAGTGTCCTATACAAGTTCCCTGGAAGAAGACTCTGGGAAGTTTGATACATGGACTGTATCCTAAGGACTTTGCCCTATGTACCTTTCTCTTGGCTGGCTTTGCTTCACCTTTCCTCTATAATAAATGATAGTTGCAAAGACAACTAAATGCTTACTCCTTTGATTCCTCCCAATAAAACACTGAGCCTGCAGTGGACCTGAGAACCCCCAACACATGCCCCCTAACATTCCATGGCCTAAAGCAAGACCAAGTAGCCAAAGCTGCTTCTCTGATCTTTTGTTACTTTATCAACTTTTCTGAGCCAGGCCCCACTTTTCCAGTTACACCTGATTTGAGGTTCTTCCATCCCCAGACTCCATCCTCATCTTTTCTCCACCCTGGAGCACTTTGTTTCCCCTCACACTTAAATGCAAACCCATGTGCGCTTTATCGTCCCATATGCCCACATCCCTACCCAGTCTTCTTTACTTTAATCTCTGAAAGTTGTCAGAAAAATAAAACCAACTATTGGGAACCCAAACACTAATAGCTACCCTTTGTTTTACAACGTTACCAAGGTTAGCCTGGTTTACTCTCAAATATATGCAAACACATTTAAAACTGTGCATAGCCACACAAAGAGCCTGTGGTCCTAATCATACAACAGAACATAGAGTAAGGTGAGCCTTAAACTTTCTGACCTAATAAGGTAGTACTCTAGATCAAAATACTCACCTAGAGTGTTCTCTACAAAATACATGGCTACTACCATGAAATGCACTAGCACAAACAATAGTCATAACTTACATACTATCAGTTGAAGGCCAGAATAGAAAAGACTGACCTTTCCTAAGGAATGGGACTACTTTGTCAGATGGATTTCAGAGTTCATTGCAATGTGAGTTCCTCCTGAGCTTACAACATACTGCCTTTGACTCAAAGAAAAACAACCCTGTCCTGAGTCTCTCCCATTCAACCCACTGCATTGTAATAACCAGCACCGGCTGGTTATTATAATAATAATAATATAGTAATAATCAGCCCGGCTCAGTGGCCCGGCCCACTGGAGGGGGCGGGACATCGAGGGGCTGACGTCACTGCCCCAGGGGGCGTGCCGCCGGAGGGGCGTGCCGCCGGAGGGGCGTGCCGCCGGAGGGGCGTGCCGCCGGAAGGGGCGTGCCGCCGGAAGGGGCGGGGCGCCAGAAGGGGCGGGGCGCAGCCTATATATAGGCTGTGAGTTGCAAGTCGGGAGGAGGTTGACGTCTTTCTCCCAGAGGAGAGGAGAGGAGGGGAAAGATAGGGAGTCCTGGAAGGAGTCCAGAGGGGAGTCGTGAGGAGAGCAGGGGGAGAGAGCAACGAAGAAGTAGAGCGATGGAGAGGGGAGACACGGAGTGGAGAGACAGCAGGAGGACACGGAGTGGAGAGACAGCCTGCTGGAGTAGAGCAGGGCAGGGCAAGCCTCCAGAAGCCATTTGGGTCTCCTCCGGAGGTCATTTGGGACTTTCCTGTAGGAGGCCTGAGGAGAGGCTCCTCCCGGAGCAGAGCAGGGCAGGCCTGTGGAGAGTGGAGAGGCCTGCAGAGAAGGAGGAAGGCCAGAGAGGGAGAAGCCTTCCCCTTTGGAGCTTTGGAGCTTTGGAGGTCTAAGGTTTGCAGACTGACTAATTGGTGGTTTGCAGACCAAACTAATAAAGGTCAGGGGGTCAGGGCTGCCTATTGGAGATTTGGAGGTTTGGTGGTTGAAGCTGCTCTTGGTTCTGGGTATCTAGCCCAGGAAGAGGTAGTTGCAGGCCCCCTTTCTGGTGTAAATAGTGTAAATACACTTCTTTTGTTCACCTTTCACTGTGCCTCGATGGATTGTCTTGCTCTTTTGAGGTCATAAGTGCATCTCCCATCAACCCACTGGTATCTCCCATCAGATTTTGGACCCTCCATGCCTCCACAATCACAGAAGTAGTTCCTTAAAACAAGTGTCTTCCTTCATACACACACACACACACACACACACACACACACACACACACATTTGTTCTGTTTCTGTAGAGAACCCTGACAAATGCAGTTTCTCAAAGTACTGGGTTTTGGGGTTTGGGTTTTTTTTTCCTTTAGTTACACAAAAAGGTTTCAATTCAACAGGTCAGTTTATGAGTACAGTACATCTTGATCAATGTTACCCCTTCCATGGTTCTCCTTCTCCCCCATTTCTCCCAATTCCACCTAACTCTTCAATTCACCTGCTTCCATTTTCACAAATGTACATTAAACATTATGACTGCATTTGCCCACCTCTCTTCTCTATAAGGACTTCTTTCCAGTAGCTCTGTATCTACTGGCTTTCAGATGTAAGTCAGAATGCTGAAACTTCTGCAGATATTTCTCAGATCTTTAGGTACTCCAAGTGACAGTCTTTCCCATAGCCAACTAAATAGGGCCTAGAGAATGAGGAGAGAATAATCAAACACTTTCAAAACAGATTATAGTTGATCATGTGGAAACACTGGCACTGTAGACCCATCTAGCATTGTTTTGTAGCTTTTTCATACATATTTGGTGAACAGGAAGATAATCCACATCCTAAATGTATGCCTCCTAGAATGGTAAAGAACATAAAATATCAAACATACAAAAGACGTTTATAGTTTGGATTCTTGTCTTCTTTGTAGTATTTATATAACTACATAAGACTGTAACTATAAAACCTACTCTACCACCACCAAAACTACCATACCTTAGAATTTTTAACCAAACAAAATGTTCTTATCCTGGCATCGCTCAAATCTCCTGTCCTGGCAAAAACAGTTGCCAAATCCTGGATCTGGTGGGGAAGGCGGAGGAAAGCTTTGGCTCCGCCCTTTCTCCCTTCTCCTAGTTCCCAACTGGCGGAAGGAGAGAGCACTCCAACCAATCAACGTTCCACAAGGGCCACCTCCCGCGCGTCTTTCAAAGGCTTCCTAGGAACCAATAAGCGGCTGGAGATTGAACCCAAGCACCCGGAGGCGGAGTGCGAAGTGGAGATACGGTCTGATTGGTTGCTAGAAGACGCTTAGCCCCACCCCTAATTAGGATGCACCAATGACTTGAGAGGAGGGACGAGCTCCGCGCGGGACTTACAGCCGCAACCGCGGCCGGGACGGCAGTCGTAGTGTGGACGTAGCTACTGGAGGCAACGCGGCCCGAGTGTTCAGCTGCCAGTGATGAAGCCGGTGAGTGGGACTGGCGGGCGGCGTTTGGAGGAGCACTGCCCCAAGGACCAGAGTAGACCCTACGTCGAGCTCTTAGAATGGGCGGGCCTGGTCGCCACGGGAGTGGGGTAGCAACCGCCACCAGGGTTGCGGAGGCGGCGCTCCACTGCGGGGGAGCCGGACCCCAGGAGAGGGGCGAGGGGAAGTGGGCGCCTGCTGCGGGCTGTCACCTGTTTCCTGTGGGAGGGTTCATAAGCTCTGGACAGCCTTGTCAGGGAGGACAGACCTGCCTGGGAAACTGAGGCACCAGGAGTCGTTAACGTGATACCTCGGGGGGGGGGGCGGAGGGGAGCACGCTGCACCTGTCAGGCCGGATCCATCAGCGCTCATGTCACGTCGCGGCATCCCAGCGACCACAGCCACCCAGCACACCACCCTCCCCCGGGTTTCCCTGTCCCTGGGCTTGGGTGAAAGCAGAAATGACCCGCCTGTTGGGATTTCTACACACCTGGCTGGGGGGAGGAGGAAGGGAAGAATAAATGTTGTATCTTATTTCATCGAAATTGCTAGAAAGTAAAAAGGGGAGGAGCAGAGACGTTGGCCAGAAGCTGAAGCCCATCCTGACTCCTCTTACCTGCCTCTAAGGTTGACCTACCTATTGATCATAATACTACAGATCCAAAACAACTAAAACCCATAGCTTAAACTGGCTTCTGCCAGATAACAAACAGCACCATTACAGAACACAGCTTCAGAACTAGACAGGGCATTCGGCGGTTACACTTGCTAACCCCAGTTTCAAGTGGGAAGAAGTCACCTGTCTTTCCCTTCAGGCCTCTTTCTCCACTTGTCATCGCCAGAGGGGAAGAATGAGTTATCTGATCTCCAAGTTCAAGAGAAGCAAAACATAGCTCAGTCTTAGCTTCCCTTAGGAGACCCAGGAGACCTACCTGCTGGCATTTCTACTGGAAAGAGCTTTTCTGGTCCAGCAACCCTAGGATGTTGATCACTATCTGTAATTGGGCAGATCATTCTGTTCGATTTTAGCAAGGGAAGTAGCAAGCTCACCTAACTATTGGGCTGTAGTTGAAACGTTGAGCTGCATTTTTGTTCTTGTTCATTTGTCGATCATAGGGCTTGAACTCTGGGCCTGGGCCCTATCCCTTAGCTCTTCAGCTCAAGGCTAGCACGCTCTACCACTTGAGCCACAGTGCCACTTCTGGTTTTCTGAGTGTTTTATTGAAGATAAGAGTCTCACAGACTTTCCCTGGGCTGGCTTTGAACTGTGATCCTCAGCTCTCAGCCTCCGGAATAGCTAGGATTAAAAGGGTGAGCCACCAGCGCCCCTCAGAGCTGCATTTTAAACTCAATAAAACCAACTTTCGCATCCATTCCATAGTCTGATTTCTCAGTTTCTGACAACAGGGAGTAGGAACTTTCTTTTTAATCCATTAAAATTCCAACAGGGAGCTAGGTGTTGGAGGCTCATACTTGTCCTTTTAGCTACTCAAGAGGCTGTGATCTGAGGATCGAGGTTCAAAGCCATCCCAGGCAGGAAAGTCTGTGAAACTCTTATCTCCAGTCAGAAGTGGTAGAACACCAGCCTTGAGCAAAAAGGCTGAGGGACAGCACCCCAAACCCTGACTTCAAGCCCATGTATTGGCACAAAAAATTAACTTGTTCCAACAGGGGATATAGAAGTCTTTCATAGAGAATTGCCACCTCTAGGATTGAGCTCAGCTTTAATCAGCCTCCAAGAGCCATCTCCATTTTTTTCCATTTTTCTAGTCCAGTGATTCATAAAGTTGGAAAGAGGCTAGTTTACCTGTACTTTCCCCAGCACCAAGCTACTAGGCTCTATGGGGGATGTCTTTTGAGAAACCATGCCCCTTTTATTTATTTATTTGTTTGGTTGTTTGTTTGGTCAGTCATGGGGCTTGAACTCTGGGCTTGGGTGCTGTCCCTTAGCTCTTCAGCTCAAAGCCAGCGCTCTACCACTTGAGCCACAGCACCACTTCCGATTTTCTGTTGGTTCATTGAAGATGAGTTTCACTAACTTTCCTGCCCAGGCTGGCTTTGAACCGAGATCCTCACATCTCAGCCTCCTGAGTAGCTAGAATTACAGGCGTGAGCCACTGGCACCTGGCTGACCCTTTTATTTTGATATCACAGTTCCTGATAAAAAAAAAGCCCTTTGTCTGAATTTTCTTAATCATCATTTCCCCCTTTGCCTAGAAACAACCTACTCACACTTCTTTCAAACCAGTTTAACCATCTCAGTGAAACCTGCAGCTCCCTAAGTAGTCATTTCCTTCTGGGCTCTATATCACATGGTTTCTACTCTAGTTTAAACCTTTCTCCTGCAAGCCGGGCGCTGGTGGCTCACACCTGTAATCCTAGCTACTCAGGAGACTGAGATCTGAGGATCACGGTTCAAAGCCAGCCGGGGCAGGCAGGAGAGACCGTGAGACTCCTATCTCCAATAAACCACCAGAAAACCGGAAGTGGCGCTGTAGCTCAAGTGGTAGAGAGCTCGCCTTGAGCTGAAGAGCTGAGGGACAGAGCCCAGGCCCAGAGTTCAAGCCCCACGACCAACAAAAAAAAAAAAAAAACCCTTTCTCCTGCAGTTCACTTGCATGTCCTCTCCCTCCTATTCCCTGGAGGCAAGCTGTATGCTTTACGGATGGTTGCAGTTCCAGGGTGTGGCTGATGAAGGTGTTCAAGAAAAGTTAGTGAATGAATCAACAAATTCTTTCCCTTTATACCTGAGAAAAACTGAGATCCAGGATAAACAAGTCTTTAAGCTAGGACTGCCCATGCTAAAACTGTGTAAACATAAGTTAACTTCTTTTTTTGAAGCCTATTTCAATACAAGCAAGTGAATTTGACTCCTCAGATGAAGAGCCTGGTGAAGATGAACAGACTCCAATTCAGATTTCTTGGTATGTAAGCACTTATAATCTCTCTCTCTCTCTCTCTCTCTCTCTCTCTCTCTCTCTCTCTCTCTCTCTCTCTCCTCTCTCTCTCTCTCTCTCTCTCTCTCTCTCTCTCTCTCTCTCTCTCTCTCTCTCTCTCTCTCTCTCTCTCTCTCTCTCTCTCTCTCTCTCTCTCTCTCTCTCTCTCTCTCTCTCTCTCTCCTCTCTCCTCTCTCCTCCTCTCTCGTCCATCCTGAGTTTCTTGTTTTGCTCAAGGTTAGCACTCTTATCACTTGAGCCACAAAGCCGCTTCTGGCTTTTTCTGTTTGTCTTTTAAGACCAAAGAAATAGTCTGCTAGGTGCCTGTGGCGCACACCTGTAATCCTAGCTACTCAGGAGGCTGAGATCTGAGGATCTTGGTTCAAAGCCAGTGCAAGCAGGAAAATCCATGAGAATCTTATCTCCAATAAACCACTCAGAAAACCGGAAATGGCACTGTGGCTCAAGTGGTAGAGCACTTGCCTTGAGTTGAAGAGCTGAGGGACAGCGCCCAGGCCCAGAGTTCAAGCCCCATGACCGACAAAAAAAGAAAGAAAAGAAATAGCCTATCATTTATCATTAAGTTAATTCTAGATAATGCTTGGAATTATATGTCATAGAACTGCATCTGTTGGCAGACTGTTAAAGATAAAATCCACATTGGGCTGGGAATGTGGCTTAGTGGTAGAGTGCTTGCCTAGCAGGCATGAAACCTTGGGTTCCATTTCTCAGTACCACATAAACAGAAAAAGCCGGAAGTGGTACTGTGGCTCAAGTGGTAAGAGTGCTAGCCTTGAACAACAACAAAAAAGCTCGGGACAGTGCCCAAGACCTGAGTTCAAGCCCCAGAACTGCAAAAAAAAAGCCCATTGATATAATAATCAAGTGCATCTATAGAAAATCAACTACCAAGTCATATCCTGTCCCGACCCGCAGGACTTCAACCAGGGCAATGAACCTAAGCGAGAAGGAATGAAGGGACAAGAGACACGAAGAAGGACAGCAAGACAAGGATTCTGATCAAGCTGCCAAATTTTATTTTTCACACAGGGGTATTTATATGCTTAGAATAAGGAAGCTTTTTCATTGGCCGTAGCAGCTGCAAGATGTTTGCTTAGGGCAGTGTGAAAAGGTGGTCAATAGCAGCTACCTGGTCTTTGTTTGGGGCAGGATGAAAAGACCAGATTCTATAAATAGCCTCGAGAGATAGTCAAGCTTATCATGCAGATAGACTCAACTTTTGGCTTCCGACAATATCCAATGGCTTATGGTTTTGTCAGATTCTCTGGAACTCGCAGTTAAATATTTCTCTCCTCAGGAAAGCACTATCCCCTACTGGAAGGGAAAAGGAGTACTGAGTATCAGTCTCTGATGTTCCTTTATTTTGTCATCGAGTATAATTACTTTTCTTTTTCCCCTTGAAGCCACCATTATTTTCCCTCCAGTTATGGGGCTTGAACTCAGGGCCTGGGTGCTGTACCTGAGCTCTTCCACTCAAGGCTAGCACTCTGCCACTTTGAGCCACAGCTCCACTTCCAGTTTTCTGGTGCTGAATTGGACTTTCCCGCCCTGTCTTTGAACCATAACCCTCCAATCTAAGCCTTCTGAATAGCTAGGATTATAGGCGTCTGCCACCAGTGCCTGGCTTGAAGCCACCTTTTAAGCTCAGAAACCCAACTAATTTTTGATGGCAGATGGTAGTTAAATGATGTCTCTTGTTTTCCTCTAAATTCATCTGCTGACTTGCCAACAAGGTGAGCCTCTGTCCCTGAAATCTGCAAACTGGGATTGTGATTTCTTGGAATTACTTCATTAGATCAAAATCAATGACAAGAAATGGGTGGCCTATGTTTTTCATGATATAAAATTATCTGCTAAGGGCTGGGAATGAGGCTTAGTGGGAGAGTGTTTGCCTAACATGCATGAAGCCCTGGATTCCATTCCTTACTACCACAGAAAAAGCCAAAAGTAGCACTGTGGCTCCAGTGGCAGGGTGCTAGTCTTGAGCAAAAGAAGCTCCGGGACAGTGCCCTGGCCCTGAGTTCAAGCCCAACAACCAACCAAAAAATTATCTACTAAGGTACTGATACAAAAAAAATCTTAAAATAGTAATGTAAAAATGAACATTAAGGATGGAATTGTCAGATGGACATTTTTAACTCATTGACCTAAGATTACTGTGAACATCCCAACTTGAAATCTGAAATACTCTTAAACTTCATGTAGGCACTCAAAAGGTTATAGATTTTAGAGCATTTTGGATTTTGTATACTCAGATTAGGGAGGCTCAACTGGTAAATTCTATGGAAATATTCCAAAATTTAAAACCTCTGAAATCTGAGATTACATGTGGTCCTGGAGCTTTTCAGAAAAGTTACTCAGTCTGCAAAACACACTGGATCAGGGTACAAAATACCAGAGGGTAACTTAGGTACACTGGATACTACTAGCAGTCCAGGCATTGCTGTCTTTAAGGTGAATTTAAATTAACCTGCCATTTTAATCAAGTAAGTCCCTGTTTGAAAACTTCCAGCCTTTCTAGGCTATTTTATGCCTCACCTTTTGATATTAACTCTGTATTTTTGTTCTGTGGCTTCTATAAAACTTGCATTTAAAACATGCCTATCCAGTGGCAAGCCCTCATATGTATTAAGTTGAATTTCCACTTATGACTTTTAAAAAACGGCACTGAACTTGATAAACTTTTCTTTTCAGGCTACCTCTATCACAAATAAATTGTTCTCAGTTTCTCGGTTTATGTGCTCTTCCAGGTAAGTAACACTACATTTGGCTTCCTATTAATGTACTTAGGATAGTTTGGAGGGGTTTTTTGGTTTTTGGTTTTTGGGGTTTTTTTGCTAGCTACTACATCACCAAGCAATAAGAGACTGTCATAGACCAGCACTGGGAAGTGATTTTTAGAAGCCTTCATGGTAGGTTATAGACAAAGGATCATAGATCCACTTTTCTGCCCTTCCAGATCTGTAGTATTCAGAGCTCTACATTTCTAATTTCTTATATCCTCATATTAATAGAACGTAAACTCTGGAGTATGGATGAGGCTGAGGATTCCAACCAGTAACAGAATAAAGAAATTTAGATCAGGAACTGCTTCAGCTGCAATCTATGAATCCCTATATTTAAGAATCTAAGAAGCAGGGCACTGGTGGCTTATACCTGTAATCCTGTTTAGTCAGGAGGCTGAGATCTAAGGATTGAGGTTCAAAGCCTGCCTGGGTAGAAAAGTCCCTGGAAGACTGTCTCCAATTAGCCACTCAAAAACTGGAAGTGGAGCTGTGGTCAATTGGTAGAGCACAAGCCTTGAGCACAAAGAGACTCAGGGACAGGGTCTGGCTTCTGAGTTCAAACCCTACAACCAGAAAAAAAAAAAAAGGTAGTAAGTTAAAATTAAATCCAAACTGGAATTGGAGTATACAAATGATCATATGGAATGATTTTCTAAAATAACTTTTGCATTTATATGACCAAAAACTGACTTTTTTTGCTTGCCTTATTACTGCTTATAGGTTGTAAATTTAAAGATGTTAGAAGAAATGTTCACAAAGACACAGGTAAGTGAAATATGACACAACCTTACTAATATTTTAAAGCTAAAAACCTTGTCGAAAGGAATGACTTGTGTTCCTTCTCAAGCAAAGTAAGTATTCAGTATTTTGTGACATTTTAAGCTATCAACTTATTGTAACATATGAAGAGGTATCTGTGAAGGTCAGAGAACTGATCATGTATCTAAACGCAACTTTGCTTTTCACTAACTATTGTAGTTATGTGAAGAAACTGTATTTGAGGTTAGAATGTGTAAGTTAGAGGTAGAAAAAAAATTTTTTTTTTCCGGTCGTAGTGCTTGAACTGTGGGCCTGAATGCTGTCCCTCAGTTCTCAGCTCAAGGCTAGTGCTCTACCACTTGAGCTACTGCGCCACTTGCGTTTTTCTGGTGGTTTATTGGAAATAAGAGTTTCATGGACTTTCCTGCCCAGCTGGCTTTGAACTGAGATCCTCAGATCTCAGTCTCCTGAGTAGCTAGGATTATAGGTGTGAGCCACTGGCGCCCGGCTAGAGGTAGAAAATATTAAACATGGAACCTATGTTTCTTTGGGCCTGGCTTACTTCACTTAATATAATTTTTTCCCAAGTCTTTCCATTTCCTAACAAATGGGGCAATGTCATTCTTTCTGATGGAGGCATAGAATTCCATTGTGTATATATACCACATTTTCTTGATCCATTCATCTACTGAGGGACATCTGGGTTGGTTCCATATCTTAGCTATGGTAAATAAGGCTGCAATAAACATAGTTGTGCTGGTAGCTTTAGTGTGGTCTTGTTTGTGAACAACTTTGGTGGTGGGGAGGGAAGGGCTTGGGGGGGTGGGGGGGGGAGAATGGGATGGGAAGGGGAAACAAAGGAGGAGGCTACAATGCTTGATAAGAAATGTACTCATTATCTTGCCCATGTAATTGTAACCCCTCTGTACAGTATTTTCACAATTAAAATAAATTAATTAATATTAATTAAACAGAGAAATGACACATTGCATTGCCCAGATCTTTGCACATACCATCTCTTATACACTTGACTGTGGTAGTCAAGGAATTCAGGTAGGTAGGAACGTAGGCTGAGCAGTAGTGAAATTGTTCATGCTTGACAGAAAATATAGAAAGCTAGCATCCATGCCAGGATGTTCATAGCACAGCATCCTTAAGATTCATAATCTAGGGCTGAGAATGTAGCTTAGTGGTAGACTGCTTACCTAGCATGTATGAAGTCCTGGGTTCAATTCCTCAGTACCACATAAACAGAAAAAGCCAGAAGTAGTACTGTGGCTCAAGTGGTAGAGTGCTAGCCTTGAGCAAAAGAAGCTCAGGGACAGTGCCCAGGCTCTAAATTCAAGCCTTAGGACTGGCCAAAAAAAAAGGAAAAAAGAAAAAAAATTCATAATCTACTCCAATGAGGAATTTACATACTGTGTAATATTAACAAATGTGGTTTTTCAAACTATTTTATTACGAATGGTCTGGAATATCTCATCTACTTATTCCCACCATCATTAAGATAGAGAAAATTAAAATGTATGTATTGCTTGATTCTGATCAGTATATATATATAAAATTTTTCTTCTTTTTTTTTTTTTTTTGTCTGTTGTGGAGCTTGAACTCTGGGCCTGGGCACTGTCTCTCAGCTCCTCAGCTCAAGGCGAGCACTCTACCAGTTGAGCCACAGTGCCACTTCCGTTTTTCTAGTGGTTAATTGGAGGTAAGAGTCTCATGGACTTTCCTGCCTGGTCTGGCTTTGAACTGGGATCCTCAGATCTCAGCCTCCTGAGTAGCTAGGATTACAGGTGTGAGTCACTGGCACCTGGCAGATTTTTTATATCTTAATTTTTTTCTGGTTGTTTTGAAACATCAGTTTGTTAGTATACTTTTTTTCCTTCCCCTAAAAATCTAAAACAGGACAATACCTGAGTTGACCATTACTACGTTACTATTTATTTTATTTTATTGGAGAACAGTACTGGCTGCCCACTCAGCTTGCTTGCTCTGCTGGCACTCTACCACTTGAGCCACACCTCCAGTCCAGAGTTTTCATGGTTATTTTGGAAATGGAGAATTGGGGACTTTTCTGCTTGGGCTGGCTTTGAACTGCCATTGTCCAGGTCTCAATGTTTTATATCTTAAATTCCATTCAAGATCTCATTGCAAAAAAAAAAAAAAAACATTTTTAAGAGTTGTTTTTTTTTAAATGAGCTACTTCAGCCCAGCACTGGTGATTCATGCCTATAATCCTAGCTACTCTGGAGGCTGAGATCTGAGGATCACAGTTCGAAGCCAACCCGGACAGGAAAGTCCATGAGACTCTTAACTCCAATAAACCACCAGAAAATCGGAAGTGCACTTGAGCTGTGGCTCAAGTGGTAGAGCGCTAGCCTTGAGCTGAAGAGCTGAGGGAAAGCGCCTAGGCCCAGAGTTCAAGCCCCACAACCAGGGAGGAAAAAAGAGCAACTTCTTTTATAGAATATACTAAATAGGTAGTATTAGAAATAGCCCAGGATGTTGCAGTGTCACACAGGAATAAGGACACCAGCTCAAAAGGAACTCCGCATAAGATTTCTTAATTTCCCGGGCGCCAGTGGCTCACTCCTATAGTCCTAGCTACTCAGGAGGCTGAGATCTGAGGATCGTGATTCAAAGCCAACCCAGGCAGGAAAGGCTGTGAAACTCTTATCTCCAATAACCCACTCAGAAAACCTCGGAAGTGGTGCTGTGGCTCAAATGGTAGAGCACTAGCCTTGAGCTGAGTTGCTGAGGGACAGTGCCCAGGCCCAGAGTTCAAGCCCCATGACCATCAAAATCAAACAAACAAATAAAAAAAAAGATTTCTTAATTATAGTGCAGGGAGAAAAGCATGTAACTAAAATGTAATTAACAAGGTCCAAGCCACCTAGCCAAAGCAGGAACTTTTAAAAAAAAAATTACCTCAAATTAATAGGAAGAAAACTACTTTGATAGAAAAGACATTTTTTTCTCAAAATAGATTTTCCAAAATGTACAAAACTGGTCTTGAACCAATTATTTAAATTGTATTTTATTTACTATTTAAATGTTCTCCAAATGGAAATTTCCTGTCATGATGGATGTGAATGAGGCAGAAAAATCTTTACAAATACAGCAAGGGCACTAAAACCTAGGCTGGAGGCATGGCTCAAGTGGTACAGAGCTAGGAGAACAAACAAGCTGAGCAAGCATGAGACCCTAAATTAAAACAGAAGAAGGGAAGGAGGACCTATACAAAATGTCCTTGAATAGAGAGCTTCGAGATCAGCCTGAATTATTTGCTTTAACCCATATACTTCACTGAGAATACTGCCACAAGGAAGTTCTAGAGTATAGAATTCCTGTAGCATATTTCATAGCTCATATGGTTGCAAAGAAAATAGCTAAGCCAAGTAAATTTAATAGAATTAATGGTTGTTGAGAGCCCTAGTTCATAAAATTAAATACCCAGTGGTGTGGCAGAGTACAGATATGAGGAAAAATGAAAGAGCCCTGGCCCTGCCATGCTTACATGAAAACAAACAGCAGAATGGTAAACCAGCAAAGTTGATTTTGTGAGGGAAAAAATTTTTAATGTGCTATCATTCCTTCTCAACAGTTTATTTATCATGTGTTTTAAGTTTATTTTAAAGCAGCATTTATTGCCTTTTTATGCAAGAACAGCAATATAATTGACCTGATATCGAGTAGAAAGCATTTGACTTACAAATCAGTGTGGTTTAATTCTAATCATCTATGGGTTCAGATGTTCTCAATAGCCATTACAACATATACAAATTATCACCTGTTATTAGTGAGGCTTAAGAATGTCAGCACCTATTATCTACTTGATCATGTTTACATTTGTCATGTCTGATGTGTATGTCTGTGTGTATCTTGGTCTGTTGACAGAAGAACTAAGGAGCTATGGTATACAGGACATATTTGTTTTCTGCACCAGAGGGGAACTGTCAAAATATAGAGTCCCAAACCTTTTGGACCTCTACCAGCAGTATGGAATTATCACTCATCACCATCCGATCCCAGATGGAGGGACGCCTGACATAGACAGGTGCTGGGAAATAATGGAGGAGCTTGCAATCTGCCTCAAAAACAACCGCAAAACCTTAATACAGTATGTTCTCCTTTTCTCCATATGCTACCCAAGAGATGTCTCCTTGTTCAGTTACTTCCTACCTCCTACTTCTGTCAAAAGGATTAGAAAGGCATAATGTACAACATCTGATACAGGGACAGCACTCATATAGCTACCATGATTGTCAAGAGGAAGGACAGAAAACACGGAGACTAGAAATGTTTAGAAGAAAAGAGCAAGCTTGTTTTTCTTTTTTCCTTTTGTTTTTGAATTTTAGTGGCAGTTTGGGAAAACCACCCTCACCGTCCACAAACAAGTACTGTCACCAACAAAGATGGGGCCTTATTCTTGTACTATATTATTATTTGCTAATATCTGTTAGCCTATCACTTGCTTAGTTGCTTTTATTAGCAGTCAGTTATTGTTTTCAAAACACACAGGGAAAAAATATCACTAAGTAATGAGCAAAACTATGACTTGAAATTTACATTTAATATCTAACTTTTCTACCAGAATGAAATAGGCCTCTCATTATTTGTTGGTGGCTACAAAAATACAAGTTGCTGATCTGAATGTTTACAATCAACTAAAATAAGTTAAGGCTTGGAGGAAGTAGGAGTGAGTAGTCATGGGCAGTAGATTCGAACATCACAAAGATTAGGATAATTAACAATAAATGCTCTGCCAGAAGGCAGACATGCAGAGCAAGTGTCTGTCTTTCACTGTGAATGTTGTTCAGTTTGTATCCCTATAAGCCATTTATGCTTTGGAACAAGGGCAGGTACTTCCAACTACTAATATCTAAGGGGCCATTGTTTTGTGGTAGAGATATACAAGCTATACCAGTAGCCACCTCAGTCTTAAGGAACCTAGTGAAAGGGTAATTTCAGCCAACATCTCTCCTTAAACCTACAGCTTAGAGTCAGGTGCTGGTGGTTCACACCTATAATCCTAGCTAATCAGGAGGCTGAGATCTAAGGATATCAGTTCAAACCCTGCCCAGGAAGAAAAGTACCTCTGTGACTTTTATCTCCAAGAAATTACTCAGAAGTGGTACTTATGACTCAAGTGGTAGAGCCCTAGCCTTGAGCACAAAGAGGCTCAGGGGCAGTACCCAGGCCCTGAGTTCAAGCCCCAGAACTGGAAAAAAAAAAAATCTAGCTTGAGGAATCTCATGCCAGTAGTGCATGAGTGAGGGAAAACCACCAGTACAAGGGACTTCAGTGATATAACAACGTGATCAAGCTAACTTGATACACAGAAGCAATAGCTTGCAGAATAGGCAATAAAGAATTAGAAGGCATCTTGCAGCTGACACTTTCCATTCTTTCTCTAGGAAAAAGTATAATCTCTCATCTAGTTCTAATTATAAGGATAAAATTTCAGAAGATACAGTTGTCTATACTTACAAAATAATATTAGATGCAGCTAGTGAAAAAGGTTTCCCCATTTTTTAGGCTTCTTTTGTGAAACAGTTCTAAGGTTTTTGTGGGGTTTTTCTCCAAATAAATTTTTGAAAGCAACACCTATTGAAAAGTTTCCAGAGATCAAGCTAGTTCCATTGAAGAGATCTTAACAAATTTTACTCTAGCCGGTTCAGCAAATTAGATGCCCCAGTGTTTGAACAGAATATAAACAAGATGGCCAGATAGACAAGTGCTCTTCCCTAACTAGAACATTTCAGGTCCCATTTAAAAAAGGCCAGGAGGCCGGGTACCAGTGGCTCACACCTGTAATCCTAACTACTCAGGAGGCTGAGATCTGAGGATCACGGTTCAAAGCTAGCCCAGGCAGAAAAGTCCCAGAGACTCTTACATCCAGTTTACCACTAGAAAACTGGAAGCGGCACTGAGGCTCACGCAGTAGGGTGCTCACCTTGAGCTGAAGAGCTTAGGGACAGTGCCCAGGCCAAGAGTTCAAGCCCCACACCCAACAACAACAAAAGGCGAGGAGAGTTCTAATGTTTGGATTTTTCTTGTTTTAGAGTTTTCAGAGTTCTCTTACAATTACTACTTTATTTGGATAAAGATGATTTTCTATATATATATACTGTTGTTAGGTGTTCACAATGCTAGACAGCCACAATGCCTACTTTAGAACAGGATCTAGTAGCCTTTCCATTGTCCTATTCCCTGCCAGCACTCACTGGTTCTGCCCAGGAATTTTCCACCCTTTATAAAAAGCAGTAAACAGTTTACCTACTGTTACTACATTGTTTCTTTGGGCTCTTATAACACAGGAGAACAAAGTAGATGGCTTATAAAACACAGAAATTGACTCTCCTCCAGTTCTAGAGACTAGAAGTTCAAAGTCACGGTGTCAACAGAGCCATGATCTGAGACTTTGTATAGAATCCCTCTTTGCCTCTTCCTAGCTTTTAGTAGTGTTTATCTATCCTATCATTCCTTGGCTTGTAGCTGCATCACTCCAGTCTGCCTCTGTCATCAAGGGACTCCCTCCAGGCTTTTATCTTCATATGTGTTCATCTTACAATGATAGTATATCGGGTTAGCACCCATCCCAATGACCTCATTCAATTAAATTTGCGAAGATCTATTTCTGAATAAGGTCACATGCATAGGTACCTGGGACAAGGATCTCAGCATGCCCTTTGAACTTCAGGCCTTGCCCTTGATACACAAGAACCTTACCACCTGAGCCATGTCCCTATAACTGAACCTGTGTCACCTACTGTGGATCAAACACTGAAACTACAAGAAATCCAAACCTAACAGCACTACATATAAGTGCAATAAAAGCATACCACACAGGACAGTGATGGTTCTGTAGGAACATAGACATTTCAGGAAATGACATTTGAGCTGGGTTTGGAAGATGAATGGGAATTCATTAAACAGCTGATGAAAGTATCCCAAGGTGTAAAGTAGTATTAATCTAGAAGAAACCTACTGAAGTGATCAACATTTCTCCACATGTATATGGTAGATCCAGATCTCTATGAAACAAGCTTACCTTTGGGACACTTTGTGCAATTCTGGAGTCAGTACCTATTTGGCCTTTTATCTCACATCCTCTCATATACATATCTATAGATTAACCTACAATACTCTACTGTAATTGAGTTCATGATAAGTCATCAGTACTAAATTAGGTCATTAGTACTAAATCTTCTAAGTCAGAAGATGTGAAGGGATTCTTGAAGATTATTTAAATGACTGATTTTTTGCAACTTAAATTCTCATTTTTCTGGAAAACCTAATTTTGCTTATTTCTTCATAATGCTAGATAATAACAGCCAACATTCATCTTTTCAGCTGTACCACATTCTATTCTAAGCCCTCTACAAATGCTGCCACATTCAGCCCTCCTGCAGGCATAGGTCTACTGCTAGCCCCATGATAAGTAAGAAGGCAAAGCCCAGAGAGCCTAAAGAACCCTCTTGCTTTGCCTACCTAGCAAAGGGCAGAGCCAGGATCCACACACTCACTGCTCAAAGCCTCTGTCTACTACTATGAACAGGTTTTCGAGATAAGTGAAAGGGCTATTGTATGGATACTATTTACTCCATAATTACTAAGATTTTGTTTAAAAACACAGAAAAATAAAATAGGCAGTTGGTGAAGTCTAATTCTTATGATTAATAACACGCTTCATTCTTCACTATGGATCTGGAACATGAAGGGGGCAATAAAAGGCATTCCCTGCCTTGCCCCTTAGAGGTTCACAATACCTCTGCACAAATAAGCACCTCTGGCTTTTGGTTAATTAAACAATCTTTGTAAGTGAGGCACTATGCTGAACCTTAGAGATACCTAGCAGGAAGTGCAAGTGACTGTAACTTGGAATGGAAGAAAAATGTATAAACTTCAAAACTGTATTTCCCTTTCAGCTGTTATGGAGGCCTTGGAAGATCCTGTCTTGGTAAGAACTGTTTTCTCATTATTCCTCTAACCTCCAAGTAGGCAAACCCCTGGCTATAGGCTCACTTTATACCGAATTGAGACAAAACTCAATGTTTGCCAAAACATAAAGGATTACTTAAGGCCCTGAACATCATGGCAGCAGGAGGTATTTTCAGCTTTGTTGTAGAGGATTCTACAAAACACCACTTAAAAGTCTTAGCCACCTGCATTGTTTTTGCTAATACTCCCTATGGATGTATGAATCTGACAGTAACTTCTAAATAATGGATAGCATAAGTATAAAGGCTAATTATTTACCAAATGTTAACTTCAAAACTTTTCCAAAAACTTTGCTATGAAAAAAATTGGTAATATGTCTCACTAGAGGAAGTTATTCCTTTCAGTGCTAAACAAGATCAAAATTAACTTGTTCATTCAAAGGACACTATTAAAGTGAAAAGATTGCCTACAAAACAAATGAAACTATTTGCAAAACCATGTATTGGATAAAGGACTTGTGTCTAGATTATATGAAGTACTAATATAACTCAGTATAAAAAGACAGCTCATTTTTTTATTTTATTTTGCCAGTCCTCGGGCTTGAACTCAGAGCCTGGGCACTGTCCCTGAGCTTCTTTTGCTCAATGCTAGCACTCCACCACTTGAACCACAGCACCACTTCCAGCTTTTTCTGTTTATGTGGTACTAAGGAATCAAATCCAGGGCTTAATGCGTGCTAGGCGAGCACTCTACCACTAAGCCATATTCCCAGTCTCAATTTTTTTTTATTGAGCAAAGGATCTAAATAAACATTTTTTCCAAACAAAATGCACAAATGACCAGTAAGCACATGAAAAAAATGCTCAACACCTTAGCCATCAGAGAAATGCAAATCAAAAACACATAGTGAGGCTGTGATTTAAAAACAACTTTTTTTGAACCAGATACCCATGGTTCATGCCTTTAACCTAGCTGCTTGGGAGGCTGAGAACAGAAAGATCATAGTGCAAGGCCAGCACAGGCAGAAAAGTTAGTAAGATTCCCCTCTCCACCTACATTTGGGTGCAGTGGCACTTGCCTATTATCAAAAATTACCGAGGAAGCTGGGCTTGGGAGGATCGGAGTGCAGGGCCAGCCTGGGCATAAAAGTCTGTGAGATTCTATCTCAGATAGAAGCTGGACATGGTAGCACATGCCTGTGATCCCAGTGATTACAGAAAGCCTAATGTAGAGCTAGATCAGCTCAAGTATACACCCAGGTAGAAAGTGAGACCCTTCTTCCCCCTCCACGCCCCCCCACCAAAAAACAAAAACAAAACAATGAAAAACAGGATGCTGGTATGCTCAGTGGTATCAATAAGCTCACATCTCAATACTGGGGGAAAAAAAGAAAAATATATAACATAATATATATTCATCAGTGAGGATGCAGAGAAACTGGAACCCTTACACATCACTGGTGGGAATGTAAAATGGAACTGCTTCAGACTATGAGTCTACTTAAACAGCTAAGCATGATGGCACTTGTAATGCCAGCACTCAGGAGACAAAGGCAAAGACTGAGTTCATGGCCAGCCTGGGCTACATAATGAAACCCTGACACAAGACAGAACTTGCAAACACGTATTAACCAATTAGTCAAAAAAATAAACATCCCAAATGTCCATCCACGGATGGACATACATAATGTGGTAGATTATTTAGGTATAAAAATGAAAGGATACATCACAATATGAACCTTGAACAAGTGAAAAAGGTCACAAAAGACCACATACTCCACTTTCATGCAGAATCCCCAACAGTTGTTCTCTATAGAACCAAAAAGTTGATCGATGGTTGTTTGGTGCAGAGACTAAGGAGATGGGTAATAGGATGGGATGTTTGTGAAACTGTGCAGGGCTTTGAGAAAGGTGTTGCTATGTAACTCAATCCTTCTACTGCTGACTTCCAAGTGCTGGGACTACAAGTAGTTACCACACCACCTCACTAAGTTGGGACTTCTTCATAAATATTTAAAACTTATGATATTGATTTTACATTATCTGTAAATATACTAAAATTCACTGAAGTGCACACTTTAAATGAAATGTATAGTATATAAATTGTATTTAATAAAGCAATCAGAATGGACCATGTTAAAACTTTAGATCAATCAGTCACTTAAATACCAGAAGCACAAATAAAAAAAAAAAGCCCCCAATCTTTTGATTCATTTGTAACTGTAATACTAAAGTGACAAGTCTGAACATCAAATGCCCTACACTATCACCGTTTTTTCCTAACAATTTTTTTTCTGTCATATTCTCTTAGTAGCCGCTTGTCTCCTCTTGTACCTGTCTGACACAGTCTCACCACAACAAGCCATAGACAGCCTTCGAGATGTAAGAGGATCTGGGGCGATCCAGACTATTAAAGTAAGGAGCTCAAAAGTTCCTGTTTGCTTGGTAGGATAGCATAATATACAGCCAGGGCACCACAATGAAAATCCAACACATGCTTACTTCAGACACACCTGTTTTTTAATTTACACTTAAAACAGAACTCACAAGTCTGCAAAAGCCCACAGTATTTTAAGCAAAATGGTGAAAAAATTTTAACTTCCCACCTTCCTCTTCCAGGGTCTACTACTGTTCAGTTTTTGCCCATCAGTTCTGGGAATAGATCCTCTCAATCAGAATGGGACGGGTGGTTACTATAAATTTGGTATTTTCTTGGGAAGATGTTTTTTTCAGAAAGCTCTAAATAAGATCCTACTATGCCACTGAATCACTTAACAAAGCTGGATTAATGGTGTGCTTGATTTTTTCTTAAATGTAAAGCAGTACTCATTGCCTTTTCTGCTGTGGATAACAAATGTGGCATCTTCCACATAGGGACAAAGAACCTTTTTTCTGCCAAGGGCCATTTGGACATTTATAACTTCATTATGGGCCATACAGAATGATCAGTACAGGCAGGTAACTGTGGGCAGCAGTAGAACCATATGTCCGTCCCACAATGTGCCAAATGATTGTGGCTCACAAAGCTGACTCCTGAGAACACTTCAGAAACAGCACGGAGCCACCTTGTACTCATACACTGTTTTGTAGAATGGGAACTTTTTTATACAACTACTTAAAAGATAATAAAAATATGTAAAAAAAAAAAAAAAACCAACCAGCACAGAGCAATGCCAAGGATATTATTGTAGACTGTTACCAACACAGCTCTGCAGTTTCCCTTTACTTCTAGGCCTATAGAGTTAGTGTGCCTTCCTTCCTCAAGTATCCTGTCCAGCTTTCCACTGGATCACACAAAAGAGTGGGTGTTAAAAAAATCTTGGCCTTTAGGCAGAGATGATTTTAAGAGTCTATCTTCCCTGGGATAACTGCTAAATGATTCTCCAGGCTATTTAAGTAAGGTCATTCACAAAACATTCCATATAGGAGCCACTGTACAATTTTTAAAAGGACAAGTTATGTTAAAAATCAAATCATGCTTCAAATTTTTCTCTTTGAAACACATGGTCAAATACGTGTATGAACACACATTTTATACTGCTAATACTGGAAAAAATGAAGCTTGCATTAGTATGGGCTGCAGCTGATTACCCTAGGCATTCCATGTCCAACAGGCTTTAACCTACTGCTAAGATAGGTTAGCAGTATGTGGCTGGCATGGGATTGGGATGAAATGAGATGACCAGCTATCCTTTGGGAAGCTACTCAAATTCCAAATCATTCCATGCTTTTATTTTGCCTATCTACTAAGATTAATGTTTATTTTTTAATGTCTATGAAAATTGTCCCAAAGATTGTGGGATCACAAAAAGCACTCTAGGGCTTCTATAAATTGAGAAATAGATTTTCTTGAGCATGCCACTGTTAATTACTACTTTAGATATTCTCTCCTCCCTATTCTGAAGGGGAAAAAATGCTATTAAAAATAATGCCTGGGGGGGGGGTGGGAGGAGTTGGGGAGGGAAGTGATGGTAGGGGAAAATAAAGGAGGTAACAATGCTTGCTATGAAATGTACTCATTACCCTACTCATATAACTGTAACCCCTCTGTACACTTTTACAATAAAAAAATACTAGCAACAATCAAAAATAATAATGCCCTTATTTACTTTTAATCTTATTTGGCCCTGCCATAGAATTATAAAATTTTCATCTGAATTTTATGCTACCTTCAGATCTTTAGAGATTTTAACATCAATAGTTATTCAACTGTAGACAACTTTATTTCAGGATAAAACTGCCCTAGGCTGCAAATGCTTCTTACCAAAAATGTAAAATTGTTCTTAGCAAGTGTGTGTGTGTGTGTGTGTGTGTGTGTGTGTGTGTGTGTGTGTGTGTGGTGTGTGTGTGTGTGTGTGTGTGTGTGTGTGTGTGTGTGTGTGTGTGTGTGTGTGTGTGTGTGTGTGTGTGTGTGTGTGTACCTGATACCTACTATGGCAACTAGTTTTCTACGTGGTACTTCAATGTCTCTTTACTTTTTTTCAGCAATATAATTATCTTCATGAGTTCCGAGACAAATTAGCCTCCTATCTATCAACAAGAGAGTCACTGTCAAGATCTGTGTCAAGATGACGAATTTCAAATAGCTTATATATGACCATGTCTGAAATTTAAAATTCCTCTAGTATAATCTATACAGAAATAAGACAACTCATGATGTCTCCTTGAATGTAAATGTTTATGTGCAGATATTCCTAAAGTTTTTATTGACAAAATTCACTGTGTTGATTCCATCTCTCAAAGAAGGGGTAAAGTGGTAGTTTTCCTTTTAGAAATGTACTGCCCTGTTAGGCACCAGTGGTTCATGCCTGTAATCATAGCTACTCAGGAGGCTGAGATCTGAGAATTGTGGTCCAAAGCCAGCCAGAGCAGGAAGGTCCGTGAGACTCTTATCACCAGTTAACCACCAAAAAGCCAGAAGTAGAGCTATGGCTCAAGTGATAGAGACCTAGCCTTGGGCAAAAAAGCTCAGGAACAGCTCCTAGGCCCTAAGCAATGCCCTAGGACCAACACCAAAAAAAAAAAAAAGCCTGGCAATGGTGGCTAACATCTATAATCCTTGTGACTCAGGAGGCTGAGACCTGAGGATGGAGAGTTTCAAAAAGGCCAGAAGTGGAGGTAAGTGGTAGCATGCTAGCCTTGAGCTCAAAAGCTGCAGGGATGTACCCAGGCTGAGCTCATGCGCGCGCACACACACACACACACACACAGGAGCGAGCACGTGAGAAAAGATGGGAAATACTTTCATATTTTTATTATTACCACATTCTTTGTTCTAGTTAGCATATGACATAGCAATGTATAAGGTTTTGTGTAAGTACCCCTTTATTTTGCCATATTAGAGCCAAGCCACTTGTTTTAAGAGATCGCACTAGTCTATCACATAGTGGTCCCATGGATCAGTACAGGGTGCACCAGTTGTCAGCTGGATATTACTATTAGGCTGGAGACTCAAGTAATTCATTTGAATACCTATAAGATGATTAAAAACCTTCCTTGGCCCTACTTCTTGCTGAGGAATCACTTGAATTTCTTTAGGGAACACTCCAAACAATTACTCATGCTATTTGGGGACTTCATAAATGATAAGCCTTCTAGATCCAAAATGTTTAACTAAATTTTTAGTATCAACTATACAGGAAAAAAATCAGTAATTTCATATCAGAGAAAACTAGGGCATTACCCCTGAAATAAACTTTTCTAGTTACATTTAATAACTAATTCCAATGTTTTATGAAAAGTATTTCCTCTGCTTACCTGTGGACATCTCCAAAAACAGTGGGACTGAGGGAGGCAGAAAGAAAATCTAGAGTCCTGGTCATACACAAGCCAGTTAGCTGCATTTGAAATTAACACACTGGTTGAACCATTATCATAAACTACACAAGGAAATACTTGAGATTATTTTTATTAAATATACAAAAGCAAAATAAGCAAGCTCTAAGAAATAGGACTACTTAAGTGCATTTTCTTTGGACAGTTGAACAGCACCATCAAGCTTTGATTTAACAAACCACGGGCAAAGACAGCAAACTGCATTTTATGTTACTCTTAACAGTGTTGTTAAGAGTTGACTTAGCCATCAGTCCATTTTTCTTCTCCAGAATACATTAACATGGTAACCAAAGAAACTTACTTAGAAAAAGCATTGTACAACACAAAATGGGAATACGAGATGCAAGTCATTCCTTTGTGTGTCAAGATGCTAGGTCTTCTCCAATGAGCATTAAACTGATGCAAGACAAAACACACTCTGACCCCAGACTAAACACCCTACATGGTTGGTACTACTTCCCAAAGCAAACTGAAGAAGCAGCACTTACTCCTTTTAGACACTTAGCTTTAGGAACTTTAGTCAATGTAGAAATTGTTTAATGTATCCACAAACAGCAAGTTCTTTTCCTCTTAGCCTCACTCTGGGATCTTATTCAGAACCATTTCCTAAGCCACAATACTAGAGACAGATTCAACAGCTGCTAGTCTGATCCACAGATCAATGATTATTTGAGACTAATATAGTAGTTTCAAATGCCAGTCAAGGGATTGTTATTTTTCCATTCCCTCTAAAATGAGTCTTGCTTTAGAATATTTTTGTCATCACAATTTCTGACCCAACAGTTACACAATTGAGAGATGTGTATTTGTGGATACTAAATGACAAATAATTGGATATGTACTTTTTAATACATACCATTATTTTAATTGGTTTGAAATAGTATTATGATATATTCACAACTTAAATCAAAAGTTGACCCCTGAAGGGGAGAAGAGATACACAAAAATCATCAGTTGCTCCATGGCCAAAGTACTCTATGAACACATAATTGGAGAAATGTTATATCAAAGAAAACATTTTGCCACCCTTTTTAAGGGGGAAGGGAAATGATAGAACTCATGGCCTGCTCTTACCACTTGAACCATACCCAGAGCCTTTGCCAATTTCAAAGCAGTTTTATTTATACATTAGACCTATCTTCAGAAAACATAGTTTTGAGGAATACAGAAGAGCTGTGTGACCACTATATACCTGATCCTTCCCAGGCATTTGAACCTGACTGAAAAGCTTGGCTGTTCCAGGTGTACTTGATGAAGCTTTGCTTACTAATACTCATACAAGCCAACGATTATTATTTCCCTTTCCTATGAAAAGTAATTCAAATTTCAAACAAATTAGCAGTTTGTAGTCCAGGACCAAATTCTCCCCTAACCTGGGATGAGGAGTAAGAGTATCAGTTAACCATGGTGAAAACCATCAGATGTCATTTCAGAAAAAGGTATTTAATAGTTTCCATCCCCTATCTCCTAAGTACTCAAGGGGCCCACTGCCATGATACAGTATTACTCAACTGAGTAACTACGAAGCAGGCGTTATTATCTAAGATTTTAATTCAGGAGAATCTGTAGTAATCCATAGCAGTAATTGTTGGTATAAACAGAACTACAGAGTTATACTAGATGAAGTAAGATAGCACAAAATGGGGAAATGGTTTCTGAGAGCTACAGACCTGATAGATAAAATGTAGTACATATCAAAAGTACAGTAAAAAGGAAGTGTGCTTAAATAAACAACTATCCACTGCGCAATGTGAGCGTGTGACAAACTGAAAAGGCTATGGCTAACCAGGCTAACTGCCTCAGCTGAACTTCCAGGAATGACAAAAGACGAGGGCCATCCCAAATACATTAACGTAGGGAACAGGTTAAATTCAGAGCCAAGGAAAGAGTTAGTGGGATAGTGTCAGATGCAAGTACTTTGTTTCTGCTTACTTGTCTGACACTAAAAAGGCAAAAATGAGTAGGAATAAGCATATTTAGCTACTTAATCTAATGACATACCTAGGAGTTAATAACCTACAAGTGAGATGGGTGAACCTAATTGTCAATGTGGGAGGAATCTGATTTTGAAAGCATGAGAATGTGGCTTCCAGCCCATAAACTTGGCATTGATATTGGAGAAAATTCAAGAATAGATTAACAGGATGGTTGCTGAAAATCATGAAGTGTGTCTTCTTTGAAAGAACAGGAATACAAAAACTTAGGAAATCAGGTAGAGCGCTAGCCTTGAGCTGAAGAGCTGAGGGACAGTGCCCAGGCCCAGAGTTCAAGCCCCACGACCGGACCCCCCCCCAAAAAAAAGAAAAAGAAAAAGAAAATGGGTGTAAACTGTAAGTTTAAAAAAAAAAAACTTAGGAAATCAATCAGGACTGTTGACAGGACCAGGTAGGTCTGTCATGATCAACAGTACTTGTGAATGAGAATGGAAAATTAGAGTAGCTGCTGATATAGATAGAATAGAAACTGACTGCCTAGCAAATGTTCAATAAATAATTTACAACCTGAAGAACAGTCAGTTCCCTCTAGGTGTTCCTAGACTATAAATTACAGGCCTTCCTTTTTAAATGTCTGAACAATTTCTTCTTAGGTCCTATAATTTCTTCTTGAGTGTATTCATCCCAGTTACCCAATCCCAGACGGTAACATCTCTTCTCCCTAAAACAGTATTATCTCTTCCCTAGGGAAGCATCATTTCAAGCATTTTTTCACTAGTAGAGAATAAAACAATACAAGAAGTTCTTAGAACAAGACCCCTACAAATGCATCTATGAACTCCCTTGATCACTCACTATGTGAATTTATATTTTTTTCCTTTGATCCTTTGCTAAACATCTGAGCCAGTTATGTTTTCAAGTGCCCTGAATTCCTCATCTTAAATAAAGGACGGGAATGCTTATAAAACATGCAAGCCTTACTTTGACTGCCTCACAAGCAACAGCAGAAACTCAAATTATGAGTCACTTTACCTTAACCAAAAAGAAAAAACTCAAAAGTATTTCAAGTGCCACAATCACTTTTGAAATTAGTGGGAGAAATGCTGCTATACCATCAACAGTAAAAATTCTTCTCCTATGGTAACAGATTGTGGTTGGCCATTTCAGATCCTATCAGGGTATATTTAAGGAAAAAAATAAAGTAATACTCTACCTTTTAAAAGGACAGTAATATGTCTTTTATTATTGGATGAGCAAGTGAGAAATAGCTGTGTGTAATCTTTGAAACAATGCACTGAAAATGAATCTTAATTTGAGTGTTTTATTGTATTGCACTAAAGGAACAGCAAGATGGTTATACAATTCTCTCTCAATTCGCTTTGAAAACCTAAAGTACTTGCAAATTCTTAATACCTTTACCACCAGATTAGAACAGTAAGCATAATATAACCAATTTCTTAACAAGTAATGTCTTACAAATAAAAACACATTTAAAATAGCTTTAAATGCATTCTTCACAAGTAATTCAGTATGTATTTCTATATCATGTTCGCTTATGCTTAAGAATTAAAGCAAGTATAGTAAGTACTCTGATGGAAATATGGAAAATCTCTCATTCATGCAATATACAGGGATAATATTCAAGTCAAAGGGAAAAAATCCCATTCTTCTTATTTTTGTAAATGTATCCATATATAATCATCTACACGATAAATGAGGAAAACTAAATAGTTTTCCACAAGTCAGATACACATTTTCAGCTCATCAGAAGCACCTGATATCTACAGCTAATTTATTAGATGGCATTTCAATAAAACCAAAAGAGCCCTACAAGTTCCTATAAACAAAAGGTTCCAATGGACTAAGGACCATCAGTAATTAATGCAATCATTTGGAGGATTATGGCTGTTCCTTAAGGAGTGCAAGTTCAAACCTGTCAATACCAGAGGTAATCATTTTATATTAATTTATACGTAATTCCATTTAAATTCTTTATCCAAGTATAACATATGAAAACAGTCTTTCCACAAGCAAAAAATGTGGAAACATTTAAAAAATAAGGAGTCATTTTTTAAAAGAAACAGATCATTTCCATAGGCTACTCCTGGAAACAGGATCTTGCTGGATAGAATCCCTTCATTTGGTGGCTTTTTGCATGCACTTAACTGGACCATTTCTTCTGTGTGTTGTTCTAAGAGCTCACCAAAACATAGATCATGCTGAAAAGAGAAGAGAAGATGTTAATTCAAACATTCCTAATTATAAAAACAAAGAGCACAAAAAGTTGAGCCTGCTGAATATGGCAAACTAGTATATGGTATCATAGCATCAATGAAAATGAGAAAACTAATGACAAGTTCGCAGTTGTAACTTTAAATCTGCATTTATGGACTTTAAGCCATCACAGGACTTGGCTCAGTGCATGTGCTGAAGTTGTCCCCTATTTCCTTTCCAATTTTAGCAAGTAGAACAGCACAGCTGAAAGCTTAATGGGGATCAGAGCTTAATAATAATAGAACTTCTCTGGAGAGCTCACTTTGTGCTAGGCCCTTAGTCCCTTCATAGGCACTACTATGCTTACTACTCCCAGCAGACAGTCCTTGGAGGCAGGTACTGTTGTCATTCCCATTTCTTAAAGAAGAGAATGATCAACTGAAGAATGGTTTTATTAGCAGCTACTGCTCAGAACCTTTCCCGTTCAAGGTTAAAAAGTGTACATGTTAAAAAATGTACAAACCAAGCCAGGTACGCATGGCTCATGCCTGTAATCCTAGCTACTCAGGGAGGCTGAGATCTGAGGATCACGGTTGAAAGTGAGCCTGGGCAGCAAACTTCATGAGACTCTTATCTCCAATTAACCACCAGAAAACCAGAAGAGGCACTGTGGCTCAAGTGGTAGAGTGCTCTCCTTGAGCTGAGGGACAGCACCCAGGCCCAGAGTTCAAGTTCCAGAACCGACCAAAAAAAAAAAGTACAAACAAGCAAAAAACAAAAAGCAAGAAAACAGCCAGCATTTGATTTAGACCTACAAATACTGAGGTTTGAAACCATACATAAACAGTGGTATGGTAAAGCATGGGGTATCCCTCAGAAAGCATGCCCACATCTCTAAATGGAAATAGAAAACCTTGTAACAGCAAATGTCTCAGTTTCACAATACCCTGGTAAACATCTCCCCACAACTACACATTTCCAACTTTAGCATTCATTTGTCCTTCCCCCACCCAATACATTTTAACTATTATATGCCAGCATTATTCTAGGTATTTGTTTTAAAAACTGCAAAAGTGAAAACCAGCAGGAACTATATGATACATGGAATTTCACCATTCAGAACCTATTTATTACCTTATGTCCTTTTTTTTTTTTTTTTGGTCAGTTGTGGGGCATGAACTCTGGGTCTAGGTGCTATCCCTCAGCTCTTCGGCTCAAGGCTAGTGTTCTACCACTTGAGTCATAGCACCACTTCCAGTTTTCCAGTGGTTTATTGGAGATAAGAATCTCACAGACTTTCCTGCTCAGGCCAGCTTTGAACCGAGATCCTCAGATCTTAGCCTCCTGAGTAGCTAGGATTACAGTTATGAGCCACTGACGCCCAGCTACTACCTTTATTTCATATATGAACCATGTCTGTTGGTATACTATATATTCACTTCACTTATACTCTCTAAAAGAATTTTAACAAACAATAGTAATTACTTCAACAATTCCATCTTATACAGCTTTTCTTTTTAAATATTTTAAATGAGAAAAACCCCTCTCCATTAAAATTCTAACTCTACACTTCCCTACACGTAACAAGTATCCTTTTATTTGACTGTGCTTAGTAAGTATCTATACCAGTGGTTCTCAATGACAGCACTTTTGCCCTACAGGGGCATCTGACAACATCTAGAAATAATTCTGGCACAACTAGGGACAGAGTATATTAGGGGTAAAGGGTAGAATGCTGCTAAATGTTCTGCAAGTTATGAAACAGTCACATAGTAAAGAATGTCAACAGCAGCAAATCTAAAAAAAACCCAACCTAGAATAAGGAGAGGAGTCCATCAGTACTAAAGGAGAAAGCTCCATAACTGTACCACCCTATAGCATTAGCCATTTCTTTTCTTTTTCTCCATACATCTCATTCAGAACAAGTAAACCAGAAAAGAAAAGGCAGTGCATATAGCTTAAAAAGCACAATAAGGAAAAAACTTAAATACAATCTCTGGACAGACCTTGAAGCTAAACACAAACATGTTTTGCAAACTCACAGCGCCTTAATGCCATCACTGCCTTGGAAAACAACTGAGTGGGTCTGCAAGTAATATCTCCTAACCAAACTTTCTGCCTCTGACTGCATGCCCATGTACTACTGCCAGAGTGTACAGTGTCATTCCCATTTACCTCAACTCAAGACACTGAGTAATTCTTCTGGTGGACTTTAAGGTGTTACGACCATGAGGCCTACTGTCTCAGGAAGCAAAGTGAAAGCATATTTTTGCTTTATTTTTGAACTTACCCATATAGGTAGTAAAAAAATGCTAGAAGGTAGAAAGCTAATTTGCACCATCCTTCTTTCTGACAGTATGCTAGAATATCTGCATTCATGATGGTTGTAGGGTCATAAAGTCCTGGCCCACTCATCACTGGTCTACTCATATACCTAGAACAAACACAGTCCGTTAGCTACTCCAGAGTAGAGCAAACCTTTAGGACAGAAAGAGGCTTTTCTTTCTCAAACATTTGCAATGAGAGATGATCCAGATAAGGATGCAAACTATTAGTGGTACAAGGGGGGGGGGGGGGGCCATTGTGACATTTCCACATATACACACTGTATTCCAATCAACCTCCTCTCCTTTCTCCCTTCCTTAAAACGATTTTAACAGGTTTCATTGTTCTATTTCATACATGCAAATAAACTGCATTTACCATATTCACCCCATTCATATATACTTTTATTTACAGGTAGAATTCCTTCCTTTGATCCTATTAATTTAAAAACTTAGACCCCTCCGCCGGGCGCTGGTGGCTCACACCTGTAATCCTAGCTACTCAGGAGGCTGAGATCTGAGGATCACGGTTCAAAGCCAGCCCGGGCAAGATAGACCGTGAGACTCCTTTCTCCAATAAACCACCAGAAAACCGGAAGTGGCGCTGTAGCTCAAGTGGTAGAGCGCTCGCCTTGAGCTGAAGAGCTGAGGGACAGCGCCCAGGCCCAGAGTTCAAGCCCCACGACGGACCAAAAAAAAAAAAAAACTTAGACCCCTCAAAGAGGATAGCTACACATCACATCTGGTTCCTGCATTTTCTGAAATCCAAGAAAAACAGTAACTAAAAAGGAAATCAGGGGGCTGAGAAGGTGGCTTAGTGGTAGAGCGCTTGCCTTGCATGCATGAGGCCCTGGGTTCAATTCCTCAGCACCACATAAGCGGAAAAAAAAGCCGGAAGTGGCACTGTGGCTCAAGAGGTAGAGCTGTAGCCTTGAGCTGAAGAGCTGAGGGACAGCGCCCAGGCCCAGACTCAGGCCCCATGACCGGACCCCAAAAAAAAAAAAAAAAAAAAGGAAATCAGGCCAGGTGCCAGGTGGCACACATAAACTACCTACTGTAATCCTAGCTACTCAGGAGGCTGAAATATGAGTATTGCAGTTCAAAACCAGCCCAGGCAGAAAAGTCCATGAGACTCTGATCTCCAATTAGTCATCAATAAGCTGGAAGTGGATCTATGGCTCAAGTGGTTGAGTGCTAGCCTTGAGCACAAAAGCTCAAGGACAGGGCCCAGGCCCAGAGTTCAAGCCCCAGGACTGGAAAAAAGAAGGGAGTGGGGGAAGGAGAGAGAGAGGGAGGGAGGGAGGGAGGGAAATCAGGTCTTTTCCTTTAACTTTTTATCTCAACATAATTTTAGTCTAACAGAAAGCTATAAGGACTCTTCACCCAGAAAGTCCAAATGTTTACATTTGCTACAGTTTTTCTTTCCCTTTCTCATTCAGTCTCTAACCATGAGTCCTTTTCTTTCTGAATCATTTCAGATAGTGATAGAAATGATACCACTTTACTCCTAAAATGTTTTCATTATGCATTTCCTAAATTGAGGGCAAAGGGATTTTGACATGCCTACTTAAAACTTAACTCAATTTGAAGTTACAAAATATGTTTATCTTCTGTAAAATACCTAACTTAATAGGGTGCCAGTGGCTCACACCTACTTAGGAGGCTGAGAATGGGAGGATCACTCTATGTTCAATTCTATTCTTAGCTTGAAACTCCTTCTCAACTAAGAAATGGGTAAAGTGGTGTGCATCTGTCATGCCAAACTAAATGGGTGGTGGAGACTGGGAGGATGGTAATGCCAGACAAGGTAGAGAAGACCATACGATTCTGTTTCAATGGAAGGGAAGCTAGACATATCTGTCTACCCATAATCCCAGCAATAATAGGTTAATAATAACAGCAGGAGTTTCCAACTCAGGCACACCTAGGTTAATAATGAGACCTTCTAAAATGATCAATGATAAACAGGGCTGCAAGCATGGTTCAGTGATTTCACACCAGCCTAGCAAGTATAAAGCTCTGAGTTCAAAACCCCAGTACTGCCCCCTACCCTGGCCAAAAAAAGTGTTTTTAAAATCATAAAGTAAGCCAAATGCTGATCGCTCATGCCTGTAATCCTACTCAGGAGGCTGAGATCTGAGGATCCCAGTTTGTAGCTAGCTTGGGCTAGAAATTCCATGAGACTCTTATCTCTAATTAGACACACACACACACCACTAGAGGCCCTGACACACACACACACACACACACACACACACACACACACACACACACACACACACACACACACACACACACACACACACACACACACACACACACACACACACACACACACACACACACACACACACACACACACACACACACACACACACACACACACACACACACACACACACACACACACACCCCCCCAGAGGCCCTGAATTCAAACCCCAGGACTAGCGCACATAGAGGGAACAAAGGGGAAAAAAACTATGCATACACACACACAAACACACACAGATGATACATATGTACAAAACGAAGCTGAAAGGCTAGTGGTCTTGGAGTAACTATTTGAGATGAGGCACAAGACAACTTTTTAGGGGCTGAAATGCTATATATCTTGATCTATGTCGTGATTTTGCAAGTATATACATATATGAAAATCCATTATGTTGTATAATTTAGATTTTCACTTGTTATTTTCACTTGTGAGTGAGATATATATTTATATATCTTTTCTTAAAACTGTCTTTAAGAAACAAGTTTCAGATGAGTTTACTGAATGTTATTTGTTCATCTCCTCCTGAGTTTTTAAAAATGAATGCTAACAAATTTTCGATTTTCATTTAGGTGAGTACCATGAGATAACCATGGTAAAACAGTAAAATTAAAATTAGGAAAAATATTCAAAACATTTATCAATATTACCTCCAAATATGATAGGCCAAGAGAGGCATATTGAGACCCAGCGTAAGCCACTCTGCTGCGCAAAGAAACATGACACAGAAGAAAGCATGGATGAGGTACTCTGGAAGTACAAGCTGGAAGAAAAATACAAATATGTTATTGAAAAGTCTTAGCAGGAAAATCAACTGCTAACCTGGAAGTTACTGTATGTAAAACCTATATTTTCTTAGAGATGAAAGATACTACAATGCTTTACTTTCATATTTAGCTTTTTACCAATAACAGTATTACAAGCACAATGAATAGAAAGGCTATAGCTTGCACTAAAAAAATAGAGAAGACTTAACATTTAAAACTCAAAATTTTAAAACAATAATTTAAATTATACCATCAGTCCGTTCAGTCCGTTGCTAATCAGTTGGAATACTTTTTATTTACACCATCCAACAATGACAACAATAACAATGACATACTTTATCACATGCAACATGGTAAAAGAAAAAACAAAAACTCCTGTTCAGAAGTTTATACATTCATGTCTTTAAGCCTTTAATAAAAACCAGGAATACTACATAGATACAGTATTTAGCAAATCACATCACATTGTCACAATAGTAACTTTTCAATGGAAAGCCAACCAGCCAATAATCTCAGCACAATTGAGGGAAGAACACTTGAATACACAAATGCAAATGATGTGCTTTCTGCAATGTAGGAGGGAAAAGACTTGAGTTCTTAATCATGAAGTAAGAATTTCCCAGGTTCCTGAGTTTTCATTCTCACATTGTCTTTCTATTCTTTTACACCTGCTTGTTAATGAAATGCCACAAACAAAAGACCAGCAGAACTTCAAAACCCTAAAAGAAAATACACTTTTTGATAATAAGTACTAGGAAATAAGGAAAACTTAAGCAAAACGTATTTTACAAAATGAAGATAAATTAGGTATATTGTTTTTACATCATCTTCCTCGTAAAGATTTTAGGCTAACAATTTCATTAAATAAAAACATCAAGCAGGGCACTAGTGGCTCACACCTGTAACCCTAGCTAATCAGGAAGCTAAGATCTGAGGATCAAGGTTCAAAGCCAACCTGGACAAGAAAGTCTGTGAGACTCATCTTCAATTAACAACCAGGAAACTGGAAATGGCGCTGTGGCTCAAGTGGCACAAGTCTTGAGCAAAAAGACCTCAGGGACAGTCCCTGAGTTCAAGCCCCATAACTGACAAAAATAAAAAATAAAAACATCAAAATCTTTCATTATAAGTTCTAGCCCCAAACCCTCCATCAGAGCTGCAAATGCAGTTTTTCAAATGGCTTTATAACAAGTTAAAAATCAATGTTATCAGATCTTTCCTGAGGGATCCATAGCTGTGGAAGTAATGTAATTATGCTCCATATTGAAGCACAATTTTCTAAGACTTCTGAATTATCTTTTCCAATTGAAAGCTATGGAGTGATAGAATCCAGAACAGACAAAGCAAGCACTCTACTACTATACCACACCTCTAGCCCTAGACTCAACTTTTTAATGACTATTATTTTCAAATTACATCCTAATAACCAACCAGTAATTAATGCTACAAATCAGATATTTTCTACAAATAAAATGAATAACAAAGATAGAATTCTGAATTAGGTATGTAAATTAAATAAATGTTTAAGCCAGAGCCTATTTAAGATCAAAGTTCTCTCAACAGGAAAATGTCCACAAGACATCTCTGAAACTCAATGATTACCACAAGAACACACCAAGAAAAATATACATTAGTAGTTCAAGTAGAATTGCTTTTGTATTCAGGTGTCAGTGTCTCATGCCTGTAATCTAAGTTACTCAGGAGGCTGAGATCTAGATATCCTGGTGTGAATCTAATCCAAGCAGGAAAGTCCATGACACCCATCTTCAATTAACCACCAAAAGCCAGAAGTGGAGCTGTGGCTCAAGTGAGATAGCCAGCCTTGAGCAATAAAGCTAAGATACAACACCTAGGCCCTGTGTTAAAAGTCTCAGTCCAGGCACCAAAAACAAATAAATAAATTGCTTTTGCAATATTAGTTTAAATTAGAAAATATTTCTAAGTCAGGCGCCCGTGGCTCACATCTGTAATCCTAGCTACTCAGGAGACTGAGATCTGAGTATCATAGTTCAAAGCCAGCCCAGGCAGGAAAGTCCATGAGAAAACCGGAAGTGGCGTTGTGTCTCAAGCAATAGAGTGCTCGCCTTGAGCTGAAGAGTACAAGGACAGCGCCCAAGCCCAGAGTTCAAGCCTCACGACTGGCCAAAAAAAATATTTCTTTAAAATCCACAGGCTTATTTCAGCCCTCTACAAATTATCTTGCAAGATTTCATCCTACACTTACAGAACTGAGATGTGGAAAGATGATTCTGAAATTAGCGTGACCCCCAGAACTCTTAACCAATATTCTTTAATAGCAGTGTTCATATAAAGGTAGGCTTGAACTCTCCCAGTTCTAATATAAATGAATTTCACTCACACTCCCTCCCTTTTCCTCAAAAAAATCAGTTCAGAAATACTCATAATGTTTCTCGCAGTCAGTCCTTTTCAATCACTCTTCATTGATGAAATTTCACTGTAAGTACCCCCAAAAAAACCCAACAAACCAAAGTTCACATACAAACTAGTATCCAGAAAAAAATACCTCATGCAAATATGGCAGGAATGATAGTACTTACACATGCAAAATAATATTCTTGTTATAGTTCACATTTTAAAAAATATTTGTCTTCCCCCATACTTTGGCAGAACTGTCGAAACAAATTTCTATAGGGAAAACTGTCAGATGCACTGCTGTTCAGCCAATTCTAGGCACCCTAGCCAAAATGCAACCTGTACTACCATAAAAACCCTCCTTCCAATCTACTGTAGCCTCTAGATGTCCCAAGCACATGTCTTTCCTTGGTGACAGTATCTTTCCTTTAAGAAAGGCCAAAAATCACTACATTAAAATGAAATTAGTCTCTTAAATGTTACCACAAATTAGTAAAACATAGGAGCTTAACCTTCAAATATCAGGCTGTCTAGTTTAAAACACTGGTCCCTAACTTTGGACAAAGTGTTTCAGCCTCAAAAAGCAACTCAGTTAACTGCTGTATTTGAGAGAATAACAATATACAAAGGGAAGGAAAAGATCCAGGGAAAATGCTTTACAGGCCAGAGCCTGGCACCAGGAAAGTGCTTGTCTAACTTCAGTATTACTCTCATCAGCATTTGGTTACTTGAAGTAATGAAAAGTCAAAGGGCACAGAATACTATTAATAAACATGAGGAGAAATTTCATGTTCTTGATATCTTGGTAAAAGCATCAATTACTGAAGATTTTTTTTACAGTTATAAGTTTTACACTCATAACTTTCTATCCAGAAGGCAGATCTATCTTCTCATGTTTTGTTTCCTAAGAGCAGGGAAACAGCTAGCAAATTAAAACTTTTAACTGTATTTATATTGTCTTATTTTAACAAGTCTCCAAGCACAAACTAGAATCTATTACATCATTCTTCACATCTAAGGAAACAATGATCAAGTAGCAAACTGACTTTTAGGTGCTTCACAAAGTAATATTCACTAGCATGTGAGTGCATTAGTTAGACACAACTCTCTACACAAATTCTATCTTTGTTTTAAAGATTATGGTCTTCTAGTGCTTGAATGCATACTCACTGCTCCCTTATAAACTGCTATATACAAATTAACTGCATTATTGTAAGCACTATTTGACAGCCCAAGAACAGATCTATCTACCTGAAAGATTTTGATAAACATCAGCTGAAAAACTGAACTAATTTCTTCCAGAACACACATAACCACAGATAATACTAGGTATAGCAGTGTTTATACTACAGATTCTATTTGCAAACTACCTCATGATTCTATTTGCAACCAGCTCCAAAAGTGATCTTACTATCTATTAAAATCATAAGTATTCACCAAATAACTTTATAGGAATGTGCCTATGGCTATAACATTTGAAAATGCATAAGCATTTAACAGCTTTCCCTACTTGACTGAGTCAGCAAGCAAACAATTGCAAAAAATATGAAGTTTTATGAAATCATAAACCTCAACAGGCATGAGCGAGCAGACTGAACAGAACAGTACAAATACAAATGCCCTAACCCTCCCCATGAAATGAACAAAGCATTAAAACATTAAACTAAAATGCAGTACACACCTTTAGTGCAATTTTGACTCTTTTAATCTTTTTGACCTTTTCAACTGTCTTTGGCCCGACAATGTAAAAAGCAGATTGGAAGAATGTTAGTATGACAGCTGACAAGATCACCAGTAGATTAATAATAGTCAGAATAGTCAAGCATGACAGGAAAAATATTTCTTTTTATTCTGCCTACTTCAAAACATAGATATATCATGCTACTGAGAATAGTGGCCATTTCTAATTAAAAGCAAACACATGTTAAAAATCTAAAGGTAAATCCTATATTGTAACTTACAGGATTCAGGGTATTACACTGGTCTATAGGATTCTTGTAATCAGTCTTCAGTTCATCAAATGCTATAATCTAAAATAAAAGTAACACAGTTAGTACCATTCACCTTAATTAAAAGCAACAACAAAATTGCCCCAGTATCAAACTATTCAAAGTGTTCCAGCATTACAGGTAGCAATTTACAGGCAACTCAATATGCTAAAAACAGAAAAAGCAGCCGAAATTAGGTTTAAAGAACATACTTTCATTACTAAAATGATCTGATACCACAGTGGTAAATTTTTCATTATCAGTGTCTTCAATGCCACTGTTGACTTTACTTACCCTACTTGAAATGAGCTTTCCCTCACCTACACATTGATCCAACTTTCTGCTTAGCCTAAAACCCTTCTTCCTATGCTGACTCCTATTTTTCTCACTCCTATGGGCACAAACAGGACTGCATCCTTGTCTACATCTTCACACTTATAACACTGCCAACACTGCATTTTCACACTGTTATATACAGGTTTGTCTACCCCATTGGACTGTGTGGGTCTCAGGGAAAAGGACCACTATGAATGATCTCCATATGCCCCAACACACAGGACACACATTAAACTCAGTTTATTCCCATCTGTGTCCCACATACTTTCTAAGGATTTTTTTTTTAACTAAGTATGTCTTTGTCCATGCTCTAGAAGAATACGGTTTTGATATTAAGGGACTTCATAACCCTACACAGAACTTCCATATGAAAATGCAGTAAGTCAAAAAGGACTGCACATCACTCTGTTGCATTAACAGCAGGTTTATAGGAGAGCTATTTGAATTGCTGCCATTGGTCAGCAGAACCTAACAGGCCTTTCCCCTGATGGATTAAGGCATATCTTTAAATGTAACATACTTAATTTTATCAATGATCAGTAGAGTCTAATATTTCTAGCTTTAGTATTTCCCTGTTAAAGTTTTTGTTTCATAAAAAGATAGGTTTTTTTTTTTTGGGGGGGGGGGCGGGGGTCCGGTTGTGGGGCCTGAACTCTGGGCCTGGGCGCTGTCCCTCAGCTCTTCAGCTGAAGGCTAGCACTCTACCACTTGAGCCACAGCGCCACTTCCAGCTTTTTTCTCTTTGCTTATGTGGTGCTGAGGAATCGAACCCAGGGCCTCAGGCATAAAAGGCAAGCGCTCTACCACTGAGCCACCTTCCCAGCCCCAAAAAGACAGGTTTTTAATTTGGGGTTTTTATAAAATTCATCAAACAAATATATAACAAAAATCTAACCAAACAGAAATGAAAGCACCTGAACATTAAAATGTCTTCAGAACCAAAGATTTTCACTGTATACATTACACACAACTCAGTGTTTCAATGTTCAAAAAATATTTATTGAGGGCTGGGAAGGTGGCTCAGGGGTAGAGTGCTTGCCTTGCATGCACTTACATGCATGAGGCCCTGGGTTCGATTCCTCAGCACCACATAAGCAGAAAAACCCAGAAGTGGTACTGTGGCTCAAGTGGTAGAGCCCTCGCCTTGAGCTGAAGAGCTGAGGGACAGCGCCCAGGCCTAGAGTTCGGGCCCCACAACTGGACCCCCCCCTCAAAAAAAAATATATTTATTTATTGAATAAAAAGGGATTTAAAAAGTAAAAAGAAAATAAAGCTTTAGGCTGGGCCCCCCTGGCTTATTCCTGTGATCCTAGCTACTCAAGAGGCTGAGATCTGAGGATCATGGTTCAAAGCCAGCCAGGGCAGGGAAGTCTGTGAGACTCTTATCTCCAATAAACCATCAGAAATCCAGAAGTGGTGGTGGCTCACCTTGAGCTGAAGAGCTAAGGAACAGAGCCCAGGCCCAGAGTTCAAGTCCCATGACTGACAATAAGTAAATAAATAAATAAACAAAGCATTGGGCTAATTATTTAAAAAGTAATGATGGGTTTTCCTTTGCCAGTGATATTTCTAATACAGACAAATGCAAATGGTATAAATATGTAATTAAAAGAAAATGATGTGTCTGATTCATCATAAGTATCACTAGTCAGATGTGACCTTCATTGTGTATTTTAGTAATGAAAGTTTAAAACCGAGACCATCACTACTTTAAATACAATTACTTGCTTTTAAGAAGTCCCAACACATCTTGCCCATGTAATTGTAACCCCTCTGTACAGTATTTTCACAATAAAAAAAAATAAACTCCAAAAAAGAAAAAAAAAAGAAGCCCCAACACAATAGCAAAATGAAAATAAAACATCGTTAAAATTGTCTTTAGGATTGGATTTCTTTCAAGTGGCTTCAAAGGGGCTTTTGAGTAAGTTACTGCATGTGTTTCTACTGGAGTGTTCCAAGCTAGCATCTCTTAAACTATTCTGAGAAGATTCTTATCAGTGGTTTCCATCCCTTCTGCAGCTGTGCAGCTGAACACAACCTTTCACACAACTCTCCATACCAATGTGCAAACAATAACACAGATATCCCTAAGATGTCAAAGCACAGAATTCATGATGCTTCCAAATTTAATACAAGCCTTAAAGGAATGGTTTGCTCCCAACTCTGTTTTTCCCAGTATATGGTTAGCACTAAATTAACAGTTAACACTATCACCAATAAAAACTACAATAAAACAACAGTGCAAAAAGCCATTTGAGGAATCTGTGCTTAAAAATTTTTAATGAGCCTTGTGAAATACCTATACAAAATTACATATTTTTATTGTTTCCAAAAGGATGTAATAACTTTCCGAACTAAGAAATCCCTAAGCACAAAAGTTCTCCACTAATTGGGGCCTAATTGTGAAAAATTCAGCAAGTAGAGGTGTGGCTCAAGTTGTAGAGCACCAGCCTTGAGTGAAAGCAAATGAAGTGAAGGCAAATGACCCTGATTTCAAGCCTCACTACTGGCACAAAATAATTAAACAAATAAAAATTCTGTAAGACTTAACATGGCCCATTCCATCCAGCACACTCCTTTCAGCTGAAATTATACATTTTTTAAAAGTACAATTTAAGTTTTCCTTACTTCAAATATATGGTTTAAGATGTAAAATGTGAAAAGAAATCCACCCCACAACTCTCTTCTAGGATTTTCTAGCATCCCAGAAAAAAAACATCACTCTCTACGCAAAAATTAGACTTAAATTTACAGAAGAAAAAAAAACAAGACATCTACATTTCATTGCAGCTTAAGAGGTAAAGCTAGTCCACACCCCACATTCTCTTTTATTATTCTTCCACCAAAGTGCCTCAGATATTCAAGTTTTTGTGTCCTACTAATAAGCATTTTAGGCAGTAGTTATTTCTGATGCAGTGAACAGCCTACACTAAGGCTTCTTCAACTCCTCAAATGGGTAAGTTCTAAAAAAGTATAAAAAAAAAAAGTAAGAAGTGGCACTGTGGCTCAAATGGTAAAGTACTTGCCTTGAGCTGAAGAGCTGAGGGAGAGTACCCAGGCCCTGAGTTCAAGCCCCAAGACCGAAAAAAAATAAAAACAAACAAACAAAAAAATAAGTACAAACACTTCATATTCAACAAACAGGACTGGATTTGTGATACCACTCCACTCTGCTTTTCTGAGGTTTTCCTTTGCAAATGCTACTGTTGCTATTTAATGTAAGTCTCCTAGGAATCATAGTGGTGGGATGTAATGGTACACACCTGTAATCCCAGCATTCAGAAAAGAGGCAAGAGGATCATCAGTTGGAAACCAGTTTGAGCTACACAATGTGAGGCCAGCTTGGCCTATATAGTAATATTTTGTCATTTATAAAAAGGAAAAGAAGGAAAAAAAAACAATTATTTAATGACATCCCTTCACATTACAAATGTATGTTTAAAAAAAAAAAAAGCACAAACAGAAATCAGTTATGGTCATGATAAAAATCTGACTTAAAATTTACACCAGAGCACAATCACTAAAATACCAATATCCAGAAAGTATTGAAAGAGGGGGAAGGCAGCTGCAAACATGAGGGAAATTTTTCATTAACGTTGATTTCCAGAGAGCTCTAGATGCTTCTAATTTTGCATTAGAGAGACAAAAAAACAAAAAACCTTTTTAAAAACCTCTTGCAGAAATAACCGCCATAGGAAACTCCTCATAGGGCTTGTTAAGGATGCGCTTCAATCCTCCAAGATGCTAAGAGCAACAGAAAGCAAAACGCCCCTAGAAGTAGCCCAAGGTTTCTGGGGATTTCCAACCTCAAATTAAAACTCCTTCTACCCAGACAACAGAGGGGTCTTGGCCTGACTGCCCCCAGGGAGATTCCCACGGCCGGAGTATCACGATGCTGGGGGAGTAAACTCAGAGACAGAGGCGGCCAACGCAGTGTATCGATCCAGCCTGCTCCAAAGTTCACCAGGAAAACGGGAATCGGGGGGAGGGGGGGGAGGTACTTCTTCTGGAAACGCACCCCCACCTACGGAATAGAGAGCGCGCTGATTGTAACTTGATCCCCACGGGAGCCTGTGCAGACCTTCCAAGTCCATCCTTATTCAATGTTTTACATCCGCTGAGGACGTAACCCCGGCTCGGTGCGCACTCGTCTCAGTCCCCGGATGCGGGGCGGCCGAGGGTCTGCGCGGGCCCAGCGCTGGGCCAAGCAGGGCCCGTCCCCCGACGGCCTGCGCGGGGACGCGGACGGCGCACCCACCCGGCGGGCTTCCCCGACGGCCTGCAGCTCCCCCCGACCCCGGGGCCAGAGGCCGCGCGGCCCCCGCACCCCCCCCCCCCCGCGGCCCGCGGCCCGCCCCGCCTCGCCGCATCCCCGGGCTCGCCGACCTCCGCGGCCCCGCGAGGCGCCGACCGCGGCCCGGGAGCCATTAGAACGCTGCGCCGCCGCCTCGCCCTCCTCCTCCCGGCCTCCGCTACTCACGTGCCAGATGGCGAAGAAGATGAGCGCCGCGGTGAGCAGCAGCGCCAGCATGTAACAGAAGGCCGCGAACGTGAACGCCATGGCCAGGGAGGAGCTGGCAGCCGCGCCGGTGCCAGCGGAGAGAGGCGGCGCGCGGCCCTCTGGGTAAAACCATTCACTTCCCTCGGCCGCCGCCGCCGCCGCCGTGGCGCCCGCGCCCTCCCGGCGCGCCTGCGCACCAGCCCCGCAGCGCGGGCGCCCTCTGATGACAAGTGTTCGTTGCGCTTAGGTTGTCTGCAACGGCTGATTGATTTCTCCTTTACTGTCTCTCGTCGGTTCTTGGAATACATATATTTTGAATGCGTTCCTAACTTTTCTCCAGATACCGTGTGCTGTCCCGTGAGACACAAAAATAAACAACATGACCCTCGCGATGGAAAATATGTAGAGTAGTGCAAGAAATGACCAACTAAATAATTGATGGTAGGAAAGCCCTGTAAACGGATTTCTGTGAGATTCTATGAAGGTCAAAGAAGAGGATTCATTCAGAGCAGGAGCAGAGATTCCCTCATCCCAAACTAAAGTGAATAGAAATCATCCAGGCAAAGAGAAGGTAGAATCTACCCACAAAAATTGTTCCAAATGAGCAAAGGCACAGAGATGGAAAAAGAAAAAGACGATGTCTTAGGTGACACTAGCAGCAGCAATTCTGTAACAGAGGAACCCTGAGTGGGCGAGAGTTGAGAAAAAGGGGCTAGCCAAAGAGCAGCTTAGAGAGCGCTGAATTTGCCTCCTAAGGACCTCAGATTCACATTCCGTAGCCCAAGTTTTTTTTTAAAAAAAAAAAAAAAAAAAGGAAACTTGCTTTCTCACACAATTAGATTATTTTTCTTTGCAACTCATCATAAAGACATCAAATTTTACTTATAAGTAGATAGGACCCAAATGGAAACTTCACAAATAAGACTATAATGATCCATAAATACTTCTCTGATAAAGATGATCTTGACAAAGTTTAGTTTTGAATGCTGGTTGCAACCCACAAAATTGATTCACCACCTCCTAACTGCTATTAATAGAAATAGAAATTATTTAAGGCTTTTAAGCAAGAGAAGGTCCTGTTTATATCTGCAAATCTGTAGAATGGTTTAGAGAAAGGGTCTATCCAGTGCTGGCCAATACAGTCTTCTGCAACGGTGGGAATTTGCTATATTGGCATTGTCTGGTACAGACAATGAGCACTTACAATGTCAATTGTATGACTGAGGAATTTAACTTTAAATTTTACATCATTTCATTCATTAAAATTTAAATAACCAAAAAGCCGGAAGTGGCGCTGTGGCTCAAGTGGTAGAGCGCTAGCCTTGAGTTGAAGAGCTGAGAGACAGTGCCCAGGCCCAGAGTTCAGGCCCCACAACCGGACCAAAAAAAAAAAAACCAAACAAACAAATAAATAAATAAGTAAATAAAATTTAAATAACCACACGTGGCTACTGGACAGTGTGGGACTATATTTCCAGGATTATGTACCATCTTTGTGCAAACTGCAAAGGTCCTTTCTCCAGATAGATAGAGACCCACACTACAGAGTAGGAATTGGCTAGGTACAAACTGTCCAACTGTAGATAATGACCTTTATTAGTGTAGTGGTTGAGAGGAAATGGGCCTACTGCAATGGTCCACATAAAATTGTAGTGAATCAGAACTGTAGCAGTAGAAGCTGTGGTGAAAAGGATGAGCATACTCGATAATATTTGAGACAGAAGCTCAGAAGGACTTGGATACGTGTTGATGAGAGAAAGGAAGGACATACTCCATCTTTCATACTGCAGAAGCAAAGCAAAATACAACATTGTACAATATTTGTGCAGAGTTCACTATCTAATGAAGGCCAGATACAGTTTTCTGGGCTCAAAGGAACGAGAGTTGTCAGGAAATTACTCATATCAGCTTCCTTCCAAATGAATCCCATCTTTCACCTTAGGAAATATGGTTTCATCATAAGACATCTAAAGATCCTATCTCTTGGCAACAAGCTTTTTTTTTTTTTCACTTTCACTGCAAATGTATCCTTCCTTTGCCTAGAAACTATGACTAGTACCTTGTCTCACAGAATAAAACTGTCTCCTAGGGTCCCATCCTTCACTTGAAGGGGATGCTCATATTGCTCATAGTTAGAGAAGGTAAATGGAATTTGTAAGGGGAATCTTGTCTCTTCCTATTCCCATTACTGCTGCTACATAAAAACATCATGTTCCTCCTCTTCTCTCAAGGGTAGCACTTTAGGTATTTCAACAAATGTTTATTCCATGCCAGGTGAAATGCTGACTGATTCACACAAACAAGCTATATTATTATAAAGCCACCTTCCCATATTACCAGAGCACACAGGTCAGAGTTAACTTTAGATATGTGCTATCTAACATAGGAGCCACGAGTCATGTGTGACTGTCTAAATAAATTCAAAGACTCAACTCCTCAGTGATAGTAGTCATTTCATTTATTCACTGTCCTCATGTGACTCACAGCTGTTGTAGATACTAGTGTAGAGATATAGCATAGTTCTATCGTGACAGAGAAAGAGAACACCAGAGAGAACTGCATTAGACAATATTACACAGCCGTAATCTATTGAAGGATATGCACATTTGGATGAGGGCAAAGAGACAAATAAATCAACCAATCATAGATAGGGCACAATATTATACAGCTGTAACCCATTGGAGGTTGCATCTATTTGAGGGAGGGCAAAGAGCCAATTAAATCAACCAACCAGAGACAAACAGTAAGGAAATAATGGGTTTACTTGACGTTTTGGAGGACCATCACAAATCACAAGCAACCTATATACATACCTTCCATGACCAAAGAATTCCTAGTATAATTTGGAATTTGCATTAACTCAGTCCCTAAGATTCCTTTTGCAGTACAAACTGTTTCTGTTTTTACATACAGATGGGGCTGAATAGTATTGCAAAGCAGTACTAAGCTTAGGCATTCATTCTCTTTTGCATCGTTTCTCTCCTCTCTTTCTTATTCCCCTTTTCCCTACAAATTGCTTTGTTTAAACTGTATTTCTACCCACTTGCGTCTATATTACCTATTGACCATGATCCCAATCCAGACAGCTAAGCCCAATCAGGGACTTGAGGCCTGGAAAACAAAGTTCACCAATACATAACACCTAGGCTGAGAAAAAGATCAAAAGGCACTAGGTTAGATAAAGCAAATATTGAAGAATAAGGAAAGGAGTTGCTAAGCAGTTAGAAGAGTGTTACACTTTAAAAAGTCACAGGCAGGGGCTGGGAAGGTGGCTCAGTGGTAGAGCACTTGCCTTGCAAGCCTGAGGCCCTGGGTTCGATTTCTCAGCACCACATAAGCAAAAAGAAAAAAGCCGGAAGTGGCGCTGTGGCTCAAGTGGTAGAGAGCTAGCCTTGAGCTGAAGAGCTGAGGGACAGCGTCCAGGCCCAGAGTTCAAGCCCCACGACTGGACCCAAAAAAAAAAAAAAGTCACAGGCATAGCAAGGCACCTGTGGCTCATGCCTGTAATCCTACCTACTCAAAAGGCTGAGATCTGAGAATTGATATTCAAAGCCAGCCTGGGCAGCAAACTTTGTGAGACTTTTACTTTCAATAACCTATTCAAAAAGCCAGAAGTGGCACTGTGGCTCGAGAGGTACAAAGCCTGCCTTGAGCAAAAGAAGCTCAGAGACAGCACCTAGGCCCAGAATTCAAACCCCAGAACCATAAATAAATAAATAAATAAATACTTGCAAACCTCTGTAGGAACACGCACTGTTTTGCTGCAATCCAAGGAATCACTTGGCAGCCCCTCTTGATTTGCCTTCTGGTTTTCTTCTTGTCACCAGTGTCTGTGGAGGACTGCCAACTGACAGCCTGGTACCCTTCACCCACAGATGATCCAGGTGGGAGCCATCTTTAGCACCCACTCAGCACCCAGTCCAGGTCACACAAAGAGGCAAACCTTGTTCTTTGGCCCAGGAGGCTCATGATGGACACTGACTCCATGGGGAGGATGGAGTAGGATATAAAAATGGAGTGGTAGGTAGCATAAAAAGGAAACTATGAGGAGTATGACATCCCAGTTATCAGTACCAGATGGAGCCCACATGCTTTGGGAGTATAGGGACTTGCCTTGAATAAGGCTCTTCCAAGATAGAAGACTCCAGGGAGGAAGACTCCTACAGACACGTAGTCCAATAAAGAGCTTTGAATATTTGGGAAAGAATCAATCCAGTGGAGAATTATGGGGGGCTGAAAATGGGATATGGGACTTGGTCATGTGCCCAAGGCATAAGCCTTGTGAAAAGTATCTGTGAAGTTGAAAAAGAAGGGCATGAATAACAAAAAGGGTGTGATAGCTGGATGCCGGTGGGTCACACCTGTAATCCTAGCTACTCAGGAGGCTGAGATCTGAGGATCACAGTTCAAAGCCAGCCTGGGCAGGAAAGTCAGAGAGACTCTTATCTACAATTAACCACCAGAAAAAACGCAAGTGGCACTGTGGCTCAAGTGATAGAGCACTCACCTTGAGGTGAAGAGCTCAGGGACAGCACCCAGGCCCAGAGTTCAAGCCCCATGACCAACAAAAAAAAAAAAAAAAAAAAAAACAAAAGGGTGGGATGCCTCCGAAACCACGCCTGTATGCTCAGAGCAGGAGATTTTTCTGGCCCAAGGTCTTGGGAAAAGACAACACATATCCCTCTAGAGCCAAGTCTAACTCTCATTTGTTCTCTATGTAGCAGAGCTGGCTATTGTGTTGTTATTTCTGCTCACTGTATACATGTCTAAACTGTCAGGTTACATGCAGATATGGAAAGCATTGGGCTATGTACCAGATGTGGTTTTTCAGTATCAAACGGCCATGTCATCCACATTGGCCTTTGCCCTAGGAGTGCCAGTTTCACAATTATGAAAGGAATTAGAGTTCAGAAATGACTCAGGCAACAATCATGTGGGCAAAAATGTGTCTTTATTCTTATGTTTATGTCTTTTTTTTTATAAAGTTTTCATAAAGTTTAAAGGTGGTAAAAAAAAATACAGACCTTACTAAGTGTACAATTCAAGGAATTTCATTATATGCAAACAGCTATGTAAAACCCCTTCCCAAACAAAGCAGAGAACATCATAAAGTTCCCCCATGGCTGACTCCCATGAAGTAATAATGTTCTGCTATTTAGCACAGAACATATATATTTTTTTCTTTTTTATTATTGTGAAAATACTGTACAGAGGGGTTACAATTACATGGGCAAGATAATGAGTACATTTCTTATCAAGCATTGGAGCCTCCTCCTTTGTTTCCCCTTCCCATTCCCATCCTATCCTCCCAGCCCCCCCATCTAGTCCTCCCCACCCCCCCCCCAACATATATTTTTGCCTATTCTTGAACTTCACTAAGTGGAATCAGATGAGATTTGTTTGTTTGTTTGGTTTGGTTTTGGGTGCCAGTCCTGGGGCTTGAACTCAGGGCCTAGGCACTTTCCTTGAGCTTTTGCTAAAGGCTAGCACTCTACCACTTGAGCCACACAGCTCCACTTCTGACTTTCTTGTGATTAATTGGAGATAAGAGACTCATGGACTTTCCTTTCCAAGCTGGCTTTGAACTGCAATTCTCAGATCTCAGCCTCCTGCATAGCTAGGATTACAGGCATGAGCCACCAGTATCCAGCTGATAATTTTTTTTTGTAGCTAATTTGTTTGGATTTTGTTTGGGGCTCAAAATTAAGATCACTTCTGGTTTTTTTTTTTCTTTTCCTTTAGGAGTCCTCCACGTTGCTAAAGGTAAGAGCAACTTACTGAGTCTTAAAGTCAACTTCATGCTGGCACCAGTGCCTCACGCCTGTAATCCTAGCTGTTCAAGAGCCTGAGCTCTGAGGATCACAGTTCAAAGCCAGCCCAGGCAGGAAAGTCTGAGAGACTCTTATATCCAATAAATTACTCCAAAAATCCAGAAGTGGCACCTTAAGTGTAGAGCACGCACCTTGAGCAAAAGAAGTTCAGGGACAGCGCTCAGGTCCAGAGTTTAAGTCCCAGGACGGGCAACAACAACAACAACAAAAAATCAACTTCATGCCGGGCGCCAGTGGCTCACGCCTATAATCCTAGCTAACTCAGGAGGCTGAGATCTGAGAATCGTGGTTCAAAGCCAGCCTGAGCAAACTCCATGAAACTCTTATCTCCAATTAACCACCAGAAAACCAGAAGTGGTAGAATGCTCACTTTGAGCTGAAGAGCTGAGAGACGGTGCTCAGGTCCAGAGTTTAAGCCCCACTACCAACCAAATTTAAAAAAAAATCAACTTCATTAAGGAATGATTTATGTGCAATGTACTAATTTATTTTCAGGTTATAACCAATGAGTTTACATAAAACCACTCAGGTAACCATCCACAATCAAAATGTTCAACATTTAAACATCCTAAAAAAGTTCCATAGATGATTTTCCCAATGTATAAGGTAAACTGATATATTTCCTGTCATTAGATTTATCCTTTTTAGAATTCCTGATATGATAAAAACCTGTAATATGTATGGCATCTTTAGTCAGCATATTTCAGATTCACCCATGTTGCTATAATGGTAGTTCATTCCTGCTTATTGTTCTGTAATATTCCACTGTGTGAATATACATCTTGCACAGTCTTATTTTTCCCCCATGACAGCATATTTTCATTTCTCTTAGGCAAATATTGAGGTGTGAAACAGCTGGGTCATGGAGAAGGTGCTGTATTCTTTATCATGCTTAAATCGTTTTATTCTAATTCCAGTTCTCTTATAAGTCATCACTGTCTCAGACATGATGGGTGACTCCTTTCTGAGAGTTGCATTAGAGTCTTGGAAATGATCTTGTATGTGGTTACAGCAGTAAAACTGACAGTGTTAGAATCCTTGCCAAGATTGAGAACTCTATTTGCTCCAGCCACTGAAGGCCAAACTCTCCATTATGTCTCTCCCGTCCCCGGCCTTGTAGGGACCAAGGCACTTTTCCCTACTGCCTGAAAGACACCTGACTCTCTTTGATCCCTACCCAGTTTAGGAGACAAGCCTTTCTCTCCTTTGTCTCCTGGATCCTACAAGCCTTCATTTACCATTCTCCTTCCTGTGACACATCTAGTGAGGGGAGCAAAGGACAAGAAAAGCTTGTGTTCTCAGATGACTTCTTTCTGTCTTGCCCGCAAAAATTCTCAAAGCAAAACAGTCCAAAGGGCCTGTTCACCTTCCTTGTGGAGTGAAGAACTGGGGGAAGGTGTTTTACCACTTGAACCATATACCTCTAACCTTATATTTGCTGATTATATTTGAGAAAGGATCTCACAAATTTTTCTACTCAAACTGGCCTCAAACGATGATCCTTCCTCTCTCAGCTTCCTGAGTATCTGGGACAATAGGTGTGAACCACTGGTTCCTGGTCTATCCTCCCTCCCCCTGAAGTACTAGTGTTGGTGGGCATCTCAAACATATTATCTCTTTTAATCCTCATGATACTCCTAGAAGACATCCAGGCTGCCTTTGTGCCTTGCCTATCACTTCATAAACCAATTGTGTGACAATTCAGTCTTGCTAATGGCATGCTCAGTCTGCTAATGCTACTGAAGTGTTCTAGTGTATCCACATAAAATTAGCTTGATTACTTTGGTGTTTTTGAAAGGTTGTCTTTATGTAAGATTCCTGATCCCATACAGGAAGCTGAAGCCATATTAGGAGACTCGGTCTATAAGCATCATGCACCAATTTCTGGGTTTTAATTAACCTACTGGATAGAAGTCTATCCAGTACAACAAGAATGCCAAGTCTGGGGCTGGGAAGATGGCTCAGTGGTAGAGTGCTTGCCTTGCAATGCATGAGGCCCTGGTTCGATTCCTCAGCACCACATAAGCAAAAAGAAAAAAGCCGGAAGTGGCGCTGTGGCTCAAGTGGTAGAACGCTAGCCTTGAGCTGAAGAGCTGAGGAACAGAGCCCAGGCCCAGAGTTCAGGCCCCACAACCGGACCCAAAAAAAGAATGCAAAGTCTTCTGTAAACATGGGTTTGAAAGACTGAATTTCAGCCCTGAAGTTAACTGAATTTTAACATTTAGGCCATAACCTAACATCTGTTACGCATGGTCGTACACACCTGTAATTCTAGCACTGGGAAGGATGAGGCAGAATCATAATTTCAAGGTTAGCCTGGGCCATATGAATGGTTCCCAAAGGCTTGAGAATTCCAACATGGTAATGTTTGAAAAAAGAAAACTGCAATGCAAAGGAAGGAGGAAAAAGAGAGAGACAAAGTTCTGAACCCAAGTGGAAAAATTATGCATAGGAAAAGGTTTTATATTGACACTCAGAAAGAAATCTGGGGGCATGTTCAGATCTTCACTGACTCAAAGAGAAGTTGACCATGTTCCCAAGGCTTCCAGACTCATAGCCTCTTCTATGGAACACGGGCCAGGCAGCCACAGCATCCTATCACAGGCTGTGTTTGGGCCATCAAGGAAGTCCCAGGTTCTCAGGAACCCACTGAATGACAGCAGTGTTGACAGTGATTTAATTGATCTTCCACCTCTCCATTCACAATAGACCCCATGGATTATTTATCTCTTGAACATTTGAATGTGAGACTTACAAGGAAACACAGCACTGAGGGCAAGGAACAAGGAGAAAGATATACAGAGAAAGCAGTCAACAGGATCCAGAAGTATGACGAATTCAGAATTAAGTGGAAACCATAAATAACAGATGATATGATTAGGTCCAGACTATGTTTAAGCAGAACTAAAGTAGCCACTCCCCCAAGGGAGCCTCCCTCCCTTCCTAAACAGGAGTGGAAAGCTGTTCAGGATCATGAAAAGATTTTCTACTGCTCTAGTCCACCCATGCTGCCATAACAAAAAGCCACACTTTGAATAGCTTAGAAAGAACACATATCTCACAGTTCAGGAGGTTGGAATGTTCAAAATCAAGGTACCAGCAGGAAAAATATATAAACAAAAAAATTACCAAAATAAAAACAAAACTAAAATATTTTCAGCAAAACAGATGAAGGATTAATGAGCACATGAGGAATTCACATGAATCATAATATTACTAAAATCACAAATGATGAATAGACAAAGGAAAGGTTCAAACAATTTACAGCTGCGATTGCTTAACAAAAATATGTTTTAACGCTGGGTTCCAGTGGCTTATGCCTGTAATCATAGCTACTCAGGAGGCTGAGATCTAAGGATCATGGTTTGAAGCCAGCCTGGGCAAAAAAGTCCATGAGATTCTTACTTCCAATTAACCATCAGAAAACTAGAAGTGGAGCTGTGGCTCAAAGTGGTAGAGCACTCGCCTTGAGCAAAAAAGCTCAGGGACAGCGCCCAGGCTCTGAGTTCGGGCCCCAATGACAAAAAAAAAAAGGTCAACACTCTAACAGTCAAATAAAAATAAAATTTAAATATAGAGATCACTATTTTGATCAATCAAATTAGGCAATACTTTAAATACTAGTATTCGGTGTTGGCAAGATTCCTTTGTCTGCAACTCCTAGAAATCTAGTTTAATATAAAAAGGCTTTTGAAAATAATCTGGCATGGAAAAACTATTTTGTACAAAATTATTTTGTGCTGGTATTATGGCTTGACTTTGAGGCCATGCAATAGCTCTGTTAGCATGCTTGACTGTCAGGTATTACTTGAGCCACATCTCCAGCCCAGCATTTTGATGGTTAATTGGAGATAGAGTCAAACCTCAATCCTCCTGATCTTAAATTCCTATAAAGCTAGACAGGCATGAACCATCAATCTTTTCAGATTTTATTCACTTTTTTTTTTTTTAAGGACAGAAAGGATGTGGATAGTTTGGCCTCAATCTAGAGTTTATCTAATCTCAGAGAGTGCTTTGAGGTTATTATCAAGTATTTGTTTTTTAGAAGTACACATATAATATTTAAACAAGTGATAAAATGACTATTATTCTGGGCCAACATCCACTGGAAGTTCAACATTCTTATATAATTGAATCTTAACTTTATTCAAAAGAATACATCATTTGGAGACTTTAACAATCTTCCGTAACATAGTCATGTAATTCAGACTCATATAACTTAAATTCAGTGTGCCTGCCCATCTCAATATTCAATATATCTGATTTTATTGTCTAATATATTCTCCAAACATGATATGACATTATATGGAAATAGTACTCTTAACAACTTAAGTGGTAAAATATTATTTAACACAAGATAAAAACACTCGATGAAGCCCGGTGCCAGTGGCTCACTCCTGTAATCCTAGCTACACAGGAGGCTAAGATCTGAGGATCATGGTTCAAAGCCAGCCCGGGCAGGAAAGTCTGTGAGACTCTTAGCTCCAATAAACCACTAGACAACCAGAAGTGGTGCTATGGCTCAAGCAGTAGAGCTCAAGAGCGCAGGGACAGCGCTCAAGCCGAGTTCAAACCCTACCACCAACAGAAAAAACAAAACAAAACAAAACACTCAATGAACTGAAAAAATTCAGCAGCTTATTCAAAGTTAGTCAGTGGGTGAAGTTTGGAAGGAATGATTTGAGTATGATCATTGAAGAACTCATTTCCAATTTTGAATCCTAATGAAAAGCTATAGTAATGACAATTATGTTGCATTGTCATGAACAATAGCTCGTGGTACAGAACTGAGAGTCAAGAGATATACCCTTACTTTTATGGTTAACTGAATTTCAACAAGAGTACAAAGATAATCTTTTGTTTTGTTTTGTTTTTCCTTTTTGTTGGTCATAGGGCTTGAACTAAGGTACTGGGATCTGTCCCTGAGTTCTTTTTTGCTCAAGGCTAGTGCTCTACCACTTTGAACACATCACCACTTTGGGTTTTCCAGTACTTAATTGGAGATAAGAGTCTCATGGACTTTCTTGCCTGAGCTGGCTTTGAACCGTAATCCTCAGATCTCAGCCTCCTGAGTAGCTAGGATTACAGGCATGAGCCACCAGTGCCCAGCCAAGATAATTAAATGAGGGAAAGAATCATTTTTTCCACAAATAGTATTGAGACTAGATACTCACATACAAAAGAATAAAGTTGGAGACCACATAGAGAAATGAACACTAGCTGGGTGCTGGTGGCTCATGCCTGTAATCCTAGCTACTCAGGAGGCTGAGATCTGAGGTCAAGGTCCAGCCCAGGTAGGAAAGACTGTGAGACACCTATCTCCTATAAACCACTAGAAAACTGGAAGTGGCGCTGTAGCTCAAGTGGTAGAGCGCTTGCCTTTAGCTGAAGAGCTGAGGGACAGTACCCAGGCCCAGAGTTCAAGCCCCACGACTGACAAAAAAAAGAGAGAGAGAGAGAGAGGGAAAGAGAAATGAACAGTATGTGAGTCAAAGCACAGACTTTGAAATAGGCCTACTTAGGCACTGGCTCTAACCCTGGACAAACTTACTTACTGTGTCTTAGAACCTTTGTAAGCAGGAAACATAATGCTTACCTCTTGGAGTTTTTTCTTTTTCTTTTTTTTGTTTTGGGGTCTGAACTCTGGGCCTGGGTGCTATCTCTTAGCTCTTCAGCTCAAGGCTAGTGCTCTACCACTTGAGCCACAGTTCCACTTCCAACTTTTTCTACTTATGTGGTGCTGAGGAATGGAACCTAGGGCCTTATGCATGTAAGCAAGCGCTCTACCAATGAGTCACCTTCCCAGCCCCTTGGAGTTTTCTTATTCAGTCATTTATCAAATATAGATTATTGACCAAAATGTAGCAAGCTAATACCATGGGACTCAAATATGTTCCAGTGAGAAGAATGTATGTATACAGTTAAAAATGAATGCAGCAAGGTGCTGGTGGCTCACACTTGTAATCCTAGATGTTCAGGAGGCTGAGATCTGAGGATCGCGGTTCAAAGCCATCCCGGTCAGTAAAATCCATGAGACTCTTATCTCCAATAAACCACTCAGAACACTAGAAATGGTGCTGTGGCTCAAGTGGTAGAGCACTAGCATTGAGCTTAAGAGCTCAGGGACAGCACCCAGGCCCAGAGTTCAAGCTCCACTAGCCAAGTAATGGTGGCTTACACCTGTAATACTATGATTCTTACCTTAGCATTTAATACCTAAGAAAGACATTACACACTCAAATCAGGATAATTTGAGGAAGAGCCAATGAAGAGTTATAACTAAAAAGTGTGAAGGGAAGAGTGTGGTGTTCACAAGGAGACCTTCCTCCTCTCCCCCTCCTCCCCAATTCAGAAGGAAAAGAGTTCTATTTTGAGTGGAAGAATGAATTCAGCAGAGGGCCATCCCCTACCAAGGAGACACTAATGGAGTAACAGAGGGGAATGATTATTCTATCCTCTTTCCATCCTCCCTAGGGATTAGCTAACCATTGATGGCTCACATGAATCAACCTTCGCAGCCCTGCATCCCTGATGTCCCCACGACCCTGCATAGGGGGTCAATGACAAGTGCACACTGAGCTGTGGTATGTCCTTTGCAGATGATCAATTATCCAAGTATGACAAAAGTTGTAGATAATCATAAACAAATCCTAAATAAAACTACATAAGGTCCTAAAGATGATCTCCAGGAAAGAAATATCTTTTGGAGTCTTGTCCTACTCTTGGACATCATGCTAGTCAGTGTTAAGCAGAGATACAATGGAATCAAAAGGAACAGTAGCCCATCGTATCAGCAACATGAGGATGCTTATACAGTTTCTAACCTATCCCCTACTTCCTCTCCCCAAAAGGGCATGACAGGACACAAAAGCAGGGCTTGAAGACATAAGTTCCTGCAGGATCCTGATCCAGAGAACAAACTTAGCCCATGATGAATTTTGAATCAATTAGACTTTTTGTTCATAGAGTTGAATTAATATCAGAAAAGGCATTTAAAACAGGGGTGGTAGGATATTATGGATGTATTATATGGTTAAGGGAAGGTTTCTAACAAGAGGAACAAGGAATAGAAGTAGCATTTTGGAAAAATAACTAAAAATGTGTTAATAGGCAATTCTATTTAAGAGTCCTCAATTAGATAGACCAGTTATAGAAATCAGGAAAATACCAGATGGAGGTGTTAGGCAGAGAATTAGAATGTGATGTGAAGAATGTGATGATACCTTGGGATGGATGAGCAGAAAAAGCACCTGAAAGAGGCAGCCTTGAGGCTCAGTACAGAACGAAGGAGCCAGCCACAGGAAAATTGGCATGGGTATAGATTGGTGGGTAGGCAATCTTCTCAGAGATGCCAGAACAAAATTGAGCCAGCATGCTGCCTTAGGGACATTTTGAGGGACAATGGATTAGGATAAGAACAGGATAAATAAGATCAGAGGAATGCAGGAGCCAGATCTGACAGCTGACCTTGGTGGAAGAAGAAACAAGCTAGGCTTGTTCAAGATGCTGGTCTGGAGAAGCAAGGTGACTAATAGGCAATTGTAGAAGCCAAGAGCTGGGAAAGGCAAAGCCATTAGCCAAAGGAGTCATGGCCCAATCAATATCTTAAGCCCAAGTTCCTAATGGGAGAATAATCAAGCAACATTCACAGGGGAAAGTGGCTGGTATTTGACACTGGGGACACTCAGAGGGCACCAACTTTAGATAACTATATTCAACTAATTTTTTTTAGCTCCATCACACACACACACACACACACACACACACACACACGCATGCGCACGTGCGCGTGAGCGAATATGACAATCCTGAGGCTTATTTCAAGGTTTTGGCACATTCCCTGAGCTGTTTTGCTCAAGTTAGTGCTATACCACTAGAGCCACAGTTCTACTTCCAGCTTTTCTTTTGTTGACTGATTAAAGTCTCATGAATTTTCATGCCCCCAACTGGTTTAGAACTACAATCCTCAGATCTCAGCCTCCTGAGGAGTTAGGATTACAAGCATGAGCCACCAGCACCTCGCCTCATTGCCTCTCTTTTCATCACACAAAGACCAACTGTAAATAGTAATGAGGCAATTAGGCAGGGAATAATGAGGGATGGCCACACCCCCTCTTCTCCCCCCACTGCCAATAGACTTGATACACACTTGAAAGAGGTGCGGTGCAGGGGACAGACGGGCTAGGAAGGCAGCTTTGAAGAAAGTAAATGACTGAAGCACTGACATTAGAATAGACTTGATATTTTATTAGCTGAAAAACAGACAGCATAATCCCATATTTATGACCAGAAAAGCTAGAGGCAAAGAATTTCTTCACAAACAGGTAAATGGATAACCAAAATGTCACAATGGATTTGTCAATTTTTTTCTTCCTTTTGTTTATTTGTATAATTTTTCCCTAATGATGTTTGGTAAGTTAGTTTTTTAAATTTGTTTTTTAAGATTACTAGTTGGGCACTGGTGGCTCACCCCTGTAATCCTACTCAGGAGGCTGAGATCTGAGGATGGAGGTTCAAAGTCACCCTGGGTGGAGTCTGTGAAACTCTTATTTCCAATTAAACACCAGAAATCCAGAAGTGGTAGTGTGGCTCAAAGAGGTAGAGCATTAGCCTTGAGCATAAAAGCTCAGGGACAGCTCCCTGACCAAGTTCAAGTCCCATGAATAATAAAACAAACAAAAAAACTATATAAGCTCAATAAACAAGACTTAATTTTTTGAAGGGTATTTGAGATGACTTCTGAAGGTCATTTGCTTTGAAGGCTAGTACAAGTATGGGAAGGAGTTTCTGTTGTTGGGAGATGAGCCCTGGGCCTGTTTGCCAGGAGTTAATGTAAAACCAGGGAAGAGTGGCAGTTGACTCTGTAGCTGGTATTGTATTTAGACATTTTCCTAGGAGTGTAAAAAGATCTGCCCAGGTTAACCTAAGCAATGCAGGGTTTCTTGGAGGGATAGATATGGAGGTTTTCAGAAAAGGCTGACTCTATTAGGCCTCAGAAACAAGGGGTCCTGACAAGTGATCCTGGATCAGAGGTAGCCTTCTGGATGTAAAAGGCAGGAGTGTGACTCCTTGATTTGAGGGCTCCATATTTAACACCTTCAGCTACTTTGCATGCCTGCTTCAGCTGACATTGTTGTCCTGATTTGTAGGCTGCACATGGCCTCTTCTGTACTGAGGCATTCTTTCCAGTTCAGCTCACACTGCTAACTACCTCATTCAAGAAAATTATTAGCCTAATGCATTAATTGGCACTAGTTAGATAATATAGACTTAAAAGTGCTGTGAAGTGGGGTCTTATGGGCAGAGCCTCATGAATGAACTAGTGGCTACTTAGAAAGGTTAAGTGGGCTTGCCTCTAGCCCCTTCTGCACATAAACACACAAAAAACCCTCACCAGAAGACTGCACTTTCATCTTAGGACTTCCCAGAATCCAGAATTGTCAAAAAATAAGTTTCTGTCCTTCATTCATTAACTTGGTCTCAGATATTTTGTTACAGGAGCATAAAATGGACTAAGCTATCCAGCACACCTAAGAAGTAAGCCAAAATATGGAGTCTTGTATTCCAGAGGAAGATAACTGTAACTTTAGGAGTTTCTTTCTCTCTCACACACACACCGTACTTTGTTTGGACAGGTGGCTCTGGATGTAAGCTGGGCTGTTCTTCTTTCCTATATAATTGAAAGGCAACTTAGCAAGCTTCCATGCAATCTAGGGGCAAATCAAGTGGAGGAGAAATCTGTGTGGAACCTCCATGATGCTCTACAGTAAAATCCTGAAATAGGCAAACATGTACTGAACATGGACAGGATATCCACATGGTGAATACCCTTAATTGAATGAAGGTGGCTCCATGCTGAGAGAGCAACTGCTTACAATGCCGCTAAAGAGTGAAAGGGACAAAAAGTTAATGAAAGTATTTTTATTGAAGGTGAAAAAAACAAAGGAGCTGCTGTTTTGATGAGCCAAATATGAGAAGTTACAAATGTGTCCAGGCTTTGGCCAATTCTCCACAGAAATGTTTGAGTAAAATACATTAACTAGCCGGGCGCTGGTGGCTCACGCCTGTAATCCTAGCTACTCAGGAGGCTGAGATCTAAGGATCGCGGTTCAAAGCCAGCCCGGGCAGGAGAGACCGTGAGACTCCTATCTCCAATAAACCACCAGAAAACCGGAAGTGGCGCTGTAGTTCAAGTGGTAGAGCGCTTGCCTTGAGCTGAAGAGCTGAAGGACAGTGCCCAGGCCCAGAGTTCAAGCCCCACGACCGACAAAAAAAAAAAAAAAAAAAAAAAAAAATACATTAACTACCAAATACTCCTTTAAGAACTCAAACAAACTGTGAGCATTACTACATAATTAATCATAAAAAAGTATATGGTAAACCCTTTGTATTCATTCTCATAGACACGTATGATAGCTCCAGCAATAAACAAGGCAGGATGGGCTATGTGATGAGCTATTTCTAATAACAGCAACTTCCCTCCAATTTCTTATGAAGTGCACAGACCATCTAAATTTGAATTTTCCCTTTCAAAGTGAGGTTCATTGTTGGACTTACTCTCACTGCCTGTACTATTCATGACATTTTCTACAAATCAGTTATCTTAACATCAGGTTGTGATTTCATATTTGTTTCATCAAGATGCCCAGTGATTGTTTCTTTTGCCTCTTAGATTTTACAAATAAGGAAAACAGCTAAATGGTGTATGGCTGATACAAACTGGGCCAGACAGCTATCAGTAAACCCAAAGTAGGGAAGAGGCAAGCAAAAAATGCAAAGCTACAAGTCTTTTCACGTTAATATTTTATTTAAACCAGTACAAGCACCATGCTTAACAAAAAGACTGTCCAAAATAAACATGCAATTATGAACTAGCAGAGACTGAAACTCTGGCTTAAGAAGTTGTGCCAGTTGATGGTTTTGTTAAAGAATGACATAGAACTGTTAAAATTCACAAGACTCAAGCAATAATGTTTCAAGCCTCCTGAATGAGATCATATTGGACCATCTACATCAGTGGAAATTGCCCTGGCATGTCAGTGATCTTAAATAATATTCAAGTAATTATATGTTTATGAATTATATTCCAAAAAGCAAGAAAATACAGTTTCCATTACAAGTTTAACATAGTTGTTTTAAATATTACATGAATGATTACTGATTTGAAATGTCAAACAGCCTAAAAGAAAACAAGTTTCTCAAGAATATTCAATTTGGGACCATTGGTTTCAAGTGGCCTAGAAGATTATTTATATTCTTCCAGAAATACAAAATAAGATTTGCCGAGAAATGTTTGATACACCTTTTCATGTATGTTGTAAAGGCTCAAACTTTGTAGATTCCAGTATTATCAGTCTATGGGACAAACATATCAGTCTATGGGACATTATCAGTCTATGGGACAAACAACCATACAAGAATAATTTATGAGTAGAATACCAGTTAGTCTCTGCTTCCGCCAAGTAGCCTATCAGCATTTAAACTCATATGAAAATATCCATTCATCACTAGGTCCACATGTGGATTAACAACATTGTTCAAGTTCTAAAAGTAGTCCAAACCTTTAGTTACACTTTCTTTAATCTACATGAGTAAAAGGAAAAGAGCCAAATTTAATTTGGCAATAAACTACCTTAGGTGGAAATGTAAAGTGTCAGATCAGGACAGTTTATGGCTACATTTGACTCCTGAAAATAGGAGATAGAAAGGGAGGGAAGGTGCTAACAAATGTTTACCACATAGATCATGTACTTATGACAATTTTTAAAAAATTTAGCAACACACTCTTAAACAAGAATATGTTTAACTGCACTAGTCATTGAGTAAACTTTTTAGAAGACAACATTTATTTCAGAAATCAAACAAAAATAATCAGTTAACTTTTTTCCTACACTTCAAAACCAGAACAAAATGATGTTTCAAAATTCAGACATTTTGGAATTTCAGCCTATTAACCTGAGAACAGTTCTCTTCATGTCATTTAAGTTGCCACAAAACCATACATCCTAAATACATACTGCCATTACTAGTTGATTCAATTTTGATACTAGATGCTATTCAGAACTTACACATGTCCACAATTTCAAAACTAATGCTAGATTAGGAGACCACAAAGGAGGCTCCCAGGAAAAAGTTGCTGCCTAAAAGTAAGGATTAAAATTAAAGGCTGAATGGGAATGCTTATTATCAGAAAGATATGGAATGTAAAATTTGGGATTGTGAAATCTGTAGTTATTATTTGTAGAAAGGCAGAAAAAAAGAGACTAGACAGGGTATGATTTTCTTTAAAAGAACAACACAAAATTATGAAATTCTGAATATAAGATTTGGAAATCTCCCTAAATAGGACAGAAGGAAAAAAATAAGTCTAGGATCCCATAAATCAATGTTTCCTTGCAAAACAAACATTACTGATAAGCTAAAATACAAAAACATACCCAGCTTATCTCAGCCTTTAAATAAAAGCTCCTGATTAGAGGAGAAAGGCAGGTCATATTATCTAACCTAATGGAGAACTTTTGGAACTTAAAAAAAAGTAAACAACATATATAAGAAAAAACAGGAACCTCATTAAAAATATACATTCTTGCAGCACTGGTTTCTCTTCTTGATGCAAAGTATGTGAAACAAAACCTTATTTCCTTCATTCAAAACATTTACATTTCTACAGAATTATAAGCAAGTTATTCTCCAGTATCAAAATACCTGTTTACAGAATTCTAAACCTTCCTAGTGAAGATTTCTTTCTCTCTCTGGAAATTGGAATAAATGAAAATTTCCATTCTTAACCCAAACAAATACATACTCTAGTACTTTCTCATCTCCCAACTTGCCATTGTGTTCTGACATCTAGATTAGCAAAGCCACTGCTGGGAGCCGAAGATGTTCCTTTCAATATGTTGAGAATTCCAACTATCATTACCTGCTTATTAAAGTTGGCACAAAGCCTTCAAAACAAAAATGCAAAAAACATATGAATAGAAAATATGCCAACATAAAAAGAATGGCTTTTTTAAGTTTTGAAATGACTACAAAATCCTTACTATAAGAATTCACCCATCAAATTTGGTTAGCCTCTAGTCTCTACTTAGCAAATTATCATTCAGCTACTTATACATTTGTTTGCAAAGTATAGCAAACATTAGGATTTTTGTCTTCTGTCATGTGCCATGTCCTAACATGGCTGATGTAGCCAACCATCCAGGTGTCTGTAGTATCTTCTGATGTTTAGGATAGAAGATGTGACTTCTATTGATGTGTTATTAAATATGGCCCAAGTTTTAAGGTAATTCTTAGATATGGCACAATACTAAGCACAAATAAACCTGAAGTTACCATTCTCACCTGCCATATATCACCAACACAAGTAGATAGTCGGAATTTTAAAAATAAGAAGTTGATTTTATTACAAACTTCAAATACACATATTAGAAAACTGTTTTACTTGGGCCCTTTAAAAAAGTATTAGTTTCGCCAAATCTAGAATACTGGCAGTGTAAAAGTCTTAACTAACTTTAAAGCTAACAAATCAAAGGCACAGTATTAACATATTTAAAATAATTAGTGTTCATTAGATGTTAGGAGGAGCTTTATAAACCATTATTAACCTAGATTCCAAAGTCTGGAAATGTCATAATCAAGAATGACTATAGCTAGGTGCCAGTGGCTCAAGCCTGTAATCATAGCTACTCAGGAGGCTGAGATCTGAGGATTGCAGCTTGAAGCCAGCCTAGGTAGGACAGTTATCTCCAACCAAATCACAGAAAATGCTGGAAGTGGCACTGTGGCTCAATTGACAGAGTGCTAGCCTTGAGCAAAAGGTGCTCAGGGACAGCACCCAGGCCCAGAGTTAAAGCCTCAGGACCAGCAAAACAAAAAAGGAATGAAGCCCTTGATCATTACAACTTTCCAGTTTCTAAGACTAAGATGTTATTTTCTATAAGAACACCCAAAAGTCCTAACTCTCATCATAAAAACCTAATTTTCAGACCTTAAGGAATGATTGAAGACAATTTCTAGAAATGACGAAAAAGATAAAAGTAAACAAAAAGAGGTAGGGAAGTTGAAAACTATACTTGTAATGTAGATTACACTTGTAAATTACAATTCATGGCTCAACATTAGGTGATTCACATCTTCAGCCCCAAATGAATGTCAATGATTAAATGATAATAAACTATTTTCACTTATAAACTACTAATATCCAATATTTGTCAAAAGGAGGCGACTATTATCTCTCACAATCTAAAACCCAACTTTCCTATAGTGTCTGTAAATAGTAACGAATTCTGAACTGTAAGTTATAGAAATTAGTCACAAGAGTGCAAAAAGTCCCTGGAGAAAAGTTGTCCACCTAATAGTTACAAATATAAGGAAACACTTTACAAAGTTTTATTACTATGAAGATGATTTCCTCTTTGTTCAAACTTTGCACAAATGAAGAATTTTTCTTTACTGCAGGAAACAAACTGTAAGTAACAGTGTATTTTTAGGCATAAATAAGTATTTATGTCTGGTTCCAGTATGGTCAGGTTAACACACAAATAGTTTAGAATATAAACACAGAAGTTCACATTAGTGGAAAAATCCAAGTTTCTCACGTAACCATTCTTCAGTTAGGTCTTCAGTGTTTCTTATTTCAAATACCTTAATTAAAAGAAAAAAAATCAACAACAAAAATTTACATCAGACTCTGACACTTTAAAAACCACATTATGGCTGGGCACCTGTGGCTCATGCCTGTAATCCTAGCTACACAGGAAGCTGAGATTTGGGAATCAAAGCCAGCCTGGGCAGGAAACTCCCTGAGACTCATCTCCAATAAACCTCTAGAAAACTGGAAGTGGCACTGTGGCTCAAGAGGTAGAGTGCTCACCTTGAGCTGAAGAGTGCAGGGACAGCGCCCAAGCCCAGACTTCAAGCCCAGACTTCAAGCCCCACGACCGACAAAAAAAAACAAAACAAAAAAACAAAACAAAACAAAAGCAGCACAATATGGGGCTGGGAAGTTGACTCAGTGGTAGAGTGCTTGCCTTTCATGCATGAGGACCTGGGTTCGATTCCTCAGCACCACACAAGCAGAAAAAAGCCGGAAGTGGCGCTGTGGCTCAAGTGGTAGAGCACTAGCCTTGAGCTGAAGAGCTGAGGGACAGCGCCCAGGCCCAGAGTTCAGGCCTCATGACTGGACCCAAAAAATAAAAAAAAATTAGTTCTTACACATTACAAGATACAACCAAAAAACCATATCTAAAACAATCTAGTTAGGATATTACTGCCAGGTCTCCATAATTTGAGCAGCACATGGAAACACCAACGTTACGAGATTGAAAAAAAGGCTATAGTATAATGGCCATAAGGAGACAAGATGTTAACAGTAGGACAGAATTAGGGGTTTGATTCCTAGCTTAGTCTTAGTCCAAACAGAATAGGAATAGCCCAGTCATGCTCACAGAGCTATCATAAGGATTCAGTGAGATTATTTACAAAAGTATAAAAAAGAGTACTAAGTCAGGGTTTGACATGTCAGCAAAGTACTGTTGTTATTAACCACTCAGTGGTTTGAAACACTCCAAAATATTCCTAGGATACAAATTAGGACAAAGGAGATGGTTTCAGTGATAATCATATAGACTGAAGAGAAGAAGATGGATTTGAAGACATTCCCAGAGTTGATGATTAGGAAAAACACCTTTAATGTGGTCCTTAAAATATGAACCTCAAAACATAACTATACCAAATTTCCTAATTCAAACTAGTATGTGGAAAATAAATTTGAGAACAAATATCTCTTACCTTTAACCTTCAGAAACACAACAAAATAATGGAAATATATTACATCTTAAAGTGAGTATCTCACAGGGGACTGTTTATTAATAGTCCTTTTTGGTTTCCGTTTCTGTGTTACAGCACTACGGTTCAAACCCAGGCCTTCTGCTTGCTAGGAAGGCTCTCTGCACCACCAAGCCGTACCCCTAACTTTGTTTTTCTTTATTTTTCAAATCGTTTCTCACATTTTTTTTTGGCCCAGGTTTAGTCTTAGATCAGTTTTTCTACCTATGAATTCTCATGAAGCTGGGATTACAGTCATGAACCACAACACCCACTTATTTGTTGGGGCTGGCCTCAAACTGCCATCTTCCACTGTCTACTTCCCAAGTAGCTGGGATTACAGGCATGATCCATAGAACCCAGCAATCAATACTTTTAGCAATTTTAGATTTAATAATAATACAGTTAGCTGCGTAATACAAAATTTCAGCACAACCTGGTTCATTTTAGACTAGGAGAAAGGGCTCAAAGAAACCTCAGGTTAACTTTATCTATTAGAAATTACATCACAGAAGACAAAGAACTCTCAACAGATGTAAGGTTATAATAGCTTTTCTGAAGCTGCTTACTTTTTGAATTGTGATTTTTTTTCTAATCAACTTATTCAGAAAAACATATTTTGGTTCTAAGACTTTTATTTATTTATTTATTTTATCTATCTATCTATCTATCGATCGATCGATCGATCGTTGGTTGTGGGATCTGGACTCAGGGCTTGGGCGCTGTTCCTGAGCCTCTATGTGCTCAAGGCTAGCACTCTACCATCAGAGCCACAGTGCCAATTGCAGTTTTTCAATGTGTAATTGGAGATAAAAGTCTCATGGGGACTTTTCTGCCTGGGCTGGCTTCAAATTAGGATCCTCAGATCTCAGCCTCACAAGAAGTGAGGATTACAGGTGTAAGCCACCAGCGACCAGCTTTCTTTTTATTTTTTTTTACAGGATAGGTTTTAAACTTAAAAGTCTTCTGCTTACCAGTCACTGCTCTCCCACTTGAACTATACTTTCAACACTTTTTTGCTTCATGTATCATTCAGAGATAGTCTTGTGTTTTTACCTGGGTGAGCCCTGGACTGCTAACTTTTTTTGTCTAGGCTAGTCTCAACTGTGAATTTCAGACATGAGTTATCATACCTGGCCACTAATATTCTATTTCTAATTTTAAAAAGCCTTTGGTAATTTATTGCTATGGTGCAAATAACCTTCCCCTACATTAAAAAACATAAAACAAGAAAAAAACCCCACTAAACTATCCACTTTAAAGTCTCAGGGAATTATAATATCAACAAAGATGCTAATATGAACACTACCTTGGTTAGTTCAGCAGTTTGGACTAATTTATTCTTACTCCCAGCATACATCATCTGTTGTTCAGGCTTACAACCTAGAAGACAGCGATTAATATAGAAATAAGGTAATTTTTTAAAAAATAGTAAGTTTTGATTATTTTTCTCCTAAAGAAAGACATTTAAATTTTTCCTTGCCATTGTGTTTATAAGAACTTTGGCCTGGAGTGGGGGAGGAGGATTGGGTGGGGGGGAGGATGGGAAGGGATGGGAAGGGGAAACAAAGGAGGAGGCTACAATGCTTGGTAAGAAATGTACTCATTATCTTGCCCATGTAATTGTAACCCCTCTGTATAGTATTTTCACAATTAAAAAAAAAAATGTGGACCAAAAAAAAAAAACTTTGGCCTAAACGTATTTTGAGTTTTATACTGCAATACTACCTACACAGAGACATAGTTACAAAGAAGTCTACAGATAAACAAAAATAAATTATTTTAAGATATCTGTAGATATAGACTCTTCCAGTCTTATAAACACTTCACTTAGTACTATCTTTAGTTTGACACTAAATATCAAGGTAAATTTTCAGATACTTACAACAGATAGTTTGAACTGGTAATGAAGCAGATCTGTTTCATTAAAAAGTTAACAGTGTTTGTACATATTAAGGTAAAAAGGTATTGCACTATACCTTAAGAGTTAAGGAAATGATATATGCCTAAATTTGGAGAAGAGTTCAGTGAGTATAGCCTTTACTGTGAGCCTAAACACTGGTAGCGGGAGTTCACAAGACAATTCCTTAAGCAGAAATAATATATCCTAATAGCTACTGTAAGCTACTCTGGGACCATCCACTCCTAACTACTTCTAGAAAGATAAACATAAAGTTTATCACGATTGTATAAAGTTCACATGGTTACAAACAAGTTTAAAATATATCATGTATGTCATATATTTATAAAGTATTCCCGTATTTCAGAATCATTAAAATGTATGAATGATTTGACCCAACGATTACACTTCTTAGACTTTATACTAAAGGTAAACACATTCTAAAAGATGATTTGTAGTAGATGCTTGCTAGGGATGTGTATGCAGGTCCATGCATCTCTCTCTCTCTTTTTCTTTCTCTCTCTCTCTCCTCTGTCTCTCTCCCGTCAGCCATTTAACCATTCATCCTTAAACACAGTATGAAATCTGTTTAACAAAACATGGGTAATTAGATCAGAGCCAGTTACACATTATTTAAAGAAATTCACTTACCAACAGGACTGGAGAAAATAAAGCACAGAGGGTAGGAGACTCTTCCATCATCATGTTGATACTTATAACTATATACAATGAAGGTTTTTCTCAAGTTAAAGAATCTAAAGTTTCTGCTTTGAGATCACTACCAACTAGTGAGTGGTAAACCTGTATCTTATTCCTTATACCTTCATTATTATTTTTCTACAAAATTACAACTCAGCTCCAAAGATTAAGTCATAAATTCATGTAATCTCTAAAAGAGAAAATTTAGAATATTGGTTTAAATGATTTTTTTTCATTTCTTATTATAAACAAATTACAATAAAATAATTTTTTTTTTTTGGGTCTGGTCGTGGGGCCTGAACTCTGGGCCTGGGCGCTGTCCCTCAGCTCTTCAGCTCAAGGCGAGCGCTCTACCACTTGAGCTACAGCGCCACTTCCGGTTTTCTGGTGATTTATTGGAGATAGGAGTCTCACGGTCTTTCCTGCCCGGGCTGGCTTTGAACCGCGATCCTCAGATCTCAGCCTCCTGAGTAGCTAGGATAACAGGCGTGAGCCACCAGCGCCCGGCCCGGCTTTTTTCTTTTTGCTTATGTGGTGCTGAGGAATCAAACCCAGGGCTCAGGCATGCAAGGCAAGCAAGCACTCTACCACTGAGCCACCTTCCCAGCCCAACTTTTCATTTTTCTTAGTCTAATATATGCTTATAGATTTTCATTTGCTTGTGATCACAAGGTAAAAAAACAGTTAAAATTCTGACCACTTACAGAAGCAAATCTTTCTAAAGCACCAAGAAAAGGATATCGAGGTTGCCGTTCAGGTAGTTCATCTTTAAGTTCATCTGGTGAAATGCCCTGGCACCACAAAAAAGAATAACTTTTAAGCATCTCCTTATTTGTAAATCTATAGGTGATACCCAGGCACCCATTCCATTGGTAGCTATGATTTTTTTGTCGGTCATGGGGCTTGAACTCAGGGCCTAGGCACTGTCCCCGAGCTTTTTCACTCAAGGCTAGAACTCTACTACTTAGAGCTACAGCACCACTTTTTTTAGTTTTCTAGAAATAAGAGTTTCATAGACTTTCCTGTTCAGGCTGGCTTTGAACCTCCATCCTCAGATCTCAGCCCCCAGAGTAGCTAAGATTACATGTGTGAGCCATCAGTGCCTGGCTAGTTATAATTTCATTATCACAGGCCACCAAACAAAATAACTTCCATTTATTAACTAAATATGAGGATGACTGAACTTTCTATGCCTATGCTCCAATTGTTAGGAAATACTGAGTAAGAGAAGTAGTAACTCAGAGGAAAAAACTGATCTTACACACACAAAAAAGAAAAAGTTCATTTATTTCTCCTCTAGTTATTTAGTTATCAAATACTCCAGTATTTAGTAGCTTTTTTATTTTTGAATTACTCTCTAAGTAATTAGAAGTTATAAAGTTGACTTGCTTTTCACTACGCATATAGCCCTAACTTGTACCAGTTATTAAACTGGTTCTCATTAATGCCTTAGAGAAGGCAGTTAAATTAGCAGAACAATGAAGCACACAATAATTAGCCCATGCACGCATGAGTATATATTTAAAGGAAGTTCAGACCTCATTTGAAAAGTATATGTAATTAATACAGCATCTTGTGAACAGTAATTGCTTAACTATAAAAATCATATTTAACTTATTGAACAAACCTCAAGCTCCTCATCGAGTACCACCAAGCTTTTATCCTTGTCAATCTTCACTAAAATGAAAACAGAGTACAAGTTAATTGTGATTCTAATGTGCCCTTCATCTACCCAACCCATGCAGTCTCAGTCTTTGCCAGGCAAACATCTAAAATTAACACATCCACAAACACAAGCACAAAACTTATCTGTAGTATAGCTAAGTATCTATTAACTAGCTTGGTTTTCTTAGGAGTCAGCTTTTAAGCCTCTGTACACAATTCTCAGCATCTTGATTGCTTGTTTAGAACTTTAAGTCAACTTTAAGTCTCCCAACTTTAAGTCCCAACTAAGTTGACTTAAAGTTGGGACCCCATCTTAATGTTAGGAGCCATGCAGTAAGCTCGCATGGCTCCACCCTGGTTAAACATCCTTCTTGTTGTTTACAAATTTAGGAAAAATGTGGATTGCAAGTCTCTGATAACAGAGCCTAGAGGCCAGGTGGACACGTCCAATCAGTAATAGCACATATGTAACATCCCCCCCACCAAGGAATGCAACATCCCCCCCCCCCCCCCCCCCCCCCCCCCCCCGCCAAACCTGTGTGCCAAAACTGACAAAAGTGTAGGCTAGTTTAAACTACTGCTTAGGGATAAGTTGTAACCTCACTGGTCACCTGCATGTGGCCCAACATAACTGTGCAATTTTGTGCAAGTGTTGCAATGCTATTGACCACCTATGTGTGGCCAGCCTAACTGCATGGCCTGTTCCCTATAAATATGCAGCTGAGCGGGGTTCGCTCTCTGCTGAAGCGGCCCTAATCTGTCAGTCTGTTTCTAGATTCTTGGTGCGAAATATAGCTTTGTCTGACTTTCACTTTGTTTCAGTCTCATTCCTTTGGTCATGGACCCCAATATTGGAGGGCCACCCCAATAGTATAATATACTATATTTATGGAAAACCTTGCAAACTTGCTGGACACCAGTAGCTCACACCTAAAACCTCAGCTATTTAGGAGGCTGAAATCTGAAGCTCAATGTTTGAAGGCAGCCTGGGCAGAAAGTCCCTGAGACTCTCATCTCCAATTAACCACCAAAAGCCACAAGTGGAGCTGTGGCTCAAGTGGCAGAGTGCTAACCTTGAGCAAAGAAGCTCATAAGTCAGTGCCCAAACCCTGAGTTCAGGCCCTAGGTCTAGCACACACACAAAAAAAGAACCTTGTAACTCAAATGCAGCTTCCTAATTCTGAAAAAGTAAATTGCCAAAGAGCAATGATATCTCTATTCAAATATATCTGGCATGACCTAAAGCCAAATCAAAATAAGTTTAGACAATGTATAACTTCTTTTCTTTCCCTGTTGAACATGGGGCTTGAACTCTGGGCCTGGGCACTGTGCCTCTGCTTTTCAGCTCAAGGCGAGCACTTTACCACTTGAGCCACAGTACCACTTCTGGTTTTCTAGTGGTTAACTGGAGATAAGAGTCTCATGGACTTTCCTGCCCAGGCTGGCTTTGAATCACAATCCTCAGATCTCAGCCTCTTGAGTAGCTAGGATTACAGGCGTCAGCAACCAGCACCTGGATGATGTTTGACTTTTATTTTTCAGAGTCTGAAAATTTGACTCCCTTTTAGTTTTGCACAAATTTTATACCAAATCATATAAAATACAATATGGTTTCAAATATCTTCACCTTCTGTGGAAAAATGGCACTAATATAAATTTCACTTTTAAGAACTATATGCCTATAGTATTTATTTGTAATAGAACAGTATTCATGATGAAGTGTTAACCATCTCTGATTAATTCCCATCTGCCAGATGCATCTCAAGCACAATTATAGGGTTTTACATTTTCACTCCCTCATGCTTCCTTCACCTTTCTAAACATTGCCCACATATTACATGCAATCTATGACAACAAGGAAATGTGCAAAGCATCCAATAGGGCATACAGTGGGTAGGCAATGTGCAAATAAAGTATCCTTCCCATTTTCAGAAGATACTTAAATCCTCTCCATGAAACTAGAATTGGATGGAGTAAGACCAAAGTTACTCAGGACACAATGCTGAACTTTACCATTTCAGGGGTGGGCAAGGTTTCTTGGAGGATGAATGCCCAGGCTATTTTTAGTCCCCCAAGAAAGATGGTTTTGGACTGGTCACTACAAATGGAACTCATCATTCCCCAAGTAGCCAAGATGAGTATTTTCTCCAGAGCTAGTAGGCAGCTTACAGGACCATGGGGAAAGAAGGACATTCCACATGTGTTCCATGATATTAAAACATTAGCTGGTCCTTAGTTTTCAGGGGTTTCTTTTAGTTTTTTTTTTAGTTTTTGGGTTTTTGTATTGTTGTTTTTTATTTTGGTCAGTGCTTGGGCTTGAACTTAGCACCTGGATGCTGTCCCTGAGCTATTTTGCTCACTGCTAGAGTTCTCCCACTTTGAGCCACAGCTCCACTTGTGGTTCCTGGTAGTTAATTGGAGATAAGAGTCTCACAGATTTTCCTGTCTGGGCTGACTTTGTACCGTGATCCCTAGATCTCAGCCTTTTGAGTAGAATCACAGGCGTGAGCCACTAGCACCTGGGGAGTCCTTAATTTTTAAAGATGACATGTGAAATACAACAGGTAGAAGCGATACTACTCTTTAAAGGCTATCAAGGCAATGTAATCATAAGATTAAAACAAACAAAAATCATGAAACTTTTGAGGCAATCACTTTTAGCTTACTTATAATGGCAGCATTGTTCGTTTCTTTGCGAAAACGAAACTTTCTCAGCTTTTCCACTAAATCTTCAGCAACATCGCAAACCACCAAAGACTCACTCTACAAAAGAGAAAAGACAAACATATAAAATGCCATGACTTTAATATATATACTAATCTTTAGATCTACACTTTTTAATCATATAGATTTGCTCATCTTCTTTGTAAGATATACTTTAATGTTCTCTTTGGCTAGCAAATGTTTAAAAAATCAGGCACATAAAAATACTTATCTCGTCAGAACTGGAGAAGGGAGGGAAACAGAAGTCGAGGATTGCCAGGTGCTAGTAGATAATGCAGGCACAGCAGTTTTACGCTGTGCAGGAAGAACAGGAAAATAATCACCTTCCTGTGTGGGGAATTCACAATTATGGAGATAAATAAAAATAGTAAAAGTAGCTGGGCACTGGTGGCTCATAACTGTAATCCTAGCTACTCAGGAGCCTGAGGATCACGGTTCAAAGCCAGCCCAGGCAGGAAAGCCTGGGAGACTCTTACGTCCAATAAAACCACTAGAAAACTGGAAGTGGCTCTGTGGCTCAAGCGGTAGAGCACTCACCTTGAGTTGAGAGCTGAAGGATAGTGCCCAAGCCCAGAGTTCAAATCCCAGGACCGACCAAAAAAAAAAAAAAAAAAAGTAAAAGTATAACAAAACAAATTGGGGCTGGGAAGGTGGCTCAGTGGTAGAGTGCTTGGCTTGCATGCAGGAGGCCCTGGGTTTGATTCCTCAGGCACCACATAAGCAGAAAAAGCCGGAAGTGGTGCTGTGGCTCAAGTGGTAGAGCACTAGCCTTGAACTGAAGAGCGCCCAGGCCCAGAGTTCATGCCTCACAACCGACAAAAAACAAAAACAAAAACAAAACAAATCACAGGAGTAAAGATGAGTAACAATCTAGACATTTAGTAACTTGACTATAGAGATGAGTATCAAGAATACACAAAAGAACAAAAAAGAAAATCAAATGGAACAAATTGAAAAGCTACAAGAATTGTTTAGGAATCGTGAAGAAATATGAGAACTTTCCCTAGAAATGATCAAAAATACTTTCCATTTTCTTTTCTTGACAGTCCTGGGGCTTGAACCCTGGGCTCCCAAGCTGTCCCTGAGCTTTTGTGTTCATGGCTAGCGCTCTACCACGTCAGCCACAGCTCCACCTCTAAAAGCACTCTTCTTTTAATACTGTTGAGGGATGTCACAAGGGATGTCAATCCTCTCTCTCTTTTTAGAAGTCTTGTGATGATGCCTCAAACTTGTGAGCCTCCTGCTTCAGCCACCCCAGAAGCTGGGATTCATCCTCCACAACTACTCATTTCTGTTTTTAATATGTAAAACATCATATTCATATAAAAGTACAGACAATGAAGCCCTATGGATCAATTACTCAGCAGTAACTATTATTAGTTTATTTCTTCCAATCCATCAACAATGACCCCTAATCTACGTCAAAGCCAGAAGCCATAAAATATTTTAGTGTGTATTATTTAAAGGACAGTATATATTTACACATACATACACACACACATAAAGATAGTAATTTTAACCCACCAACTGACAATTTTCAGGGTACTGGTATAATCCTACCTACTCAGAGGCTAACAACTAAGGACTGAAGTTCAAAGCCAGCCCAGGCACTGCTCTGGAAAGTCTGTGAGCCTCTTCTCTTCAATTAGCCACCCAGAAGTGGAGCTGTGGCTGAAGTGGTAGACCACCAATCTTGAGCTCAGGCACAGTACCCAGGCCCTGAGTTCGAGCCCTAAGACTGGTACACACTCTCTCTCTCTCTCTCTCTCTCTCTCTCTCTCTCTCTCTCTCTCTCTCTCTCTCTCTCTCTCTAACAATTCTAGTCTCAAATATCTAGTATTCAAATACCTCCATTGTTTTTTTTTTTTAGGCCACTGGTTTGATTGAGTCAAATTCCAAATAAGTCCTTTCACTTAGTGTTCTCTCTCTTCTCACTCTCGTCCTGGGGCTTGAACTCAGTGTCTGGGCACTGTCCTTGGGCTTCTTTTGGCTTCTTGAGCCACAGCAGTACTTCTGGCCTTTTCTGTTTATGTGGTACTGAGGAATCAAACCCAGGGTTTCATGCATGCTAAGCAAGCACACTACCTCTAAGCCACATTCCCAGCCTTTGGTCTCTTAGACCTATTCTAAGTAAGCATTTCATCATAATTCCAAATCATTACAACTTCCAATTTTGACTTAAAATAAAAGTCCACTTGCTTTATCCCTGTGTTGGGTAAAAGACAGCATACACTAAAGCAGGAAATAGTTATCAATTTTAATTGTCCTTTAAATTCAGAACATTGGAAATATGTAAGTTATGATATACACATGTTATTATACAATATAATACATATAGATATTCTGTTAAGACAAACTGCAAATACAACTCATCAAAAGGTACTATCCAATAAATAACACTCCTGTAGGAGTTAAATATTTCCATCCTTTTAGTTCACTTTCAAGAGATTAAATCAATCAAAGGGAACTTACTGAAGCTAAGATTCAATACCAGTTAATTATTTACTGTTTCTGAAAGAAGGTAAAGAAGCTAGAAAACTGGAATTTCTATTCTGTCTTTGAACAAAGATAGAATTCATTAGTGAAACTAATATACACTTCAGATTTTTGTTTTAGCAAAGATCAATTTGTCATGAAAGTCTTATCCTCCAACTGATAATCACAGTTGTTCGTGCAAGCTTGACATTCTAGGACCAGAAATCAAGTGAAAAAGTAGAATACTTATGTACCATGGTTAAAGCCCTGGGCTTAATCCCCAACATGACCAAAAAAAAAAAAAAGGTGATTTGGTTGTATCTTTTTTTTTTTTTTTTGGTCAATCGTGGGACCCTAGGCTGGGTGCTATCCCTCAGCTCTTCAGCTCAAGGCAAACACTCTACCACTTGAGCCACAGCGCCACTTCCAGTTTTCTGGTGGGTTATTTGGAGATAAGAGTGTCACGGAGTTTCCTGCCCCTGCTCGCTTTGAACTGAGATCCTCAGATATCTGCCTCCTGAGTAGCCAGGATTACAGGTGTGAGCCACTGACACCCAGCTGTATCACTCATTTTTGCATTTTGCCATTTGCCAATACACAGTCAGGACTAAAATTCCATTCTATGAAGAATCAGACTTGACCAACATTTACCTTGTTTCCTTAATAGAATCATTTAAGAATGAATGTATCATATAAACAACTCTGCATGGTAAATATTACCCCAAGATAGTTGAGCTGAGGTATTCATTTAGTGTAGACAGATCAGTAAATGAAGATTTAATGAATGTTAGCACCACACTGAATGCTAGAAATTCAATCATACTTTTCTGCCCTGGCTCAAGCTTCAATCCTTCAGTTTTCAGCCTCCTGAGTAGCTAGGATTATAGGATGAGTCACCAGCACCAGCTTCCTGGAGCAAAGAACAGCTCTACATAAAAAAGATTAGGTAAAAATATATAAGCTGGTACCTGTGATAAAGCTAGAAAAGAGAGATACATAATGCAACAAAGACTTAAAACCATTGAAGACCAACAGCACCACTAAGGGCTCATGCAAGCCCTTTTGATTAAAGTGAGCTCAGTGCATCCAAGATAATGGATAGCATGACCTAGGCACTAAGAGGAACAGATACATGGCCTACAAAGCACTGGGTCAGAGTCTAAGTATTTTGCTTCCTATTCCCTGGCCAAAATGTGTTTGAACTAGGGTGAGGAAGGAAATCTTGGTCACATTTGCACTTTTAAAAGATCTTGTTTGCTGTGGTTTGAGGAACAAAGGCAGGCAGCAGGAATACAAGTTTAGCTAGTGGCTGAAACTAGTCCAGATAAGAAATGAAAAGCAGCTAAGAGAAGTCACTGAAGAGCAAAATGAAAAGGAAATGAAATGCTAAATAATAGTTAATATGTATTAAACACTACACAAAACACTGTTGAACATCCTTTGTGTACATTTCTCTTTCATTCTCAGGACAAGCTTGTGAGATGACTACTATCACCATACCCCATTTTTGCAAGTATCTTAGTTTAAGTTTCTCTCCAAATTCAGAGCTGGTGGAGCTAGAACTAACTCAAATAGCCTAACTTCTATTCTGGTAACCACTACATAGGGGCTGGTGACATACTGGATATGGGAGAAGTGGAAGGGGTAAGGAAAAAGAGGGTTACCAAGAGGACTCCCAGACACAACCTTTCACTCAGTTACGGAACTTTGAGTTTAAAGGGAAAGAGCATTTTGTTTTGCTTTTTAACAAATGGAAGTGACTTTGAGGCACCAGAGTGGTAAAAAGCTCCTCAGATGTGTTAACTAAAGAGTGGGATAGGCTGGGAATGTGGCTTAGTGGTAGAGTTCTTGCTTAGCATGCATGAAGCCCTGGGTTTGATTCCTCAGTACCACATAAACAGAAAAAACTGAAAGTGGCGCTATGGCTCAAGTGGTAGAGGTGCTAGACTTGAGCAAAAGAAGCCCAAGGACAGTGCCCAGGCCCTGAGCTCAAGTCTCAGGACTGGCAAAAAAATAAATAAAAAGTGGGATATAAAATTTGGACTGCATTTTAGAAGCAAGTCTGAGACACAAATTCATGTCATTGGAAGACAAGTGGTAACAAGTCATGAATATAAGAGAAAATATAGCCGGGCACTGGTGGCTCACACCTGTAATCCTAGCTACTCAGGAGGCTGAGATCTGAGGATCATGATTCAAAGCTAGCCAGGGCAGGAAAGACCGTGAGACTCCTATCTCCAATAAACCACCAGAAAACCGGAAGTGCGCTGTTGCTCAAGTGGTAGAGCACTAGCCTTGAGCTGAAGAGCTGAGGGACAGCAAACACTCAAGCCCAGAGTTCAAGCCCCATGATGGACAAAAAAAAGAAAAGAAAATACAACATGGAAAATCAAAGATTAGGATGGAGTCTAGGACTTCTGCGTGCACTGGAGAACAGCATGTGTGGGAAACAGATGGATCAGCAGGAAAAGTAGGGAGGAAAACCAAGAGTTTTGTATTCCAGACGCCAAACAGGAAGAAGAGAGAGAACGCTTCAAGAGAATGCTTCAAAAAGGAAAAGTGAAGCTGGGTGCTGGTGGCTCACACCTGTAATTCTAACTACTCAGGAGGCTGAGATCTGAGGGCTCAAAGTCAATCTGTGCAGAAAAGTCTCATTTCAAATAAACTACCCAGAAAAAGTTGGAAGTGACACTTGAGCCACACTCAAGGGGTAGAGCACTACTAGCCTTGAGTAAAAGCAGCTCAGGGAACAGAGCCCAGGCCCTGAGTTCAAACCTCAGGACAGAAAAAAAAAAAAGAAAAGAAAAAAGAAGAAAAAGAAAGAAAAGGAAAAATGTCAACGCCCTGGAATGCAGCAGAAAGTTAGAAATGATGACACCTGAAATTCACTGGATTCAGTGACCATCACAAGACCGACTCCATGGAAAGTGGGTGGGAGTCGAGGGCCACGTTTTCTTGTGTCTAATGAAACCTGATCACATTTTTAAAACCCGCAGGGAAGGAAGATCCTTGATGACCACGGATTGAATTCTCCACTTTAGTTTTACGTGTGGGATTCACGGAAGGTGAAGTACGAAAGCCATAGCCGACAGCTAAACTCAATCTTTTGACAGTTTACTTTAAGGCCCGATGCCAGAGCCTTGGGGTCAAAAGGTTCCAAGGGAGGTCACTCAATGAACGCTGGGATGAGGAGAAATCTGCTGGGGAAGGCAGGAGAGGAAGGGAGGGGGGGAGACAAAAATCAGCTTAGGCCAGGCCCAAGGAAAGCCAGTCGTCCCAGCCAACGCCGCTGGGCAGGAAGTGCTGGGGGCTCGCCGATCCCCCACGTCCCGTCCCCGCCCAGGTCTGGCTGGTGGCCTCCACGGGGCCAGAACCCGCCCTGCCCCCGGGCGCGAACCCCAGCCTCACCCCGCCTCACACAGCGGGGCCTGGCGGGGATGACCCCCAGCCGGCTCCCCTCCCCGCCGGCGCGGCACGCTGGCCCCGCGGGGCTCGCTGGGCGGGCGGAGGCCGGGCTCGCCGCCGGCGGCCGAGGCCAAGTTTCTGGCCGCGGGCAGCGGCGGGCAGCCGGGGTGGGAGCGGCCGCCGACCCGCCCCGGCCGCGGCCCGCAGACACCCCGCTTCTGGAAAACAGGAAAGCCCGGCAGGCTGGCCCAGCCCTGCGGCCCACGCCCTCCCCACGGCCACTCACCATTTTCCTTCCGGCCGTCGGCAGCCCGTCGCCAGCTCCACGGGCCCCTTTAAGAATGGCACCGCACCCTTCCTGCCCGCGCCCGGCTTAACCGCCCCCGGCTAGAGACGGCGGCCGCGCAGGCGGGCACGTGACCGCGGACGGCAGCGAGCGAGGCCCAAAATTACCCGGGACGCGAATCCGCCGCTGCCGGCGCCCTCTATCGGAAGATGGAACCGGTCCCAGGGGCGCAGGATTGGGTGCCTTGAGGCTTTCTTTAAGCTGCCAGAGCGGATATCACAATGCCCAGTTGGAGTCGGTGGTTTTAGTGGTAAACATGGATGCTGATCGCGATTTACCTCGCTGATGTAAGCCCTTTAAAATGTAGGCACGACTCTCTTCCATCATCTCCCGACCCCCGCCCAGAACTTCACGTCTGATCCTCACCAACTTCCAGAACTTTAATACATTTATTTTTCTGATAGTGTTTATTTACTGTAATGCGATTGAACGATAACCGGTATTTTAATGAGCCTTTTTATATACAGGCCACTGCCTAAGGGCCTGTTGAAAAGTAAACTACATGTCCTGTCTTGTCAGGTTAGATGACTTCCACCCAACTGTTAAAATTCACAGAACTCCTCACCAAACGCCTCCCATCCTATTGTATGGGAATTAAAAATAAAAATTTGAAAAGCTACAAAAGAATGCAAAAAAAAAAAAAAAGACTGGAAGTCAGGGACAGAAGCAAAAAAAAAAAAAAAAAAGTATTATAATCTAAGTCTTGGACCAAAGTGGAAACGGATTTGGTGACAAGTGCCCAGGGGTAATAGAATTCTCAACTACAGCAATATTGACATCTGTGGTGGGGTAATTCTTTGTTGTGGGTAGGTGTACAATCTATTATTTAACAGTATTGACAGTCTCTAACCACAAGAGGTCAGGTGTACTTTTCCAGTTTCAATAAGCAAAAACATCTCCAGATGTCGTCAGATGGTGAGAGTGAAATCACTAGAACCAATGTTACTAATTAATGATTAGTATTATTCTGTTTCACATTTATAGGCAACAGAAACCTATTATCTAATGTTGTAAGTTAATCATTCCAGAAGCCACATTTTAAAATATAGAATATTGGAGTTTTCATTTTACAGTTAACAGGCTGCAGGCCTCCAGTTGTTACAGAGGCCTGTAGCACGCAAATACACAAAAGACAGCTAGGAAACATGCTAAAGAGGAAAGAAATAACAAGAACAATACCAACAAGCCAATTCAGCATCAATGGAGAGCTGAATTGGGACTCCAAGATGACTGGAGATGAGCCAGGAGACAGGACACAGGACATGATCATGGAGACACACTGGTAAGCAGGCCAGCAGGTAGGTTGGTCCGGGCCTAAATAGGTCGGTGCAGAAGGCAGATCCTCAGGAAATTCCCAGTCCCAGGCACTAGACTGACAGATTCAGTAACCTATCAGCCAAGTGCCTGCTCCTGCCTCCAGAGGTCCGAGCAAAACCATTACCTGGAAGGCAGGTGGGGGAGGGGGACGGGGTGTCCCCCAGCATGAAGACAAGATGTCAGACCCTACCATCCACCATGTGGCCAATATGGCGCTGGCCAGACCTGACCTCCTTACTTCACTAAGACCACAGGAGACTTTTCCTAGAGAGACCTGGGAATTCAGTTGGTCAAGCTGTTGGGTTCTGCCAAAGTAATATAAGATTTTTCACAATTTTTCTTCTCTATAGCAGCATACACATATTGCATTCAGTGTTACCATGCATTGATTGCCTCAAAGTTTGGAATTCAAAGTTATAACACTTATTTAAATTCCTACCAATTGGCATTTCCAAAATTGAGATAACTTTTTCTCTCCTTAGAAATAATGTGGGATATAGAAAGGTCATGTGAAGAAAGAGTTGGCAGCATTAAGAAGAAATAAATAAAGGAACAATGAGGTTTTGACTTCTAAAATAGGATGTTGAATTCTAAGAAGCACCATCATTTTGAAGCTCTGTTAACATTTCAAAATCTGGACATTGATAATGTTGAAAAGGAAGAAGACTCCCTGAATTTGATTCTATATTACCTGGGTCATGACCTGACATTCAGCAATAGTGGTAGCCCAACTTGGTATTCTGAGATTCTAAGATAACCCTGCTAACTCCCAATACCTTGTCTGAGTCGTATGGACTGAGATTCTAGTCAGCTCAGGACTCGTATCTCCAATTAACCAGCAGAAAGTGGGAAGTGGATCCTGTGGTTCAAGTGGTAGAAAACCACCCTTGAGCAGAAGAAACTAAGGGGCAATGTCCTGGCCTTGAATTCAAGCCCCTATAGCTGCACCAAGCAAACAAAAGCCCAAGTCCTGAGTAATTTATTCTAAGGATATTCATTGCAATGTTCTTTATAATAATAAAATAATCCCCAACAATTGAAAGCAGGCTAAATAAACTACGTTTCACAAATTAGAGATATAACAATTACAATTATGTTGTAGAAACAAGTTCCTTCCTCAACACTACTCCAGAGAAAACGTGATTATTTGCCAGAAAATGCAAGAGACCCTAGAGAAAAACGTATTTTCCTAAGCATGAATTTTACTGGGGACTTGAGAGTGTGGAGACTTATTATTCATCTTAATGCCAGTTCTCCCTTCTCCCTCTGTAAGAAAATCCTGATTTGTCATGGAGTTTGTTCCTGCTCAGAGTCAGGCTCCATTTCTCTGTAAGTAGGTGTGGCTTTAGGACTAAAGGAAAAATTTTATGAGACACTTCTGGGGAGGCTGCTTTGAGCGAAAGACTCCATAATTTCCTGTACTTCAAAGCTTCTGCCTCTGTTTTAATTTTTTCGCTGGTGCTTGGCTTGCTTGCTTGTGGCTGGTGCTCTACAATTTGAGCCACGCCCCAACTCTTTTATTACTTATTTTAAAAAATTATTATGTAAAAATGAATATACTGGGGTTGGGGAGGTGGCTCAGTAGTAGAGCGCTTGCCTTGCATGCATGAGGCTCTGGGTTCCATTCCTCAGCACCACATAAGCAGAAAAAAGCCGGAAGTGGTGCTGTGGCTCAAATGGTAGAGTGCTAGCTTGAGCTGAAGAGCTGAGGGACAAGCGCCCAGGCTGAGTTCAGGCCCCACAACCGGACCCCCCCCCCCAAAAAAAAAAAAAAAAGAAAGAAAGAAAAGAAAGAAAAAGCCAGAAGTGGCACTTTGGCTCAGGTGGTAGGTAGAGTGCTAGCCTTGAGAAAAAAAAAAAAAAAAAGCAGCTTAGGGACAGCACCTAGGCCCTGAGTTCAAGCCCCAGCACCAACGAGAGAGGGGGGGAGGGGGGAGAGACAGAGATGAATATACTTTAAACGTAAAACTTTTAGCTAATTCTCAATTGTGGAGTACTTTGTAGAACCCTAGACGGTAGACCTCCTTCCCTTTCCTAGAGTCTAATAATAGGAGGTTGCAGGAATTAGAACTGCTGCACGTGGATCTCGTATAAACTCTCTTTGGGGAACCATTTGCCTAAATGTGCCTAAATTGTACCAGAGGTACCCACCCCCCCCCTGCCCCCCCCCCCAATTTCTATTTAAGAATGCCTGCAAAACAACGGTGACCTTTGGACCAGACTGGCGGAGAGGAGCCTGGTAAACCACCAATCCGGAGTGCCCGGGGGCGGTTCGAGGTCTTACCCTCCCCCTGAGCAGCCAATAGCTCGGGATGGGGGCGTGGCGAACCCTGCGGGCGACGTCATGATTGGCAAGCCGGCTCCCCAAGCCGGAGAGCCTGTCCCGGCTTCCAGTTCACCGGTGCCTCGGCGAGTGAAGAGCTGCGAAGTTTGTCTGCTCCCGGGCGCCGTAGCGGCTTTTACCGAGGCCGGGCAGGCCGGGCGGGCCGAGCTCGGTTGGGCTGGGCTGAGCCCAGCGGCTTGGAGCCCGGCTCAGCCCGTGAGACCCCCTCCCACCTCCCGATGGCTGCGGTGTTTCTTGTCACACTTTATGAATACTCGCCGCTTTTCTATATCGCGGTGGTCTTCACTTGCTTCATCGTGACCACCGGCCTGGTACTAGGATGGTAAGTGTCCCAGGGCCGAACGGACAGACAGACAGACAGCTGGGGACCGGGGTCGGGGTCGAGGAGACCCGGTGGGCGCCGCGCCTGCGTCACCGTCCCGCCCCGAGCGCGGGTGGGCCGGGTCGTGGGGGCTCGTGGGGGCCGGTGGGGTTCGTGCCCCGCCGGGAGTGTGGGTGCGGAGCATCCACGCAGCGCTGGGATACAGAACTTGTCCAGGAGGTTTGTGTCCCTGAGTGGGGCCTGCTGTGCGCCCAGGGCGAGTCGGTCACCCAGCCTGGGGTGCACAGCACACGGTTGATCGCCGTGTGGTCCGCTCTGCGGAACTTAGAACCGGATTCTGTTACCGTTTGCGAACTTAAAGCTTTCCACATCGATCCCGCGCCGTTTGCAGTCCAGAAGCGATCGAGAGATCTTAGAAGTACGCTGCCCCGCGGGATGGAGACAGTTTCCCGGTGGGAGACCGGAATGGACTGTTAACTCCTGAGGCAGTTCTTCCAAGCCCCGAGATTCTCGTTTTCTTTCATGAAGTGCCATTGGATCATGTTTAAGGAGCCCTGCGAACAGGGGCTAGCTGGAACCTACTTTCGTAGACGACAGCTTGTCTGGGTTTACAGTCTTCAGAGACTTTTTGACATAAGGGTGTTTTGGACTGGGTGGAACAGTGGTCCTGAGCGATTACGGCCGTGGCTTGGAGAAATGGGAAACGACTTCACTGAAGAGAGAGACATGAGCTGAGCTTTGGAGAATGAATATTTTGGAAGATAGTCGAATGTTTACTGTATGGAAGAGAAGCTTTTCTGAGACCACAGCATAATGAGAAGAACAACAACAACAACAAAGACATGTTTGTGACTGAAGCAGACTTTGTAAGGAGTTCAAAATACCCCTCGATCACTTACATGCTTGTCACTTTGAAGAAAGGACACAGACCTCTCAGTTTCTGAAAATCTGGGTCATTTTTAGGCACTAGCAAAAGCATTGTTTCTACACTGGTCTTCACCCTACCAGTGGTAGAGCAAAATATTCCTTATATGTGGATGGGTAAAGATGAAGCCCAAGCTCAATTTGTTGTTTTTGTTCCTCCTCCTCCTCCTCCTCCTTCTCCTTCCTTTTTTGGAGTTGAGGTTTTGCTGTGTAGCCCAATCTGGCTTTGGATCTGGGATCCTCCTGTATCAGCTCCATCAGTGCTGAGATTATAGTTATACAGTATCATGCCCATAATTCATAATGCGCATAATGTATTGTTCTTGACCTGTCATATTTTAATTATTATTATTCATCTCATAAACGTTTTTAATTGGAATTAGGAAGATGTCACCCAAGTGACAAATCAGTCTTAAAGATTATACAATGACTATAATGCTGATGTCATTCTCTTAAACATAATTTTCTTCCATAAGGAAAATAAATACCTGCCTGATAACAACATCACATGCTTAAATCACCTCCTGTAGATATAACTTATAGAGGTGGAGGTCCAGGTAATTTTCTAACTTCTGGAAGTCTGGGTTAAGCACCACTGAGGCTACAAGATCATGTGAAATGCCAGTCACTTCCATCTTGATTTGGATTCAGCTAGTCATTGTGAGCCCAACCCAACCATTCTTTCATCTGGCTTAGCTTTACCCCTGTAGATAAACTGTGTTAATTGCAAACCTAAGCTAGGGCCACATTTTATGTATGTGTGTTTGTGCCAGCACTGACACTTGAACTCAAGGTCTTATATTTTTGCTTGGCCTTTCACTGATGGCTGGCGCCCTACCACTGGAACCATTTCCAACTTTTTACTGGTTAATTGGAGATAAGTGTCTCCTAGTTTTATCTGTCTGGCTCTAAACCATGATCCTTAGATCTCAGCCTGCTGATATGAGGCAGCAGCACCCAGCTAGGTCAAAAATTTATTGACTACTATGACCAAAGCCTGGACATTATTTTGATCTTATGAAAACATTTTTCTAATAATCCAGTATCTTTATAACCTCCAAGCCAGGAGCTTAACCTACCATACTTTTCACCTTTATCATTTTTTACCCTTTCCCACTATCATCCCTCTTGATTATCAGTTTTCTTTGTCATGGTTCTTACTCTAGTACCACTGAGTTTCTTTTCCTTTGCTTCTTTGCTCTGTGTCAACCTGCATTGACGCAATTATTGAATCCCAATAACAGTCAAAAAACCGAGATGGAGGTACAATATTTCCATTTAACTATTTAGTGGTTTCTATGAGCTTTAATACAAAAGCTCCTGCCATCCACTGTGCAGAAAGGAACCCCAAATGCCATATACATTATTTAACAGTTTCAAATAATCAAGGACCCTAATAGCAGCCTCCTGTCTCCTCTGGAGTACAATTTATTAAGCTGTTGTCTGTCAGCTTCCTACCACCCTTATATATTCTGTGAATCTGGACAGATTTCTCCTTTGCTACCTGGCTACCTATCAGATTTCTAAGAGGGGAGACAGACTAGAAGTCTGGAAGAGAATTGCTGCTTGTGGGGGCAGGGGGTGGGGTGGGGGGGTGAAGGGGGTGGGAGGGTGGGGTGCTGGTAGCTCACACCTATAATCCTAGCTACTCAGGAGGCAGAGATCTGAGGATCATGGTTCAAAGCCAGCCCTGGCAGGAGAATCTGTGAGGTTCTCATCTCCACTTAACCACCAGAAAACTGGAAGTGATGCTGTGGCTCAAAGTGGTAGAGTGCTAACCTTGAGCAAAAGAGCTCAGTGACAGTGCCAAGGCCCTGAGTTTAAGCCCCACAACCAGGAAAAAAAATAAAGATTAGCTGCTTTTAGCTTGGTTCCTTTTCTCTTTCTTCCCCAGTAATAGTGGACCCATTGTGGCAGGTCTCAGTTGTTTCTGTTTATTATTTTCTACTCTCCTAGAATACTCCCTTAAAGACACAGTATACCTTCCTCAGGTCTGAGATCTAGCTCATGGAGTCACTCACCAAATTTCTAAATTGTAGTCATTCTCTTTTCATCTTTAATATTAACAGTATTTTAATATTAACATTTTAAAACATTAATTTCCCTTTGTGAATACACACTGTGGTTTTGGTTTCCTGGCTTGACTGTGACTGATAAAGGGTTCATTAAAAATAGAATCCTAGGGAGAAAAATATCCACAAAAATAGGACTTGGGGGTTGGATTTTTTTTTTTTGACTACTTGCTAATGAAAAATAAGATGCTAGTAATTGATGCCATTTAGCGACATCATAATTTAATTAAATTCTACCTTTAGTTGATTTGATACAATGATTTCTGATGCAGTTGCCATAGGGGACCTAGTAGTTAAAACACTTAACTGTTAAGCAGTAATGATGACTATAGGTACCAAGGAAGAGGTAAGATAGACACTTCTGAGTTCATTGGAGCATTCATAGAAATAAAACAATGAACACAACTCTCTAAACTCTCAAATCAGATCTTAGAGAATCAGTTTTCTGTAGTTCTTTTTTTTGTTTGTTTGTTTGGTGCTGATGGAGCTTGAACTCATGCCTGGGCAATGTTCCTCAACATTTTTGCTCAAGGGGTAGCTCTCTTCTATCTAAGTCACAGCTCCACGTCTGACTTTTGGTGGTTTATTGGAGATATGAATCTCAAGGACCTCCCAGCTTGGTCTGGTTTAGAGCCATGACCCTCAGATCTCAACCTCCAAAGTAGCTAGGATGATAGTCATGAGCCACCAGTGCCTAGCAGTTTCTGTAGTTCTTTATTTTGCGTAGTAACAGAGTCAGTCTGAACTCAGTGGTAATTGTACTGGAAATAAAATTCCCAGCCTGAATTTTCAATGTGGCAGGACACTAAATTGTAAAGGAATGGAATCCTGAGATTTGTAATGGAGACATCTAGATAAACATAGAGCTGAGAATCCTGAAACCCCAGGCATTCTGAGTTTATTGATGGAGGCAGCTAGCCTTCCATGTGTAAGAAGAGAAGGCTTTCCTGTTATAATCTTCCTTCAGGCAGTCACTGTCCAAACGGATTTGCCCTGAGATCTCTGCATTTTCCACAGTACTGAGTAAAAAATGTGACCTTATTGGAAATAATCATTCCTTTAAAGAATTGCAAATTTGGTAATTTGTGTCTGTGGAAACCTGAGGAACAAATTTTAAGTATGTTAGCCACTGGGGTAGAATGTAAAACTAGATGAGATCAGAGTTTCAGTAGTACTTGGTTGACTAAACCTTAGTTCTGGGGTGGCATTTTTGTGCGTGCGTGCGTGCGTGCGTGCGTGCGTGCGTGCGTGCGTGCGTGCGTGTGTGCGTGTGTGTGTGTGTGTGTGTGTGTGTGTGTCCTGGGGCTTGAACTCAGGGCCTTGATGCTATCATGAGTTGTTTTTTTTTGTACTTCCTGCTTTTTGGTGGTTAACTGGAAAAGAGTCTCACATACTTTCTTCCCCCACCCCCTTTTTTTTTTTTTTTTGTCAGTTATGGGGCTTGACCTCTGGGCTTGGGCACTGTCCTTGCGCTCTTCAGTGCCAGGTGAACACTCTACCACTTGAGCCACAGCGCCACTTCCAGTTTTCTAGTGGTTTATTGAAGATACGAGTCTCACGGACTTTCCTGCCCCGGCTGGCTTTGAACCAGGATCCTCAGATCTCAGCCTCCTGAGTAGCTAGGATTACAGGTGTGAGCCACTGGCGCCCGGCAGTAATAATTGTGGATTATCTTTTTTGTTGTTGTTGTTGGTTATGGGGCTTGAACTCTGGGCTTGGGCGCTGTCCCTCAGCTCTTCAGCTCAAGGCTCTATCACTTGAGCTACAGCGCCACTTAAGAGTATTATACTTTCTTGTGTGGACTGATCCTCAGATCTCAGCTTCCTAAGTGGCTATGCTTATAGGAGTCAGCCATCAACACCTGATTTTTTCTTATTTTCTTTTTTTTTTTAATTTTATTTTTCATTTTATTTTATTTTATTTTTGGGTCCGGTCATGGGGCCTGAACTCTGGGCCTGGGAGCTGTCTCAGCTCTTCAGCTCAAGGCTAGCGCTCTACCACTTGAACCACAGCACCACTTCTGGCTTTTTTTCTTTTTGCTTATGTGGTGCTAAGGAATTGAACCCAGGGCCTCTGGCATGCAAGGCAAGCGCTCTACCACTGAGCCACCTTCCCAGCCCTGTTTTTTTTTTTTTTTTTTTGGTATATATTAGGGCTTTAAATTTGCCTTATAACTAACAAGTGTGATATCCTGAATTCAAACACCAGTACTGCCAAAACCAGTTCTTAAAAGTACTGCCAATTTTTGTTTTAGAAGTACTGCAGTGTATAATGTGCTATTAATCTCATTCAGTATATTTTTCATTTCAGACATCGTATTTTATGTCTCTAACAATTGATTTGGACTTTAAAATATCTTCCATATTGCTAGCCTTTATCTTTTGAACATACGAAATAGAATTATAGCAACTATTTAGATATATTTCTTTACCAATTCTAATATCTTGGTCATTTCTGTTATACATTCCTATTTCTATACACATTTTCTATTTCTCCTTTGTAATATTTTTCTGCATCTTTGAATGCCAGTTAGTTTTTTACAAAAACATTGTAAGCATTGCAAAACATTGTGAATTTTACCCTAAAGTGTACTAAATATTTTTGTCTTCCTATAAATATTCTTGAGCTTTGTTTCGGGTCACAGTTACCTGGAAAAGTTTGATCTCTTAACTTAGAGACTTGCTCTCAGCTTTGTTAGCAGAACTGGAGCAGTCATATCTAATTGCAGTAAAATTAAATTCATCATCTTGAATTAATTTCTATCACATTTGTTAATATTTGTTAATAATAATTTTTCTCAACATTAGATTTATTGGTGTATTTGAAATTTTGATTTACAACCTAAATTTTAGTGGAAAGTATTTTTGTTTTGTTCTTATCCTCATTGTTTAGCCATTTTATAATTATCAAAGCCCAGATGTTTAGAATCTCCAATTCCAGAGCCAGGTCTTATAATGAGAGTTCTATTCCAGATTGATATTAGCTTAACCCAGCTTCTGCTCTGATAGCCATGATTCCTGTCTTAAGAGGACAATTTCTTTCTTTCTTTCTTTTTTTTTTTTTTGGTCAGTCGTGGGGCTTGAACTCTGGGCTTAGGCGCTGTCCCTCAGCTCTGCAGCTCAATGCGAGCGCTCTACTACTTGAGCCACAGTGCCACTTCCGGTTTTCTAGTGGTTTATTGGAGATAGGAGTCTCACAGTCTTTCCTGCCCGGGCTGGCTTTGAACTATGATCCTCAGATCTCAGCCTCCTGAGTAGCTAGGATTACAGGTGTGACCCACGGGCACCTGGCTGAGAGGACAATTTCTAATGGCCTCCTTAGGATATGAATGCTTAGTTACCACTGCCTGCTAAATTCAACCAAACTGTGGTGACAAACCTTCCTTATTATGATTTTTCCATGTTGAGATCCATAAGGATACTTGTCTTTAAACCCAGATAGGTCTCATTTTTTTCTAGCATTTATTAAAACATTTTTCAAACATTCATAATACTAGAAAGAATACACATTTACCATATCTTAGATTCCATCATCAACATTTTCCCCCAACTTCCTATCTGCTTGCTTATCAATCTTCTGTCCAATATCAGTCTATCTTATTTTGGGAAGCACTTCAAAAGAATTTGCACTCTTTACGTAAAAGTGCGAGAGTATTGGTATCAACACCTAAAGTTACATTTGCTTATGTTTTTAGTTCTTTTCTTAAATTTGGGATAATGTGTACATAGAATGAAATTTCTAGATCAGAAGCATTCCATCTGTCCATCTGTTTAGTTCAGATTTCCATCATCATATTCCCTACTCCCACAGTCTAGTGTTCTCTTTTGTATTTCTACCATAGATTAGCATGCCTACTTTAGAATTTCATATGAGGGAACCCTGCACAATGTACTCTTTTCTCTAGGGATTCTTTTGCACATCATGATGTATTTGAGATTTATTCATGTAGTTATAGCCATGAGTTATCTCTTTATCACTGCTGAGTACTCATTCTTTTATTTAAATATACCGGATTGTTTACTCATTTCTGCAGGTTCTTTCTTTGACTTTTATCTACCACTGCTGTGTTTGCAGGGAAAAGCACATCAAAATGAATCCAACTGAAGTATCCCAGTGTCACTGGTGTGGATTCTTTCTAGGTTATTTTACTTACTTTATTTTTCTTCTTTTAAAAATTTATGTATTTTCTTCTTGGAGTTATTTTATTTCACTTGAGTTAGCTTAGCTGTTTTTTAAATTTTGCTAGAAATTGCATTTTGTATCCTTTGTTTTCCTTCTGTTTGTTCTATGTGCATTGTCTTAGGAAATTTAAATATGAAGATGTAGGCTGGAGGTGTAGATCTAGTGGTAAAGTTCCAAGGCCCCAAGGTCAAGCTCTGGTATCAGAAAAATAAAATAAAATACAAATATAAATAAAATAAAAGTAGAAAATATGTAAATGAAGGTCTGTATTTGGAATTTTCTTTTTATATTTATTTAGAGGAGGAGGTAGTAGTAAAGTTTGAACTCAGGGCTTTGTACTTTACTAGGCAGGCACTCTACTAGTTGAGTCATGCTTGTAGAACTTTTTATTTTTTTTCTATACAAATTATGTTTTTAAAATTCCCTTAGTGAAGGGAAGGGTGAAGAAATGGAGGAAGAAGGTTGAACAAATGTAGTCATGCTATTCTGTATACACTATGTGGGAAATAAACTATGTAACTTGTAGGTAAGAACAGGAAGGGGAAACTAGAGAAAGCAAAGGAAAGGGTGACATTGTCCAAAAGGAATTGTTACAAAAATGATAACCTCTCTGTACAACTCCTTAATAATAACAATAAAATTACATTTAAAGCTGGGTGCTGATGGCTTATGCCTGTAATCCTAGGTACTCAGGAGGCTGAGATCTAAGGATTGTAGTTCGAAGCCAGCCGAGGCAGGAAAAGTCCATCAGACTCTTATATCCAACTAACCACAAAATGCTGGAAGTAGAGCTTTGTCTCAAGTGGTAGAGCACTAGCCTTGAGCAAGAGCCCAGGGACCGTGCCTAGATCCTGAGTTCAAACCCCACAACTAACCTCTCCTCCCCACGCAATTCAAGCCTTAGTATTAGTACACAAAAAACATGATGTTGCCGGGCGCTGGTGGCTCACGCCTGTAATCCTAGCTACTCAGGAGCCTGAGATCTGAGGATCGCGGTTCAAAGCCAGCCCGGGCAGGAGAGACCATGAGACTCCTATCTCCAATAAACCACCAGAAAACCGGAAGTGGCGCTGTAGCTCAAGTGGTAGAGCGCTCACCTTGAGTTGCAGAGCTGAGGGACAGCGCCCAGGCCCAGAGTTCAAGCCCCACGGCTGACAAAAAACAACAACAACAACAAAAAACCATGATGTTAAAAGGAAAATCCCGACTTATAAATTGTACCAGATAGTTTGAATATTGCACATATATACATATACATACATGAATATGTACATATATATATATATTTGGATTGCATCTTTTTTAGAATGTTATTGAATGATGTTTCTGCTGTTATGTTTATCACTGTGCTCCTTTATTGTTGTCAGAATATTAAGAATAAAACTCTTTGTGAATTTTCAAAAGTATGTTGATTTACCACATGAACAACTTTGCAGTTTTCTGGGACACTCCCTTAATTCTACATTAATTCTAAAAACTAATCTGAGTTACTAAATTAGTCTCTTTCTGTGTTTACATTTAAAGAAATAAGTAATGAAGTGTAACATACTTTTATGTAACAAAATTTGTTAAAATTATATTTTATCTCTCTCCCTCTCTTTTTTTTTTTTTTTTTTAACTTTCTTCAGGTTTGGTTGGGATGTTCCAGTAATTCTGAGGAATTCAGAAGAGACTCAGTTCAGCACAAGAGTTTTCAAAAAGCAAATGAGACAAGTGAAGAACCCTTTTGGCTTAGAGATCACTAACCCATCCACAGCTTCAATTACAAGTTGGTGACTATTTCCCAAAGATTCCATTGTACACCTGCATCTTAGCCCTTCTCTTTTTTGCTTGCTTTCTCTTCACTCAGTTTTTAACCAAACATTTGTTTAATACCTATTTTGTTCAGAGACCAGACTGAATATTGAAGATACAAATGAAGAATTTATAAATTGTGTTTCTGAGTAGTTTACCGAGTAGTAAACAGAAGCAGTCAAATATGACATAAGAAAATACACTGACCTATAATATGTGATAGCTCAAATGCTAGTACGTAAAACGATTCTCCCTTTAATTTTTCCACTTCTGCAGAGTTTACACTTTCACATTTTCTTATTTTTTTCTAAATTCTAGTACACACACAAAACTGTATATTTTCTCCTCAATTTATGTAATAGTTAACTTTATGAAACATTGTAGAGAACTTTTATAGATTCTTGGATTTTTTTTTGTTTAATTAGCTCTTTTCTCTCTCCCTTTTTTTTTTTTTTTTTTGGCAGTCCTGGGTTTAAACTTAGAGCCTTGAACACTGCCACTTGAGCCACATCTACAGTCCCGTTAACTTCGTATTCATTTCAGAGCTACATTAACATCATTTGTCAGAGCTCTTGTACGCTGCCCCCTTTCTATCAAGTATACAAAGTCTATAATCAAGTATTTTATGTAGCTCTGAATCTTGGGATTCTTTCCTGGAGGTCTAATTGTTTAACAAAGGAAATAATGGTGTGAGTTTTATATGTCTGTAAGCTGAATTTTTTCTTTTCTTTCTTTTAAAAAAAAATCAGTATTGGGGCTTGAACTACCTCCATTTTTGGTCTTTTGACCTTTTAGTCTTTTGGTCTTTTATTGGAGATAAGAGTCTCAGCAGCTGGGTGCTGGTGGCTCACACCTGTAATCCTTGCTACTAAGGAAGCTGAGATCTAAGAATCATGGTTCAAAGCCAGCCCAGGCAGGAAAATCCATGAGACTCTTATCTCCAATAAATCACCAGAAAACCGGAAGTGGTACTGTGGCTTAAGAGGTAGGGTGCTCACCTTTAGCTGAAGAGCTCAGGGATAGCACCCAGGCACAGAGTTCAAGCCCCATGACCACCCCTCCTCCCCCATCACCTCCCTCCCTGAAAAAAAAAGAGTCTCTCAGCTTTGTCTGCCTTGGCTGTCTTTTGTTTGTTGGTTTGTTTTTGGTTGGGTCATAGAGAAGTTCTGTGTTTAGTTTTTTGAGGAACCTCCAAATTGTCTTCCAGAGTGGTTATACTAGTTTACATTCCCACCAACAGTGCAATAGGGTTCCTTTTTCCCTACTTCCCGCCAGCATTTGTTGTTGTTCTAGTTTTGTTTTGTTTTGTTCTGTTTTTTTTTTTTTTTGTCAGTCATGGGGCTTGAACTCTGGGCCTAGGTACTATCCCTCAGCTCTTCAGCTAAAGGTGAGCGCTATACCGCTTGAGCCATAGCACCACTTCCGTTTTTCTGGTGGTGTATTGGAGATAAGAGTCTCATGGACTTTTCTGCCCAGGATGGCTTTGAGCCAAAATCCTCAGAGCTCAGCTTCTGAGTAGCTAGGATTACAGGCATGAGCCACTGCTACGTGGCTTTTATTCTAGTTCTTGATGGTGGCCAGTCTTACAGGGAGAAATGGAATCTCAATGTTGTTTTGGTTCCTGTTTCTTTTATGGCCAGGTATGATGAGCATTTCCTTATATGTTTACTTGCCATTCTTCTGAGAAGTCTCTTTTTAGCTCCCTTGCCTATTTAGTGATTGGTTTATTGGTTTTTAGGAGGTGTTGATTTTTTGAGCTCCATGTATACTTTTGATATTAGGCCTTTATTGGATGTATTTCTGGTAAAGATTGTTTCCCAGTCAGTTGACTATCTTACTAGTTTAGTAATTATGTCATTTGCTATGCAGAAACTTTTTATTTTGATATATTCTCATTTGTCAATTCTCTCTCTTATCTGCTGTGCTCATGGGACTCTTCAAAAAGTTTCTACCAAAGCATAAGAGTTCTGTTTCTTTTACTCCTCCATGCAGTAGATCTTCTTGCATTGAGATCTTTGATCCACTTTAGCTGACATTGGTGCATAGTGACAAATGGGTTCAATTTTAGTTTCTACATATGATGTCTGGTTTCCCAACATCAATTATTGAAGAGGCTATCTTTTTTCTACTGTATATTTTTGGCTCTCTCGTCAAATATTAGATAACTGTTAACTATATGACTTTATTTCTGAGTCTTCTAGTTTGTTCCATTGACCTTTGAGCCTATTTTTGTGCCATTACCAAGCTATTTTTGTTATTATAGCCCTGTAGTAGAGCTTGAGATCTGGGATCATGATACCACCAGCATAGTTTTTTTTACCTAAAGTTACTTTGGCTATTTGAGGGCTTTTGTTGTACCATATAAATTTTTTTGATTTTTTTTTTCTATCTTGATGAAGAATATCATTGAGATTTTGATGAGGACTTCATTAAATTTGTAGATCACCTTTGGCAGGATGGCCAATATTTCACAATATTAATTCTACCTATTCCATGAACAAGGGAGGTCCTTCCATTTCCTGATGGTGTCTTCATTTTCTTTCTTCAGATTCTTAAAGTTTTCACTATAGAAGTCTTTTACTTTCTTGGTTAGGTTTATTCCTAAATTTTTTTCTTTTAGGCTATTACAAATTGAATTGTTTTCCTGATTTTCCTCTCTGCCTGCACATTATTGGTATACAGAAAGGCTACTGATTGTTATGGGTTGATTTTGTATCCTGATACTTTGCCAAAGTTATTGATCAGTTTTAGGAGCTTGGGGGTGGAGTCGAGTCCCTCAAGGCCTTTAGCTATAAGATCATGTCATCTACAAATAGGGAGTTTGACTTCTTTCCCTATGTGAATCCCTTTTATATCTTCCTCTTGCCTTATTAATCTGGCTAAGAGTTCCAGAGTTATATTGAAAAGGAGTGAAGAAAGTGGGCATCTTTATCTTGTTTCTGATTTTAAAGGAAATGGTTTTAGTTTTTCATGGTTTAGAATAATTTTGTCTGTTGGTCTGTTATATATAGCCTTGATTATGTTGAGGTATAGTCCTTCTATTCCTAGTTTCTCCAGAGCCTTTAACATGAATGGATGTTAGATTTTGTTGAAGGCTTTTTCTGGATCTTCTGAGATAATCATATAATTCTGTCTTCGGCACTGTTACGGTGGTGTATTACATTTATTGATTTATGTATATTAAACCAGCCTTTCATCTCTGGGTTAAAACCCACTTGATCATAGTGTATAACATTTTTGATTAGATGTTGAATTTTGTTGGCTAGTATTTTATTAAGGAGTTTTACATCTGTGTTCTTTAGAGGGATTGGTCTAAAGTTCCCTTTTTGCGTTGGATCCTTACCTGGCTTTGGATGAATGTAATGCTGGGTTCATAAAATGTGTTTGGTAGTTATCTTTACATTTCTATTTCATGGAAAAGTTTGAGGAGTACTGGTATTAATTCGTCTTTAAAAGTCTTGTAAAGCCAGGTGCTGGTGGCTCACATCTGCAATCCTAGTTACTGAGGAGGATGGTGATTGGAAGTCAGCCCAGGCAGGAAAGTCCATGGGACTCTTATCTCCAATTAACCACCAGAAAACTAGAAGTGGCACTGTGGCTTAAAGTGGTAGAGCACTATTATTGAGCAAAAAAACCCTCAGGGTTTGAGACAGCACCCAAGCCTTGAGTTCAAGTCCCATGACCAGAAAAAAAAAAAAAAAAAGGTCTTGGGGCTGGGAAGGTGGCTCAGTGGTAGAGCGCTTGCCTTGCATGCCAGAGGCCCTGTGTTCAATTCCTCAGCACCACATAAGCAAAAAGAAAAAAGCCGGAAGTGGCACTGTGGCTCAAGTGGTAGAGCGCTAGCCTTGAGCTGAAGAGCTGAGGGACAGCGCCCAGGCCCAGAGTTCAGGCCCCATGACCAGACCCCCCCCAAAAAAAAAAATGGTCTTGTAGAATTCAATTGTGAATCTTTCAGGACCTGGACTTTTCCTTGCTGGAAGAGTATGTAAGCTGAATGTTTAAGACTTTTTACTTCCATTGTTCTTTTTTAGTGTAAATATACATATACAGCCTTCCTTATGAGACAAGCAGCAAGATATACTTTTCTCTACCTTGCTCTTGAAATTTACCAATATATTCTGACAATAATACATGTTGACATTTTAATATGCCTGAGTTCCTTTTTGATTTATTTACTTTTTCAATGGTGGGGGTTAAATCTAGGAGCTTACCATATGTTTGGCATGTGTTTTCCATTGATCTCTATTTACCCTCTCCCCACCCCTATCCCTTCATGCACACACTTTTTTGTGGTACTAGGGTTTGAACACAGGGTCTCACACTACCCACATCTGTAGCCTTGTTTTGGAACTGGCTGTTTTGATAGAGGTCTCATTTTTTTGCCTGGACCCATACTTGGACCTCAATCCTATTTTACACTTTCTGTCATAGCTGGTATGATAAACACTTATCACCACATTCAGCTTCTTCCATTGTGATGGAGTCTTGCAAACTTTTTGGCTCAGGCTGAACTGGAATGTCAGTCCCTGATGACAAGCATGTGCTTTTGCTCAGCTATTGGTTGAGGAGGAAGAGGTCTTTTGAAATATTTGCCCAGGCCCCTGTCCTTAAACCAGGATCCTCTTGATCCTCCTGAATAGCTAGGATTATAGGTATGAACCACTGCACTCCTTCCTTCCTTCCTTCCTTCCTTCCTTCCTTCCTTTTTTCCTTTCTCATTCCTTCCTCCCTCCCTCCCTTCCTCTCCTTCCCCCCCTCTCTTTCTTCCTTTTTCTTTTGGTGCTGGTGCCGGGACTTGAACTCAGGGCCTGGATATTATCCCTGAGCTTTTTGCCTCCAGGGTAGTAGCACTCTACCTTTTGAGCCTGGCTCTATTTCTGGCTTTTTGGTGATGAATTAGAGATGAGAGTCCGCCCAGGCTAGAATCCTCAGATATCAGCCTCTTGAATAGGATTACAGGCTTGAGCCGCCAGTGGCCAGTTCTGTCTCTCTAATCCTACTTTTTAAATATGCTTTTTCTATTCTTCTTTTTCCTTTTTTTTTGGGTCAGTCATGGGGCTTGAACTCTGGGCCTGGGCACTGTCACTCAGCTCTTCAGCTCAAGGCTAGTGTTGTACCACTTGGGCCACAGCGCCACTTCCAGTTTTCTGAGTAGTTTATTGGAGATAAGAGTCTCACGGACTTTGCCTGCCTGGGCTGGCTTTGAACCGTGATCCCCAGATCTCAGACTTCTGAGTAGCTAGGATTACAGGCGTGAGCCACTGGCGCCCAGCTTTTTTTTTCCTATTTTCATGCAATATTTTTTCCTTTGTCTTGTGTGGTTCTGAAGTGATAGAGGAAATGTGTATTTTTTCTATGTGTGTATAAAGTTATGTACCTGGAAAATTTTTCTTCAGCTATTTAATAGCTAATGGATTTTTCATTGTTGGATTAATATCTGATAATTGGAATCATAAAAAAACTTGAATCCAACTCTCCTCTGATTACCTCTGATTACCTGTACAGAGTTCCTGCTAATTGAATTGTTTGCTTAACTAGTTGGAAATGTCACTGTTTAAGTACTATATATACATTCTCAATCTCAGACTCTATATGTACTACTAAGTAGTGAAAAATGCAAACACTTTTTGCTGTCTTATTGTATTTGTGAGCTTCCTCCCAATATTGTTGGTCATATTTAAAAAAATAGGTAATGTATGGTCAGGCACTTGTGTCATGCATGTAATCCCAGGTACTCAGGAGACTGAAATGTGAGGATCACAGCTGAAAGCCAGACTAGGCAGGAAAGTCCATGAGACTCTTATCTCCAATTAACTACCAAAGAGCCAAAGTGGAGCTGTTGCTCAAATGGTAGAGATCCTTGAGCACCCAGGCCCAGGGTTCAAGCCCAGGACTGGCACACACACAAAGTATGAATCAGAATTTTTATTAGCAAACAACAGAAAAATCCAATAAAAAATGTTGAGTAGTGAGGCACTGATGGCTTATCCCTATAATACTAGCTACCCTGGAGGCTAAGATCTGAGGATTGAGGTTTGAAGGCAGTCTGGGCAGAAAATTCCATGAGACTCTTACCTCCAATAAATTACTCAGAAAAAGCCAGAAGTGGCACCATGGCTGAAGTGATAAGAGTGCTAGCCTTGAGTTCAAGCCCCAGGACCTCTTGCTCTCCCTTCCCCCCCCAAAAAAAAAGTCGAGTAGCATGCAGAATTGCCACTAGGTTTAGAGACTCAAAAGTTGGAAATAAAACTGCCAGGTCAGGAAATGACCAAAAGTGCCCTTCGGTCTTGTCAATATACCAGTGCTCCTGAGCACTACATATTGCAAGCTGCACTGCCAATTACCAGAGAGTATCTCTACCCTTGAGCTTGATAATGCCATAACTGCCACTAGTGCAGAGAAATAAAATTACATAGTAAGTCTTGATGAATGCAAGATAACTAAGCAAAACTAAAATGATTTATGTGTCCATCTAGTTTCTTTTTTTGGGGGGGGGGTCTGGTCATGGGGCCTGAACTCTGGGCCTGGGCGCTGTCCCTCAGCTCTTCAGCTCAAGGCTAGCGCTCTACCACTGGAGTCACAGCGCCACTTCCGGCTTTTTTTTTCCTTTTTGCTTATGTGGTGCTGAGGAATCGAACCCAGGGCCTCTGGCATGCAAGGCAAGCGCTCTACCACTGAGCCACCTTCCCAGCCCGTCCATCTAGTTTCTATATCCACTTAAAAATTGTAATATCTTTTCCTCCATCAAAAACAAACAAAAGAGCAAGGGTATTGCTATTGCACTTTCCCTGCCTTGGAAATTCACTCTCTGCAGGCAATTCTGCATATTACATGGGACATTATGTCTATGTGACAGACTAGTAATGTTGTCAATGTGTGTGTGTGTGTTAATATTAGTAAAGCTCCATTTCCTTTTAATATTTTTCTTACTCTAGTGATCATCTTCTGGACTCCAGGGGTTGTGTTTGTCCACTCTGCTCTGTTTCTTGTCACTGGGATTATATACACTAATAGAAAGGGCGGAGTCTGAGAGCCACTAACAGAAAATTAGAAAGATAATTTCTAAGCTTTAATGTATAAATAGTAAGAAAGAATTTACCAGTCATGCTTAAACACTGTATAGCTACTGAGATTTCTCTTATCTCTTGTCTGAGGCTAGTCCTTTATTTGTAGTTACCTACTCCCTGACAAGTTCCTGTAATTGTCATGAGCCTGGTCAGCAGCCAAAGGAAGCTTGTGTTTCTCATCTGTATAATTGTATCAGAAGTGACATCAGGTAATTAATTTCCATTCTCTCTCTGGTTTATTTTCTGCAGCTGGCATAACCCTGACAACAGATTGCCTTGAAGATAGCCGCCTTACATGCTACTGGGGGTGCAGTGTCCAAAAATTATATGAAGCTCTGCAGAAGCATGTTTATTGCTTCAGAATAAGCACTCCCCATGCATTAGAAGATGCCTTGTACAGTGAATATCTCTACCAAGAACAGTATTTGTATCCTTTTATCTGCTATAATCATTAGCATATGATAATTAGACCTTCCATGGATACAGCAAAATCTTGCTAAGTTACTGGCTGTTTTTTTATATATTGTTGATCTTTGGCAGTAGTGGCAATTTGCCTTTACATTTTCAAAAAGTATTAAAAAGGACAGCAAAGAAGAAATATATTGCCAGTTACCAAGTGATACTAAAATTGAAGACTTTGGTCCAGTGCCCAGATCTCGCTATCCATTGGTAGCACTCTTGACCTTAGCTGATGAGGATGACCGAGAAATTTATGATATTGTAAGTAATTTTAAAATTCTGAAATCATAACCTTTAAGTTATAAGGTGATCTATAATTATAAACAGATAATTTAGTATAATAGTGATTTTATAAATATACAGTATGATACTATAAATAATTTTAAACTTCTAAAATAATCATTTTACGTCATTTAGATGATAGTTCTTAATTATTTGGCAAAATAGGAAAATATTTTATTTTCTGAGGATGTGTATTTGGGCTGGGCAAGTTAATTTCATCACTTTGTATTTTTTTTCTTAATTTCCTTTTGGTCGTGGGGCTTGAACTCTGGGCCTGGGCACTGTCCCTCAGCTCTTCAGCTCAAGGCAAGTGCTCTACCACTTGAGCCATAGCACCGCTTTTGTGGTTAATTGGAGATAAGAGTCTCATGGACTTTCCTGCCTGGGCTGGCTTTGAACCGTGATCCTCAGATCTCAGCTTTCTGAGTAGCTAGGATTACAGGTGTGAGCCACCGGTGTGAGCCACCGGTGCCCAGCCATTCTGTATTCTTTAAAAAGTGTGTTAAAGAACAAAAATCTGTTAGGAAACATGCTTCTTCTTCTTCTTCTTCTTCTCCTCCTGCTCCTCCTCCTCCTCCTCCTCCTCCTCCTTCTCTTGGGTCTGAACTCAGGGCCACTATCCCTGAGCTTCTTTTTGCTCAAGGCTAGCGCTCTACCATTTGAACCACAGTGCTACTTCTGGCTTTTTCTGTTTATGTGGTACTGAGGAATCAAACTCAGGGCTTCATGCATGCTAGGCAAGCACTCTACTACTAAGCCACATTCTTATCCCCAAAACATGCTTACTCTTAACTTCAGTTCTGAATAAGCTGGTGTTGCCATGATCTGGAGTATTCAGTTGTAGACTATAGCTGCCCTTTTGTTTGTGTGGTTGCCATGCCTTGCTTTCATCAGAGCCTGACACATCTGCATTTTATGTGTATATCCCGTGTCTTAAGTAATCAACTTAGTTTCTTCATATGTGTTAGGTGCTTTTAAAATCCAGTAGTTTATAAAAACATTTTAGAGGTCTTGGAAGACCTGAGCCTTGACAGTCCTCTGAGCATAGTAGAAACAGGTTAAGTCTTTCCAGTCTGAAAGTCTGAAATTTTCTAAGCCCTGACAAGTAAAAAATTCCAACCTGACCTCATTGAGCGTCACAGTCATATATGACATACTAAAAACTTGGTGGAAAATTATCTTCAGGCTACGTATATGAGATGTATTTGAAACATAAATGAAACCAGGAACTGGTAGTTCATATTTGTAATCCTAGCTACTTGGGAGGCTGAGATCTGAGGATTGAGGTTTGAAATTTAAAGCTAGCCCAGGCAGAAAAGTGATCTCCAATTAATTACTGTTATCTCCAATTAATTACTCAAAAAACCCAAGTGGCTCAAGAGGTAGAGGATAAGCCTTGAACAAAAAAGCTCAGGCACAGTACCTAGGCCTTGAATTCAAGCCCCAGTATCACACACACACACACACACACACACACACACACACACACACACACACACACACACACACACACACACACACACACACACACACACACACACACACACACACACTTCATGATCACACACACACACACACACACACACTTCATGATCACACTTGGGCTCCATCCCTTGGATATCTCATTATGTAGATGATGCAAACATGTACAAACATGAAATTTTAAATCTGAAGCACTTTTGGTCTTAAACATTTTAGATAAACAAATGCTAAATCTATGTATGAAATAAACTTTTGGTAAAATCATCTCATGGTAATAATGCCTTTATGCACAATTTAATGCTCCCAATGTAGTTCTGTTAATTAGTATCTCGTGTGTGTGTGTATGTGTCAGTGTTGGAGTTTGAATTCAGAGCCTCTTGCTTACTCTATGATTTGAGCCACAGACTCAGCCCTGTTTGCTTTAGTTATTTTTCACATGGGTCTTGGACTTTTATCTAGGGCTGGCCTCAGACTATCATCCTGTCTCTACAGTACTTTTTGCTTTTTCATGCCCTGAGCTTTTTGATGGTTAAGATTAGGATGGGGTCTTGCTAACTTTTTTCTTAGGCTAGCCTCAAACTGTGATCCTCCCAGTCTTCATTTCAGGAATAGATGGGATTCCAAGTTTGAGCCACTGCAGCTGGGATCCTAGCTATTCTTCTGTGCATGAAGTGCTGTAAAATCACTTGTTAGCATTTTTTTATAGGAGTAATGATATATTTATAATTCAGTCCACAAAGTAGAGGTGTTATATAGTCATCCTTCCATCCTTCCATATGTCCTGGTTCACTTATTGCTACTGTGCGGAATTTCACTTATCAAGGGGTCCCTGGAATGTAACTCCTACAATAGGTAAGGGATCACTAGTTACATATTTTTAAAAAACACAATATAGTGAAGCCACAATAAGTGAACCTCAATATAGCAGGGATGACTAAATATGTCAAAAAATATGTCAGTAATTGATTCCTCTTTGTGACTAATTAATACAAATTAATGTAAATTTTCTACTGTATCAGACTCTTTTGAGAAGCATTTTTCACATAGTTGTAAATAATTAAGGTTAAGCATTGCTAATGTTCAATTTTTATTTTAGATTTCCATGGTGTCAGTAATTCACATTCCAGATAAGACATATAAACTTTCCTGCAGAATATTGTATCAATATTTACTACTGGCTCAAGGTCAATTTCATGATCTTAAGGTAAGTTTTTTTTGTTTGTTTGTTTTGCCAGTCCTGGGGTTTAAACTCAGGGCCTGGGCTTCTATTGCTCAAGGCTAGCACTCTACCACTTGAGCCAAAGTACCACTTCCTTATATGGTCCTGAGGAATCAAACCCAGAGCTTTATGTATGCTAGGCAAACACTCTACCACTAAGCCATATTCTCAGCTCTTAAGGTAAGTTTTAACCCTTATAGCTCTAGCTTTGTCTCTGTGTGTATATATGTATGTATATATAAATGAGGTAGCAGCTATGTTTCTCCAGCCCGTTTTTGCTTCATTTTTCAGATAAGGTCTGGCTTTTTGCCTAGACAGCCTCAGACTTAAGCATAGCTAGGATTACAGGTGTTCTTCACCATTCCAAGTTTCTAAGAATGACTATGTGTAACTGTATTTTTAGTTAATCATTATGGAAGTTAACTATCTTTTATTATTGGATGTGTTAGCTCATAATGGCTGTGTGTGTGTGGGTGTGTGGGTGTGTGTACACATGCGAAAGCATGTTTAGTACCTGAACCTTGAACTCAAGGCCTAGGTGCTGTCATTTAGCTTTTTCACTCAAAGCTAGTACTGTACCATGGGAGCCACACTTTCCACTTCAGGCTTTTTGCTGGTTAAGAGTCTTACAGACTTTCCTGCTGGGGCTGGCTTCAAGCTGTGATCCTTACATCTCAGCCTCCTAAATAGCTAGGATTATAGGCATGAGCCACCAGCACCTGGCAAACTCATGAATTCTGAGTAGCCCTTGAGCTCACACTCCCCCCACCCCCTCCCCGGCCTTAGATTTAAAGAACACTTGCCATGTATAAGTGCCTTTATTTGTTTCTCTGATTTTCAGCAACTTTTCATGTCTGCAAATAATAATTCCACTCCCACCGACAATCCCTCTCCAGAAGAAAAAAACACAGATCGAACTCTCTTGGAAAAGGCTGGACTGTGTGATGGTGACGTGGAGCCTTCGGAAGAGAACAGCAAGGACTGCGTGGTTTGCCAGAACGGGAGCGTGAACTGGGTGCTCCTGCCCTGCCGGCACACATGCCTGTGTGACGGCTGCGTCAGGTATTTCCAGCAGTGCCCAATGTGCAGGCAGTTTGTGCAGGAATCCTTTGCTCTCTGCAGTCAGAAGGACGGAGCAAGATAAAGGCAAGCTGAAAACTGTGAAGGATGTGTGGCTACCACCACAAGTACACTTGCTACCTAAGATGCAGACATCTGTGTCCTCAGATCGATCATAACATGTAATCCACAGTATTGACCATCAAAAAACTTCCCCTTTCACTTCCAATTTGTACCTGGATGATGGAAATTAATTCTTCCTGCTTGGTATGATGAACATTGGAGTCCTATCTCTGTTCATAGAGAAAAATTCATTCAGTTCTTGAGAAAAATGTAAACACTTGGCTTTTTATCAACTCGAGAATTTCATGCATTGTTAATGAGAAAATGAATTCTGAAAAGCAACCCATCAGAAATCTGAGGAGGTCTGAGTCTCAAAATGGCTGTTTTCCCTTTTAACTAATCTAGAGTGAAATTAGGAAAATTTTAAATTCTTAAAAGTACATTCCCCAGTTTACAAAAAGTGGAAAAGGTTCTTACCCCAAATCCTTTCCTGAAACATGTTTTTGTAAAGATCCCTCTGTTTAATTTCTAATTTTCTTATCATCATAGTTACCTAAGCACAAGTCTTAATTTTTTAATTTGGGTTCTTAAATTATAAATGCAAGATAAAATTCTTGACTGTTCTCACTGTATCTTAGATTACAATGATACTCATCTACAGAAGCAGATATATGAAACCTGAATAATAAAATTTTGTGGATAATTAAATTTATTAACTTGATTGTCCAATGTGATTAGATCAGCAGACAGTGCTGCTCTACCAGGGAAAATCTGAGACTCTTACTGCCTTACCTTAGATTTCCTCCTGCACAGGAAATCTGTCCCAAACTAGAGGTTTGGAAGCTAGAAAAATCATTAGCAGAAATAACTTTTTTTCTGGTGTATTTTTACTCCAAATAAATCCAGTATACTGGGTTAGAAAATTGCTTTTCTTGTTTCCCTTGTTAACTTTGTAAGAGTTAAATTCAGTAGGGCCAAAAAAGCCCATCCCTTATGCTTTCCAAGGTGACTAAGAATGAAAAGGGAAACTAGAGCTTCCTACACCTTCAGTGAAAATTACTTTAAACATACCACAAAAGTAGATCATGGCAAATAAACTGTGACACTCAGGGAGACATTCAAGCCTTTTTTGTCCTGTGTATATTATTATATTACCTTTGCATCTGTGTTTTTAAATATCATTTTATTCCAATCAGAAATGGCACTTTCAAGAAGATGTCTATTCTTCATTTTATAAATCAGTTTAAACTTTCATGTACATTCTGTAGTTGTGACTAAATCCCACCTAGGGTCTGAACTTAAAGGCTCAGGTAAGGCTCTCGACCTCAAAGTATATGTGCTGAAAGCATCATTGATGGTTAAGTAAGAACACTTCCTTACCCTGGGAGTTCCTAAGCTCTCTCAAAGCCTGCCCTTGGAAGCAGTGTAGTCAGAACTTCAGTCCCTGAAGTATAACACTTGGAGCTTGAAAATTCATTTGTCCTGTAAATTGTGAGAATACTCAGATCTTGTCTTGACCATCCCTCCTTCCCTTCCAGATCTGTCTGTACCTAGACCTCCAAGATGCACAGTTGGTTTGCTTGGGAGGTACTTTTTTTTGCAACTTGGTAATCATCCCATTTTTCATCATTTTTTGGTAGTAAAATACATGTAAAATTTACCATTTTAATAGTCTTTCAGTATAAAATTCAGGGGTATTAAGGACATTCATACTATTGAGCAACCATTACCACTGTCCATTTCCAGAACTTTATCATGCTAAACTGAAATTGTGTATCCACTAAACACCAAACCCAAAATCTGCCTTAGCCATAATGTCTGCCAACCACCTCTTTGTACTTTCTATGAATTTATTCTAGGCATATCATGTAAGTGGAATCATATATGACATTTCTTTCGTAAGTGACCTTCATAAATGACACTTCTTTTATGTAGCATGCCTTTTGAAGGTTTGTCCATGTTGTTAGCCTACATCAGAATTTTATTCCTCATAAAGCTACATAATATTACATGTTTGACATCCATTTATTCATTGGATGATTTGCCTTCTGTTCCTTTGCTGAAGCTAAAGTTATTGTCTGGCCTTATGGTATTATATATGAAGAATTTGATTAGGCAATCAAGTAAACACAAGTATACATGGCCCCTGCTTACAATAGTTCTATTTAAAGAATTTTAAGATTCACAGTATTGCAAAAATGATATACACTCAGTAGAAGCTGTACTTTGAATGTTAGATTTTTTTATATTTTCTTGGAATAGTGATACCCAGCATGATTCTCTGTTCCAGTGTCAAGCTTGTATAGGGACACAGCTCTGCAGAGCTGTCAGCCACACCACCGTAAAGGTAAACAACTCATACTTCACAGTGAGCTATGTTGCTAAGTTCAGATGGTCAGAAGAGGAGTATGTATTTTCAATGCATTTTCCAATTAGGATACTTTCTATTTACCTTTTGTAACAAGGGGATCTATCTCTTAAAGAGTTCGATCTGTAACCAGGCACTGGTGGCTCATGCCTGTAATCCTAGCTACTCAGAAGGCTGAAACCAGGATTTTGTAGTGTGAAGCCAGCTGAGGCAGGAAAGTCTGTGAGACTCTTTATCTCTAACCATCTAAAATGGCCTTGAGCAAAAAAGCTTAGGGACAGCGCCCGGGCCCTGAGTTCAAGCTCTATGACAATACCAAGAAAGGAAAAAAAAAAAAAGGATCTGTACCCTTGACTCCTCAGAAGTTTATGTCAGAATTTTCCAGTAGCAATAGACGGTGACATTGTGTGAGTTGGATGAATTATTAGAGAGATAAAACCCCATTTGGGGGTTGGTTAGCTCTTTTTTTTAAAATTTTTTACCAAGGGCCTTTTTGCTATCTATAATAGAATTCATGGACCAAATGAAATTACCAGTACAGGCAGATAGGCCACAGGCAGCCAGTGAGAGGCGTGGCTGTCTCTCCCAACATGTAACAAATGATTTTGTGGGCCTTCTACAGCTCTCGAACCAGATATTCCTCCACCCCTGGCAAATGTACCACATTGTGGTGTACATCACTTGATGGATATTTGGGTTGTTCCACTTTTGGCTATTATGAAAAATGTTGCTATGAGCATTTGGGCACAAGTTTCTGTGTGTATGTTTTCAAATCTCAGGATATCAAAGGACCTTTTTCTCTCTTAGGTTACTATTTCGGGATCTATGAATTAAAAATGACATTAACGAGAGAAGACAGATTTTAATCATGTATCTATTCAGGAACTCATAAAGAAATGTGACTTAAAGAAGTGGTTAGAATGTAGGGTCTATATCCATCCTAAGAAGTGAGGGGGATGGGAGGAAGGACCTGGAAGGAAATGACCGTTAGGAAGGATAAATGGACCCTTAGGAAAATATATGAGAGGAGATCGGTAGCTTTTTTTTTTTTTTTTGGTGGTCATGGGGCTTGAACTCTGGGCTTGGGTGTTGTCCTTGTGCTATTCAGCTCAAGATGAGTGCTCTACCGCTTGAGCCACCATGCCATTTCCGGTTTTCTAGTGCTTATTGGAGATAAGAGTCTCACAGACTTTCCTGCCCGGGCTGGCTTTGACCCATGATCCTCAGATCTCAGCCTCCTGAGTAGATAGGATTACAGATGTGAGCCACATGGCGCCCCGTGATATGGTAGCTTTTGTAACAGTGTCTATCTAGGTGTGGTATTAGAATTCTTATTTCTGGTGATGATTCAACTTTCTTGGTGGAGACTCCAGATGGGGTTTATGACAATTGAGTTATTTTTGGAGGCTCTGCTTTAGGCAGATAAGAGATTTCGGGAAGCTGGGTAACTTTGGCTCACACCTGTAATCCTAGCTACTCAGGAGGCTGAGATCTAAGGATGGTGATTGGAAGCCAGCCCAGATAGGAAAGTCCATGAGACTCATATCTCCAATTAACCACCAGAAAACTGGAAGTGGTGCTGTGGTTCAAAGTGGTAGAACACTAATCTTGAGCAGAAAAAGCTCAGGAACAGCATCCAGGTCCTGAATTCAAGCCCTGTGTCTGACAAAGAAAAAAGGAAAGAAGGAAGGAAGGAAGGAAGGAAGGAAGGAAGGAAGGAAGGAAGGAAGGAAGGAAGGAAGGAAGGAAAAAAGAAAAAGAAAAGAGATGAAAGTAAGAGCAAGAATGAACAAAAGAGAAAAGGGATTCCAGGAATTCAGTTTCTGCTCAAACTAATTTTTATGTCTGAGCCTTACGAGATTATGGGTCTCGTGGCAATTTACACTGAAGCTTTGGGGGAATTTCTCAACCGTTTTCCAGAGGAGCTGTCACATTTCACATCCTCACCAGTGTTGTGGGCTCCGTGTCCTCACTAGCATTTCTTATTTCTTTTCCACTACAGTTTTAACAATTTGTAAATAGAGCTTAGTAGTGTTAAATAAATTCACATTCTTGTATATTAGATCTCCAGAATGGGGTGTGTGTATGTGTGTTGTGTGTGTGAGAGAGAGGGAAGGAGAAAGGGAAGGAGAGAGACAGGGCCTAACCAAGTTCCTAAGCTTTGTTGCTTAAGGTTAGCACTCTACTGCTTGAGCCACAGCACCATTTCTGGCCTTTTGGTAGTTAATTGGAGATAAGAGTCTTATGGACTTTCCTGCCTAGGCTGGCTTCAAACCATGATCCTCTAATCTCAGCCTCCTGAGTAGCTAGGATCACAAGCATGAATCATCAGTAGCCAGCTCTAGAATTTTTTTTTTTTTTCAGAAGGGAGATACTTTTTCTCCCTAATTGGGTGAAGTCTAGTTTATCCACTGTATCTTTTATTATTTGTGCCATCCATCTAAAAAATCTTTACTCAATGCTACAATGATTTATATGAGTTTTATAATTTTAGCACTTAAATGTAGGCTTATGGTCAACTTTGAATTTATATTCATAGGAAGTATAAGCAAGAGAGCTTGCATGTGGTAGCCTAGTAGCATTTATTGGAAAGGCTATTCTTTGCTCATTGAATAATTGTGGCACTTTTGTTGAAAATCAATGACTATAAATTTTTTCCCTGGACTTTTGGTCCTCTTCTATTGGACTAAATGGAAGCAGTGTTGCTTGCTTATAGGAAGGAGCTCCATAGTAAGTTCTTAAGGTGGGACATGAAAATCCTTTTTTTTGTTTTTTTTTTGTCTCAGCCTCTGTGGATTCCTTGAGATTTACAACTAGTTTGTTAATTTTTAAGTAGGGAAGGGGAATGCCAGTTGGAATTCTAATAGTAATTGAACAGAACCCTTAGATCACTTTGGAGAATATTATCATATTAACAATATGTGTTCCAATCATGTTATTTAGATCCTCTTAAATACCTTTTTGCTGGGCACTGGTGGCTCATATCTTTAATCCTAACTACTTAGGAGGCTGAGATCTGTTTTGATCATGGTTTGAAGGCAGCCAGGGCAGAAAAGTCTTTGAGACACTTATCTCCAGTTAACTACCAAAAAAGCTGGAAGTGAAGCTATGGCTCAAGTGGTAGAGCACTAGCCTTGAGCACAAAAAGCTCAAGGACAGCACTTAGGTCCTGAGTTTAATAACTCACTAAAAATACCTTTTGGCAGTATTTTATAGTTTCTAGCATATGAGTTTTACATTTGTTTGACTGAATTTGTTTTTAAGTACTCCATTCTTTTTGATGCTATTATAAATAGAGTTGAGTTGTTTTCTTAATTTCATTTTCAAATTGTTCCTTGCTGGTATGTAGAAATACAATTGATTTTTGTATTGATAGTGTACCTTTTCCAATTTTTTGAACTTAGTTTTTTAGAGGATTCCTTATGCCTGCCTGTATACGAGATAATGTCAAATGCAAGTCAAATTTGAAAGTTGACTTCGTTTTTCTCTTCTTGACTAATTTCCCTGGAGAGAACTTTCAGAACAGTATTCAACAGAAGCAGACAGAGAGGACATCCTTATTTTGTGCCTAGACTTAGGACATCAGGTACAGTAATTTTGCTTTGGATGTTACATAACATTTTTTAAAATTTAATTTTATTGTCAAGATGATGTACAGAGGGGTTACAGTTACATACATAAGGTAATTAGTACATTCCTTGTCAAACATTGTTACCCCTTCCCTCCTTTTTCTCCCATTTTCCCTGTCCCCCAATTCTCCCCCCTCAAGTTGTAAAGTTCATTTCCAACATATTGTCAGTATCCTTGTTGCCTTGGCTCACCCTTTGTCTCACCATTATGTTGTTACCCTTCCCTTCCCAAATCATATAAACATACATACAAGACACAGGGTGGGGCTGGGAAGGTGGCTCAGTGGTAGAGCGCTTGCCTTGCATGCATGAGGTCCTGGGTTCGATTCCTCAGCACCACATAAGCAAAAAGCCAGAAGTGGCGCTGTGGCTTAAGTGGTAGAGTGCTAGCCTTGAGCTGAAGAACTGAGGGACAGTGCCCAGGCCCAGAGTTCAGGCCTCAAGACTGGACCCACCCCCCCCAAAAAAAGACACAGGGTACCAAAACCAAATACTGTGACAATGGGATAAACCAAAGGGGAAACAAAAGAAAAGAAAAAAGAAAACTTCACACAGTACATTAAAACAATAACAGGGCTGGGAAGGTGGTTCAGTAGTAGAGTGCTTGTCTTGCATTCATGAGGCCCTGGGTTCGATTCCTCAGCACCACATAAGCAGAATAAGCCAAAATGGCACTGTGGCTCAAATGGTAGAGTGCTAGCCTTGAGCTGATGAGCTGAGGGACAGTACCCAAGCCCAGAGTTCAGGCCCCACAACCAACAACAACAACAAAAAAACCCCAAAACAAACAAAAAATAATAACAACAAAGAAAAACCTTTTGTTTCCACACCTTGCAGATCATTTTGATTTTACTAGTATCTTCATAGTACCCTATCAGTCAAAGTCACAAGCCCGTACAGGTTCAAAGGAAGCAGACATGGTATCTATCTCCTGATGGAAGGAACATTAACAAACTTCTGGTTTTCTTCTCAAGCCACTATCACCTATGTTCCTAGACACCAATTGCAACATTAATTTGAGTGAGGAGAAAATGACCTATGCCAAGATCTGAGACCTAACCATTAAGTTTACCAATGCAGAGATCATGTATGGCCTGGTTAGTCACAATTCGGGTAGTATATACATGTGTGGTAAAAATCTGTCTGGAATTAAGTCGTGAGTTTGGGAGGAAGAAACTTGGAGGCAACAAATTGAAATCATCCTTTGAGGATTTTCTTATAAAGGGAAGGAAGAAGATGACGTAATAACTATAGGGATCTGGGTTGAGTAGTTTAAGGTGAGAGCTAGCGGTAGCATTTTCCTGCTCATAAGAATGATCCAGTAAAGAGGAAGATGTTGCTAGAGTTAATAGGAACAATTGCTGGAGTGATGTCGTTAAGACAGCCAAAGAATACTTGTGCATCTCCTTTCTCTTCATCCTCTTTCCTTTCATATTATACCAGAAGAGAAGCTGTGGCTCAAAGTGATAGAGCACTGGCCTTGAGCAAAGGCTCAGGGACAGCACCCAGGCCCCAAGTTCAAGCCCCACCACCAACAAAGAGTTTAGTCTTAAGACATTCTGAGATGCCTAACTTGTTTAATTCAATTCATTGAAATTCCAGGCACTTAAAATCTTTATCATTGCTAGATCCTACAGCAATTCTGCAAATATGCGCAAAGCTCAAGACTGAGCCAGTCAGTTAGCAGGGAGGAAGAATAGCTCTTATATATGTTTTCTTGGCACTAAATGTGTTGTATTTCTATCAGCAATGGAGCTTTTGTCTCTCAGCTCCAAATCCTCCATTCAATCCTCTGCTTTGTGCTACTGGGGCTGGGATTCTGCAAAATCCACATTTATGTGTTGCCAGCTGCCTCCCTTTGAGGCACTGGAATTTAGAGCAATGGAATGAGCTAGGAAGACAGGAAGAAGGGATTTCCCCGTTTCTGCTTGTTTCCTGGGTGCTTTCTGTGTGCACTTGCCACTTCCTCTTCCTGTGACTGTCCTCAGCATCTCTTCATTGTGGCAGTCAAGGGTGTTTCCAGAACCAGTAGGTGATCCAGATTGCCATTCTTCTAACATTTGTCAAACCTGCTTCCTCAGTCCCCTCCCCCCATCAGTTGCAGCCCCGCCACATGCTCGCTCCCCACCAGAGGTCTGAGTGTGTCCTTTGGCTCTGGGAGGGCCCAGCCTCCAAACATCTAAATAATGTGAACATTACTTTGTTTCTTTATCCTAAGGATGGTGGCTGCTATATTGCTACCTCTGTTTTTACCTCTGGGTTTTCTTTCTGACTTTTCAGTTAATAAGTCTTTATATTAATAATCTGATAAAAAAATATCAATGTGGTTTCTGTCTCCTAACTGGATTCTAGTCAATACAGTTAGATATTATCTCGTATAATCTTGACACCATTTACTCAGGCAAATAGAAAATGGAGAAGAAAGAGAGGGAGTAATTAGCCTATAATACATAGCTACTGGTGATAGAGTTGGGGTATCAATCTAGTCTTTTTTTGTTTTTGTGCCAGGGTTGGGGCTTAAACTCAGGTCCTGGGCGCTGTTCCTGAGCCTTTTTTTTTTTTTGCTAATGTGGTACTGAGAAATTGAACTTAGGGTCTCATGCATTCTAGGCAAGCACTCTACCACTAAGCCACATTCCCTGCCCCTGAGCCTTTTATTTTATCAAAGCTAGTGCTCTGCCACTTGGGCCACAGCTCTACTTCCAGCTTTTTGGGTGATTAATTGGTGGTTGACTGTATTAATTTGGTAATTAATTGGACTTTCCTGCCAGAGCTGGCTTTCAACATCAATCCTTAGATCTCAGCCTCATGAATGGGTAGGATTACAGGTGTGAATCTCCACACCTGGCTTTTTGTTTTGTTTTGTCTGAAGTTTCGGCTCTAATCACTAGCCACCCTCCTACATTGTTTGGAAAACACGGGTTTTCAGCATGAGACTGTAAGTATGCTTTCTGAAGTCTTTCACCAATTTCATTGCTTTTTGCGAGCCTATTGTCATACTCATTATTTCCCAAAATATGTCCCAGGCAACACGAGTACTATAGGCATTCCACCAGTGAAATACAGGTTCTGTATTCAAGTAAGTTAAGAACAGCACATATTTACAAGAATCACAATGAACATTAGCATAGCAAAGGCTTTGAGAAATCTTGCATTTTTTTATACATTTTTTTTTGGCTGGGAACATCTCAAGGATACGAAAAATGCCAAGTTGCTATAGTTTGGATGTCAAATGTCCCTTGAAGACCCTAGCTGCTATTGACATTATGGAACTATTAAAAGATAGGGCCTAGTGGGAGGCCCTGAGGTCACTGGGTGTACTGTTGAACTATCTCCTTTCTTACTTCTGGGCCTAGAGGTGAGTGGATTTGTTTTGCCACATGATTTTGCCATGAGGTACAGGCCCAAAGCAAGGGGCTAATCTATCATGGGTGAAACCTCCCAAACTGAGCGAAAGGAAGCTTTTTTGTGTATATTGGTCTTAGGCCTTGAACTCAAGACATGGGCACTGTCCCTGAGCTTTTTTGCTCAAGACTAGTAATCTACTATTATGAGCCACAGTGACACTTCTAATTTTTCTGGTAGTTAATTGGAGATGATAGTCTTATGGACTTTCCTGCTGTGGTTGACTTCGAACTGTGATCCTCAGATTGTAGATCCTCCTGAGTAGCTAGGATTACAGGTGTGAGCCACCAACACCTGGCAACTTCTTCCTCTTTATTACTGTATGTCTCAGATACTTGTTACAATGACAGGTTGTCATATAATGACTAAAATAGGTTAATCATGGTCTAATCTAATAAATCCTGTGCAACAGGAGTGCCTGACTAGGGGACAGTAGTTGGTATCCAAAATTATGGGATGGTTTCATCATACAGAACTTGCTATTTAAAAGATATTGGAAAAGCCAGGTTCTGGTGGCTCACACCTATAATTCTAGCTATTCAGAAACAGATCTGAGGATCACAATTACAAGCCAGTCCTTGCAGACAAATCTGAGACTCTTTTCTCCAATGCCAATGAAAAAATTGGAACTGGAGCTATGGCTCAAGTGGAAGAGCATCATCCTTAAGTGAAAAAGCTAAGCAAGAGTACAGGAACAAAGCACTAGTACTGGAAAAAAAAATTGGGGTTGGAAGAGGTAATGAAGGATTGGGGTGGTGGTGAATGTAGTCATAATATTCAATTCATATCCTCTGAAACTAAAAACATTGAGGGGAGTAGCTGGGAGAGAGAAAAAGGAATAACATTGCTTAAGATGCATTGTACTTGTCAAAAGACATGTTGAATGGTAACTCCTTTGTACAGTTACTTACAAATAACAAAATGTAATTTAAAATTATTTAGAGAATGGAGAATCTGATCTTTGTTTAGGTTATCAGACTGTTTCTTTAGAGTTGTATGTTTTTGCTTTTCAACTATGTAAACCTATGGATACATCTCAATTGTACTTTTAGTGTAGGCAATTCTTGAATCAATAGTTAAGGTCAGAATAAGCAATTTCTACTTTCTTCCTCTCATAAAAGTGCCATGAATACAAAAGTCTCACTTTTACAATCCTGGAGATAGGAGTGGTTTTGCAGTGCTTATATTTAACCTTTTGACTGTATTTACTTGAAAGTTTGTCTGTGATAGATTATGAGATGTTCTTGTTAAAAATGATAATTAATGCTTCACACATTTGTTTATTTTTAAGAAGTGTGAATCCATCTGCATTTGTGTTTGAAATTGTAGTTCATTTGCTTAAATTTTTTGGTACTTGAGTAACTGCACCAGTTAATTGGTTTGGATTATATTGTTAGAACTCTGTCAAAGAGAAGTGTACCTTAAGTGTCTGAAAAATTAGAGGTAGGCCTCTATCTAACTCCATTGTAGACAAAGAGCCCCTGAAGCATGCTAATGACAGGTGGCGGGCTTATGGGGGCATGGGAATGGTGTATCTCCAGTGTGTCCAGCCTGAAAACCCACTGTACTGCAAACAAACACTTTTTTTTCTTTTCCTTTGAGGCAGAGTACTGCTATGTTGCTCAGGCTGGCCTCTAATTCATAAGGTCTCCTGCCTCAGCTTCCTGAGTAGTTGGGATTACAGGCATGTGTCACTGTACCCAGCTAAAACCTGATTTCAGTGACAGACACTCTTCTTTGTCTAAATATGCTATAGATGTCTGTAGGATATTAATGTACAGCTGCTTGAAGAAGGACACAGGGTTTCCCCAGGAACCTTTCCAGGGCTTATCTTAGCAAGTTCACAAGGGCGCTCTCTCTCTCTCTCCTTCTCTTTTGGAGGCTGAAAGAAAAAAGAGAGGAGGGAGGGTAGAAGGAAGGAAAGAACAAAGGAAGGAAAGAAAAGTCAGACACCTGTGACTCATGCATATATATTAGCTACTCAAGAGGCTGAGACTTGGCGGACTGAGGTCCAAAACCAGCCTGGACAGGAAACTTCAGGAGACTCCATCTCCAATTAACTAGTAAAATGCTAGCTAGCATGATAGCCATGGCTCAAGGAGTAGAGCCCTAGCTATGAAAAAACAAGCTGAGTATGGAGATCACAAGGCCCTGAATTCAAGCTCCATTACTAGTGAGAGAGGAGAGAGGAGAGAAAAGACAGAGGGGAGAGGACAGAGAGGGAGAGAGGGAATGAGAGAAAGAGAGACAGAGAGGAAGGAGGGAGGGAGGGAGGGAGGGAGGGGGGGAGGGAGAGAGAGAGAGAGAGAAAGAGAGAGAGAGAGAGAGAGAGAGAGAGAGAGAGAGAGAGAGAGAGAGAGAGAGAGAGAGAGAGAGAGAGAGAGAGAGAGAAGCTGGTACCAGTGGCTCATGCCTATAATCCTAGCTACTCAGGAGGTAGAGATCTGAGGATCGTGGTTTGAAGCCAGCCTGGGAGGAAAGTCTGGGAGACTCTTATCTCCAACAAACTATTCAAAGAAGTCAGAAGTAGCACTGTGGCTCAAGGGGTAAAGCACTAGCCTGGAGCAAAAGCAGCTCAGGGACAGTGCCCAGACTCAGAGTTGAAGCCCCAGGATTGGCAAAAACAAAACAAAACAAATGAGGGGAATTAGGCCATCATATTTTCTGGGTATGATAAGCACTCAGCTAAACCTGTCATGTTTTTGCATGCAAGACAGCACCAATTTATAGTGTTTTCAGAGTTTTCTAAACTTGCCCAATTAAAAAAATAACCTACAAAATTAACTATGTATGTAGATTCTCAGGTCCCAAGCCCAGTAAATCAAGAGTTAACAGGCAACTGGGTCTGGAAATGTGTGTGGTTAATAAAAGCTCCAGGTGCATCTCATAATGGAGAAGTTTGCTCAACATTTGTAATTGAGGCTCACCTGGGGACTTTCAAGATTCTGATTTACTCCTATGGAGGAACTTGGGGATCTAGAATTTTAATAAGGCCCCAAGAGATTCTAACGTTCAGGTTTTGTGAACCCCACTGTGAGAAGCACTGATATCTTGCAAACTCAGTCTTAGTTCTTAGTGCCAAAGCAGTGACAGCTTTTACTAAGGACTTGTGCATCTTTTGACTTTGTAGACACTGTTTATAAACTATTTGTCTTTTAAAACTTTTCCACTTAATTTGAAAACTTCTTTAAAAAATTGCAAACATCGGTTGGGAATGTGGCTCAGTGGTAGAGTGTTTGCCTAGCATGCATGAAGCGTGGAGTTCGATTCCTCGGTACCACATAACAGAAAAAGCTGGAAGTGGTGCTGTGGTTCCAGTGGTACAGCACTAGCCTTGAGCAAAAGAAGCTCCAGGACAGTACCTAGGCCCTGATTTCAAATCCCATGACTAGCAAAAAAAAATCTGCAAACATACAATACCCATTATACTACCTGCTCCAACGTTTGTCACATTTACTTCGTGTATGTATACATGTATATATGTATGTTTGTTTTTGGTGCTGGAACTATGGCTGGAACTCAAGGTCTCTGTCTCTGTCTCTGTCTCTGCTTTTTTCCCTCATGACTAATGTTTACTATTTGAGCCATATCTCTACTTCTGGCCTCCTGTTGGTTAGTTGGAGATGAGTCTGTTGGATTTGTTTGCTCAGGCTGGCTTTGTATCACAATCATCAGATTACAGCTTCCCAAGTAGCTAGGATTCCAGGCGTGAGCTATGGGCTCCTGGATTTATGTATTTTAACTGAATTATTTCAGTGTAAGTAAATGTCATCAAGTTTAAAATATCACCTGCCTCTTGAAACTATTCATCCAAAAATGCCAGCTCAAAAAGACAACAGATTCAACAGTCCCTTTCTCTGTTTCCTGGCAGAACAACTACCACTTCTGGTCTCTTAATTGCCTTCCCATGGGTTCACTTCACATGGCACAGGTGTAGTGTTCACATGGGGTGTATATGCACATGTGCATGTGCATGGTTAACATATTCAGGATTTACCACTAGAGTTGAGACCATGACTCTTCTACCTTGGTGTCTATTTGCTGCATTTGCCTAGTACAGTGTCTTATACCCCACAAACACTTCTTGTTGAATAAATTGATGAATGTTAAAGTTCAGAAGAGCAGATAGTGGCCCAAGACTGGAGTATTAGCATGCCAGCCCAAAGGACCTGAAAAGCGTCACAGGTCTATCCACACACAGAAGATGCTAGGCTGATCTGGCCAGTGGAACCACAGAGCTGAGACAGAGAGATGGTGTCCAGAGGCTATGATAAGATAGGGTAAACACAAGTCAGGCTCACAAACAGTAGTTGGGATGGAGATCTAAGTGTTATATATGGGACCCCCTCAATGCACTATGGAGCTGGGAATGGAACACAGGGGTGAAAATGTTCCATTCTTGAACTATATCCTGAGCCTGTATAGTATTTTTTAAGGACACTTTCTAAATTTGAATCTGTAACCCTGAGTTTACACAGCATTTTAATTTTAAAACTTACAGTAGAAAAATTAGAACATATAGAGAAATAAGATATTTCTTAGTAATCCTACTATAGAGGAAAAATCACCATAGTTACCATTTTGGTGTCATCTCACATTTTTTCTTAACATATATATATATATATATATATATACTGTATGATAAATGATATGTTATATTATTATTTATAAAATATTTTTCAAATCTTTTGTTATTAAAAAAGTTAATGCACAAAGGGATTGCAGTTATGTAAGTCAGGTAGTCATTTCTTTTTGGACAATGTCACCCTTTCTTATATATATTCTACATATAAAATAATGGATTTTATTTATATCTTAATATAACTAATTACATATGTTTATATACTTAAATGTGCAGTGGATCTATGGCATTTTATTTTATATTAATGTTAAATAATTAAGGATATGCCATGCAAACATCTACATAGGTTTTTTTGAACAAAAATATCTTTTCCTAGCACGATGCTGTAAGGATCTCTGACTGCCAGTAGATGGCACTATTTTCATTTGTCAGCGTAAGTAGAAGTCTAAAATGTTTGCCTCCAGGCAATATTTTTGTTTTATTTTTCAGTTTTACCATTTGTTTACTAAGTGGCAGGTGACAATAAGCAAGTTACTTGCTTTCCTTTAGGATATTCACTCAGGAACTTCCAAAACCCTTTTGGCTTCCAAAACATCTTTGGCTTACATTCACAAGCAAGGCTTAGAGAGACCATGCACTAATCCTCTCCCTTGTTTCCTAATAGAAGCTATTAATAAGGACTAGCTAACCCATCGTTATTTTAGAGAAAAAGCTATCAGGCCTTTCTGAGGCTATGAAAAGCAAACAAAACAAAAATGAAGCATTAACTCTAGAATTCTTGTTTTCCACACAGGACAGTATTAATCAACTCATGCAGATTTCTTTCATGGCTAGTTAATAATGAACTTAAAAAATTACACATTCTATTGTAATGCACCTAATTTTTTGTGTCTCAAACCTTTCAAAACAGTAACAGATGAGCTAGATGCTGGTGGCTCATGCCTATCATTCTAGCTACTCAGACGAGATCTGAGGATCTCGGTTCAAAATCAGCCTGGGCAGGAAAGTCTGTGAGATTGTTATCTCGAATTAATCACCAAAAAGCCCTACGTGGAGTTGTAGCTCTAGTGGTAGAGTGCTAGCCTTGTGCAAAAACACTTAGAGAGCACCCAGGTCCTGAGTTCAAGCCCCAGTATAGGCACAAACAGAAAAAAAAACTTAGGGTAGATGCTGCGATATGTCTGACAAGAAATTATATCTGAAGTGAGAAGAAAGGATGAACAATTCAGGGTCGAGAAAGCAAGGGAGGGGGGTGACATTATCCCAAAAGAAATGTACTCTGCCTGACCTGGGTAACTGTAACCCCATCTGTACATCACCTTTATAATGTCAATAACAAATTTAGAAAATATTCCGGGTCCGATGCGGGAATTGAGAGACGTTCGTGTTCAGTAGTGGAATAACATCTCAGCTACCGGATCAGCGAGGGCCGCAAAGGCCGAGGCTCGCCAGGCTGCGTTTGTTTTGATGACTACAAGGATTCCTTGTAAACGTGCTAAGGAGAAAATGCTCGAAGGCTGTGTTTCCAGATCGGATAGGCTCACCACCAGGTCCTTCTTGGGCATGCTCCCTTCGAATGAGAAGAAGGTCCGGCGATTTTTAAGTTTTAGGCTATTTTTAGCTTATCCTCTACTTTCGGACTCGCGGGAGACACTTTCCAGCTTAACGAGCGCGAACGGCTGCTCTCCCGCCTGGGCCCGGGACGCCTGGGAGCCCAGCCTGGCCCCACCTGTCGCGCACACTCTGCACACCCCGCGATCCGCAAGTGCGGACAGGTGTCCTCTGCCTCGCCCCGGGCCCGGAGTCGCAGCCTCGCAGCGGGCGAGCCTCCGAAATCCGCTGCCTCCCTCGGGGACAGCGAGGCCAGGGAGAGGGTGTCGGGGTGTCTGTGCGTGTGTGTGGATGTCTGAGAAGCAAAAGGCACCCAGCCCCCCGACTGGGGTGGAGTGGGGTGTCGGGGTCCGGCCCTGCTCGCGTTCCTCCGACTCCGGCCGCACGGGGCCGCGCTCCCAGGCCCCGTCCAGTCCTGCGCACGGCCCTCCGCCCTCCAGCGCCTTTCGCGTCCGCGACCCCGGGAACCCATCCAAGCCCCTAGCGGCGGTGACTCCGGGTGTCCACGGGTCCCAGCGGGGCCGAAGGGTCACCCAAGCCGGCGAACCTCATTCCCAAGGACAAGCAGCGAGTGGCAGCACCGCTCCCCCTCCCCCGTTCCCTCGCGGGACTCGGGAGGCTGCAGTGACCCAGCCCCTCTAGAACCCCCCCCTTCCCCCCACCCCGGGCGGCCGCGGGGAGGCACGCGCCGGGACCCCGCCCCTTCTCCAAACTTCTATCCGCGCGCGCGGGTTCTTCCCTCGGTCCGACCCCTCTGCGCCATCCGGCTCCTCCCCCTCGCTCTCCACCCCCTCCACCTCCTCCTTTTCTGGTCCCCTCGGAGGAATCCGCCCCCCTCCCGCCCGTCGGGTCTGGGGATCCTCCCCCGACTCCCCCCGCGTGCCGCCGCCGCCGCCCAGGTTCCTCCCCCCCCCCAGCCCGGGCGCTCCCTGCCAAGCCCATGATGTAATGGTGTATGTTAATCAGTAGCATGTGGGGAGCTCCGGCTCTGGCGGCTCAGTCCTCCGCGAGCCGACACTGGAGGCAGCAGCAGCTACAGCAGCAGCGGCGGCGGCGGCAGCGCCCCGATCCCGCCGCGCCGTCCTCTCCCCGGGCCGCCCGCCCCGACGGCATGGCCCGCAGCCCGCGCTTCGGGCGCCCCCAACCCCGCTGAGAGCCGCCGCGGCCCGGACCCGCGCGCCGAGGGCCCCCCGAGCCGCCGGGATGAGCCGCGCCGAGGTGAGCCCCGGACTTGCCCTTCCGCCCACTGTGGGGGTTCCTTTCCCCAAGAAGTTCTAGGAACCCAGAGACAGGATGCTGGGAGAGAGTTGCGCCGTCCGAGTGACTCCTCTCCCCGCCGCTGGAGGCCACCAGAACGGGGATCGCACCAGGGGAGCCCCCAAAGCTTAACTTTCTTCTTTGCAATCATTACGGGGAGGGGAAGGGGGGCGTTTGTCGACGGCAGGAATCCTCTCGGGAAAGCCGTGAGAGGAGGGGGGGGGAATCTCGGCTGTCGGGGCGCTTGGCGTGCGCCCGCCACCGCGCCGTCTCCGGCCGAGGAGGCACGGGGCGAGGGCAGACCCGGCGGGCGGCGGGCGGCGGGGGCAGGACGCCGACTCCACACGCGCGCGTCCACACACGGGCGCACCCGCACGCACACCTCGGCCGCTTCCCGGCGAAGCAGGCCCCGGGCGACCTCCCGGGTGGGCTGCAGCGCCGCGCCGGGGAGTCCGGGCTCCGCGCCGCGCCGCCGCCCGCTGGGCGCGGAGCTTCGGGTGGGGGAAGAGTTTATTTTTGTCTCGAGCTGCTGCCGCGGCTGCTCGCGGCCTAAATCCAGAGGGGCGCCTGACGGTGGAGATGCTGGCTGTGGCTGTAGATGGAGCTGCAACCGCTCGGTGGCTTCTCCTGGAGGAGGAGGAGGAGGAGGAGGAGGAGGGAGGGAGGGAGGGGAGGAGGGGGAGGGAGGAGGGAACCGCCGCTGCCTCCGCCCCTGCTTTGCATTAGCCCCCACCCCCACCCCCGCTCCCCTTCGCCGCCGCAGTGCAAGTTTTCAGCGCGGGGAAAATCTGTTGCTAGTGCTTGGCGTTCGCAGGCACAACCCCCCGAGGCCACCCCGGGCGGGGCGTGCGGGGAGCCCCGCAGACGATCGTAGCCGCAGCAACAGGGAGCCGCGGGGTCTCCTCCCGCACCTGGGAAGGAGGCTTCTGGCCATTCCCGGCTGGGAAATAACCCATCTCCCGCATCCCGGTGCGGAAGGAGAGGCTGGAATCGGGGAGGGGGAGCTCGACCTTCGCGCTACACCCCCTCCCCAACCTTCGCCCCCCACCAGCCCCATCCCCGGCCCTTCCCAATGCACCCCTCCCCTTCCCCCCCCCCAACCCGGGCGCGCTCCTCCTCTGGCCCAGGTCTCACTGCAGCTCTTTCTCTGCTTCCAGTGGTGATCGCCGCTCGGGAATGCGGGTGTGAAAGGTCCGAGCAGCCGCCCCAGCGGGGAGGAGACCCCGGGACGCCGGAAACCACCATCCCGAAGCTGCGAGAAGGGGGGGAAAAAGAGCATTCTTCATTCAGTTGTGTGCCTTGTCAGGGATAGGGAAAAAAAATCGCTTTTTTTTTTTTTCTTATAAACACTTCCGTGCTACTGTCTGTCATCGTCTCCGAGGGAAATCAGCCAGAATCACCGGAACGTAACCGCCCGCGGACCGGAGAGGCAGCAGCCCAGGCAGTACCTGCCGCGTCCCGGCGCCCGAGCCACCTTGGAACGGGAACGCGTCTCCGGCGGCCACGGGGCTGCGGCTCTGCCAAACTTTGGGGCGGGCGGGAGACCGAGGGGGGCTTGGAATAGACGGAGGGCGGCCCCCTAACCATGATGTTTCGCGACCAGGTCGGGGTGCTGGCGGGCTGGTTTAAGGGCTGGAACGAGTGCGAGCAGACTGTTGCGCTGCTATCGCTGCTGAAGCGCGTGAGCCAGACCCAGGCCCGCTTCCTCCAGCTCTGCCTGGAGCACTCGCTGGCCGACTGCACCGAGCTGCACGTCCTGGAAGGCGAGGCCAACAGCCCGGGTAAGTGCGAGGCCATCGGGCGTCCCCCCCCCCCCAGCCCACCCTCCTCCTGCACCTCTAGCTTCAGATCCGGTCCCGCCCCCTCCCTCCCCCCCTCGCCCGCCGCAGCGCAGACCCCCCACCCCCCAATCGCGCCAGCCCCTCGGGATCTTAGCCTGTACCCCCGATCCGGTGGCCGCTTTGGGGATTTTGTCCACTGTGAACTCCTTAGTCCTATTCCGTGTGGTAGCCACGGTAGCGTGAATGATTGATTTTTTTTTTCTTCTCCCATGCAGTTTCCTGGGAAATAAGTAAGTCAGGTCACGTAGAGTCTGGATTTTCTGTGTGTGTGTGTGTGTGTGTGTGTGTGTGTGTGTGTGGATTTTCTGTGTGTGTGTGTGTGTGTGTGTGTGTGTGTGTGTGTGGATTTTCTGTGTGTGTGTGTGTGTGTGTGTGTGTGTGTGTGTGTCCCTCCCTTAACATTCCCGCCCCCACCCTCCCTTCTTTTGGGCAACGTGGCTCGCTGGATTTCAGCAACACAAGTGAAAGCCCCGGGATTGCCCTATGGCTGCAAACTCAAATCGGGCTGTATGAAGAATGCCTGCAAATGCGATTCTATGATTCTCCCTCCCTCCCCCTTACCCCAGACAGATATAACGGTTTTAAGAGGCTTGTCTTCAGAATAATATGTAGGTGACGCTACAGGCTATTAAAATGACACTTGCAGTGGGGATGTGACGTGGCTACACACGGGTGGTGACGTCCGCCGTATTGATAAGGATCTTGGAGGAAGAGCAGGCATGAATTGGGCTCCTTAATGCTTTTCCTTAGGAAACTTTCCTGAATGGCACAAAATTGTTTCCTGGTACCCTGCTGGTATTTACAGACACCTCCACTCGTATAGAATGTAATCTTCTCTCGCAAAGGTCCAGCAGTTTGCCATTTGCTAGCCTACATGGTGACAGACTGAAATTATATCCTCCCAGTAATCGGAGGCTGCGCGTGTGTGTGGGGGGGCAGGGAGGTCTGCTAGTGTGTAATTTTTTTTTGGAAGGGAGAAAATTCTTTGGTTCACACTGCTGCAGGAGGGTGAACAGAGCCCCCAGTGTTTCTGCAGAATAAAGAATGCAGGGTCTTCTTCCAGCTGTTCCCTGTTAGCACAGCAAGCCTTCAAGACTGGGCAGAGCTCTGGGCTGCCTTTTGATGATAAGGTCCAGTCCAGGGCAGGGGGCCTTGGGAGACAGTCAAGTTGTGCCTTTACAGGAGCAAGAGAAAAGCTGGCCGCTTCCTCATTCCTCCTGGCTGGCATTGGGCATTGGTGCTCCTGAGGTTGAAATCATTAAGATGGGATGTTTCCATATATAGAATCGCAGGGTGGTGTAGTGAAGGCTGGAAATCCTCACAGGCCTTTTCCTGATGGCACCCAAAGGAACCTGCTTTGTGGAGCAGGGAGGTCCATCCAGCCATAGGGCTCCTCACAACTATGGCAGTGCCAGGGCCCCCTTTGCTTGAGCACCACATTTATAAATAGCTGAGGGCCAGCCTCCTTCCTAAGCAGTAGAAGCATGACAAGGATAATTCATGATCTATTTGCTTTGCTTTTTAATGTCAACCCATAGCCCAGTGCACCCGGGTGTTTTTGCTTCCTCAGGTTTGACAAACAAGGTTAAATAAACTTTTTTTTTTTGGGTAGAACCCAAGAATTTAAGTATAGTCATTTATGTTGAATGCTTTGACTTCAGCTTGTCGGGACTGTTTAAACAAGTGATAAATCTTTACATTAGTCAAATATTGGCACTTTTCTTTTTCCCTTTGAGTAATGATGAGAGATCTTTCCTAATATAGCTGCTGTCAGGTTAGGAAAGAAAGGAATGAGATGTTGTATTTTACTAAACAGAAGTATTACTTTAAAAAAATCTTATAATTTAACATGTGCCAACTATTGTGAGTTAAAAAAATCATTTGCTAATTTTTTCCCCTCTCAAACTTAAAAAAAAAAACGTACCAAGATTTGAAATCAGGGCTCCAGCCTAGCCTGCTCAGCTTGCTTGGTTAGGACTCTACAACTTGAGCCACCACCCCCTGAACTTTGCTGTCTGGCCTGGCTTGGAACAATCATTCTCCTGATCTTACTTTCCTGACTAGCTAGAATACAGATGTGAGCTACTGGTTCGCAGTTCAAGTTTTTTAATTTTTTTAAAAATCATACATATTTGTGTAAAGTATACACATCTTTGTACCATTAAATGATGTAGATGTGTAAAATATATCATGCTATTATGTAAAATAGGGACCATTTTTCTAGTTTCTGGATTGATCTCTCAAGTGAAACATTTTACTGGCATTTGTTTTATTGTGTGATCTGGACAGAAATTTACTAGGGAGGTCACATGGTTGTCTGGTTTACTTTTGGAGAATAGAATCATAGACAGCATCAAGATCTATCACTAGTGCCTGTGGGTCTTTCTCCCCATCTGGAACTTAGCAGAAATGTCCACTTTAGCAACCAGAACAGATGGCATAAGTGACCAGACCCTATCTCAGAACATATTATTTTCCTAGATGCAATCCTAACTTTTTCGCTCTAATTTGACAATGATCCATAGCTGATGTATTAGGAATAGCACATTAAGAATAGAATAAGCTGGATTCTGGTAATTTATTTTTTCACCTATAAACTACTAGTTCCTCAGAAGCCTGAGATCTGAAGATTGTAGGTTGAAACCAGCCCGGGGAAGAATTTTATCTCCAATAACCAGCAAAAAGCCAAAAGGTGGAGGTGTGGCTCAAGTGGTAGAATACCACCTTGAACAAAAAGCTGATGGAGGTTTGAGTTCAAGCCCCAGTTCCAGCACACAAGAAAAGAATGGGATGAGAGGTTGCTGTAACCAGCAGTGAAAGTGACTCCTGATTACCTGACAGCTGGAAAAGAATCAGGAGAACTATAACTTTAGACACAGGAATTGGAGCGAAAGGCCTGAAGGCTTGGAGCTCTTAAGGTAGGAACCCTTAGTTGATCCTGCTGGCATCCCTCCCTTTGTAAAACAAAACAAAACAAAAGACTAATGATTGCTGTTTACTGGTAATAGCAACAAACTACCAAAAGGATATATTAGGAAAAAAAAAAAGACTCTCTAAGAAGACTGGGAAAAGCTCAGTCTACTTGGGAAATATTTACACCCAAGTTAATTAACCTCTGAATCTGTTTTGATGTGTCTTACCAATTCAGAAAACTAGGCTGTGCTGGATGACTCATTCATTGAATGGCTGAGATTTCCTGTAACCAAGTCATCCTCTATCTTCTCCTTCATTTTGTAATCATCAATTAAAGCATGTGCATTTTTCTTTTAATTATATCTTAACTTTAAAATTGGATAGATGGGAACCAAATTTATATTTAGGGCTTGATCTCAGTGTAGTAAAGAAAAACCATTAATAATAATATGAACTGACTTTGACCACTAAAAACTATTTTAGCCAGGCACCAGTGGCTCATGCCTATAATCCTGGCTACTCAGGAGGCTGAGATCTGAGATTTGTGGTTTGAAGCCAGCCTTGGCAAGAAAATCCTTAAGACGCTTATCTCCAATAAACTACTCAAAAAAGCCAGAAGTGGTGCTCAAGTGGTAGAGCACTATCCTTGAGCAAAATAAGCCCAAGAAGAGCACCCAGGCCCAGAGTTCAAGCCCCAGGACCAGCAAAAAAACTTAAACCTAAAACCAATTATTTCTTTTGGTACTGGGGTTTGTCATACTTCCCCAGCAGGTGCTATTCCACTTGAGCTTTTCTACCAGCTCTGAACTTAGTTTTTTGTTTTTTTTTGGGGGTCCGGTCATGGGGCCTGAACTCTGGGCTTGGGCATTGTCCCTCAGTTCTTCAGCTCAAGGCTAGCGCTCTACCACTTGAGCCTCAGGGCCACTTCCGGCTTTTTCTGCTTATGTGGTGCTGAGGAATTGAACCCAGGGCCTCATGCATGCAAGGCAAGCGCTCTCCACTGAGCCACCTTCCCAGCCCCTGAACTTAGGTTTTTTTTTTCCTTGTTGATTTTATTTTATTTTTTTTCCTCTTCAGTACTGGGGTTTGGATTTTGTTAGGCAGGCACTCTAACATTTGCCACACCTACATACAGCTCTAGTTATTTTTCAGGAAAGGTCACACATTTTTATCTGGGGCTGGCCTCCCTGTAGCTGGACTCATAGGCACATGTTCTGTTTATGTGTTCAAGAGGAGTCCCTATAATTTTTCTACCTGTGTTGGCCTTGCTCTCTGCCTTCTGAGTAGCTGGGACATAGGTGTAAGCCACCCCACTAGACTGATTTTAGTGCTTTTTGAGCTATGGTTTGTGTGTTTGCCTTAGGACAGCCTTGGAAATTTATTATTATTATTATTATTTGGTTGGTCATGGGGCCTGAACTCTGGGCCTGGGCACTGTCCCTCAGCTCTTCAGCTCAAGGCTAGCACTCTATCACTTGAGCCACAGTGCCACTTCCGGCTTTTTCTGCTTATGTGGTGGTGAGGAATGGAACCCAGGGCCTTATGCATACAAGGCAAGCACTTTACCACTGAGCCACCTTCCCAGCCCCTGGAAACGAATTCTTACCTTCACCTCCTCAGTAGTTGGGATTATAGGCATGGATCACTACTTCTGGCCCTTGAGTGTGTGTTTTATTGCAAACTTTCATCCTCTTGAATTTACTGAAAATCTAGTGACTCATTGGGTTATCCTTTATGGTCATTAGAGAGCCAAAGAAAGTAGTTGACTCAGTGCCTACTGTAGTTTGGGTCTGGAATGTGTCCTAAAGGTTCCTGTGCTGCAAGTCTCTAGTTTGGTATTATTGCTTGGTTGTAGAACCTTTTACAGATGGAGCCTGTACAGAAATATTCAAGTCATTGGAGGCTTACTCTTATGGGGGATAGTGGGACACTTCCCCTTTTCTTTTCTTCAGCTCCCTGGCCATTGTTCTGTTGTGATGTGTTACCTGTCCCAAAGCAACCATGCCAACTGGTCATAGATTGGAACTGCCAAAACCATGTGTTAGAATAAACCCTTTCTCTTTATAAGTTGTTTCAGGTATTTAGTGAAAGAAAGATGACTAACATAGTCATGGCTTTAGTTGTATGTGTATTTTTCTTTCTTAGTCTAGTGGTAGTGGGCATTGGGCATAATCAGCTCCTTTCTAGAAGCCTCACAACCTGAGAAAAGGGCCCTGCAGCTAGCAGCCAAGGTTTACATAGCAACTTCTGGCCAGTCTCAATTTGTAGATGGCTGTATCTAGCAAAAATGGAATTCCCTGACTTTACTGCAGTTCACCAAAGGGAATGAGGTTGTGTGGCTTTTTATTTATAATATTTGTCATTTGGACTTGATTTTTTTCAGTACAGTGAAATAAATGGAGATTGACAAATTAAGTTATAAAGGCTTTTAATATAGAGCATATTTTATGGGGGGAATGAGGTATGTCATGTACAATTAATTATTGAGTGAAAGGGTTATCTGAAATGTTGTCAGAAATGATATGGAATTGAAGGGGCATATTTGCCCACTCATTACTCAGTGACAATGTTGTTGATTCTGGGCTGTGTGTGTGTGTGTGTGTGTGTGTGTGTGTGTGTGTGTGTGTGTGTGTGTGTGTGTGTGTGTGTGTGTGTGTGTGCATGCACACACATCCTGGTATTGGAGCTTGAACTCAGAGTCTGGGTACATAGAGCTTTTACACTCAAGTCTGGTACTCTCCCACTTGAGCCACAGCTCCACTTCCAGCTTTTTGGTGGTTAATTGGAGATAAGTAGTCTCATGGACTTTCCTTTCCTGACTGGCTTTGAACTGCAGTCCTCAGGTCTCAGCCTCTGAGTAGCTAGGATATGGGTTATAGCCTATCCAGTGCCTGGAAGTTCTGTTGTTGTTGTTCTTGTTGTTAATATGGCTTCAGATTTCTATAATACAGATATTTTTGTCTTCTATCTTCACTGGTTTCTTTAGATCCTAAATTCAGTAAACAGAAAGTTTTCCTGAGTGTGTATGTGCATAAAATCTTACTTGTAGTTTTTACATTGATTTGTTCAGTCAACAACATTTTCAGGTTGCCTGCTGTTTTGTGTTTCAGTGTTATGCAGTTGGAATACATGACTGGATTTCTGCTGTAATGGGCAACTTACTGTATTCCAAGGCCTGGTGCTTTCAGTGTTCAGTAACTAACCAATACAGCATGAAACATGCTGCAGTACAGATGTGGGAATAAAATGTATGGAAGGAGGGATTCTGGGAGCATTGTGAATCCAGCAGCTAATTGCTGGGGATTTGTGTGAAAGAAGACCTTACTGAGCCAGGAGATGTGCTTGAGTTGAGTGTTGAGGAGGGATGGAGGTTGGTTCAGTATATAAAGAAGCTTGTAGTTGTAGAAGAGGCCAGAAGATATTTCCTAAGTAGAAAGGACATTTGTACAGATGTGGCTTTGGGGGCAGGACTAATGATGCACAGGAGATGGTGAGCTCCTGGTGGCGCTAAGAGTGTCCAATGCTGAGCTCTAAGAGGCAGAAATTAGAAACAGACAGGTATGTGTATGCCAGACTGGGCCAGCCAAGGAATTTAGACCTTATTCTGCAGAGGTGATAGAGAACTCAAATGGACTGGTTGGTAGTCATGGGCATGCCAAAAATGCAGGAGTTGAAGGGGGTGAGTATGGTGTGTGTGTGGTATAGAATGGATGAGTTGTGTGTGTGTGTGTGTGTGTGTGTGTGTGTGTGTGTGTGTGTGTGTGTTGTATATGTGTGTGTGTAATGTGTAGTATATCATGTGTGTGGTATGGGTATGTCTGTATACTTTGGCCAAATACTCAATCTTCCTTATGCAGGCATGTCTTCTGAGAGGCAGAAATGGGAGGAGGATGCAATTCAATTCACTTTCCATTTTGGCTGAGGTAGTAGCTTCATCTCAGGGCATGTGATTTCCATCAGCCCCAACCTGTGGGGATAAAGGAAGCTTGCTGTAAAGAAAAGGAAGGTATGGTCCCAGGAACCATTTATTTATACCTGTGGGAGGGCTGAGGTCACAGAGGTCTCTGAGGGAATAGGTTTTAGAATCTGTCAGACAAGGCCAGTTCATTTCTAAGCCTCATTCTCCTTTCTATCATGATGGTAATAAACTCTCCTTGTCTAGAAGTTCCTTGTTAATGACCCAGCAGGGATCTGTTTGCTCCTTTAGGTTTACACTTGCTTCTCCATAATAACTAAAGCATATAAATACTCATTTCCTACGTGGTCAGAAATCTCTTCATTAAAGGTTCTCTGGGAACCCAGAGAAGATGGGCACCACCTTCAACATTCTAGCTTTGTTGGTTGTACTTTCTATCATGCTAGGCCCTAAACAATGCAGTCCTGATACTGTTTCTCAAATAGCTTGTCTCTTTCTTCAGTGGGTGAGCATGAAAAGGAGGAATCACTGGGCTGGAGAGGGAGGGTTTCACTTAGGGTGGTTGTCATTTTCTCTCAGTTGGTCTAGGATGGCCAGGCAATCACTAACTGTAAAATACAGCAGGTCTTTCCCAGTCATACCCTTTGTAGTGAGTGACTTGGACTTTGGTTGTTTAGCTTAGGGCTCAAGGGCTTCAGCAACTGAGTATGTGTTATAAACAGGCTCCATCAAAGCAAGTAAAAGACAGACACTCTTCATAGCAGTCAAATTGCCTTGTTTATGTTTAAATAAACAAGTGGGGGCAAACCTAGGGCTGGATGGGCTGGGAAGTAACTGAAAACTGCAGAGATGTAATTCTGAAGACAATTGTGGACACAGATAAGAACCACACGTTGCTTTGTCTTAACCTGGGCAGTAATTGGAAGGTTTTTCAATCATCAATACAATGTCATTTGCTAGGAATCACAGAGGAGGAAGGGTAAACTCATAAGAATCTTTAAAAAATATATAATCACTACTTGGGAATTTTTTTATCCTGTTCCTGCCTTTTCTTCCCTCCTAATCATTCCTTCCAAGGCCTGACTGAGCTCATCCAATTCACGAAGATTAAGATGCAGAATCAGACTTCTCCTCTGAGCTATTTTCTTTTGCTTCTGTGGAAGCTGCCTGAGGCAAGACTCTCCTAAAGAAAGCAGAACTTTCTGAACAGGAGAGGGTCCTCTCTCTGTGTGATAGTCAAGGCTTGGATCCTGCTCTTAAAGTTGGCAGCTGGTTTCCCCAGGGCCAGTTTGGAACTCTTAGGAACTGGCCTCCTCTTATATAAGTGCATAGGACTCATTGCAACTTGGAGGCTAGTTCCTGGATTTTGTTCCTGTTCTCTATGTCAACAACTTGTTTTATCATTTATTTTATGGGGCACTGGGCCTTGAACTTACTGCTTTGTGCAAAGAGGTGAGAATCCTGCCAGAGGGTAGAGTTGGTAAAATAATTCATCTTAAGGAGCTTACACTCAATATATGGAGGCAGAATAAGCATAGATATGATGGTTAGGCCATACACTGTCGCTCAATGTTATTCTTCTGACAAGAGAATCACACTGGAGTTGAATAAAGAGAAGAAAATAGGCTGGTCTGGGCAGTGCAAGAATCTAAGTGGGAGATGTCAATTACAGTGTGGTATTTGAAGCAAGATTCTTGCCTTTTTGGTACATCTAATCAGTTTCACCAGGAGAATTACACATAGATAGGTGGCCCCTAGCTGTTTGCTATGTAAGAGGCAGGCTTCTTGGGCCTTTGAAGGATGAGTATGTTAGAGAGAAGGAGATTGTTGTCTATCAGGAGTAATTTCTGGGATAATGCACACAGGATTTATAATATTGAAGTGTAGGAAAAGAAAGGTCTGATTACCTGATATTTTTATCTGTCCCATCCAGAAAATGCAGAAATTTAGTAATAATTCCTTGGTTACTCCTAGTAGGATACCTTTGCAGGACACTTTGATGAGAACTAGTGCTAAGGAATAACATCTACCATACTGATCAGAAAAAAAATATATTTTTAAAGCATCTTAAATGGCTTTGTCTCAAAATGTAATGGGCAAACAAATCACTTGAGGATTTTGTTACTCAGGACAGTGATGAAGGGCACTGCGGTGGGGCCTGACCTGCCTGACCTGTAATAAGCTCCCAGATGGTGTTGACCCCACAGGTCTGTGGATCCCACTGAATAGAAAGAACAGAGGTCGGAGGTCATATAGAGGTGATTCGATGCAGGAACTCTCAATCTTTATGGGTTTCTCTCAGGAAGTTTTTGTTTGCCAATGAGCACATATGTACCAATTTATGCAAAGTGGATGCCCAGCTCTAACTCTACAAGAAGAATAACGTAAGAATTTGTGACTAAGCGCAGTGATTTTCCCAGGCTCTGAGATAAGGCACTGGTAGACCGAGTCATGGGATTAAACTTGGAATCAGTGAAGCTCTTTCTGCCATCTGGGCCTCTATCCAGTGCGACTCACCTGTGGAGAGCCCTCATTTGGTTTTCCACTGGTCCAGATGGCTTAGTGTTAAGTTGAGGCTATACTTGTCTTTTGCCAACCTGAACTTAGTGTTATGAGAAAGATCATTTTCAGTCTCTCTGTCTAGTGTTATGATCGTTCACATGAAGAGTGAAGAGAATCCTTTGTGTTGCTGGCAGTCATCGTTGGATGATGGAGGAAAGAATAGGACCGGATATTCCTGGTAACACTGTGTAGTCAGTCCTAATGAGCCACAAACACCCAGCTCTCTGGGCCTTGGAAAATACTCATAGATTTTGCATCCAGGGATGCAGGTGTGTTTCGTACAACGGAATCACTGTCTTAAAAATGTGTTGAGGCTGAGTGCTAGTGGCTCATGCTTGTAATCCTAGCTACTTAGAACTCAGCTACTAGCTGAATTCTGAGAACTGAAGTTTAAAGCCAGCACAGGCAGACAAATCCTTGAGACTCTCTTATCCAATTAACCAGCAAAAAGCCATAAGTGGAGTTATGGTTCAAGTGGTAGAATGCCTGCCTTGCATGAAAAAGCTTAGGGAGAGTACTTTGTTCCTAAGTTCAAGCCCTAGTACCAGCACAAAAAAATAAAGAAGAAAAATACATTTTCATATGTTACTTATATGCATAAGCTCTGAAGGTAAGCATGCTTTCCATCTTGGTAGCATAATCACTCATTACAGAACATTTTATATTTTGCTCTCAGCAGTGCTTGGGACTGACTGCCTCTCATATCCTGAACTGAATGCATTTGGGAAGGTAGAATGAGGCTCTGATGTAGTGTTTCCCTGAGCTTTTTGGCCATGACCTTGTTAGAATTTCCAGGCATTCTAATAATCAGCATCTCATGGAAAATGAGCCTCCTGGAAAGATATATTTAGTTAAAAAAAATCTTTTTTCCCCTGATGCTATAGGTTGTAAGGAGAAGCCTGAAAAGAACAAGAATAATTCCAGAGGCTGGATGGCAAAGAATGCTTACCACTTCCCCAGCCTTTGCCTGTAGAGTGCAGTGGCTGGAATTTCAGAAGTGGCGTACCCTAATCTGTCACTAGAAAGCTGAGTGTTTGTGTGTGCTGCATAAATACATATGTCACATTAACATTCACCATATACATTTCTGTATGTACACCAGCATGTGATTTCAACACATGGAAATGTGTAACTAAAATGGCAGGGCTGAAACACTTTCACATTTTTGAAGAGGTTAAAGAAAAGAGGCAATTTCAATAACATCATCTTCATTTGTAAAGGAGAAAGAAGGGAGAAGCCATTGTAGCACATGCTTGTAATCCTAGTGCCCAGGAGGGAAAGGCCAGGAGGACTGTAAGTTCAAGGCCAGCCTGAGGACTATATAGTAAGACTCTGTATCCAAAAATGAGGGTGGGGGTGGAGTGGAGGGGGGAAGGGAGAAAGAAGTAGTTTCTGTGCATTGTTTGTAGAGGTTAAATCTGGTCCTGTGTAATATTCCTAAAGCTCACTTAAAACATGATTTGCTAGTATTTGCATGAAGAAACAGGAACCAGCATGCGTTTTCTAAGAATGCAAGAATGGGCTATGGAGAGATAATATCATTTCTTCTTCACTTGGACAATGGGAAAGCAAAAGAGAGACAGAGAGAGATAGATAGATAGATAGATAGATAGAGAGAGAGAGAGAGACAGAGACAGAGACAGAGACAGAGAGAGACAGAGAGAGAGAGAGAGAGACAGAGAGAGACAGAGAGAGCAAGAGAGCACTCTCTGAGAATCTTGCTGTGTTCTGGGCAGATCGTAAGTATCCTGGAGCAGAATCTTGCCACAGCTTCCATTTCTTGATGAATCAAATGGAGGATGGCTTTAGTGACTGACAGGCTCTGGTCACTGTCAGCCTGGAGAGGGCTCTGATGCTCTGCCTCGGGGTTCATCCATTCGCACCATTATTTGTACTATGGAGTAAGACTTAGCCTGGGGCCCTCAGGAAGGCAAAGTCTGAGGCAAGGACTGGCCATGCAGATGTTTCTATTTTGGGTACTGATCCCAGGCCAAAGGAAGGGGAGCTAGGAAGAGAGAAACAGGGAAGGCTGAAGAACCAACACACCTTATTAGTGAGTCCTTGCAGAAAGATGCATTCCCACAGAGGTTCTCTGAGGAGCCATGTGCAATGTACCTCAGAAGTGACTGAGCATCACACCTGTAATCCTAGCTACTTGGGAGGCAGAGGGAAGAGAATTATAGTCTTAGGCTGAGCTGGGCAAAAATGAGACCCTATCTAAAAAAAAATAAAGCCGGGCGCTGGTGGCTCACGCCTGTAATCCTAGCTACTCAGGAGGCTGAGATCTGAGGATCGCGGTTCAAAGCCAGCCTGGGTAGGAAAGTCCGTGAGACTCTTATCTCCAATAAACCAGTAGAAAACTGGAAGTGGCGCTGTGGCTCAATCGGTAGAGCACTCATCTTGAGCTGAAGAGCTGTGCCCAAGCACAGAGTTCAAGCCCCACGATTGACAAAAATAAATAAGATAAAGCTAAAGAAAAAAATTGAAAGGACTGGAGGCACAGCTTAAATAGTAAAACTCCTCTCCCCACTCCCCAGCAAGTGCAATTCAATTACCAGTACTACCAAAGGGGGGAATACAATTAGCTGAGGGACAGAAGAGTTGGACCTGCACTGGCTCCCTTGCTCTGGTCCAGGTGGTTCCTGGGTACTGAGTCCTTGCACTTTCCGATTCACACATGCGCAGGTTCTGAGAAACACAACAGAAAGCTAGAGAAGTGGTATGGTGGAGGCAGTTTGTTGCCAGGTGTGTGTGTGTGTGTGTGTGTGTGTGTGTGTGTGTGTGTGTGTGTGTGTGTGTGTGTGTGTGTGTGTGTGTGTGTGTGTGTGTGTGTGTGTGTGTGTGTGCGCGCGCGCGCGCGCTCAGGCAGTTTGTTGCCAGGTGTGTGTGTGTGTGTGTGTGTGTGTGTGTGTGTGTGTGTGTGTGTGTGTGTGTGTGTGTGTGTGTGTGTGTGTGTGTGTGTGTGTGTGTGTGTGTGTGTGTGTGTGTGTGTGTGTGTGTGCTCTAAAGCCTCAGTCAATAGTGAGCTGAGCTGGTGGGGTTGGCCCTTGGGGAGTACCTGTTTTGGCATGCCCAAACTTTTGTTAGAGAGACATGCTTAGAACTTCTATCTTTTTGTAGTCTCAGAACTATATTTGAATAATAACACAATGTGGTTTTCCCCAAAGCCACTGAACTGTCTAATAGTTATTGTACTCAGAACAGTCTGCCCTGTTGGCCAGACTGTCCCTGGAGTCTGAAGTGCAGTTCTGGGTAAACACTTGTGGAGATGGACGTGGCAGGATGTGATTGGAGAGAGAGGATGTTGTGGTAGTGGTGGGGGGGGCTTGGAAGCCAGGAGAACTGGAAGAGGGCGCACAGAAAACTCTTACTGCTTACTTGAGAGGTTGGCTTGGAATAGAGGCTTCAGTTCTGCATCTGTGTAGAGGGTAGAGGGCAGTGGGTGGAAGCTGCAGTTCTTTCAGCTCTAAGTGAAGGAGAATTTTATCAGAGCTTCCCACACAATGTGAATACACTAAAGAGGAGAAAGGCTTGGGTTTCACTTGAGGCAGATGCTCCTTTGGTGATAGGCTGGGCACAGTCTAGTAATTCTCAAAGATGGGCTCCTATTTATTAAATGCCTGCTCTGTGCCAGGCACCTTTCTGAATCATTTGCATATAGTATCTCATTTATTTTACTCAGCATCCTTCAGAGATGGAGTAGAAGCCACCATTTTTCCACCTGGAAAAAGCAGCCCAACTTCAGAACTGGTCCACATGCCTGTCCACTGCAGGACAGGGCTGTTTTCTAAAGAAACATACCTATTTCTTTAGAAAGATGTTGTGATATCCTGGGTGACTGCCAAAGTCCCTTCTGTCCTGAAGATTCTGTAATTTCTGTGAATTGGGAGGGGGGAGTATGAATTAATGAGTGAATTAATGAATAGGTAAAATGAAGACAGGTGGTCTTACAAGTCAATTTCAAATGATTTCTAGAATACTCTTCCTGTACTTCTTAGTTAGTTTGGATTATAGATTTGGGGCCTTTACTTTATGAAATACATCTATGGAGCAATTTTATTTCTTTTTTTGAAGTAAAAAGTGAAGTGAGGAATAGTACTTTTAGGTTTATTAAACTATCTAATGAGGACTTATTGAATTGAAGCCCCTTTGTACAGTTACTGTTTAAAAAAGATATAATGAGGGGAGGCATAGCTCAGTGGAAAAGTGACTAAAAATGTGTAGCATGAGCTGGTGGCTCATACCTGTAATCCTAGCTACTCAGGAGTCTGAGATCTGAGGATTGTAGTTCAAAGGCACCAGAGGCAGCAGAGTCTGTGAGACTCTTATCTCCAATTAACCACTACAAAGTTGGAAGTGGTGCTATGGTTCAAAGTGGTATAGTGCTAGCCTTGAGCAAAAAGAGCTTAGGGACAGTACCTAGACCCTGAGTTCAAGCCCTCTGACCAAAACAACAACAACAACAACAACAAAAGTGTAGTAAGCATGAGGCCCTGAGTTCAAACCCCAGTACTACCAAAAAAAAAAAAAAGATGTAATGCCCTGAATTGAATCTTATCTTGGGGTCACCCAAAGAGCAGTAATAAACATGTCCGCCAATTATTAGCAAAGGTAACTCATAAACAATCCTAAATCCAAATATATTGTATTTTTTCCATCTAGTTCTAAAAATGACTGTAGTATGTATGTATGTATGTATGTATGTATGTATTTTTGTATGTGGTAGGTTGAATATCTCTTACCAAAAATGTTCGTGATTAGAAGTGTCTCAGATTTGGGAGGATTTTTTTCTTTAATTGTGGAACCTATTTCTATAGATTTTACCAAGTTTAGCATCACTAACCTCAAAGTCCCAAATCAGAAATGACCCTAAATCCTCAACTTTTGGAGGGTCTTGTCAGTACTCAAAAAGCATCATATTTTGGAACATTTTGGAATTTGAGATTTTGCATTAGGGATGTTCCTCCTGTAATCTCCTCTCCTCCCCTCCCCTGCTCTGCCCCCCCCCTTTTCCTTCCCTTTCCCTCTCTTTCCTTCTTTATCCTTGGCACTTTATGAGTGTGTCAGGCATTGTGCAGATGGTTGCAGACCCTCTCCAGATGTTGAATGGATGAATGATGTTGCAAAGTAGAGCTAGTGGGCATGAGAATTAAATGTGATGTAGTACAGATAGTTAGATAATATGTATATTGCCCCAAACCTAGCATTCAATACTTAGTTTCTAAAATATGTCAATTCTATCAAATAGTTATTTCCATTTTACAAATGAGCAAAGCTAGGTTTAGAGAGTTGGCAGTGTGGCTACAGTCACCAATGTGTTTCTCATCCCACATTGACTCTTTGCCATCCTGAAATGCTGAAAAATCTATTCTAGTTCTTAGGTAACTAAAAATAAATATTGGCATTTCAAAGAAAAATACTTAAGGATTTTTAATGATTCACGCCAACATTTTATGTATGTAATCTTGGGAGAATTCTTTTCAGCTTGTCCATTTCAACGCCCTTAATGTATATTACTTTTTAATCATGTGCAGCTGTTAGGGTTTTGGGGTTTTTTTTTTCCCTCACTGGACTATTAAAAAAAAAAGCACTGGAAACTCATACATTCAGACATTTCCTAGCTTTGGGCATGTGCACGGATGCTTTTGCTGCTTCTGCAGGGATGGGCAGGATGGGGAAGGAAACGGCTTTGCAGGCACAGGAGAGGAAAGACTCAGGAATGCGTTAGTTCATTGCTCATGGCATCCTTGACTTGGACAAAGTGAGCATCCGTGTTCTGGATCAGGATCTCCTAAGGATCTCAAACACAAGTTTGAGGGCTCTAAGTTAAAACAGGTTCCCCATTGTAAATGGTGAGAAATTTTAAGATATTAGCTTAAGAAAACTCCTATTACAGTTGGTCAAGGGTGGTCTCTACTTATTTCATTTTTTTTTTTTTTTGCCAGTCTTGGGTCTTGAACTCAGGGCCTGGACACTGTCCCTAAGCTTCTTTTTGCTCAAGGCTAGCACTCTACCACTTGAGCCACAGTGCCACTTCTGACTTTTTCTGTTTGTGTTGGTCCTGAGGAATTGAACCCAGGGCTTCATACATGCTAGGTGAGCACTCTACCACTATGCCACATGACACATTCCCAGCCCCTACTTATTTCATTTTCTAGTGACGTAACAGTAAGGAGACGTGTGTGAAGCCCCATTGTTGATTGAAGGTTTGAGACAACTGAGGTGTGATGAGGTCAGCTATGAGCACCTGTTAGTAGCAGACGAGCTGGTGTTACTTCCAGTTACTTTCTGACCACCTCTGACCCAGATTTTGGTGGCTCACAACTTTCTCGTGGTTGAGTCAGTCTCCACATCAAGTGATTTGAATTCCAGGAATGAGAGATGTTTTATTTTTTCTGAATTTCAAAGCCTTCTTTAAAATGGTCTCCTTCAGGTTCTTCTCAGGACCCTCTTTTTTTTTTTCTACTTTACTAACAAGAAAGCCCAGGTTTGTTTCATTGAATGAGAACTTATATTCATCTTTTGAAATTGTAGTTATATAGCGTAGGAAGATTTGGCTTGATTTTAGCATGCTCTAACCACAGTTCAAAGAATGTCCTCTTGGTTTATACAGAATCTGACTCAGCCACTGTGAAGTGACCCTAGATTCCAGCAGAGAACTAGATGTCATTCATGATGGCACAGGGTCTGTGGGAGGGGATTTCATTCATTCAGTGTGTGAGCAGTTCCTTACTAGGTACTTATTTGCAAGATGATGTGAACAATCAGGGCTCCGCAGCACCTCCTTTGCATCTCTGTACAGCACTAGTCAGAATGTACTGATACTATCTATTGCCTGATGACATTGTGTCTTAGCCACTTATACTCTCCTTTCTTAATGTCAAACCTGGCACAGAGGGGCTCTTCCTACATTTTTGCTGAAAGAACAGAGGGACAAACACAGAGAAAACTTAACTCTTAGCTATGATCCACAGGGGTTACCCATCTACATTGTGAGATGAAATCTAATTACATGAGGTGCAGTAATAAACAGAACAAGATGAGCCTCCTTGTGCTTTTAAGAGGGTTGAGATAGCAGGTGGATGGTACTTTTCAGCTCCTTGAAGAAGATCCAGTTGGGGTATTGGTATTATCTCTTACAAGCTTAAAACTTATTGATTAAGCTCTTTGAATTTGCTACTGCAGCGTCTGAAGTAGAAAGTATGAGGCTCTTACCAGGACCATATTTGTACAAAGCCCAACCATGTTTTGGAAAAATCAGGATGACATTATTCTCAAAGAACCAATTGAAACAATGTGCAAAAAATTCAAGAATGTGGATGTTTAAAAGGTCCGGTGAAGACAACATGTTTCCATTTCAGAGCTTGCTTGATTAACAAGAGCTGACATAAATAAACACATAGTTCTTCTCTATGCACGTCACCCACCCCTGGGCTTAGTTCTGATGACTCAGTTGGAATTGTAAATTTTATGGCCCAGGCTCCCCCTAGGATGGTCTGTGTGTAACTGCCAGTTAAGTTTGTATCTGCTTCCTTCCTATTACTTGACTTACATATTTGAATATTGTCTCTAAGTATGAAGGGCTCATAGGACCAAACTGAAGTATTTGTTTTGAGTTAGGGGCTGGTGGCTCATACCTGTAATCCTAGCTACTCAGGAGGCTGAGATCTGAGGACCACCATTCATAGCCCCAAAAGTCTGTGATACTTTTTGTCTCCAACTAACCAGGGAAAAAAAACTAGCAGTGGAGGTATGGCTTAAGTTGTAGAGAGCCAAACTTGAGCACAAAAGCTAAGTAAGAGCTGGAGGCCATGAATTCAAGCCCCAGTACCACACAAAATTCTTTTGGGGAAAGTTACATAACATACTGTGTTGTGACCACTGTATCTGTATGTAAGTATTCCAGTATGAGTGTACCCCAAGCCAGGGGTACACTGAGATTCTGTACACAAATTTGATGATAGATTTTTTTTTGGTCTGTCATGAGGCCTGAACTCTGGGCCTGGGCGCTGTCCCTGAGCTCTTCAGCTCAAGGCTAGCGCTCTATCACTTGAGCCACAGCGCCACTTCTGGCTTTCTGCTTATGTGGTGCTGAGGAATTGAACCCAGGGCCTCATGCATGCGAAGGCAAGCACTCTACCATTGAGCCAACTTCCCAGCCGCTAGATTATTTTTAATGTAATAATTTAAAAGGTTACTTTTAAAGAAGAAAACTTTTATAAAGCTATTATCCAACCAAAACATCCTGTGCAAACTCTTTGAATAGTTCTTGTTTAGCTCAGCTAAACAAGAAAATAATTATGCTTTGCTTGTTGTTTTTTAATATGATTTCCACTTTCACCTTTAGTTGAACAAGTATTAGTTGGCAAAAGAGAAGAATCTTCTTGTCATTGTTCTTTGTTATTGTTTTTTAACAAAACCTCCCTATATTCACATTTTCTTTTGGTGGCAGAATGAGCTGCGTTGGCACATTTTCCAGATTATTGTGGTTTTGCAGATGATCGGAGCAGTTAAAATAACGAAATTCCGAGCAATAAGGTCAAACTTGCATCTCATGTATGATTCTGATATTAAGCTGCTGGTGGGTGGTGTTGAAATAATTGTGGTGTGTGTAGGTTTGGTGCACAACATTTTTGACAGGAATAATTTGAATTCTTCCTCCCTTCTCATTGAGAGAGGGAAACTCACAGAGATAAAATAGGAGATACTTGGTATTTTATTGAACTCCTTAAGAGTTCACATGAAGTGTGGACTTGAACGCAAAGCCGTATGCTCTTGTTTGCATTTTGTGTTCAAAGCTAGTACCCCTACTACTTAAGCTATACCTCCATTTCCAGTGTTTTGCTGATTAATTGGAGATGAAGAGTCAATTTTATCTGCTGAGCTATCTTTGAACCTCCATCCTCAGATCTCAGCCTCTTGAGTAGCTAGAATTAGAGGCATGAGTCACTGGCACCTGGCTTGAAATTATTATTTTTTTAATGTGATACTAGGAGTTGAAACCAGATCCTCATGCATGCTAGGTAGTACTCTACACTTGAGCCATACCTTTAGTCCATACAGTTTGTTTTTGAGAATAAGATCTTGTTAAATTGCTTGTACTGGCCTTCAACTCATGATCCTCCTGTATTCGGCTCCTGGAATCCCTGTATCTGAAAAGTAACTGAAAGTCCTGTATTTTTCTCTGCTGAATCTGGTGACTTTGTCCCAAAGCAGCCATGCACCCATCACTACCCTGTCTTGGTGGAGCGGGTAACACAAGGAAGGTATGTGTCTGCTGTGTGGAAGGAATGAAGTGCCTGTGTAGGCTTGTATTCTGCAGTTGCCCCTTAGGTAACATCTACTGTTTCCCAGAATGCTGCTGGACTTTAAATGTAGTCAGTCTGCTGTGATCTGCTCCTTGTCCTCCCTTTGATGGATTGCTTTTCTGTAAGCTGATTTGAGCTTTCTCCATTTCTCTGTAGCTGGTGGAGTCAACTCAGTTACATTTTATACCAAGTTACTCATATCCTGACACTCCTTGACAGTTTTAAGATCTTCTTCTAACACATTTGAGTAGAATGGATGCTGGAATTTATTTTGACAGCTGTTGGAAATCTAGGCTGTTGTTATAGGAGGTTAAAGAGGTTATTTGTAACATTGGTATTATTCAAGGAACCACAGAAAAGGTGTGTGCACTGTTCAGGCAGTTTTGAAGAATTTAAATGGCTTTGGTTTTCACAGTTAAATGGGTCAAATGCAGTGTTAAGAGTTAGACAACGAATAGTATTTTCCGTTAACTTCACTCACCAACAAAGCTATAGTACATCATGATGTTCTCAATTGCCAGTGCCTTCTAAATTGAAGGTGTAGTCTTTAAATAGAGCTAGTCTATGACCAGCTGTCCCATTGATAACCTCTTGTATAAAAGTCACCTTTGAGCAATTTCCTAAGGAAGAAATATTTATAGTATTTTGTTGCTGAGCTTAGCTGCTGAAAGAGGGGTCTGTGTAAGTAACAGGTGGCTTCAGTTGGCCTTCTTACGCTGAAATTTGATTCAAATTAAGTGTTGCATTATTTTACCATTGGAATTGTGATTATGTGCTAGACTGACCTCATTTTTGGCAAATTGCATTTCAGTGTTGAGCTTTGGGTTTAGAGTGTGATGTCTTGAATGTGTAGAAATGGGAGGGCTTTGTGGATAAGACGTAGTAGCTGAGGGATAAAATATCCAGGGTCTTCTTCATGCAGGCAGGAATTTTTAATCATAGGAGCTGATCTGCTGTGCCTTAGATTTAGGGGGAACTGTTAAGATGAACCCTTTGTATTTGGAAGGTGTCTGATCACAAACCCAAAGCATTAGGGAAGGACCTGTCAAGTTGATGATTAGTGTTTGATACATAGTAGGCATTTGTAGTAAAAAAATGTGCCTGATAGATTTAACTGGATAATTACATTTGGATTATTACTTAACTTTCTGTATGATTTAATTACTTGAAATAGATGATCTTCCCATTACTGCCCTTTACCCAATTACTTAGCAACATAATTAACATGCTTTTTGATTAAAATAAATGTTCCCATCTAAGTTTACACTAGATAAGATTGCAACATAAAGAATTGAAAGTGTTGACTACATGAAAATAGAATTTGGCATATAAGCTTTTTTTATTAGCATATAGTATGTATATAGTCGTCGTTATTGTACATTTCCACACATGTTAACAGTATGTTCCAATCATTCTCACGCCTCTGTCATTCTGCCTTCTCTCCTTCACAAGACAGTTTTGACAGGCTTTCTTGTTCAATTTTTGTAGCTGCAAAACAATCTTATTTTAACTATATTCATCTTCTAAAGTTAAACCATTTCTGAAAAGTCAGTTTTACTATACTGTCTTGAGAGGCATGATCAAAATGTGCAAATCAGGTTCTAATAAATTGAGTGGCAGAGTTTTGAAAAAGACCACCACCTTCTTTTTTCTTTCTTTCTTTGCTGATGTGGGGGCTTGAACTTGGGGCCTCTCACTTTCCCTCGGCTCTTTTTTTTTTTTTTTGGTAGGTAGCAGGGTTTGATCTTGATCTCAGGGCCTGGGCTCTGTCCCTGAGCTTTTTCCGCTCAAGGCTAGCACTCTACCCCTTTGAGCCACAGTGCCACTTCTGGTTTTCTGGTGGTTAGTTGAGATAAAAGTCTCATGGAGCTGGGCACTGGTGGCTCATGCCTGTAATCCTAGCTACTCAAGAGGCTGAGATCTGAGGATCGTGGTTCAAAGCCAGCCCGGGTGGGAAAGTCTGTGAAACTCTTATATTCAATAAACCACTAGAAAACCGGAAGTGGCACTATAGCTCAAGTGGTAGAGTACTGGCCTTGAACTGAAGAGCTGAGGGAAAGTGCTCAGGCCTAGAGATTTAAGCCCCATGACCAAAACACAAAAAACAAAAACAAAAACAAAACATCTTATGGACTTTCCTGCCCAGGCTGGCTTCGAACTATGATCCTCAAATGTCATCCTCCCGAGTGGCTAGGATTACAGGCACCTGGCTTCCCTCAGCTTTTGCTGTACCACTTGAGCCACATCTCCATTTCCCAGTTTTTGCTGAAATTTATAGATAACAGTCTCTTGGATTTGTCTGCCTACTCTGACTACAAATCTCAATTTTCAGATCTCAGCCTCTTGAGTAGGTAGGATTATAGGCATGAACCACCAGTACCCAGCTAAAACAATATTCCATTGTAGATTGGAAAAAAGGGAGAATATCATATAATAACTTTAATCCTGTTTCTTCATTTTATTGAATCTGTTTAGTCTTCTTTCTACAAAAAATGTAGGATAATTTTCTACACTACCCCACCCTATGACCACATGAAAACATACAGTAGCATATATGTGTGTATGCTGTTTGGTGCAAAAACTTACCTGAACAACCTTTTATACTTAATGTATCATTAATATTTTAATTCACCATTGTAAATTGCTTTTATAGCAGTGTATTAAATGACTATGTAGCATTACATGGAATGGTTGGCCACTTATTAAATCAAACCCTTATACATGGACATTTAGGTTATTTCCAGATTTTTTTAAATGCTGTGATAAAAATTCTTCCAGGTATAGATAATTACCATAGAACGTATGCCTATATGTATAATTTCTGGGTCATGCATCTTGGAAATTTTGCATGTATAGTAAGCTAACCAGATCATCTATCTCAAAGTTGAGAACAGTCAGTGCTCTTGTATATTATTCTTGTATAGTTTTTTTTTCTAGAATGGATATTGATAATAATGAACAAAAGAAACCCTTGTTGATCTGGCAGAGTCTCATTAAGCAAGTGTATTCAGTGGTACTTTTTATCTATGTTCATGGACCAGTTATAGTTTTTATTCTTTCCTTTTATCTCCTTTTCTGTTAAAGCATTGGTTTCTTTCCCATTTCTTTATTAGCACCCTCTCATGTGTTTTCTTACATCCACTTTTGCATAGTGTGGTTTGATGTCTGAAAATTAAAATTTTTTTATTGTAAAGATATTGTACAGTTACATGAGTAAGGTAATGAGTACATTTCCTATTGAGCATTGTTACCCTTCCTTTGTTTTTCCCCTACTATTTCTTCCCTCCCTATTGCCTCAACCCCTCTCTCCCCGCCAAGTTGTAAAATTCATTTTCAAGATAGTGTCCTGCAGTCTCATTGTTACAATGGATCAACCTGTATCTTTGTTTCAGCATTTTGTTATTTCCCTTCCCCTTCTCAAATTAGAAAAATGGATATACAAGATGCAGGGTACCAGACAAAGTTGAAAAATTTTAAGTAGTCTGTTGATAGGAAAAGGATAGTTAGTAAGAGTGAGGTTTATATCAAAAGTTTATTTTTCTCTCCCTGTTTAATATTATTATTTTCCAAAAGGAAGGAAGAGATTAACTGTACAGTTTTACTTTGATCCTCTGAAAGGACTTTTAATTTGTTAAAATGTCTAAATAAGCTTAAGACATTAAGAATTATAAAGTTTGTATGTTTACAGTATCTGTTTGAACTGTATGTTAAAGAACTCAGCCTCAGATTAGTACTTTTTAGACAGTTTTGATTTTGGAGTTGGGTCTATTGTATACTGTCACCTTACAAGTGAGAGAGAAGTTAAAATGGACCAATGAGGGGAAACAGTTAAAATGGACCAATGAGTCCTTATCTGGAATTACATGAAGATGAAGTGATTGACATACTCGACCTCAGGAGCACCTAGAGATGGGATAGAAATGGTGGGCCATGATAGGCCATTTGAAGCTGAGGTTTTCTGATTCACAGACACCAATTGAGTCAAAGCTTTATAAAATGCACTCTTTCTGCATTATATGATATGGATTGTTTGGTTGGATTTTTCCATTGGCTTTTTTTGTTCATTCTGCATCTAATTTAGGTTACCCATATAAGTAACAAAAATCAACTCTTAAACTTGCTTATTTAATAAGCCAAGTGATATTAATATCAGTTACAGCCAGTGAATCTCTATAAGAGAAGTATATATATATATATATATATATATATATATATATATATATATATATCCATTCATTTACTGAAGATTATTTTGTGCCTATCCAGATGATAGTTTTTGTAGGAAAGGATACTATGTTAGAGGTGAGGCTCCAGAGCCCCTTCCCTAACTTGAAAGCAGAGTCCACTGCTCAGATTTTGTTTTTCACTAGCAGGGGTTCCCTCTGATGGATCATTCAAAATATGTACCTTTCAAACCACTCCAGCTTTACTTCCTCTCGAAATCTCTTACCCTGAATTCCTTTATGCATGGATATGCATATTCCTTTATCACTTCATGACATAATGCATTGTGTATCTGTTTATCACCTGAACTCCTCTAGTATGTAAGGTCCATGAGAGGAGGGTGTTGTAGGTTTATCGATTATTTCCACCATTAGAAATAGAATGTAGCCTACATATAGTATGCATGTACTAGGTATACTGTTGAATGAATATGCACTCGCTAAACATTTATATGTTTATGATATGACTGGCATTGCTTATGGTGGTAAGTCCTGTAAGAAAACCAACAGTGGTACTCACTAGATACTATGTTGAAAATTAACTATACAACTTGGGGGTGGGGATGGGAGGGAAAATGGGGAGAAAGCAAGGGAAGGGGTGACATTGTCCAAAAAGAATTGTACTCATGGCTGGGTGATGGTGGCTCACACCTGTAGTACTGGCTACTGAGGAGGCTGAGATCTGAAGACTCTAGCCCAGGGTAGGGAACTTTGTGAGATTCTTATCTCCAGTTAACCATCAGAATGTTTGAAGTGGAGCTGTGCCTCAAAGTGGTAGAGTGTAGTCTTGAGCAATAAAATTCAGGGACAGTGACCCATGCCCTGAGTTCAAGCCCCAATCACTGACCAAAAAACAAAAAAAGTACTCATTATCTGAGTACGCACCTTTGTACTTAATAAAAAAATAAAAAGAAAAACAGTGTAAGGGACAAAAAGGTGTTTTTCTTTCTTTCTTTCTTTCTTTCTTTCTTTCTTTCTTTCTTTCTTTCTTTCTTTCTTCCTCTTTCTTTCTTTCTTCCTTCCTTCCTTCTTTCCTTTCCTTTCTTTCTTTCTTTCTTTTTTTTCTTTCTTTCCTTCTTTCTTTCTTTCTTTCCTTCTTTCTTTCCTTCTTTCTTTCTTTCTTTCTTTCTTTCTTTCTTTCCTTCTTTCTTCCTTCTCTTTCCTTCTCTTTCCTTCTCTTTCTTTCTTTCTTTCTTTCTTTCTTTCTTTCTTTCTTTCTTTCTTTCTTTCTTTCTTTCTTTCTTTCTTTCTTTCTTTCTTTCTTCCTTTCTTTCTTTCTTTCTTATGTCTGAGGCCTGGTTTGTAAGAGGATGATACTGATTAGGCCACCTTCCTTTCTTTTTCCTCTGTCCCTAGTATCTTGGAGATCTTGACTCCTCTCTCCCTTCTAGCTGGTCCTGGCCATTCTGTCAGTTGTGTTGAGTCCTTCTGGAGAATGACATTCCATCTTTTCAGGACCTGCAAGGCAGTGTTTCCACTAGCTCCTTCCACAGGTGCCTTCTGTAGGCTTAGGCTGCATTAGGTTTATGAAATAGGCACTTGTTAGTAAAAAGTGCTTTCATCATGATGTTTTCGTTCTCTGTTTTAAGAATCTCATGATTCTGAACTTAAGATTTCTGAGGGATGCATCACCGAGACACAGAGAAGGTTAGTTTATCTCAGGCTGCCTTTCTGTCACTTGCTGCAGTAGCTGCTCATCAAGCTTTGCAAGTTCACATCAGTGTCCCCTGCAAGAACACCTGTGAAAGACTATTGGGGGTTCTTAGCACAGGATAATGAGTATACTCAACTTCCTGGGATTTGCAAGACAGTGGTGCCCAAGAGAAATTACCCTGCCACAAGGCCAGTAACCCCCATTGAGCTATGCTGATTCTACCTCTAGCCCTGTGGTTCTCACAAGGCTTTTCCTAGTCTCTAGAGGGGACTTTAGAACATGGGTGTAAATTTTGATTTTTCACATAATTAAGGAGGTGGTTGGCAACTGGCCCTCAGTAGGTGGGACCATGGATGATAGGCAACCTGCACTGCCCAAGGCACATGCTACACAGTCCATTTGATGTTTTCCAAATGTCCACAGGTGAGAGGAAAGTGAAAAACCCTTCTGGTAATCATCAGAATGTAGGAAATGCTTTATAAGCAAAACGTTTTCCCTCCCTGCTATTTAAATGGAGGAAAGTCTGTGTTTTGTTTTGCTTGAAACTTTACCAAGAGTCCTTGCCCATGCTGGCATCACTCCTTGTGATGTTGAAATCAGCATGTTATAGTGTGGCAGCCCTAGTGACTATAGCCAGAGGCAAGAGTCTGACAATGTATTGTGTCTTCTCAAAATCCTATGTCATTTGCATACTGTAATATGTATTACCTCATTATGGGCAATTTTCCTTTTATTTCTCCTTTATATTACAGCTAGGGCATAGTGTTGATTTATTGAAATTATATGCTAATTAGGTTGATAGTACCTGTGATTTTCATCTGAATAGCTAGGATTATTAGTCTTTTTTATCAAATGCAGTTCCTATAGACTCTTTCTATAGAACAAGTTCATAGTCACAGTCTGTACTCTCTCATCTACTTTCTTTCTTTTTCCCCAAACAGGGATCTTCTCCTGCCTATCATTTTGCCAGTAATCAAAATGAACGTTTTCATTGTTGAGATATTTTCAAATACAGAAAAGTGAGGGAAGAAAATGATCATTATTATGGATCCTTTCACCCCAAGCCAGTCATTCCATAATGTGTTAGAGCATTTCCTTCCATGTTGTCTTCTCTATATTTATGGGCAGTTGAACAAAGTAACAATTAGGCATTTTCTAGGCATTGTTGGTATTTTGCTTTGTTCCTACACATTTCACTTACTGCTATATCCTGAGCATTTCCCAATGTCATTAGTCTTAGAAAACATGTTTATATTAAAAAGTATAAAAATATAATGATAGAGCCACGTGCTTGTGGCTCACACCTATAATCCTAGCTACTCAGGAGGCTGAGATCTGAGGATCCTGATTCAAAGTTAACCTGGGCAAAAAAATCCAACAGACCATTATCTTCAATTAATCAGCAAAAAACTGGAAGTAGAGATATGGCTCAAGTGGTAAAGTAGCATTCTAGAGTGAAAAGCCAAGAGACAATGTGAACCCCTGAGTTCAAACTCCAGTACTGTCACAAAAATAATATGTATGTGTATATATACACATTTTTTTTACATTCATCTTCAATACATATCAATATTTTGTCTTTCTGAATATATGGCCAGTAATGTATATATTTTTCATTCCATTGTTTCATTCCATTGCCTTATTTATTAGCTATTTCTCTGTTATTTAAAATTTGGGTGATTTCTAGTTTTCTATAATTACAGATATTTATGTTTTTGTTTTAATAGTCATTATTTTTTTATTGCTTCCTGGAGAACCTTATTAATTTCTTCATGATTAAGTAGTTCTGAATTATTATTACTATTGCATTCTGATTTTAATTATATATTGCATAGCTATAGGTGTTTTCACTGTCATTTTTCTTTTCTCTACCTATCAACTGTTTCTTGTAAGAGTTAGAATGGGTCTCAAAAGAATTGTTGCATTCTTTCCCATTCACTTTTTTTTTTTGTCGGTCATGGGGCCTGAACTCTGGGCCTGGATGCTGTCCTTCAGCTCTTCAGCTCAAGGCTAGCGCTCTACCACTTGAGCTACAATGCCACTTCCAGCTTTTTCTGCTTATGTGGTGCCAAGGAATCGAACCCAGGGCCTCATGCATGCAAGGCAAGCACTCTACCACTGAGCCACCTTCCCAGCCCCCCCCCCCCGCCATTCACTTTTTAGAGAGAACAGAAAACTGAAAACTTGGAATGTAAGAAGATGCTATTTCTCACCTTTTATATCACTTATGGGAAAACCTGAGAAAGAAAGAAGAAATAATTTCTAGAGAAGTGATGCCTAATAAATGATCACCTTTGCCCTATGGAAAATTATTTTATGTATGCTTGATTTTGATTGAAAAAGATTCCCCCTTTTAAAGGATAGAATAGTGACCATCTCAATTAAAGTGTGCTTGAAACCAATATGCACTAGTGTTTTTCTCTAATTGATTTCAATTTCCATTCTAACAAGGATGTTTCCTATTAAAAACACCCTAGCATCTAACTGTGTGCAGTGTCTCTTTTGAAGAGGTGCTTTCTCAGGCAGTAGAGGGAGGCTTTGCTTAGATTCTGTCCAGGATGAGCCCAGGGAGGGTGGCCATGAAGCTGAGGTAGAGCAGGTGAGCCCACTGGTATCTGCTAAAAATGGAGCTTTCTTCAGTGCTGCTGCCTGAGTTCTCATGAGATTCTTCCTCAAGTATCAGCCGAACACTTACAGAAGCATGACTCATGGGCTTCCTTACGCTAGGAAAATGCCTTTGTTTCTATTACACAAATAAAATGAGGTTGCTATTTTTAAAAATGAATTTTCAGGGATTTATGGCACAAACACAGAATGGAAACGTCTTTCCCTTTCTTCCAGCTCTCTCCCATGGATGAGTATGTAAGTTCATCATGATTCCAGTATGCCTATATTATCTTATTACCTGCATAGGTACAGAACACAAATGTTTACTTTTTATGTTATTCTGTTTACTTTGTTATTTTGTGTGTGTTTGCCCATACTAGGGTTTGAACCCTGCATCTATGTGCTGCCTCTTAACATATTTTCTCAGCACTGACTCTCCACCACTTGAATCCATAACTCTATTTCTGCCTTTCTAATGGTTAATTGGAGCAACCAGCTCTCGGCTGCAAACGTTACTTTTAAAATGGCCATTGTTAACTTGAAAATCAGCTAGTGACCAATTTTCGAAGAATATAGACCACAGACAACTTTCTTGTTGGAATTAAAATGATTTGTACAAATAACAAGATAGGATTTGATAGATATGGAAAACTATATCAGAGTAAAAGCTACCACTTTTTATTATGATTCAGAGGTTGAATTCTGTCATTGAATCAGGTTTAACTGGTGATTGTACTTTCCCCTTGAGGACATATTCAGATAGTCATGATGATGTGATGACTAAATCATGGGTGAATTTAAAGTATTAAACTAGTCTCATTCATATGAACATACCAGCAACTTGCTGGAGCTTATTTTTTGAAATGGAATTTAAGTGATAGGAACGTGCATTGCTAATGTCTGACTTTCTTCTTTTAATTTTGGGAATACTGCAAATAATGCCATTTTATAAGGACTATTTCCAAGTTAAGGCCAACCATGGAAGACTAAAGTATAGGGCTACCCATAATAGGAATTTAAATAATGAAAGCATTTCAAGTTTTGCCTGTGAAACTCTACTTCATTCATGCATTAAAAATACATGTTCTGTTCTATGAACTATATGTAGTGGTAGGAATACAAACTTAGGTAACTTGCCCCCTATCATTCTTTGATGTTATGTAAATGCTTTTCCATCCATCTCAAATACCCTTCCCCCTTCATCAATGTACCTCTCTTCTATCATGGCCTAACATAAAGGTCCTATGTACTATGTTGCCACTTTAGCTCTGTGCATCTCTATTCCATGTGTTAGCAAATACTTCATTGATGGTTTCATATTTGAAGACATCTCCACTAGGACTGTATCTCATTATCTTATATGTACACTGTCATTTAGATATTGAGTTCCTTGAAATTCGAGTCCTCTTGTTTTTATTGTGTGAGTTTCACAATGGGGGCAGGGATGGTGCTAAAGGTATGGTTATTGAATATAAGATTAAAAATCTAGTAGTGATTAAAATCTTCACATTTTTAACTATCATTCAAGGAAACAAGGGACAGTCTTGAGAAGGCTCAGAGGATCACTCTAGTGTCACTCAACATAGATTTTTTACTGTTATGACTCTGGGATCCTTAGGCACTTGAATTAAATAGGGGACCAAAAGTGTTTAATATAGTTAACTGGATGTAAAAGCTGCAATATAATATTTCTTAATGGCATATCACACACAAACTTATTAACCTTCTGATGTAGGCATTGTAAGAAAACATAAGAAAGACTTATTTGTCCCACAGAGCATACATGCTTTCCAAATTCTATTTTTAGTGGGAGAATTTTGCTCTTGTTAACTGTTCTAGAAGGAGATTGCTACTCTCAACAATCTTTTTGATTCAGAAGTGTAATTTAGAATGGAGTCCAAAGAAGGTTGGAGAAATACCTTTTCCATAGGGGGGAAAAATCAAATCAAGATGACCTCACAAGTTGTTCTCTTTTGCCATGGGCTTGATCACACAGTTCTGGGAGGGCTCTTTGTGCGTCTCTGTTGACTTTGGGGAGATTCACATTGAAATATGACTTTCATACTTCATTTGAAAAGTAGTCAGTTTGGCTGCACTGAACATGCATGCCTACATGGGAACAATTTGTTAAACTTAGTAGGAGCTTCCCCTTAGACAGGTAGGTACTCCTCATTTTGTCTCAATCTTCACCATTCCTTATGTGCTCTTCAATCTCCATTGCTTTTGCCTGTTCCCTATAGACTTTTCCCATTTGGGACCTCCAGCATTAACAGAGTAGTTTAGAGGAGAAGGGATTTCACACTAGTGAGGGCCAGAGTTCTGTTTGGATGCTGTTCTTCCTTGGGAAGAAAAGAAAGAATCTGGTCTTATCCTATCTCTGAGGGCTTGGCCTTTGTTTACTAGACTAACAGGGAGGATTTAATGCTAAGATAAATGAAGTTTTTGTGTGTGTGTGTGTGTGTGTGTGTGTGTGTGTGTTTGTTTACTAGTCTAACAGGGAGGATTTAATGCTAAGATAAATGAAGTTCGTGTGTGTGTGTGTGTGTGTGTGTGTGTGTGTGTGTGTGTGTGTGTGTGTGTGTGTGTGTGTGTGTGTGTGTGTGTGTGTGTGTGTGTGTGTGTGTGTGTGTGTGTGTGTCCGTCCATCCGTCCGTCCGTCCGTCCTGGGGACAGCTTGGGTGCTATCCTGAGCTTTTTTTTTTTTGGCTTAAGGCTAGTAGTTTACCACTAGAGCCATAGCCCTATTTCTGGTTTTTTGGTTGTTAATTGGATATGAAGAGTTTCATGGGCTTTACTACTCAAGCTGGTTTTGAGTGGTATTGGTGGTAGTGATGGCGGTGGTGATGGTGATGATGATGAAGATGGTAGTGATAATAATGATGGTGGCGTAAATGTGTCAGGAACTCTGCTAAATATATGCTTTATATTTTTGTTCACCTAAAGGCCATTTATAAGTGGCAGACACTGTCATCCTCATTCTAGATGAGAAAGCTGAAGGACAAACATGCTTAATATGTATAAGGTAATGCAGCTAGCTGGGTGCTGGTGGCTCACACCTGTAATCCTAACTACTCAGAAGGCTGAGATCTGAGGATCATGGTTCAAAGCCAGCCTGGGCAGCAAATTTGATGAAACTCTTATTTACAGTTAACCACCAGAAAAACAGAAGTGGTGCTGTGGCTCAAGTGGTAGAGCTCTCACCTTGAGTTGAAGAGCTCAAGCCCCATGACTGACCCTCCCCTCACCCCCCCCCCAAAAAAAAAAAAGATAATGCAGCTAAAAGATGGCCTAAACAGGACTTGGACTTGAACTTAGGTAATATAGGGCCAAAGACCTTGCACTCTTTTAGTGTCCACCAAGGCTAGTCCCACAGCACCATAGCTTCTAAGTCTTCTTTCTCAGCATATCTTCCTTACACAATGAAGTAATATGGTATGCATGCTTTTAAAAACAAATAATAATCATTATAATTATTACTACTACTACTACTACTACTACTATTGTTTTGGTCCTGGTGCTTGAACTGCCTGGTGTTGTCCCTTAGATGAAGGCTAGTGCTCCACCACTTGAACCACAGCTCCACTTAGGACTTTTTATTTGTAGTAGTTTATTGAAGTAGCTGGCTTAGAATCTCGATCCTCAGATCTCAGTCACTTGAATACTACGACTACAGCTGTGAGCCACCAGCGCCTGGCTCTATTTTTAATTGGCTTCCTGTCTCAATCAGAAAGCATCCGCTTTTGAGTGTAGTGACCAGTCCTGTGGCGGTGGCATCATTGTCAGGATGAGGTCACAATGGAGCCCGCGCAGCCGCACTGCCTGGTGGGATTGCCCTCCGGCTCCCGAGTTCGGGTCTTCAGTTGGTCCTTGGAAAGGCTGGGGTCCCTGAGACCCTGAAGTCTCTTGAGATTCCCTCTGGCAGTGCTGCTGAGGACCACATTTGCCGCCTGGCTGATTGCCGAATGCTGAGGACTGGTTGTCAGTGGGTCCCTTGAAGATAACATCAGCCTTAAATATTCAACATGCCTAGTAAAAGCTTCTCCCCCGCTCCCCCTCCTCCTCTTCTTCCCCGCCTCCTCCCCTTCTTCCTCCCCCTCCTCCTCCCCACCAAGCTGTATAGATCACTTCCAACAAATTACCTTGTGTATATTGCTGTTGCATTGGTTCTTTCAAATAAACGTATATACAATATCAGGGTGCCAAAATCAAATACAGTGAGAACAGGGGATATACCGTGGAGGGAAGAACATACGAAAGAAACAAGAAATCACATAGTACATTAAAAACAACAACAAAGAAAGACCTTGTGTCCATGTCTTGGAGTTCATTTCACTTAGCATCATCTTATATGGTCACATGTACATAGCTATTAAGCTATTCTACTCATCTACTAAGATTATCCTAGATGTATACTAATTATTGCAAATAAGGGAAACCATGGGACCTATGTTTCTTTGGGTCTGGATTACTTAATATGTTTTTTTCCAAGTCTTTCCATTTCCTTACAAATATGGCAGTGTCATTCTTTCTGTGCAAGCCAGGAGATTCATCTGACCCAGCTCTGGCACGTAAGATTTGCTGGGAGGGCCTGAGTGTGGACTTGGGGTGCTGCTAGCTCCTGACCCAGGTGCAACATTGAGCTGCATTGGGAAGATTCCACAGCAGCAGGCAGAACTACAGTCACAGAAGACCAAACTCTCACAGGAGTGAAGGAACTTAACCATAAAAATTGAAACGAATGTCCCCTGTGGAGGTGACTAGAGCTTGCAGCTCCACAGGCTAGAGTCGCTGATGGCAGGGATCATGACCCCAAGCATCTGAGGTGGTTAATAATAAACAGCTTTTCAAGTCTGCAATTAAAATTGGTTTCCAATAAAACCAGAATACCAACAAGAAGAAAGAAGCAGAATAGAAAGTCTGGAAAAGCTGAAGTGCCTAGAAAATTTGAAGTAGAGAAATAGTAGGCCAACATATAGTACAGGTGGACAATGTGGAATATCTCCTGAAATGGAAGGGATAGTCAAATGTTGAGAATGCTTGGAAACCCGAAGAAAATTTACATTGTGCTGACTTAGGCACGACTTTTATAAATTCTCAAGAAGCTGATGGCATATCAAATGATGGAAGAGATGCTGGTAACAACCCAAGGGGCTTTGCCTAGGGGTCTTAAACCTGAACAGATAATAATTGGTGTCACAAAACATAGTGAAGAATTGATGTTTCTCATGAAGTAGAAAAATTCATATGATGCAGAAGAGGTCAATGTCCTCAAATTGAAATTTTTTTTGGGGGGGTCCGGTCATGGGGCCTGATCTCTGGGCCTGGGTGCTCTCCCTCAGCTCTTCAGCTCAAGGCTAGCGCTCTACCACTTGAGCCACAGCGCCACTTCCGGCTTTTTTTCTTTTTTGCTTATGTGGTGCTGAGGAATCGAACCCAGGGCCTCAGCCATGCAAGGCAAGCGCTCTACCACTGAGCCACCTTCCTAGTCCCGGAAATACTTATTTTTGTCCTGATGTTTCATTATTATAAAATATTGTGGTGTATCTCTTTTATTTGCATATTTAAAAACATCCTCTGACTTTTCTATAGGAAAAAGTAGATTTGCTATGTCAAAAGTTATTCTTTCTCTTTTAAAAAATTAGTTTTTTTCTGATGTTAAAGGAAACACAATCATGGCAAAACAACAACAAAAAAAGAAAAACAGCAAAAAGTAAAGATCATTAAGAGGAAGTCAAGAAGAAAATGGATAATCTGTAATTTATCAGTGTAAACAACACTGCCAGAGACATCCGGTTATACTTGTAGGAACTTAGCCTTGTTTTCTGAGAACATTTTTAAAAGTGAAATTTCTAGGGTAGTACACATTTAAATTTTTGGTAGATAGTCCCAATAGTATACTTGGTTTTTAAAAAAGACATTTAATTCCTATGTCAGATTTTCCTATGTGTATAGGGTAATAACACAATTCAAAGAAGTGAGGATTCAAAGAAGAAAATATATAAACCATCATAAAGGCAACTTGTTGAAGTGTTAATGTCAGAAACTACATATACTGGTACCAGCTTTTATGTATCACCTGAGTACTTGGTTATTTCTGCTTTTTAACTCTAAGCAATATGACTGAGGCCCACAGATTGTGTGTGTGTGTGTGTGTGTGTGTGTGTGTGTGTGTGTGTGTGTGTGTGTGTGTGTGTGTGTGTGTGTGTGTGTGTTTGTGTGTTTTGTGGGAAGATTTTGAAAAATATTGTTCTGCTTGGATTGAATCAGGAGAAATAGGCTGTGATGCTGGTGTTGGATTTGATACTAGAAGGAACTTGTTTAAATTTTGGCAGTTAGCCTGGCCATATGATCTAGAAAGGCTTCTTGTCTTAGGTTTCAGTGTCATAGGGGAAATACCATAACTGACTAACAGAATTGTAAGAATTCAATGGGATAATGAATAGATAAAGAACTTTGTGAATTACAAAGTAATAATATCCACATATGCTGATACCATGAATAACACAGTTCCACAATTTTCCATTGGAGTTCTTTCTGACTAGTCTTCGTTAAAGGATAATTTGTTGGATGTTAGCTTTTTAAAACCCTCTTGTCTCTTTTCTTCTGAACACACTGGATTTCTGCATCTGAAATCAAAATTTCATAAGAGTTTGTGGATTTGTGGTCTTGGATCCCAGAGAGAAGATACTTATATTCCTGTATATCCCTAGATCATTAATCCTACTTCTAATTCTACTCCAACCTTTGTGCCACATCATTTCCTACTGTCAGACCCGAGTGAGTAACGACAGCCTTTTGGCAGATTAAATTTCAATTTTAGAATTCAGGAAGCAAAGCTGTGTCCTCGCTTTTCCTCTTTTTAAATTATAGCTACGCATCTTTTTTTCTGTTTGAAGTAAAGTTAGATGCCAGATTTCCTCAGACCAGTGTGAGGAGGCAGCTACTTAAGTAATCCAACATGAATTTTCCTGTACCTCAAATTAGGACTATTGAAAGGTATTTCTTAGAATGTTTTCTGGTTGTTTTTGTCCCCTTCCTTAGTCCCTTCTTTCCTTCCTCTTCCTTCCATCCCTTCTCTCCTTCCTGTGCCAAAAAGATATTTATTGAGTTTATCTAATACTTCCTTTGATCTAACTCTGGTGCTTGTAATCCTGTGCTGTGTCATTAGAATATCATTTCTCTGGAAGTTTCGTCTTCTACTAGAATGATGTTACCATGTCTGTGGGATTGAGTTAGCCAGCAGATAACCATCAACGTTAATTTTGTAGGTGAAAATTGTTTTTCTCTGTTCTCGAGGACTTTGATTTGGTCTGTCCCAAGTAAGTAGGCTTACTAGCAGATAAGGCACTTGCTATTGTGAAGTAAGATGAGTCTTTGCTGTGGGAGTCACTGTGGGCAGAGAGCTCCTTTTCTGGTGAGAATTGAAGGCAGGATCCCTAACAGTACCGACACACGGTGCTGATTACTCAGTAGCCACCTTAATTCTTCCTGTAGGAAGAAAGTCTGCAGGACAGGTTATTCATCAGGTACTCTAGATTCTCCAGGAACTAGACCAAGTTAACTAGAATTGAGAAGCTTTCGAGATGCAAGACTTCCCTGAGATGCCATTTCGGAATCGAGGACTTTGGCCTCCAGCAGCAGTTAAAGGAAGGGATGGCTGCTTGCTTTGTGCTGAAATCACCAATCCTTGTTTCTTAGCATATTTTATGGAGGGACTGTGCTATCAATTCCTCTTTGACCTCAACAGTAGAAATGGATGGTTCCTGCTGACATAGCCATTTGCTTCCGCCTTTATAAAATAGAATTCATAACCTATCATGTTTCCTTTTCAGCTTGGGTTTCCTAAGCTGGGAGCCAAAATTAGTGCTTCATCACAATAACTCTCATCTCTATTTCCTGATGGTTATCCCCTCTTTCTTCTATGTGGATTAGCTCTTCTTTATTTCAGCTATCCTGTATGTGTGTTTATTTTAAGCTATTTTGAAATCCATTAGGGAAGTAGGTAAAGTTCAGATTATAAATAAAATGGCATCACCCATATTATTGTCACAGCCACATTAATTCATCTTTGGTGTTAGTGTTCTGCTTCCTTCGGAACTTCTCCTTTATCCTTTTTGATTCATTTATACTTGGGTGAGGATGAAAAGATAAATATGAACAAAACAGAAATATGACACATGACAGAAACCTGGCACTATTTTAGAACATAACATTATGATGCCCGCTATACAGATGTGTTTGTTTTTCTTTAAAACAAAAAGGATACCATATAAGGGTTACAGTAATTAGCTAGTAGACTTTCTTGAATGGGTTTCATTGCCATGGTTCACCTGGAGGTTCCAGTGGTAGACCCCTTACAAGCTTTTTTTTTTTTTTTTTCTGCTCATGGGGCTTGAACTTACAAGCTTTCAATGGAAGCTCATGTGTGCATATGAAGAGTTGCTTTTGAGGCAGTTTGGAGAGGAGACTCTGGACCCTAGGTCTAGGCACTCTTAGGTCCTTGTCTATAAAAGCCACTGTAGGTGCTGGGTTGTAAAGCTACAGCTGGCTGATGGAATGACTTTGGGATAAGATAATGATACTAGGTCATTGGAGAAAGGGGAAAAACTCCAATGATACCCAACAATAATGTGGGAACGAAAATCAGGGTAAATAAGATGGAAACAAAAAGTAAAGCAAAACAGCAAGATTACACGATCCAGTTCATCCTCTTTTCTTTCACTAAGTTATCAGCTGGACCCAGAGAAGGTTCTACTTTGGTTGGAAGTAGAAGTGAGGAGCTGGGAATAGTTTGGGTTTCCATGAAATCCATATCTCTTTTCCTTGGAATGTCTTTCCAGATGTAGACCACTTGCTTAGGATGAAGTGGTAGATCCCTACTCATCATTGTGCTGTTTCTTTTAATCTAGAATCGTGCATTTGCCTATTTACTACAGGACTGCCTTTAAACAAACAAAAACAGAACAAAAATCAACACCATAATTGCCTAGACAGTGACCATCAGGAATGAAGATATTTCCTTTTGCGTCTGTTCGACTTAAAATACCTTCTGGTTACACAGCACAGAAACCAGCACAGGCTAGTTTAAGGAGATTGGGGTTTATTGCAAGAACACAAAAGTGTTGTCATGGGAATGATGAGGACTCCCATGGACAAAAACATTCCCAAACTAGGGAAGCCAGAATTGGAAGGCTTTAGATATACAAGACTTTCTTACTTGTCTGTCAGGCTATAAATGTCTGGGTTCTTGATAGTTAAGTGCGACTAGTAGCCAGCAGTGGAGACCTCATCCAAGATCTTATTCAAAATGCAGAGTCTTCCAGGGCCCATTCTGACCTACTGGTGGGTTTTTTTTTTCCACATTAGAGTTTGAGGAACACTAGTGTAGGTACCTTGTTACAAGGTGGTCTGGGCATGGCAGGCATATCTTATATAATAAAATGCCTCAAAATATTAGCTTTTCCTCTAATGGGTAGCATCTCTATTGGGGCCATGGTGGTCCCAATTGCTAAGACAAAGTTGATAGAGAAATCTGGTGATTTATTTGAACACAAATAAAAACTAGTTGTCCTTGTTTTGTTTGATAATTTCCTTTTCATTAGCCCAAAGATAGTTAAGCTCAAAATCAGGGAAGAATATGTATAATTTAGGCCATTTTGTGCATATAGATTCTTAAGTCTGACACAAATGAGCTCTCTGGTGATTTAACAATAGCTACCTCTTGCTTCCAGCTAGCAGAAGTTGATCAGAATGTGCGTTTACAGAGCTCAAGAGAGCCCCGCTCTGCTTGAAGTCCAGTGTACATAGCTTTGGTTCCCACTATGCCCATTAGCCTGTGAAATTGACTTCTTAATGGTTGTACAGGCATTTGGCCTACAGCCAATAGCATGATTGAGCAAGTAAGTCTGGTTTCCCCGTATACTTTGTAAAGTACTTGAACCATTTAGAACACGTATACATTCATTCCCAGAGATAACTTGGTCCTTCTTTATTGGGTATATTCAGCATTTTAGTAGGCATTCAAAAAGAAGTTTCCTACTCCGTTTTTGTGTTTGGATGCTTCCTTCTCTTTGCTTGCCCTTGCTGACCATACTTGTTTATGGACTAATTAGCCATTTGCTTGTTGCATGGCTGTTCCACTTTTGGGGGATTTGAAGGTGCTGTTCTAAGCAAGAATGTAAGGTTTCCATGATGCCTTTGCACTAGAACATTTCTTTTAAGGCATAGAGTATAACAAATAAGAGTGCCCTGGCATTTGTGGCATAGATGTTAAGAATTGCTATGTCTTCTTGATGGAGAATTCCCTTTGTTTTTGTTTTTTTTTGGGTCCGGTCATGGGACCTGAACTCTGGGCCTGGGCGCCGTCCCTCAGCTCGTCAGCTCAAGGCTAGCGTTCTACCACTTGAGCCACAGCTCCCACTTCCGGCTTTTTTTTGCTTATGTGGTGCTGGGGAATCGAACCCAGGGCCTCATGCATGCAAGGCAAGCGCTCTACCACTGAGCCACTTTCCCAGCCCCGAGAATTCCCTTTGTTACTTAAAAAATTACTGAATACTTAAAAAAAGACATAGAGTAACTTCCTCTTTGGATTTTTTGGGGGAAAACACATCTGATCTATAGCTTTATTGAAGCAATTCAGGTGAATCAAGAAAGAAAAGAAGGGGTGGGAAGGTGGCTCAGTGGTAGAGTGCTTGCCTTGCATGCATGAGGCCCTGGGTTCAATTCCTCAGCACCACATAAGCAGAAAAAGCTGGAAGTGGTGCTGTGGCTCAAGTGGTAGAGCGCTAGCCTTGAGCTGAAGAGCTGAAGGACAGCACCCAGGCCCAGAGTTCAGGCTCCACGACCGACAAAAAAAGAAAAAAAGAAAAAAAGAAAAGAAGACCCAAGGATGGTATCAGTAACAGAGATTTATGACTTATTCTGATGTACAAAATGAGCTTCCAGTGTTAAAAAAAAATCCACATCTCCAAATAAGGAGTTGACAGCATGTCTATGCAAGATAGAATTTTATTCCTAAGATACCATTGGAAAATGATTAGATTAGTAAACTTCAGTCTTTTCTAGTTCTGAAAGTTTATAAACTCTTATAAGGGCACTTATAAAGGCTTCAAATTCATGCCCTATATAATAAGTGTTTAAAATTTGGGATTTGATCTGATCTTTATAAAATTATAAAACATAAAAAGCATGAAACATACAAATGTGGTGTTTATGTACTATTAAGTTAGTAAGATAAATGTCCTTGTACCTATCACCCAGCCTAATAAATAGAATATTGACAGTATATCTTTGAAGCTGGCTTTGTGGATGTGTAGCTCTAGGTTGCTTTAATGTATTAGATTTGTGAATCACAGTGTTTGGTTGTGAGCACTCACATCATCAAAGGATACCAAGTTTGAGTGGATTAACCATTTTATCTTAGGCCCCAAATCTTCAGATTTCTGATCTATCTGATCAGAACTTAAGAATAGTTCAGTTTCACTACTGATAAAACCATTTTTTTTTTTTTTTGTCCATCATGGGACTTGAACTCTGGGCCTGGGTGCTGTCCCTCAGCTCTTCAGCTCAAGGCTAGCACTCTACCACTTGAGCCACAGCACCACTTCTGGTTTTCTGGTGGTTTATTGGAGATGATAGTCTCACAGACTTTCCTGCCCAGGCTGGCTTTGAACCGTGATCCTCAGGTCTCAGCCTCCTGAGTAGCTAGATTACAGGCATGAACCACCAGCACCCAGCAAAACCATTTTTTAAAAACAAGCTAATTATCTTGCTTTAAGATGGTTGTAGTGTGTATGATTTTAATTTCCTGGTTTCACTTGGCAGTTTTAGCCATGGTTGCGTCCCCCAGCACTTGTCACCTAGGCTGTCTTCTGTAGAGAAAGGCAAGTGGCCTGTGAACTGAAAATCACACCTGGCCCTGGAGAAAGTGAAAAACCAGTAGAGCATAACTGATAACACTGTCTTTAAACCATCAATATTAAATCTGAGAAGGTGGAAGTGTGCCCTGAGTGTATTATTGAGACTTTGAAATTCTACTCTTTGATTTTCTGATCAAGGTTATTTGTTACCATCTAAAATTTCAAAAAGCCAAGATTGGTTGCAGATACCAAAAAAAACCCAACCAATTGGAGTTTTGAAAACAACAGAGTAAAGAACTTTTAGTAGCCATTCAATGTGTTATTTTATTATTTTACTGTATATATTTATTTTTGTACTTGAAATCGGGCCCTGAGTACTATCCCTGAGTTTTTTTGTTCAAGCTAGCACTCTACCACTTGAGCTACAGTTCCACTTTTGATTTTTTGGTGGTTGTTAGAGATAAGAGTCTCACAGACTTTCTTTCCCTGGCTGGCCTTGAACCTTGATCCTCAGATCTCCACTAGGAGGTCTAATTAGCTAGGATTACAGGCGTGAGCCACTAGCATCCAGCCAGTGGTATAATTTTAAACAAGACGTCACAATGATGGAGGACCTAATAGGACATTCCTCAGGAGGAGCCAATAGGATGCCTGTACTGCGGGAGGCACCGACTCGTGGTCAAAGGGGCTGGCTCATTTGTGTGTGTGTGTGTGTGTGTGTGTGTGTGTGTGTGTGTGTGTGTGTGTGTGTGTGTGTGTGTGTGTGTGTGTGTGTGTGTGTGTGTGTGTGTGTGTAACTCAGGATCTTTTGTCTTGCTTGGCTTTTTTGCTCAAGGCTGGCGCTCCACTTTGGGCCATACCCCTACTTCCTAAAGTACTGGTTCTTTATAAACAACTTTAATGCCTATAGTAGTTTCTATATTGCTCCATTGTTTGGTATTGTCTATCATAATATCATAAGCAGATTTGAGAGTCAATTGTATTTTCTTAAAATAGAAAGTATTAAGCGTACATATATATTTGTGTGCATGTATGTGTGTGAATACTTAAAAAACTGTCTAAAAAAAAACTGCCATACAGAATTATCACTTCCCAGTACAGACTTTTTAAGAAACCATGTTTACAACATTACTGCTAAATAGTTGTGAGCAGGTGTTCTCATTCCTTGGGCTGAACTGATAGAGATGTGACTTTAGAATGAACAGTGATGAACCTATTTCTTCAGGGGCTTATTAGTTGCTCAATTTACCTAATGGTTCTAAGGACCAGGAGAAATGAGTTAAAGCAGTTTAAGAAGCAGCGTACCTCTGAGGAAATAAGAAGCATGTTCTTCCTAATATACGGAAAAGAATACAGATAGTTATGTCTCAGTTCTGGCATCTGTGTGGATGTATATGCAATGTGTACATGTGTGTGTAGTTTCACACTTAGCTTTACAGTGCTGTGTCTGTCCACTTCATCTGGTTCTCAGCAGTATCAGTTCCAGATTGGAGTGCCCTTCCATCCTGATGGACCATCACAGATCTGTATGGCATTGCTGTTTACAGCTGTTTGCAAAGGGTTGCTGGGTGCTGCTGAATCTCTGGCATGTGCCTGCTTCCTTCCAGTGCATCCCTTTGTGGGAGGCAGAGCCTCGGTTGGGGAGGGAGTTTGCCCTGCCCTCTGGGTGTGAGGCTGTGGGACACTTCTCTCAGGCAGTCACCTTGCTGAGATGAAGGGCATAGGCCTCATTTAGTCGCCATGTTCTAGAAGACATCATCAGACTTTCAGTATTCACTGAATTCCTGTCTTTAGGGCTTTCTAGGAAATCTGTTTCATCAAGACTGTTCTGAAGGTTTAATTTCCAGAATCCAGAGAGATGTAGTAACTTGGGGAATTCTTAATTTAGCCCTCTTTATTGATAGATAGCCCTTTAAAATATTTTGCATCCTCCTTCCGCCTCTGTTTTGAATGGAATCCATGGATTGGCTTTTGTCTTTACTGTAGAAATGCTGTGGAAGGTGTATTGGCAGCTTAGTTGCCAGCACTGTCTTTGGTGTTTTCCAAGAAGAAAGGACCAATTCTATCTCACTAGGTTGTGCCATCATTTTTGCTTTGTTGGGGCGGGTGGGGTATAGGTGAAGTTTGGAGGACAGAGCCTTGGAGGGCAGGCATGGCCAGAAGAGATTCCACAAGACACAGGAGAGTGTATCTTACTACAGCAAGGTGAGCACTGGACTTAGGGGGAACATGAAGACTTGACAGCATGGTATAAACAAGAGACAGAGTACTGATTTCAAGGTCATCAGGTTGGAAAGGGATGTCAGAGAAGGAAATAGGGAAGAGGGCTGAGGTCAGAGCATGGAAGATGTCATTCAGGTGAACATTGCTCATACACAGTTGGAGGGAGATGTAGGTGGAGTTTTTGGAGTGTTGGGTCCCTCCTGTGCCGATGGTGGGAAGATTTGGTTTGCATTTAAGAAGAGTAGTTGATGAAGGCTTGAAAGAGGAGACTAGAGAATTGGCTAATGCTTATGGATGGTAGATAGCAAGGCATAGAAGGAAGAGAGGAAGCTCAAGTTAGGAGTGTGCTATCCTAGAGGACCCTTGCATCAAGATGACAAGCGAAAAGAGAAAAATCCTTTGAATTAAGACATCCTAGATTTTTGCCACTTACAGTGTGACCCTAACCAACTCACTGAAGCTTTTCAGAGTGAATTGCTCACTGCCCAGTTGGGGATGCTCATGATGCCTTTCCATGCCTAACCTAGTTGCTGTATGGATCAGAGATCATGTACCAAAAAGCACCTACAATACTGCCATGTCCCAAGGGAAAATTACCAACTCTGCCTTGAGCCTCAGCCTCTCAATCTAGATATTCAACTTGCCACGATAACCATTAATTTTTGTTACATGCTGCCTAATTTTAAAGATTCCTGGTGAACAGATATTTTTATAATATATTTCAAATAGGTCTTGAGAGGAAATGGGGGATAACTAATAGAAAACAGGTTCTTCCCTGCATCCCTAAGGAGATATTGGAAGATGCTAAGCTAAGCCTGGAAAGAGCCAAGACTATGTCTCTTTTGTTCAGTGCTAGACATTGCATGCCAGCACATAGTAGGTGATGAGTTAATGTCTGGATGAATGTCTTAATATAAAGTTAATATCTTGGATAAAGATCTTGCCATGGTTTTTTTTTTAGCAATGGATTTTGCATTTACTCTAGCAAGAGGTAGACATTATATTCAGAGCAACCCACCTTTGTATTTTTTTTTTTTTTTTTGTCGGTCGTGGGGCTTGAACTCTGGGCCTGGGCGTTGTCCCTTAGCTCTTCAGCTCAAGGCGAGCGCTCTACCACTTGAGCTACAGCGCCACTTCCGGTTTTCTGGTGGTTTTATTGGAGATAGGAGTCTCACGGTCTCTCCTGCCCGGGCTGGCTTTGAACCGTGATCCTCAGATCTCAGCCTCCTGAGTAGCTAGGATTACAGGCGTGAGCCACCAGCGCCCGGCAAACCCACCTTTGTATTTTTAATGGGAAAAGAAGACTATGATTTTCTTCTGTAACATCATGGCACAAATCATAGATTCAGAGGAGGAATGAACAGGAGAAGCAAGGGTATAGTTTTCCATCTTAAAGCTGAGGCACTTGTCCCTAGGTGATAGAGTAATGATAGCTTAACAGTCAATAACAGAAGGAGGGGATGCATTCAGACTTTGGTAATATTAAAGTCATTGTATTAGAACAAGTCCAGAGGTACTTTTCATGAGTCAGAATGTTTTTGTTAAAAGATTAATGAAGAGCCAGGTGCCAGTGTCTCATGCCTATAAATCCTAGATAGTAAGGAGTTGAGATCTGAGAATTGTGGTTCAAAGTCAGCCTGAGCAGGAAAGTTCATGAGGCTCTTATCTCCAGTTAAGCAGCAAAAAAGCTAGAAGTGAAGCTGTGACTCAAGTGGTAGAGCACCAGTCTTGAGAGAGAAAGCTAAGGGACAAAACCCCAGGCCCTGAGTTCAAATTCTAGTTAGTACTGGCAACACACACACACACACACACACACACACACACGCGCGCGCGCGCGCACACACACACACACACACACGCGCGCATACACACACACACACACACACACACACACACACACACACACACACACACACACACACACACACACACACACGAAGGAAAAGCATTCCCCCCCCACCCAAACCTGGTATCACCAGAATTGTGGCCTCTCACAAACGTCTGTGTCTTAATCCTTAGAATATGTGAAAATGTTGTTAAATGGGGAAAGGGAATTAAGGTTGCTGATGGATCAAGATTCTTACTCAGCTGACCTTAAAAATAGAAAGATTATCCTGGATTACCTGAATGGGCTTAATGCAATCATAAGAAGGAGGCAAATGAAGAGTCTGTGTCAGAGAGGTTTGATGTAAGAAAGACTCAGCCTGATATTACTGGCTTTGAAGATGGAGAGGCCAAGAGCCAAGGAATGCCGGCAACTTCCAGAAGCTGGAAAAGGCAAGGAAACAGATTCTCCCTTAGAGCTTCCAAAAGGAATGCAGCCCCACGGACACTTTGATTCCCGTCCAAAGAGACTTACTTCTGACCTCCAGACTGTAAGATGACAACTGTACGTCATTTCATGCCCCGAGGTCTGTGGTCATTGCTTCCAGCTGTCATCAGGAAGTGAATACAGTTTCAATGTAGTTACCCAAGGTAGGCTCTGTCTATTCTTCCAAAGAATTATGGGCCTTTGGCCTTCCAGATGCTGTTATAGAGGGCTGATTCATGCCCTCAGAGAGGAGGGATATTTATAAAGAAATGTGTGACTTTGCAAGAAATGGTTGTAGAATTGAACATTATATAATTTCATGTCTGTCTTGGTTTGTACTGCACGGTTTCCTTTGTTCTGTGATTATTGTGAGTGGGTCCTCCTTGCCTGTCAGAACTGCATCAAATCCGATGCGTCAAATGGTTAGCAAAAGTCAGAAGAAACACTTAAAATTTCCTGTTGCAGTATTTAATTTGCTGGTTAAGTTTGAAGATGTTAGGTTTTGAAATAAAAATAAAATCACCATCTCCTGTGTCTTTCTCTTAGAAACAAGGCATTATTTATTTCCTCTCATAAAGATGGAAGTCTATTATGACTCCTCTTAGTTTAGTACTGCTGATACTACATGGATCTCTTGCAGGTGGCTAGGTTATGTAGGCTGGGTTCCTAACTTGTAACCAGCTAGTAAACTACTCTTGTTTTTTCTTATTTCTCCAGTCTGACTTTTGCTTAACTATATAAATAGGACCCCTCCCTTCCAGAATCAGATTGCTTTCATTCTGTTTTGAATATTTCATAAAAGTTTCCAAAATAAACAAGGGTGTTTGTAGCATTTTTCTCTTCCCAACAAAGTTAGGGCTTTGTTTCTTCAAATTAGAATGAAACTGAAATGTGACCAAATCAGCATCTTCTTGGAAATAACAAGACTGTATTGCTATAGAAATAGAAACTGTACTGTACCTTGTCCAGAAGGAACAAAGTTGTCTGGCAGAAAGCAAGACCAGGCCCCAGAGCTCATAGAGTACCCATTATGGTCAGCCCAGAAAGGCGTTTTCTTTCCCAGAGAGCTGCCCCGCTAGCCCTGCCTGGCACTGCTGTAGGCTGTAGATTCTACCTCTTACGATGCTCTCCTCTCAGAGTCTGAAAAGTACTCATTTTTTGGGCACACTTTTCTGTTATTGGTCCTATGACTTTAAAGTCGTATTTTTCTTATGGCTAAGTGTTTTCTGGGATAGAGTTAATTTATGAAGTGTTCATGATTCTGGAGCCAAGCTGAATGTAATACTAAGCCACTGTTGATAAAGTCTTGTTACTCTAAAACTCCATTCTGATCTTATAAAAACGTTAGGCAATTCAGTTCTCTGAACCATTTAAATCTGACATAGTCTTAATAATACCTTAGCTACAGTGCGTATTTTAGGAGTGAGTGTGGTGAAAAAAAATTTTTTTAAAGAAATCACTGAGGCCAGATGGAAGAGTTTTGCTGCTCTTGCTCCTGCTCCCACCCCCTCCTCTTCCCCTTCCCTTCCTCTCTCCTGCCATGCCCCTCCTCTCTCCTCACCTCATTTTCCTTTTTCCTCCTTTCCTCTCTCCCCTTTTCTCTCCTCCCCTTTTCCTCTCTTTATCCTCTCCCTTTCCCTGTCATCTCTTCTCTCTCCATCAGAAATGCCCCAAATCTATAACATTAAAATAAAAAAGCTGTTAGGATCCTTGATAGATTTTTTTCCCCCCTCTAAGGTTTCACCTAATAATAATGATTAAAACCCAGCAGGATGATAATTAAGACTTTGTAGCACATTTAACTTCTACATTAAAAAAATGTTGATCATGATTAGTCAAGGCTAGATATAATAATGGCATACAAATGTTGTACATGAGTTTATACCAGGAAGCCTTTGAATCATGGTGAGGCATGTATATCTTAAAGTAAAAGAAGTGCAAAAGATTCCAGGACAAATTAATACTGAAGAACTCATGTTAACAGTGCCACAGCTCTCTTTCGGTTTTATTCATAAAACCACACTTGCTAATTCTAACAGCGACATCCAATGATGAGCATGCTCTGTCTGTCCCCACTTTTTTTTTTTTTTTTCCAGTTCTGGGGCTTGAACTCTGTGCCTGGGCACTGTCCCTGAGCTCTTCAGTTCAAGGCGAGGACTCTACAACTTGAGTGATAGTGCCACTCAGGGCTTTCTGGTGGTTAATTGGAGATAAGAGTCTCAAGGGCTTTCCTGGCTTTGAACGATGATCCTCAGATCTCAGCCTCTTGAGCTAGGATTACAGGCATGAGCCACTGGCTCCTGGCTCCTGAGCCTCTTTTGCTCAAGGCTGGCACTCTGCCACTTGAGTCACAGCACCACTTCTGGCCTTTTCTGTTTATATGGTACTGAGGAATTGAACCCAGGGCTTCATGCATGCTAGGCAAGAGCTCTACCACTAAGTCACATTCCCAGCCTCTGAGGCTTCATGGAACCTCAGCCCAGATCCCAGGAAACTATCGAATCTAGCTTTACCTAAAAAATTCCTACCCTAGACCCCTCTTTCTGCTATTCCCTTTCCCTTCTTGTTTAGACCTGTGGGTTTCTATGAAGTTTAAGAGAGCCCTGGCATTACTAGGCTATCGTTATGTACTTAGTGCAATGGGAGAGAGGCCAGAGGTACCTGCAGTCATTGCTGAGGATCACACAGACAAATCTCCATCTGTGCAAGGGGCCCTTTCATCCTACACCACGTCTTCTGCTTAGTCATCCCTGTGCCCAGGTGGGCAAGGTGGGCAGCAATGGGTGCCCACGGGAGTGGGCTGTCTGTTCCTTCTCACATTGCACTTTGGAATAGCATAGGATTTTTTTTTTGTGTGTGGGGGGGCTTGTCCTGGTACTGGTGGCTGAACTTGAACTTACGGCCTTGTGCTTTCACTTGGCCTGTTTTTTTTGTTTTTTGTTTTTTTTTTGTTCTGGCTCACAGCTGATGTTCTACCACTTGAGCCACATGTCTAGTTCAAAAATTTGAATTGTTACTTGAAAAGCCGGTTATTTATATTTGGAATAAAACAAACTGAAAAAAAATACCTGGGAGAGCTTGTCCAAAGCTTTTACATATTGATTTTGGTTACATCGTTAGCCAGTCTCTTCTCATGTCAGCTTCCTCCAGTGTGGTTTGCAATGGCTGTATTTCCATTTTGTTTTCACTTGAACATCTGCATATGTCTCCAGGTCCTCTCCGAGCCATTAGACACTCTTTCCTGCTTGATAAAGTATGAGCTGTTATTAATTTTATCTCTTATTTAAAAATCTCCTCTTTTCTTTGAATGTAAATGTCTTCATTTCCCCAAATGCCTGTTCAGTCAACTCTAATTGCTGTTTCTTCAAATCTAGGGTCATCTTCATTAGTTTAATTACTGTACAAGCCTGGTTCCTAAATGTGCTAACATGAAAATGACTTATTTCCATGTTCTCTGTTGTGCAATAAGAAACAAGCAAAAAGAAGACTGACCCACACTTTGGCTTGTTTTTAATGGCCAAATAACCAGAGTCAGTGCAACTTTTTTCATAAATTTTGTGTCCCTGTAGGGGCTATGCTACTTGCTATTACTAAAGTATGGTTGACAACTTTCAACATTTTAGGGAGAGTAAATAGTAACTAAGTGTTTTCCACTTTGTTTACACAAGGCAAAGTATCAGCTCCCAAGAGGAAGATAAACAGCTAATTATTTCTTCTAATTTAGCAATCTAGTGGCATGGAAAGTGGCCATGTGATTGTCTCATGAAGTCTTAGAGTTAGAGGCAAGACCTGCAGTAGGACTTGGCTCCCTGGATTCAGCTCAGTTATCTCACTGTGTACCTTGTCCTGTGTCCTCTTTGTTTGGTTGTATGTGGGTGTGTTGGTTCAGAGGGTGCTTGAAAGGGTGTGCTAGAGAGAACTCAGATACTAATGGCCTTGAGAACCAGCAGCCCAGATCCTAGGAAACCACTTAATCCACTCTTACCTACAATTCCAAGTTCAGAGAAGGCTATGATTCTGCTTCACCACCACCACCGCCACCACCACCTCCTCCTCCTCCTCCTCCTCCTCCTCCTCCTCCTCCTCCTCCTCCTCCTCCTCCTCCTCCTCTTCCTCCTCCTCCTCCTCCTCCTTTTCATTCTCCCTCCCTCTTCCCCATCTTCTTCCTTCCAGTTTCATTCTCCTCTCTCCTTCCTCTCCACTCCCCCTCTTCTCTTCCTCCCTTCCTTTCTTTCTTGTCCTTTCCTTTTCATAAGCTTGTCTTCAACCTTGGACATATCACCCAACCTCTCTGGTGTTTCTGGATCATCTGTTAATGAAAGCTTCCTTACCTGAAGAGTTGGTAGATGCCTTTATGGTTTACTGGTTTACAGTGTAACTTTTAATATTTCAGCTAAGTTCAGTTCTCATAGAGGATTTCTGGAGTATTTAGAGTAGGTATCATTGTATCACATGGAGGAATACATGAGGTTGTGTGATTAATAATTAATTACGATTAATTAGTGTATTATTAATTTGCAATTACTTTTTCTAACAAGACAAAACTTCTTTCAGTGTTTACATGACCCACAGGCTCTGGTCCCTGGGAGATATTGTTTAGAGCACAGGAGATGGATATGACTCCTAAAGTTGGAACTCTGAATTATTTCATATAGAAATAATGTAGCCTGGGCTGGGAAGGTGGCTCAGTGGTAGAGCGTTTGCCTTGCATGCCTGAGGCTCTGGGTTCAATTCCTCAACACCACATAAGCAAAAAGAAAAAAGCCGGAAGTGGCGCTGTGGCTCAAGTGGTAGAGCGCTAGCCTTGAGCTGAAGAGCTGAGGGACAGCGCCCAGGCCCAGAGTTCAGGCCCCACGACTGGACCAAAAAAAAAGAAATAATGTAGCCTGTGGTACTTAAGAGTTGGTCATCTTGTGGGTAACATGTATCCTTGTGGGCTAAGTAGATCTTTATGGGTGCTTTTAGGCCCCTGATCATCCTAACAGCATTTCTAAATTGATGGGCTTTTAGAACACAGAGCATTCTGTATTTGGAGCACTGTCTATAATGTATACCATTTTTATTTTATGTCCTTAAAATAGATGGTATTACTAGTATTTTAGCTATTAAAATAGCATTTGAAGTGAGAATTATAGCCTTTTAAAAGCTCTACTTTATTATTTTGTTACATATAAGGAACCTCTTCAGCTCCCCATAGAAGGCAGATTTGCTAATAACAGGTTTCCTAAATTTCCTATAAAAGGCAAGGGGTCATGGCTCAACTGATAGAATTCCCACCGGGCGAGCATGGAGACCTGAGTTTAAACCCTTAGTACAGAAAGAGAGGGAGGCAGGAGAGAGATTCCTTTTATAAAACTAAAACTTCATTTTACTCTATTCCCTTTTAAGTAAAATGTACTGGTGTTTATAATTCATGGTATACCCACGTGACTCCATAAAAACACATACTATTTCTAGAGAAGATCACTATGGGCAGATAGCTGCCTCTACTTAATTTTCCTCTGGAGAATGATAGTAGAAAGCTTCTCATAGCACAGATTGTAAGTCACTCCGTTCTCTCCGCTCATGCACATTTTTATATCTGTCTTTATTTTTTTCTTTCAGAAGGTCTAGTTATACCACTTCCTTAACTTCTGAGGGAATTATGTGATGATACCTATTTTTTTCTTAAGTGTTTTGTGGACAGGTATAAAGATCATGTGCTAGTATCTTCCCTTCATGACTGGAACCTATTCCTCCCTAGGACTTTACCTCTTGTGTAAGGCTGTGGATGGTTTGGTTGAGCTGATACTTTGTCAAGCACAGGCCATGGATGTGGGGAGTGTCATTCCATGTTGAGCCCCTAAAAGGTGATGCCCCAATCATTCAGAACAAATTGTGCTGTTCTTAGAAAACCGGATACGGCCAATGGAATATTATTGGCTCATTCACTTCTTGAATAATGTAGAAACTATTGTGAGTTCCTTTGCTTATGTTATGTTTTTATAGAACTAAACTTACTATCATTGATTTCTTGAGGTAATTATTTTGACAATTCAGAACCATTATAGAACTTGTCTTGTCACCAACCTTGAGATTATTTCTTTTACTCAAATCTTCTTAAATAAGAATGCATAGTTCAACAATTCTGTTTTCTTTTTAATAGGTGAAATTTCATCATAGAAAGTGTCAGTGAATAAACGATGACCTTTAGTTCTGAAAGGAGAGTTTTGGAGTTAATGAAGGTGAAGACAATATTGTTGTTAAGAACCAATCTACCTTTGAGGGCCTAATGAATAGCAAATACCAAGACCCTAATGAGTAGCAAATAGCAAGTATTTATTTACAATTTAAGGGATTTTTAAAGGCTTTGAAATTCAATGTTTAATATGGGAATGTTTAAGTGTGGCAATATTTTTTGCAATGCTGTGAAAACAAAAGAGGAAAGATAGAGGGCCATTCATTTTCTTGAGATAATATAGCCTATCAGGCACATGTAGAATTTCTTTCTCCCTTGCACATGAAAGGATTATTCCTCCCCCACTACACTGGGTGCTTTCAGCAAAAACAATTAATGCCTGTGTTAAAATACATGAATCATCAACAAATCCGATTATATAAACATGAAACCATGAATTAATTATTACTACTTTCCACTGTTTTTCTTCACTAAATGATGTGAACTCAAACTTAGTTTGTCAGAATTGTATAAGGAAGAAACTAAAGAAGAAAGAGCTGTCTCCTTCTAGTTTCAGAGGAAAGGAGAAGATATTTTAGGTTCATTCATTTCTTTGGTTGCTTCACTTTTTTTTTGTGCCAGTACTGGGGCTTGAACTCAGGGCCTGGGTGCTGACTCTTAGCTTTTATGCTCAAGGCTGGCACTCTATCACTTGAGTCATGGCATCACTTTTGGCTTTTTGGTGGTTATTGGAGATAAGAGTCTCATAGACTTTCCTGTCCTGGCTGGCTTCAAACCTCAAACCTCAAACCTCAAATCTGAACCTTCTAAGTAGCTAGGATTACAGGAGTAAGCCACTGATGCCCAGCTTTTTGTCTTTTTTCAAGTTGAGAAAATGAACACATGTCTGGTATCCCATGTATTTCATGTACAACTACTGCATGCCTTCATTGTATTTCATGATTAATCTTTTTTTTTTTTTTTTTTTTTGTTGGTCGTGGGGCTTGAACTCTGGGCCTGGGCACTGTCCCTCAGCTATTCAGCTTAAGGCTAGCACTCTACCACTTGAACCACAGCGCCACTTCCGGTTTTCTGAGTGGTTGATTGGAGATAAGAGTCTCACAGATTTTCCTGCCCAGGCTGGCTTTGAACCATGATTCTCAGATCTCAGGCTCCTGAGTAGCTAGGATTACAGGCGTGAGCCACTGGCACCCGGCTGATTTTTTTTCCTTTAAGAACTCACTCTACTTATTACCGTCTCTCTCTCCCTCTCTGTCTCTCTGTCTGTCTCTCTCTGTCTCTGTCTCTCTCTGTCTGTCTGTCTCTCTCTGTCTCTCTCTCTCTCTCACTCTTTCGCTCTCTTGCTCTCTTCGCTCTCTTTCTCCCCCTCTAGGGGTTGCAGTGGATTGTTTCTAGACATTATTAATCTTTTGGTGACAAACATTATAGAATTAAATGCTTTCAACTTGGGGAAGACGGCTTCTGTTGCAATGTTGCAATTTAGATTTAAATTGGCACCGAGCTACACGGGTAGCTGACATACGTTATTACAGCCAGCTCCCATCAGCTTCCATGGTCTGAACATTCACAGCTTCGTCAACTATATTTTTAGTGATACTGCTTTAGTAGTCTGAAATCAGCCATATTAGAAGAAGTTTTTATACTAAGACAAGTTGCATGAATTATACATACTCCTCTCTGAGCCCTGAGAACCACTGGGCTGGTAAGCATTTACCAAGATACAACTGCTTAAAAAGATAATAAACTTACAGTTCTTAGATTTTTAAATGCTATCTGAGGGCTGATCACAGAGGAAATACCAAATGAGCCTTTCAGCCTTGGAAAATCATGGGTTTAGCTAGATTACCTTTACCCAAGCACAAACTTACCTTCCACTCAGACTTGAGAGTAAACAGGATAATTCTAACCATGTTTATAACAAATATGTCTTTTTAAGACATTTGCTGAATTTTATAGTTCCTTCTGGGTACAGGTCTTTCTCCACTTTGGAGATTCACTAAGGTTTACCTTAAGGCTGCTTTTTGGTTGGTACTTAGAGAACCCATCAATCACTGACAAGAAACTTATCCTACCTCACCCCACTCTTGTTTATTTTTAAGTCAACACTTGCCCTTTGGAAAACTACTTGCTTAAAGATGTCTTGGACAGAAAAGAAAAATATTTTATTTCACTATTTATTGAATCTCTATAACATAGTATAAATTCTTCTAAACTATCTAATGGTGATAACCATACTATAAAAAGCCATGTCTTCAAATTTGCAGAAGATATGTATTTCATTTAGAAAGGTAAGGTAGAGCCCTTTTATTGATCAAACATATGCCATTTTAAATGTTTTGATAGTAGGTTTATAGAATCATTTCCAGCAGCTCCCATGAATCTACTCTTAGCAGTGATTTAAAAATGGAGTGATTTATAAATGGGGAAATCGGTAAGAATAGGAATCTGCTTATTGATATAATTAATAGGTAATTATTTTAAGTCAAAATGTGAAGCAGGCAAAATCAGCTGCTGGTATTCAGATACAATTATTATCAAGACTTTGAAATGACAATGATGTTCTTTCTACCTTATCCTAAATTGTTCTTGAAATTCTCACATCTTTTAGGGAGAGAAGGGGTAATCTTGGGCTTGTCTTTCCTCTGCATTTTTCTTGTCTGGCTGGGTCTGTGGGATATATCTTCATACACCATGCATTCTACAAAGCAGGTGTGCTTTCCCAAGGAATGTAGACTTAGAATGACTAGAACAAGTTCAATATAGAGTGTGGTTCAGAACCAGAGGGGGGTAGTATACTTCGTTGGTAGTGATTTTTTGTTTTTTAATTTGCATGATGAAAACAGAGGAAGATGAGTCAATTTTTTGTTTTTTGCACATATGATTTCTTGTTGGTCTTGGGAGATGTTTTTCCTTTTTTTCCCATTGATCTTTGGAGAACTTCTATGACATGACCCTGAATTTGGCATTTCTTCTTCCAGGCATCCAACTAATGCTGACAGCTACCTTTCACCGTAGATTACACTCATACCAGGCCTGAAGGAGTCTCTGGTAGAATGCTTCAGGAATTTGTGATTCTCACAAAGGAGAGGTTTGGGTTGGGAGCATCTGTAGAATCGAAACCCATCTGGAAAGACAACCTACCTCATAGGAATGTTCTGAAGGTTAGAGGAATAAGAAGCAAATAGAAGCTGCCTAGAACTATGCCTGAGACAAAAATAAGCACTGTGTGTGTCTTAGCTATCAGCACCAGCTTCGTCAGTCTGATCTCCAAGTCCAGGTTGTTAAACCCTGCATAAAATGCTTTGTGTACACGTCGGAGTAGTGACCATTCCCCAACTTCATTTACGTGGCTGTAATCTCCCCAGAGGGTCCCAGGTGAGCCACATAATAATAAATGGCACAGATTTATATGGTGCCGGGCCTTCCCTACCAGCTGAGAGACTGACTTCTCTAGGTAGCAGGCAGAATGTTCTGGACTATTTTTAGGTCTGAGCTCTTTCTCTTTAAACTGGAATGAAACCAGGTAGGAAAGAAGGCTTAAGGAATATCTGCTAAAGCTCTGGTATTTTCTGAACAAATTTATTTGTAATTTTAACGTTGTAACCTGGGTTGGGGGGAATCATTCTTCCATTCTTCTCTTGTGAGCTGCAGAAGTTGGCTATCAGTGCAGGTGGCAGGAGGAGAGAGGAAGGGTTGACATGAAAGGGCTTTTTCATGGCCTTGACCTCTAAGTGCACATTTGGCACTTTTCAATTCCCAGATTTCCTGTGTGAATTTTTTTAAACAGCAGCTCTTGAACTCAAACAGTATAACCCCAGTGTGTTGCAGACTGGCTCCATTGCTGACATTCATGAACCACAAGAGCTCAAGAAACGTGGTAAATCAGATTCCTGTGGGAAAGCCTGAAGACCATACAGTGATCCATAAGCATTCCTAGACTGGAGACCCAGCCTCTTCTTTCTAATCTCTTCTACTCAAAGCAAACAAATTTAATGCTTTGTGGCTGGTGGCTCACACCTGTAATCCTAACTACTCAGGAGGTTGAGATCTGAGGATCGTGGTTGGATACTGGCCCAGGCAGGAAAGTCTGTGAGACTCCTGTCTCCACTTAGCTACCCCCAAACTGGAAGTGGAACTGTGGCTCAAAATGATAGACTGCTAGCCTTGAGCAAAAGAGCTCAGGGATAGTGCCAAGGCCCTGAGTTCAAGCCCCACAACTGTCAAAAAAAATTAAAAAAAATAGTTATAGCACATTGTTAGTTTCTGAAGTATTGTCTGAGAACAGAAGGGGAGATTTTCTGATTTTAGATATTTGTCTAAGTATAGCTAAAATTCTTTTTGATATGCAAATAAAAGCAGGGAATACAAAGTATTTTGGAGGCAACAATTCAACTTTTTCAAAGTAACTTTTTTTAAGGCAACAGGAATTGAACTCAAGGCTTTAGTTTTCCTGGACAAGTGCTCTACCATTTGAACCACACCCCAGTTCCAAATAATTTCATTGCATATTTTGGGGGATTACTCATGTGAAATTTAGGAGTTAAAGAATTTAGATTAAAGAATATATTTTTAGGGGCTGAGAAGGTAGCTCAGTGGTAGAGCGCTTGCCTTGCATGCATGAGGCCCTGGGTTCAATTCCTCAACACTAATAAGCAGAAAAAGAAAAGCCAGAAGTGGTATTATGGCTCAAGTGGTAGAGCGCTAGCCTTGAGCTGAAGAGCTGAGGGACAGCGCCCAGGCCCAGAGTTCAGACCCCAGGACCGGACCCCCCCTCAAAAAAATGAATGTATTTTTAGAATAGTTTTTATCTGGCAGAAAGGAAGTTTTTCAAACATTTAAAAAAGGGTGTCACCTGTGCATAACCTCAGATTTTGTGCAAAACACTGATTTTCTTGATTGGAATAGTCTTGTAGTATTGACACTAGAATAAGGCTTATTAATGGGGTACAAACATTTTTGTCGATATAGCCATGCTGTTTTGTTTAAATTAAACACTAATCATTTGGAGCTTATGCTTTGTTGCATCATTTTGATATTTTACTGAGAAAGTAATAATTTTAATAGTCTATATTATATTTACTATATTAAATAACAGTCATCATCATCATTATTATTGTTGTTGTTACTATAGTTCTGGTGATTTCTCAAATGTCAGGCAACTCATAAAGGGGCTGTTTAGGGCTTATCAAAGGAGACAGGATATTATCATGATGGGTCACCGAGATAGACTTGTAATGTTACCTTAAACACAAAGTTGTTTTTTGTGTTAAAGGCACTGACTCAGTACATGTAAACACACAAAATAGGCTACAGCATTGGTGATCTGAGTTGAAGGAAGACTTCAGGGCCTGAGCACTGTCCCTGAACTTTTCTTTGATCAAGGTTAGCGCTCTACCACTTGGGTCACGACTTTACTTCTGGCTTTTTTGGTGGTTAATTGGAGATTAGAGTCTCACAGAGTTCCCTGCCCAGCCAGGCTGGGTTCAAGTCACACACCTCAGATTCAGCCTCCAGAGTAGGTAGGATTATAGACGTGAACCACTAGCACCTGGCCTGATCCTTATTCCTGGAAAAGCATTGAGTCCATGGGTCTTACCTAATCTGTCCTGGAACATTATCCTGACTTTAACATTATGGATTTCTGGCCGCATGTAGCCCTAGGGTTCTGACTTAAACAATCTGTTCTTCCGCCCTGGGCATCGGGAATTATTCTCCTTAGAGTCTGTGTAATACATCAGCAGCATAGGGGTCATCTGTCAGCTTTGAGAGTGATTACTAATATAGTATCTCAGGCCTTACCCTGAGTCAAGATCTGCATTTTCACAGGATCCCTAGACCTCTACATTAAACTCCATGTAATAGTTCTGTAGCCCTCCTAAGGCTGGCAAATAGGACTGTCACCTGAAAATGGAAGTGATTTAATTGTGTATCTGAATAATTAATTGATCAACAGTGTTGAGAAAAGATCTCCGTTGTTTGGGGAACACCAACATGACTGTCCCTTCTAGAAAGGCAAAATTTGAGAATTATTAGGATCTTCTGGGCCAACTGTGGATTCTGAATTCTGCAGTTAGGTGAAGACACAACACAGAAGTTTCTGCCTTCATTCCATGCTCCTGGATCTAGCTGTTGGTGTGATTCATCAATATAACCAGTACAGATCATTGTAGTGGAAGAAATTAAAAAACTAAGGTTGAGATGATTGCTGGGGGAGCAAGGATAAGCTTGCTTTGGTCTTAGTGAATTTGAAGTGAGTGTGGGCATCCACTTACTCTGAACTTTTCTGAATCCTGTTGGGAGGACCGGCTTATAACTGAACAGACACTTTTGAAATCTCCTGACTTGGAGTGTTCTCCTCCGTGTCAAGTTTCCCGAAACATTGGGAGAAGATGAACTATGACTGCCCAGGGATGCTTCCCTAATTTACCCAGGAAGACTATGAGAAGAAGCCTCTGTGCTCCTAAGACTTTAGAACTTAGTGGGAGGAGAAAGTTCAATGGCTATCTGAGAGGAACTGGTTTCATTTCATCCAGTCCTATTTGATATCTATTATATCCTTTCTAATTATACCTTACACGTCAGTGTGCAAGGTAGGAAAGAAAGCCATCAGCCATTGCTGAGTGACTCTGTTTTTCTTTTGGAACCACCTCCACAGGCCCTCATTACCCAAACCCCCACTGAGCCAAGGACCCCAAGCATTACCAATCTCAGACCTCTCCGATACCACCTGCTTCGACATCGATTTCCATGCTAGCAGGAAACTTCAGCAACAACCAATTTAACTGAGCACAAATGATGTGCTCATTGGGGTTTGGTAAAAAGCCTACAGTTGAGACCCAGAAAGTAAATGCAGTCTGAGTCACTTAATAGACTGAGTACCCACCAAACTAGCAAGAGAGCCAATCGTTTTGCTAGTATGACTAGATACTTATCCTCAATTCCTAAGTTCAATTGAGGACCCTCACAATTGCTTTGAAATAGAGTGGAAAACCTGGGGAAAGAGATTTAAAAAAATTGTGTTAGGGGTGGTAGTGGTGAAGTGACCAAAAATGACTAAAACATGAACAAAACAGTAAAGATTCACAAAGTGATTTTTTTTTTTAAAGCAGATCTACCCTGATATTTCAAAGTACTTTAGAAATGAAAGGTTCTGGGCTGAGAATATGGCTTAGTGGTAGAGTGCTTGCCTAGCATGCATGAGGCCCTAGTTTGATTCCTTAGTGCCATATAAACAAAAAAGTAAAAATTAATAAAAAAAGAAAACTATAAGTCTGGGAATGTGGCTTAATGGTAGAATGCTTGCTTAGCATGCATGAAGCCCTGGGTTCAGTTCCTCAGTACCACATATAGAGAAAAAGCCATAAGTGTCTCTGTGGCTCAAGTGGTAGAGTGCTAGCCTTGAGCAAAAGCAGCTCAGGGCCAGTGCCCAGGCCCTGAGTTCAAGCCCCATGACTGGCCAAAAAAAAAAAAAAAGAGAAAGAAAACTATTAAAAAAATGATAGGATCCTAATCTAGAGAGAGAGAGAGAGAGAGAGGGTGAGGAAGAGAGAGAGAGAGAGAATGAGAAGTACAGGATATAAAATGGACTGTTTGGGGATAGGAACCAGCAAGAAGAAGATAGATCAAAGGAGGCTAGGGTGGTGAATATGATCGAAGTTCTTCATATACATGGATACGTTAAAATTATTTTAAAAGGCTGTTGGCATGGTTCAAGTGGTAGAGCACTTTCCTAGCAATCATAAGTCACAGGGCCTTGTGTCCAAACTCTGGTAACCATATATATACAAAAAATTATTTAAAAAGAGGAGGAAAAGAGTGTAACAAGATAAATTTGATCAAAGTATATTCTATGTGTATCTGGAAATAGCAGAATGAAACATCTTTGAACAAGTAATATACACTAATAAAAAGAGAGAAAGAAATACAAGGAATCCAGTTGACTTACTGGAAGTCTTGAGGCTGACAGCAGTAGTGTTGATTTGCAACATAGGTTTGGTCTCTTGTACTTTTTTCTAAACATTTTTTCTAAACATTTCATTATGATTGTAATGAAAAGTTATTGCTGATTTAACTGTGTGTGTGTGTGTGTGTGTGTGTGTGTGTGTGTGTGTGTGTGTGTGTGTGTGTGTGTGTGTGTGTGTGTGTGTGTGTGTGTGTGTGTGTGTGTGTGTGTGTGTGTGTGTGTGTGTGTGTGTGTGTGTGTGTGTGTGTGTGTGTCTTCTTTTGTTCCTCCTTTCTTCCTCCCACACCCCTACACATGCCCCAAAAGGTTTTTAAGAGGTTAGGCAGCCCCACAAACTCCCAGTCATAGTGTCTTGCTAATTCTATAAATATTTCTGTAAACTTCACTCCAGTGAGGCCTAATTTCAGCAATTGGAGTAATGGGCGTTCCTGCTGTTGCCTGCATTTGAGTTGGAAAGCTCTTTGACTTGCTGAGCAATTACTCCCACGTTTCTGCCTCCTGACACTCTGTCATTAGTCTTCCCTACACTAGGTGTGAGGTTGGAGGGAATCTAATGTAAACATTGCCATTCTGAAATTAGCTGCCCAGAAAGTTCAGCCGTGAAAACAGCAAGACCAAGTTTCCTTCCAGAACCTGCAAGTGTCACTTTGATTTGTTTGTGAATGCAGGTGGGGCTTGTTTATGGACAAACTGTGATTCTTCCCATCAGCAGGTGATGTTTACAAAAATGAAATGTTACCTCTCCTTTATTGCTTCTTCAGAAATCTGTCCCCTTATTTGCAAATCTTACAGAAAGGACCTCATAGCTAAATGGTTTATTATGTATGAAAATATTCAGAAAATGCCTAGGAAATAGAACCTTATGCTAAATAAATAAATAAACAAACTAACTCAGCCTGGCAGTGGTAGGTCACACCTGTAATTCTTGCTACTTGGCTGAGATCAGAGGATTACAGTTTGAAGCCATCCTGGGTAGAAATGTCTGAGAGATTAATTACCAAAAAGCTGAAAGCAGACTTGTGGCTCAAGTGGTAGAACATCAGCCTTCAGCAAAAAAGTTAAAGGGCAACACCTGGGCCCTGAGTTCATGTCCAAGTACCAGCAAACACACACACAGACACAGACACACACACACACACACACACACACACACACACACGCACGCACACGAGTTAAACAGTGCACCTTGCTCATTGGGGATGTTCAACATCACTGTTGTGCATTGTTGCCTTGTTTTCCCTCTGTACTTTCCTACTTTATCCTCCCATACATGATGCCTCTAGTCCTGTTCCATCTGACTCTCTCCTGACTCCTGTTTTAAAATATCTAGTTGTTACGAAGCACACTAAGTAAAATCTGTTTAGCACTTGTCCAAAGCTTAATGCTGACTGTAGGCCATACTTACTGAATAACAACTATAGTGCTGGTTGTATAATTGTGTGTTCATGTGTGTGTCTGACCTTTAGATCCTGGCTTCCAGGAGATCAGGAAAGGCATTAGTTCTACATCCACATGCCCTCATAGCCACCTGCTACAGGTTCATTAGCACATGAAATGGTGATGGTAGAATTTATTTCCTCTTCAGTAGAATTTCCCTTTCCATGGCCTACTCTACTTTTTTTTCCCAGGCAATCTATCTTTTAATGGTTTTTAAATTGTCATTGAGATGATAATTAACCCCAATGTAGTGTTAATGCTGTGAACCTGGAGTAAAAAGCAGGTTGGTCACAGCATGCTACCAACTAGTAGTGAACTCAACCTTCTTATCTCTTATACAACAGGGAGTGATCTCATAGTGAAGGTGCCATTAGGAAGAAGAACCTCACTGTCCATGGGCTCTATGCTGGGCAGGTGTCTTGTGGATTGCTGGTTGATAGCTGACTGATTTAATTTTCCAAGTTAAACTTGTCCAATTTGGAAAATTGCTCAGGACCCTGTGTACATATTTGGTTCGCACATTTTTGTTTTCAGTTCTGTTTGTTTCTGCTGCTAGAGAGAGGAACTTGAATGTAGGCAGAAGGAAATACAAAGTCGGAAGTGTTGATTCTATATTCAACATGTCTCAATGCTAGCAGAAATAGCTGTACCTTCTCCAATCGGTACTTAGTCTATAGGAGACTTTCTTATCCATGACTTTATTTGGTCTTCATGGTAACTGAGGCCAGGACAATGGGTATCATTATACTTACTTCAGAACTCAAGCAACCCAAGTTCTGGGAGGTTAAGTAACTTGTCTGGGATTTAGCTGGTGAAGTGATGGGACTGTGTTTCAACCTTCGCATTCCTGCTCCTGATTATATTTTCTTTCTGTGATCTGCTTACTATATAACCCATTGTGTAATTCTAAGCAACTGCTATTCCTTTAAAATTCAGAGCAATTATATAGTCATAACTAATTATCACCTTTTACTTCTTCCCCCCAGACTCTTGAATTAACTAGTTTACCCAGTAAAATTTTCTCTCTCATGATCAAAACAATTGTCCAGAAAGGGGTTAAAAAAATAAAGAACTGTACATGGGTGGCTCATCCCTATAATTCTTAGCTACTCAGTAGGCTGAGATCTGAAGGATTGTGGTTCAATGCCAGCCTAGGCAGAAAAGTCTGTGAGTCTTTTCAGTTAACCGAAAAGCTGAATGTGGAGGTGTAGCTGCAGTGGTAGAGCAATAGACTTAAGTAGAAAAAGCCAAACAAGAGCATGACTCCTTGAATTCAAGCCCCAGTACCTGAACAAAACAAAAAAAAAAATAAAAACAACAAACAGGCAGAAAATAAATGTACAGCAAATAAAGAGAATCAGATCTGGAGGATTCTCTTTTTTATTTTTATTTTTCAGAACACAGGATAGATGCCTGTACATGCTAAATAAGGAACTTTGCTTGACTGAGCCACTTACAACCCTGGACTTAAAAAAAATGATCATAACTGCTGCCCTGTGATGTGAAATCTCAGGTTAACCCATTTCAAAGACAACCTGTCAGTTACATCTGCAGCTTTCTAGCTGCTTTTTCTAGCACTCAACTTTTCAGAAATTTCTCTGGCCCATTCATTAGATTCCCTTGCTCCTGAGTATACAGCACTCATTTGGTCCCTGACTTGGATTTGCTCATCTCTCACTTGTGTTTGTTTGACTGTGATTTAACTTTTAAATTGATTCCTTAGATACTCTCCAGAATGTGGGCAGCAATGTAAAGACAGGACGACTTTAGGAGCCAGCTGTGCCTTATATTAGCAGCTGTTACCCTGTGGTCAGGACAGAGGTCACTGGACAATGATGTCCCTGGGTTACCAAGCAGATCCTTTCACCCGCCTTTGCCTTCCCTTGGCTCCTTTAAACCATGGGCAGATGAGAGGGCCAGAGTGCTATTTGTGTCTGTTAGTTTATTTGTAAACTGCAGGTCAAGAAGTAATATTATGTATAAAATCCAGACTGGACAATGGCTCATTTCATGCTGAGAGGGTTTTAAAGGAAATCAGCTGACTTCCTGACTTACTGAATGAAGTGTGAGTTTTCCTTTCTGTCCTGTGAGGAAACAACATGTGAATAGAGTACTTGTAGATGCAGGCCTTTATTTTTGTCAATGCTTAGAAATTTGTGAGAAACAGAGGAGAGGTCTGTTTATTTTAGAATATCAAGATTCATTTCTGTGACACAAAGGCAGAAATGGTTCTTTCGGAGCCCTTTGGTGGTCTTGGGGCCAGAATCTCCATTTCCTGTCTTTCTGCCCAGAGTTGTTGGGTTGCCGTAGCAACATGACTCCTCCTCCACAACCCTGTAAGATTAACTGGGTACAGATTTAGCAGCAAGTCAGGCCGAGATCAAAATCCAAATATAGGGCCCTGATCACAGAAAGTGGGAGGCTGGTAGCCATGGCCCGTTCTGTCCCTCTCCTTCAGGCTGCATATGAAGTGCCAAGTGTTTTGCCCTGAGGGTTTAGGTAGCTCCGCTTGGGTGGCACACTGCAGGATGGGCCAACATCAGGGAGGTGATTGGAGACCTGCATGGATAAAGAACATTAGCGCAGCATTTGGGCAACTATAGAGATGGCATTGAGTAGGTGGTACCAAAATAAAGGGGCTGTGCTATCAAGAATGGTTCTCAGGCAGTCTCTAGAATAAGTATGTGGTGATTAGCAAGCATAAGAGATGCTTCTGCTCAGCAAGCAGCTACTAGGTATCAAGCATTGTGCTAAGTACTTTATTCTTCATTTGATCTTCTGAACATTTTGAGCTAGGCCACTGTGATTTTAGACAAGGAAACGGAGGTACAGAAAAGTTAACAAGCTTCCTTAGGATGTGGGTAGTGCAGTTTATAAGTGACTGTACTGGGATTTGAATCATTGCAATGGTAGCTGAGTACAGGCTCTTAATGTTTATACTACTGCCTCTAATGGATCTTTACTACTTATCTTCCTGAGAGCTCATAAGTAGAACATTAACTGTACATTCTATTCTATTGTTTTATTTTGGCAGCAATGTGATTTGAATTCAGGGCTTTACATATGCCAGCAAAATGCCCCATCATTTGATCCATAATTCCAGGCCCTTTTGGCTAGAGTTATTTTTGAGATAAGATCTTGCTTTTTGCCCAGGCTGGCCTTGAGCTGCAATCCTGATCTCTACCTCCTGAATAGTGTAAGTCACAGCTCTTGGGCTATAGTTTTTATTTTCAAGAGGAATATTGTAGTAGATTGAATTGTGTGTGTCTCCCCTCCCCCAAAATGTTGCAGTCATAACCCTGACTCACTATGAATGTGGCCTGATTTGGAAAGAGCATCTTGTGGGTGGAATCAAGATGAGGGCATTGGGGTGGGCGGGTCCTAACCTAGCATGAATTGTATTCTTATGAGCCATGTGAATTGAAGTACATAGGGACAATGTCACTGACCACAGAGGCAGAGACTGGAACAATATAGCTGCAGGCTAAGGATCACCAAGTGTTGATGGCCCAGCTAGGAAGAGACAGGGCAGGATGCTACCCAGAGGCTCATAAGGAGCTTGGCTCTGCAGAGTCCTTCATTTCATTCTTTTTTTTTTTTTTTTTTTGTCGGTCGTGGGGCTTGAACTCTGGGCCTGGGCGCTGTCCCTCGGCTCTTCAGCTCAAGGCGAGCGCTCTACCACTTGAGCTACAGCGCCACTTCCGGTTTTCTGGTGGTTTATTGGAGATAGGAGTCTCATGGTCTTTCCTGCTCGGGCTGGCTTTGAATCTCGATCCTCAGATCTCAGCCTCCTGAGTAGCTAGGATTACAGGCGTGAGCCACCAGCGCCCGGCTCTTCATTTCATTCTTGAGTGAAGGAATGAAGGAATCTGCAGAGCCAAGCTCCTTACTTTGGACAACTTGATTTGCTTGAAGAACTGTGAAAGGACAAGTTTCTGTTGTTTTATGTAGCGACCGTCTACTCGACCAGCGAGGAAAAACGACCACCACACCAGGAGTCTTCTCAGATCACGCTTTATTGGAGAGCCTTTTAGTTGTAGGAGAGCTTGGGCACGAGAGAGCGTGCACCCGAAACACAGCCGCTTATATAGGAGAATCGGAACGCGGGTCTTTCTATTGTTGGTCGCCTGCCTTTCACCGTCACCAGGTGTCATGGGATTGGCTGGGGACGCTACCTGGCTCGCCCACGCGCACAGCCCAGGCGTCCCGCCAAGCACCGTCTGGGGTGGTTACCTCAAAGCTGCAAGGGAGTGGGCAGAGTCTCGCCTCGGCTCCCTACAGTTTTAAGTCACTCAGTTTGTGTTACTCTGTTACAGCCACTCAGGAAGGTAATAAGAACAAGTATGTTCTTACTGTATCACGTTCAGTCAGTAACAAGGCACACAGTCACACATGAGTGGTCTGATGTATCTCTTCCTGTCTTAGCAGTAATTACTAGCTACACTTCCATCTCCTTTCTGTACAAATACATATGCATCCCTCCTCCACCATTTCTCTGTTCTTTAGGGCTTGTGTTACTTTCTTTTTTTATCTTATAACTTTATCCCTGTGAATATTGCTTCTTCAGAATCTCAACTCCTGAATATTGGTGTTAAACAATATATCCATGTTTATGTATTCTTTGGACCTCAGAAACTTAAAAAATTTCAGTGCACTTTTGGTCCAGAAGATTCTTAGTGTTTTAATTCTGCTTGTCTCTTTTCTTAGTTCTGCACTCGTTTATTCATTCAGTTATTGTACACCAGGAAGTATGCTAACTGTTGGGGCTGTGGTGTTGAACTATACACACACACAACCTGCCCTTTGGAGCTTACACTCTAGTGGGATCCAGTGAGCTTAAATACCTAATGCAATAAGCACACATTGCTTTCCTCAACCACCAACCACAAAGAAAAACAATATAATTTTAGATAATGACTCTAGTAAGATCATAAAATAAATAGACCATGTACTTTTAGATATATAAAGAAAATAGAAGAAGTCATGTGATAGTGGCTTAGGTATATCCTTTTCTTGTTAGTCTGTTAGCTTTTATAAAAAATGCTGGTCCTGGGGCTTGAACTCAGGGCCTAGGCTCTGTCCCTAAGCTTTTTTGGTCAAAGCTAGCACACTTACACTTGAGTCACAGCTCCATTTCCAGAGATAAGAGTCTCACACACTTTCCTGTCCAGGCTGGATCTCAGCCTCCTGAGTAGGTAGGATTAGAGGTGTGCCACCAGTGCCGAGCCTCTGTTAGCTTATAATGACTTAAGTTCATTGAATAGGCAGTATGTATATGTTTGTGCATACATAACAAAAATATAAAAGCACAAAAGAATATGTAGCACAATGTGAGCCTTCCACTTCTGTCCCTTCACCTATAGTTTCTTTTTCCAAGTTGTCTGCTCTTGCTTATGTATTTTCTCCCTGTTACTGTTTTTTTTCCCCCCTGTGTCTTTTGGTGGGTATTCACAAGTGTATATATTTTATCTTCTTTGAAGAAAATCCTCAAAGAGTTTGAACACTCTTCACTTGTTCTATACTTCACTCTCTTGGTTAATAGTGTGTCTTGGAGATAAGCTTATATTAGTTTGTCTATAATGCCTTATTAGTATGTCCACAATACCTTGTTCCTTTGATGGCTGCTAGTGTTCTACCCTGGGAGTGTATATTGGAAGGGGGTGTTGCACAGAGACCAAGAACCTGGATTCTAGTTCTCCAATTTGCCACTTACTAACTAGCTATTATACATCTTGAGTAAAATGCATACGTTCTCTATGATTCATCTTTTTCATCTATAACAACTTATACTGGTGCCTTTCCTAAGAGATTCAAATCAATAAATAGTCCTAACCACAGTGCCTAAGGTTGGGTATTTAGGTGAAGGTGGGTATTTAGGGACTACTGTAGTTTGGGTGGTCATAAGAGACCACTCTGTGGGTATGATGTTGAAATTAAATCCTAGGTGGTGAGGCCGAGTCAGCTACACTTTAGGATCTGGTAGCACAACATCTAGGGCAAAGGTCCAAGACATAAATGGTTCTGGTGGGCTTGAGACCTAGAAAGCGGACCAAATCGACTGAAGGGTGGTAGATGAAGAGGAGCATACAAGGTTGTCAGGAAGTCAGGGTTTGTGGAGATCCTACTTAGGGCTATATTTTAAGTGCAACAGAAGCCATTAGAAGGTCTAAATGACATTAGTTCACTTGTTTAATTGTCTCTGATCATGGAGTAGCAAGTAGACAGTTGGATGCAAGTAGAAGAAGGCGGGGAGATGAATTAGGAGTGATTATAGTGGCTAATATGAGAGTGGGGTGCTTGGATAACTAGGGTGCGAGTGGAGATGGAGGAGATGGAGCCTATTGGCTCCATCTGCTGATGCCTTGTATTCGAAGGCTGGGAGAACAGCAGGACAAGAAAAGACTCAAGCATCATGGTGCCCTCTTGGCTCAGCTTTTACTAGAGGTATGACCTTGGGCAACAATCTCTCCTCTCGGTGCTTCACTCTTCTTCATCTATTAAAAGAAGCAAATGACCACACTATTCTCATATGATGGTATGAATACATGACTTAATATGTGGAAAATTCTCGGTATATGCTAAATAGGTCAACTGATGTTAAGTGTTGAGCTGGGGAAAGCTGGGACTATTTTATTACTGTGGTCTATTTTATTACTGTGTCCTTAGCATGTGGAACAGTATTTTGCACATTAGCCCTGTAGAATTGAATGAATGAATGAATAGAAATAAGACCATGGAAGGCGGTATGAGATTGGGTAATTGTCAAGGAAGGCTTTATATAAATTATCTATATATCCATCAACTGAGATAGAGAGATCAAAGAGGTTGGGAAAGAAGCTAAGGACCCAGTGTGAGACATGTTGAGATGGAGTATACCTCCAAGTCCCACTGTGCAGGAGGCAGTTGGATATGTAAGTCTGGAGCTTGAGAGAGTGATCAATGGCAGAGATAGAAATTTGGGGGTTGTTTGCCTTAAGTTCTGTCTCTATGGTAAGAGACAGAGCTCACTTCTCAGGGAATGAGGGTAGATAGGCTGAAGAACTGAGTTATTTCAACACTAAGAGGCAGAGAGAAGTTTAGAAACGATCAAGAGCCACCTGTGAGGCTGGCAGGAAGCCAGGACATTATGGAGCTCTAGAAGGCAAGGGAAGGACCAGCATCGAGGAGGAGAAAATGATGAGCCATTTGCCAAAGCGGCTACAAGATCAAGCCAGAAGAAGCTTGCTTCCTCCCTGCCCCATGTAGGCAGAGCTAACAGTCTGTATGGTGGTCATGAGTACCACCAGGCCTCACCAACTGCACTTTCCTCTCCCATGTCTAGTTTCTTGAGATGGAGAGAAATGAGCAGGGCGGAAGAGAGCTTTGTAAATGATGCAACAATGTGCTTCTGACCCTTTCTTGAACCGGTTACATTAAATCAGTCCTAAATGGCCTTTTTCGGGATCCCCAGCAGATGACATTCCTTTCCCCTTTGTTTCATATGCCACTTAGGACCTCTTGAATTCTTGTCATTTTTATTAAGAATTCCTCACACACCAATAAACAACACAGACTCTGTAGCCTCTCTGCCAACATGTTGCCCCTTTAGGTAAGGATGGTCTCAGGCATTCAAGTGGGTCACTCAATGCTGAGCCTCCACCTTTTTAGCCTCTTGCCAAATGGTTACCTCCTTCCTTCCTGGAGGTGACATAAATCTCCAATGCTATTTTTACTGCAAAGAGATTATGGCACAACATATGGAGTCCTCACTCTCCGGTAGCAGAACAAAGTCTTATTTTTGCTTAAGCAAACCACTTGGTGAATGCCACAGGCTTAGGGCAACTGTGAATCCTCGTGATTCATGGGGCTGTATCTGGGAGCCTAGAGCATATACATAGCAGCTGGTCTTAGGAGTGTACTAACCTGATGTTTCCCATAAATGTTGTGCATGGAATTTCCCCCATTTGTCATGCTGACTGAGCTCTGTCAATCCCGGACAAATCCCTGAGTGTATTAATATTTTACCCTGAACAAAGACCATAGAGTTCTACAAGATTGGTATTCTCAGACTGAATATCCAATGATGGATATTGTAAACTTTTTAACATTATATGTATTCTCTGTCATATAAACATGAAAGCAAAAGAGAAGTTATGCTAATTTATCATAATTCTCTGGTTTCAAAGCACATTCATCCATAAGTCCATGGTTAAAAGGCAGATTTGCTTCTAAGTAAAGCATTATTATTCTTTGAGCAATAAGAGATCTTTCTATACAAGACTGTCAGTCATTTATTATTTTGTATTGCATTGTTTCATTGTGAGTTATAGAAGAATCCCAAAACAAATTTATTGTATCCTAGGAACTGGCTGACAGTGATTTCCAGCCACGCTAGAAATTGAGAAAGTTAGTTTTATTGTTGGATCCTGTGTTGACAGATATTCCAGGAGAGTAGACATTTGTGGTTCTCTTTTTGTTATTGTTCTTGTTTTGTTTTTTTATGCTGGTCCTGGGGCTTGAACTCAGTGCCTGAGTGCTATCTATGAGCTTCTTTTGCTAAAAGCTAACACTCTACCACTTGAGCCATAGCACCACTTCTGGCTTTTTCTGAGTAGTTTGTTGGATGTGAAAGCCTCATGGACTTTCCTGACTGGGCAAGCTTTGAACCATAATCCTCAGACCTCAGTTTACTGAGTAGGTACGATTACAGGCATGAGCCACCAGCACTCAGCTTGACAGTTCTCTTTTAAATGAAGAAAAGTTGAAGAGAGGCTCCCCCATATATTAATCAAGTTGGTTTTGTTTGAACATTTATTACTTTAAAAATCTGATTACATGAAGTGGCGCTGTGGCTCAAGTGGTAGAGCGCTTGCCTTGAGCTGAAGAGCTCAGGGACAGCACCCAGGCCTAGAGTTCAAGCCCTATGACTGACCAAAAAAAAAAAAAAATCATCAATCTGATTACATTCAGATTGCTTTACCTTAGACCCAGAAGCCTATTTCTCTTGTACCTAAGCAAGGTTGGCTTGCTGGGAGGAGGAGCCATGGTTATGTAGATCTGTGGACTAAATGGGTACTTAGAGACCCCAGAAAATTACTCTTAACATTCTGTTTCTACATCCCCCTGATAGGAAAATCACCTGCACTATAGAGTTCTATGAGAAGTAAATCAAATGTTCTATGTCAAGTTCTTAGCAAGTGCCTGTTGCACGGGGGCATGGAGTGAAAGGCAGCGGCTGCTCGGTGGGGCACTGTGAAAAACACGTGGTTGAGCCAATGAAATACCTCAGCATCTGTGTTTCTCATCTACTGTCCCCCTCCTCCAGTCCCCGTGCCACCTCCTGTCTAAAACATCCTGTCCTCATCTCACTTAGCTGAGACATCAGAGTCAAGGGCAAGAGGGGGTAGAAGATATCACATGGGACAGTCCCTACAATCACCACCCACTGGGCCATATGAAGCAGTGGTAGCCCACTGGCCTGCCAGGTGAGGATAGCATGGGCCTTTGCCCCTCTTCAGAGGGGCTCTTATTATCCCCTGAATCTCTCAGCAACTCTGTGTTGTCTCCAGCCCATAGGTCTTCATGGTTTGAGGATGGCAAACTAGTCAGTTTCCATCTCTCTGCTTGTGTTTTCCCCTGGATGCTTCTGGTGCCTGATACTTGCCCACCTGGATGAGATGTTCTGAATGGCAAGTGAGTGTTGATTGAAACTGCCCCTCCATCTCACACCCCTCCACCCCCCCCCCCCCCGCCCGCTGCTTCACACCTACACGTTATTAGATACTGGTTTTATGTCTGACTCCTAGACAAGAAGAGGTCTAGCAGTCTGCTATTGATTACTTTTTTTTTTTTTGCTAGTTCTGGGGACTTGAACTCAGGACCCTGAGCACTATCCCTGAGCTTCTTTTTTTTGGGGGGGGGGCTTCCAGTCATGGGGCCTGAACTCTGGGCCTGGGCGCTGTCCCTCAGCTCTTTAGCTCAAGGCTAGCACTCTACCACTTGAGCCACAGCTCCACTTCCGGATTTTTTTCTTTTTGCTTATGTGGTGCTGAGGAATCGAACCCAGGGCCTCATGCATGCAAGGCAAATGCTCTACCACTGAGCTACCTTCCCAGCCCCTCCCTGAGCTTCTTTTGCTCAAAGCTAGCACTCTACTGCTTGAGCCACAGTGCCACTTCTGGCTTTTTCTGTTGATATGGTAGTGAGAAATGGAGCCCAGGGCTTCATGCATGCTAGACAAGCATTCTACCACTAGGCCACATTCCCAGCCCTATTGATTCCATTTTTAAAAAGCTAAATATTTGTATTCCAAAAATGCCAAATCCTTGTAATTCTGCTTCATTTCAATAGACTATGTCTGGCCAGAAAGTCTGCATGAATTGGCTAATTAAAGCAAAATATTTGTGTCTGATAAAAAATAATCTTGGGAGTTTATTTGCAATGTGTCTTCTAATCCCTTTCTGCAAACCTGTTACCTCAAGCAAGAAACAAAGAGCAGTTTTTGTTGGCCTTTCCCCAACAGAACAAAACCAACCTATAACCACTGCCTCCCCCCACCCCCATCCATCTTTCCCTCCTCCTATACCACCTTTTTCCCTTCTACCTTCCAACTCCTAGAAGTTTTGTATTTGTACCTTGGGACTTTCATATTTTACTCTTGTTTTGTGATTTTTTTTATAACCATAAAGATACGTAGCTAATTTTCAAAGTCTCTTATCTGTCTTTGGGATATTGATGATGCTGTTAACACAGAATCAACTGTTTATTGATTTTGAAGAAGGAAAATACAGAATCTCAAAGACAGTGTCAATATCTGTATATCTCATTTTGGTTGATTGTTTCAAAGACAATCCTGTTTGGGGACTCACCACTGGGAAAAGCTGGTCCCAGTGGAAGAGTCTCCTTTTCTGGTGTATCTGTGCTGGTTTAATTGTGGAAAAGCTGGCAGTTCTGTTTGCAGTCTTTCTGAGTTTCATTAGCAGTCTGGTGGTGACAGCTAACGTTAGCTGTTTCCTTCTGTCACTGCTCACAGGAATGGCGCTGAATGCTCAGAGGTGGCACGAAGCTTTGGGGATGGCAGTGGCTTCATCGGCGTGCCCTCACCCCAGCCCTCAATCGTCACAGCAGCAGGTCATGCCTGGGAGAAATGAGAACAATGCTGATTAATGTGCCTGGTGCACTGGGAGGGCTGCAGGGAAAACGCCATGTGTATCTCTTCTGACTTCCCAACAATTACATTCTCCCTGTTTGCTCCTGACCTTCCCCTTACACACAGCCTAGTTTTTGTCTTCCCTTACAAAGAATTCCCTTGGTCTTTCACAATGGGATCCTTGCAGGTTTCCTCTTAGTGTCTGTAACTTCATTTCTACTCCCTGCCCCCTCCCACCCCCCCAGCCTTGCTCTTGAGCTTTACCTCTCTCCATTCACCCTTTCAGTCCTGCTGAATAAAGGCTCAGTTTTTACTTCCTGATGCTTTTATTCTCACATTCAATAGACTGTGCAGAAGAAAATTATGTGTAGAGGGAATCCCACTTGATGAATTGAACTCTCAGTCTCACCTGTGAAATGGGGATGATAGTATTAGCCGCTTCACAGGGTTATTGTCAGGTTGAATGGGACGGTGCATATAAAGTGCTCAGCAATAATGTCAGAGATACAGTCATCACTCCTCAGTAAAGACATCAGGACATGTCTCTACCACCATCAGCTCCAGGAATGCTCTGGGTCCAGAGCAGTGACAGCCTGTACTTTGATATTATGACCATGTCTCAGACCCTACAGATCACAACTCAAGTCTCCTCAGAGACACATAATTTCCACTTCTATCTAGGTCCTGGATTCTCAAAGAATAGCCTGCCTGTCCCTTCTTTTCTGCAGTGTTCTGAGTGCTATACTCATTCATTTACTACATTAGATTTTTAAAACACTGTTAACAAATGTCATTGCATTTAGTTCACATAATAGCAGTATGAGACATGCACATTATACTTTCCATTTTACATATGGTGACATTTCCAATCAACACACTACAGGTTTGCTTTAAGATACCCAGCTTGGAGTCTTCTGACTCCAAGTCCAGTATAGAGTTTTTTTCTATATGGAGCCATTTTTCTGTGGAGGACCAATGACCTTTGGTTCTCTATCTGGAATTTTACCAAGAAATAAACATCTCCTTGGAGATAGGTGTTTAATTCTGGGTCTTTCTAAATAGAATGCACTTATCTAGTCTCCTAGCAGTGTTACAGCTTGGATAGATTTACCAGATTTCCTTCTTGATATCTCGCTGTGTGGTAAGGAGATGTGGTCAAGCCTTTGTCCAGGTGGAAAGAAGCCCTAGAAGCATAGAGTACAGGGCAATATGTTTAGTTAGGAGTATCTCTGAGAATTGGAATAGGGTAGAGGAGAACCAAAAATGGGAGCCAGTGTTGCAAACAGGACAAAAACCACTGCCCTCAAACAAGCCTAGCAACAGCTCTCTGTAGCAGAATCCTTTCCAATCCTCTGTAACTGCTTGTGCCTGATTCTGCCCTCAAATCTCCAGGCACATCCTTGCCCAGTTGTCTGGATGGAGTAGCTATGTGTACCAAATTTATGCTGTCATACTTTAGTCATTCATTCAATACTTGTGTTGTATGCTTGGTACTGTGCTAAATCATTGTGATACCAAGGGTGAAAGATCTTGTTGAGTGGAGTTTTCAGGTTTCAGGATTGGGGGAGAAGGAAGGGCATGGAGAGTCAAATGAGAGAAGTGTTTGGAGCCAAGAAGAAGCAAGTCAGTCCTTTCATAGAAGTACCAGCCTTGAGCTGGGCTATCTCCTAGGCTCAAAGATTTTTACAGGTGAGCTCCCAGCAGGTTGTAGTGGCTCTGGAAAGCCTTTCCAAACATCTTTGCAATACCTCCACAATGGGCTGAGGTACTCACATTTCCATTTAAGCCGGTAGGCAGGGATTGGCATGCTCTTTGAAGTTTCGTGGTGTTGTAAGACAGTGGAAAACTATGTGTGTCCAAGTATTCCAGGTATGTTTAAATTGTCAGTTACTGTTTATTCACTGTCAGTGCCTTCAGAAAAGAACATTTTTGTTAAGGAAGTTACAGGGATTCTTCATTGCTGAAGACAAGAATGGAATGGAAAATGACCTTCTTGATGTTTGAGAGGGGTTTAATCATGGGCTTCTACCTCCACTCCACTGCCGTTTTCAGCCTCAAAAAGGCAGGGCTTGGGCTGTAATGGAGCCCCCAGGGAAGCAGTTGCACATGGGGCTGGGAACAAGGCTAGCTTCAAAGGGACCTTTTAGAACAAATGCTTATTGCGGGTAGCTGGGGCAAACAGTCAAAGGTGGTTTGGGTGATCACGAAATGTGAGAGCAAGCCACTGGGAAGTTTTCTTGATTCCGACCTGAGATTCAGGGTAAGCGAAACACAAAGCATATCTTTTGTTTAGGAAACTGCTGAATTATTTCCCAAGTATTTTGATTGCATTCATTATATCTGGGCATCTCTGCTGTCTGTGCTGGTAAGAATGAGAGGTGTGTGTGATCTAAAGTTACTCCTTGTAAATGCAGCTTTTCTCAAAATAACATTTTTTTCAGATGATCACATAGTTATAATAGTTTAAAAAACAGCCAAGAAGTAGTGAAGAAAGTTCTCATTGTATCTAGTTTGTGCATTTAAATGTTGATAGATGCTATGTGCACTGTTCCCTAGCTTTTTTGTTCAAAGCTGGCACGCTACCACTTCAGCCACAGCTCTACTTCTGGCTCTTTGCTAGTTAATTGGAGATAAGAATCTCATGGACTTTCCTGCCCATGCTGACTTTGAACCATGATCCACAGATCTCAGCATCCTGAGAAGCTAGGATTACAGATGTGTGATCCTGGTGTCCACCATTATGTAACTCTTATTGGTCACTTACTAGGTACCCAGTGGTTGTACTTATTTTATTCACAGTATTATTGAGTAGCTAGATACTGCTTATTTTTATTTTTGCCAGTCTTGGGCTTGAACTCAGGGCTTGGGCACTGTCCCTGAGCTTCTTTTGCTCAAGACTAGCACTCTACCACTTGAACCACAGTGCCACTTCTGGCTTTGTTGTGCTAAGGAATCAAACGCAGAGTTTCATGCATGCTAGGCAAACACTCTACCACTAAGCCACATTCCCAGCCCATAAATACTGTTTTTAATTGCCATGTTACAGATGAGGAAAAGAAGACACAAGCGAGACTATGCAGAGTCTCATGTGATTAATAATCACAAGGGTCAGATTCAGGTAGCAAACTCAGGTCCTTGATTTAAGCTCTTCTATCCATCTGCTACTGTTACAGTCCACTATTAATTGGGTTCAGTGATAATGTTCAGTGTGTCTTTTAATAGAGTTCTGTGTTTGTTAACCTAGTAAGGTCATGAATACATTTTGGATATTAGATTAAATACATGAGTGTTGTTGCAGGACATGTGACAGGCAATATGATATGATTTTTTTAAAGGGCATAAGCTGAGGTGGCAAAGACCTAGGGAGATGAGCTTTGCCCTTGGTACCCTTACAAATGTAGGGCCTGGGGAAATCTCTTACCATCTGTGGTCTCAGTTTCTTAACTTGTAATGTGACTGAATTGTTCTAGACAAGATTCTGTTGTCATCTGGCAATGGTATTCTCAAACTGTAGGAGAAGTTAGATGAACCTGCTACCACAAGTTGTTAAATGTCATTCAGTGTAACAGGTACTAAAGGTCAATGCTGCTTAATATGGATCTATTATTTTTTAATTACCTTATTTCTGACTCAGTTTTTAACATTATATAAGATATGTACAAGACACATTTGAATAGAATCCAAGCAAAGGTGAAAAAGTAAAGTTTTCCTTACCTATTGTCCCCCCCCCCAGCCCCTGATTCCCAACATGATCACTGAATTTTCTCTTTATTAGAAATTGGAACCATAAGGGCTAGAGGCATGGATCAAGTAGTTGAGCACTTGCCTAGCAAGTGTGACCTGAATTCAAACCATGTTACCACAAGACAACAAAAAGAAAGAAAAGAAATTGGAGCTATATATGTTTGCAGTATATTTTTATCTGTATTTATGGATGACTTCCAGTTTCTTAGTCTTATGTTTATTACAAAAACAATATAACTATGCAGTCCTTGTTTTAATAATATCTTCAAAGGAGTGACATTGCTCATGATATGTTTTATTCATAAATTGCTTTGTTGAATGGCAATTTCTTTGTATAACTACTTAAAGATAATAAAAATAGAATGAAAGTTAAAAAAAACCTTCAACCCCTAGTTTTAAGGAAGCATTAGACCTGGAACTTATACATATTGAGTTTTATTTCTTTTAACAAAAAAACAGCAGTAACAACAAATAAGGCACTATGCTAGAGAATACATTTGACTTGTGAAAAAGTAACTTACCATTATAGAAGCAGCAGAGTATTAAAGTAAGCTTTCATTTTGTTTTTGGGTCTTTTAAAGATGATTAGTTATTGAAAGAATTCTTACTTGTAAGTTCGTGTGATCATTGGGGTTTCAGGTCAAGAATACCTCTCAATTGCCTTCTGAGTTTTACTGTTATGAAATGATGTATCTTACTCAACCTCTGAAAAGGGCTCTCTGTACTTTTCCATTTTTCTTTGCTTTGCATGTAGCCAGTGAGGTTTTATTATTACAGTTCTGATTCTTTTGCTTTCCAAAATTTATTTTTCAAAAAATGCTAGGGGCTTTCCAAAATGAATCATGTTATTCTATCCTTTATAATTCTTGCCCTGTCATTTGTAGATCAGTGATTCTTCCTATAAAGGCAAAGCACATTAAATAGTGTATTTTTGAGCCAAGTTTGTTTTGGCTCCATTTGACATGATAGGCAAAATGAGTGGTCATAGGGTTTGCTGCTCCTCATGACTCAGCTTTGTATCAAGAGGTTTCCCCCTTCCAAATTTCTGCTTAACATTATAAGTAATTCATACTAGGGAATCAAGTCTTAGTAAGGGAGGCTTAGTCCCCATCATGTGCCCATACAGGTGGAAAAGTTCTCAATATTCTTTCCACAAGGAGGCCTCTTGACTTCTCTCCTGGGACCTCCAAGACAGAGAGAGCAGAAGTGTGCCAAGTAGAGTGCACAGATATACTTGCTCTGGCACTCAAACACCGACATCTGGAGGGATTGTTCACATCAAGATGAGTCCTACCCCAGGATTTCTCATGCAATACAGCCAAGGACCTAAGAATTTGTCACCTGCCAAGTACGGCTGGTCCACGATGCACACTTTGAGAACCACCTGCCCAGAACACTGATAATCCAGAGCAAAAGAAGGGATAGCTAGATGGTTGGCAGATTTAATGTACTGATTTTTGGCTATTTTACATTGTCACCTCTGAATTAAAGTTACTGGAAGCAGGAGAGATATTCTTGGTGCTCCTAATGTAGAGAATGTGTGTACCCATTTTTATTTATCCATTAGGGAGATGAACTTCCTAGCATTCAACACAAACTACCTTCTACATATGCTGTGAGAGATAATTTTTACTCTGTTGTTTTGGGCTTTTGTTTTTTAGATTTTTTTTTTTTGGTTGTGGGGCTCAGGGCCTGGGCCCTGTCCCTGAGCCTCTCTGTGCTCAAGGCTAGTACTCTGTCACTTGAGCCCCAGCGCCACTTCCCGTTTTTGAATGGTTAATTGGAGATAAGAGTCTCACAGGGACTTTTCTGCCTGGGCTGGCTTCAAACCACAATTCTCAGATCTCAGCCTTTGGAGTAGCTAGGATTGCAGGTATGATCCATCAGTGCCTAGTTTTTTTTTAATATTTTTTTTTAAAGAAAAGATTAGTATGATGAGTTATATCCTTCTATTTAACCACTTTCCACCCTTCGCTTTTAAAATGAAATCATCCTTCTTGCATTTAACTAATGGAAACATGCTCAACTTGCCAAGCAAGGTTCCATTGTCCCTGAGACAAATTTTCCAAAGGACTAGAAACTCAATGCAGCTTTTCTACAAGAAAGGGAATGGAAAAGTTCAAATTTAGGTTACTTGATACATATTTTCCAAAGTTTGATATTTCAGTAATATCTGTTATATTGCATCTGAAGACATTCATTTGACTCTGTGAAACAGAAGTTACATTTGGGATTTCTTTCCAGCTTGCTTTTAACCTCCTCATATATTATTTAAGTTTATTTTGTTTATAACCCTTTAAGGTAATTGATATATGATCTATAGCAGCAGCTAGCATCAATGAGTAGTCACCCATCTATCAATCATTGCTGAGATTTACAGATATAATCTCAATTATTTCTGTAATGAAAAGTTCTCAGTTTTTCTCATTTATAGATGCTTCAGCTGAGGATGAGGAAGGATTAAATAACTTACCCAAGGTTCATGGCTACTAAGTGGCAGAACAGATCTTGGCCTGGCTTACTCCAAAGCCTAAATGCTTCCCAGCTGGGTTATCATCTTTATTAAAACACACTTTTTAAAGAGCTCTGTATACTTGGCATTATTAAATATTGGCTCTTCCCTCAAGACCATTCAGCCTAAAATAGTCAACCTTATTAAACCCATAGTGAAGACATAACACTCAAGCCAGCATAAGACAAGAATAAATTGAACATTAATATGTAAATGTTTACTCTTCACAGAAGATAATTTTAAAGAAATAATCATTCAAGTTTAGGTGGGATAGGGCAACAGGTATGTAATCTGCTTTTCTCTAGAATAGTGGTGGGCCTTCTGGCAGAATGATTCAGGAGCTGCTTAAAATTGAAACATGAAGTCTTAGTACGAGTTAGGTTACAAAGGACTTGTTGAGCGTGGGATTGATTTTGGCAGAAGATTCTTTTGTGAGCATTGAATAAATCTGTCGGAGTGGGTAGATGCTGGCACTCGAGCACTCCACGCTGTCCATTCAAGTTGCCTAATGTGGCCACTGAATGCTTATTCAGCCAAGGCATTACATTTTAAATTTTACTAAATTGAAATTTAAGTAGCCACTTGTGGTGGCTAGTGACTGCTCTACTGAGCAGCATAAGGTAGTGGAAGACAAGGAGACTGAGCAATAGGAGCAGGAAGGAGGCTGACACCATGCACCTAAACTTAGGTATAGAAAGAATCCTTTGTTGGACCTGGAGAACATTTGTTAGAGCACACTGAGGAAGCTAAGGGGGTTGTGCAGTTTTAGACATGAGGTGAAGGGGTTAGGTCAGGACTCTGAATAGAGGGATGAAAAGAAAGGGCAAGTTGAGAATTCTGTGGTGAGGAGCATGTGCCATTTGGCAGCTGATTGGTAGTGGGTTGAGGTACCCAGAGATTGGCAGCTACTTCAAGGCCTCCAGCTTCATGATGAGGGAACAGGTTCTATTTGTAGTGCCTAATTTGTGTTAACATAGGGACATTTACACACAACGTGCACCCTGAGGCTGTGTCAGAGAAGCAGGCTGGTAGAGGGATCAGTTAAAGATGTGCACAGAGGTCAGTCCACTTGCAAAAGTGTGACTGGAAGGAGGTAAGCATATAGTATAGTGAAAGAGTCAGACAAGGAGTTGGTTGCGTAAGTTGCTGTTGTGTGTCAGTTGAGAGAGTTGATGGCTTGGACTACAGTAGTAATGGTGGCTGTGGAGGTTAAAGTTTGGGGGGTGATGGGTTGAAGGCAGACCACAGGTTTGGATGTTGGATGAGGTGTGTGGTGTGAGGGAAAGCTGGGCATCAGGGTGATTCCAAGGTTTTACCCTGAGCTGAATGATATCCGGAAAGGAAACACTGAGCAGAGTGCCTGGTTTACAACCCAGATCAAGTTTGGGCCATGTCAAATGAGAGGTTTCCATTAGACATCCTGGGGTGGAGGTGGACATCAAGAAGGCAACTGAACATATGATCCCGAAGTTGTCTCGTGATGCCTCATGAGTTGTGGTTTAAGATTTTGAGGGGAAGGGAAGAACCACAAGAGAAAGCAACTGAATAAGAGAATTGAAGGCTTGGACAGAGGTTTTAGGAAGTGGGCAGTCACAAGATCCTCTTTTGGAAATGAGGAATAGATCCAAGGAAGGAACATGCCATCTGGGTTATGGTGTCATTGAAACTAGACAAGTGTCTTTTGAAGAAATCACTGTAGTGTGGTGGGACCACCGAGCCCAAGCCCACACTAGGAAGCACTCACTGGGATAGTCCTTGAAGAAGGAAGGAGGAGAAGAGGGTGGGCAGAGGAGAGGTTTAGTGGGCTATGGACACAGTCATGGAATAAAGTCCAACTCCAGGATGACTTTGCCATGGTGTAAGTTAGTTGGTGCCTGTTCCTGAGCACGAACCATTTAATCAAAACTGCATGCCTCATGGCTGAATAACAGAGTGGGAAGTGTTGACTTAGGTTGTTTATTTTCCAACAAGCATAAATGTCAGAATTTAAGGGAATTGTATGTTGAAACAAAGATTAGTTTATTTTAGAAGGGGAAACTTTTTTTCTCTCATTTGCCTATATTTGTCACACATAATCATTTTGTTGTTTAAAAAATACACAGAAGATTTTAAATGTTCAGTGTTAGGTGAGTGCTGGGGCCCCCTGTTACTCAGGAGGTTGAGATATGAAGATCACAGTTTGAAGCCAATCCTGGCACAAAAGTCTGTGAGACTTTTATCTCCAATTAACTATCAAAAAGCTAGAAGTGAAGCTGTTGCTTAAGTGATAGAGTGCTAGCCTTGAGTGAAAAAGCTAAGGGACAGTATCCAGGTCCTGAGTTCAATACCTACCCAGTACTGGCATCCAGAAAAAAATAGTGGGGTTGATGGGCTATTGTGTTGATCTATTCATTTCTAGTCTATTTAAACTTTTCACCATTTGAATGTTTCCTTTAGAAAGCAGGATTTTTTTTTTGCTCATAATTTTTTTATTACTTACAGAACATTGTATGCTCTACATGCCATGAGAATTTCATGCGTATATATACATAAATATATATACACCTATATATAGGTATATATAATTTTCGTTAACCATTTATCTACTGATGAACACCTAAACTGCCTTCCTTACATGGTTATCTGCTATAATAAATAGGAGAGTGCAGATATTTGTCTTATAAGTTGATTTATACTTAGTCAGATGTATACAAAAGAGTGATATAGCGGATCAAATGGTTGATATATGCTCTGTTTTTGAGGAATCTCCTTACTGATTTCCAAAGTGAAACTTGTTTACATTCCTACCAACAACTATACAGCTATAAGGATTTCTTTTCCCCAGAAAGCAGGATTTTTAAATTACTGTCACTCATTTGTAATGTACAAATATGGCAACATAAAGGACTTTCTCTGGGAACAGTTGTTCCAGAGACAAATCTGCCTTCCCACTTCCTTCCCCTTTCCTAGTTCATGATCATCTCCTGACAAAGTCAACAGGAGGACAAGAAAGGGAAGGATGACTGATCTTGCAGTAGAGAATTTACTTAACTTTTCTTTGTATAGATAAACCTTTATGTCATTTATTGATTCACCAGTCTATCCTTTTCCTGAACGGGCCTGGGTAGTCAATAATGGCTTAAACAGATACAAGTGGAATTCTTTCAGGACTCCTGTTGATGGAAGACGATTCCCATGGCATTGGCCAGTGAATTCTCTTCTCATCACAGCCCGGGCTGTGATGGCCTCATTGTTGAAGGCATTAATGGATAGTCCCTTGCTTTAGCTTCTCCTTTCTCATTGTAGCAGCTCTGCGCACTGGACTACAGTTCTGTTTTGTGGATTAGCAGTAGGGAAGAAGCCTTCCTTCCCACACTCGTGTTTAAGCAGCTGTTTCTCTTTCTCCCCAGCCTACAACTGGTTCTTCCCTTCTGAGTAGCTAACATATGCCACAGGCACTGCTGGACCAAGTTCACCCTGTGACACTGAGAAGACCTCTCATGCCTTTTCCTCCCACCCTGCTTTAGCGCTTATTCTGTCATCTTTCTTCCCTTTACCTATAAAGAATCTGTCTCCCCCCTGCCACCGCCCCAGATCTACAGAATAGAGGCATGCCCTGAGCCCCATGCTTACAAGGAACATTCTTTTTGCATTTTTTTTACTTGCTTGACCTTTTGGTTATTTTTCTTTCATCCTATCAAGATTTAAATACTGAGGCCAAGGGACATTAGAGTAAATACTTTTCTTCAGAAAACCAAACACCTGCTGGGCACCAGTGGTTCATGCCTATAATCTTAACTACTCAGGAGGCTGAGCTCTGAGGATCGTGGTTCGTAGCTAGCCCTGGCCAAAAAGAAAAAGTCTTTGTGAGACTCTTATCTCCAATTAGCCACTCAAAAAAATGGAAGTGGAGCTGTGGCTCAAAGTGGTAGAGTGCTAATCTTGAGCAAAAGAGCTCAGGGACAGTGCCTAAGCCCCAAGTTCAAGCCCCATACCACACTGACAAAGAAAGAGGGGGGTGGGGGAAGGATGGAGGAAGGGAGGGAGGGAGGGAGGGAAAAAACCAAATACCTTTGCTTTCTAGATATTCACAGTGGTTCCTCACCTTTTAGTGGACCTTTGCCATGTGTTTTCTTTTCTTTTCTTTCTTTCTTTCTTTTTTTTTTTTTTTGCCAGTCCTGGGGCTTGAATTCAGAGCCTAGGCCCTGTCCTTGAGCTTTTTTTTGCTCAAGGCTAGCACTCTACCATTTGAGCCATAGCACCACTTCTGGATTTTTCTGTTTATGTGGTACTGAGGAATGGAACCCTGGGCTTCATACATGCCAGGCAAGCACTCTACCACTAAGGCACATTTCCAGCCATGCTATATGTTTTCTTCATGTTTTTACTTCAGGGTTTAGAGGTGCTAGTGATAGAAAAGAACTATAAATAAGAACAACCCAGAGCAATCCAATGAGCTCAGATTATCCTCAACACTTTGGCCTTTCTCATGGTTTAGAATTCCTCAAGGCCTACTGTAGTGACTTGTTTCACTTGACTCAGGACCTGAGATTCAGAGCTGCTGACTCACTTGCAGAGGGGCCTTGTGGTTATGTATCTGTCAACTTGCTATTTATTGAAATACTTGTTCTTGTGATGCTCTTAAGGTAAAGAGGAGATGATATGGGCCCTGACTTAATGATATTCCACAAGCACATTTAATTTTACTGAGGGAGTTCAGTCCCACATTAGTCATTTCATAAAATAGGGCTTCCCTACTTCTCTTTTGTTTGACAAGTTCTGTTGTCATTGAACAGATTTTCTTCATGTGAAGTATACTTGTGCTTTCTAAGGATGAATGAATGTTTTGCAACTAATGGTCTGTAGGTATGGCTTTACACATTGGAAAGGGTTAATGCGCTTCAAGAACTTACTAGTAAATATGTGCTGGCCATGAGAGATTTTGAAAATAACCTCTTTTGAATGATTAGCTTTTTTATGTAGTCATGTTGATATCTAATTTGAGGTTTCTGAGATAGAACTACTGATGGTAATTTCCTCCAATAAAAGATGTGTCTAATATTTATCATAGAGTAGTGTCTGACTTGTCTTAATTTGCCCTCTGAAGGCATCCTAAGTTTTGAAAAGGCCACTTATATTTCAGGATAAACAGTCTCCTTGGCTGTGGCTTTCATATGGAAATGACACAATAACCTGTCCTTTTGTGATTGTGTTTACCACTCTGAACATGATCCCTTATATCCAATTCATTCTGTTTCCTTTTTTCCCCCTTTCCAAGGGTGTAGCAAGTGAATGACACTTGAGTTAGTTTCACCACAACATCATACCACAAGTTGTTGAAAAAAACAGAAATATGCACTTCTACTCTCTTGATCTTAATTCCTCTCTGGTGTTTAAACCTGTTGGGGATTTCTTCCCACCTCATCAAACTGTCTGTAATTCTCCCGAAGTCCCTTGTTTTAGTACATCTGCCCTTGTACCTGTACTTACATGTTTCCGGTTAGAGTAAAAATGGTAAAAGAACGACCAGACACATCCTAACCTTCCCATTCCTTTGCTTTCTAAATGAGTAACAGTGATCTACCAGTGAAAGAATGTAGCTAACCAGTGTCATTTGGGATCTTCAGAAGTAGTACGGAAACTCCACATTCTTCAGACCAACTTGTGGCATGCCAGCACATTCCTCTCCTATGAGGTGGAGAAATGGCTGGTGGCGGGGGCTGGGGCTGGGATTTGTCAGTTTGGGGTGGGGAACTGGTGTTTAAAAATACATTTAATTATATTCTTTCTCTGCAGTAACACTGATACCATTTTTAGCCCATTACAAATACTGTGATTTTCATTTAAATCATATCCATTATCTTATTGACCTAGTTTTTATTTTGTAATCAAAATGTTCTATTTCCAGATAGCTTAGCCCAGAATCCTTTTTTCCCTCTTATTTCTTTTCTTTTTGGAAAGGTTATGGGTCTTTTGTATTGTGTTTTTTCTTTCTTTCCATATCTGCATACAGATGGGCTACATCTGTGTTCACACAGTAGAAAGTGGAACTGTATTGTTTGCTTTTAAAGTGTGATTTTTCTCTACTTAATCTCTAACACTAAACAGGGACATAGTTGGCTACAGGACCTCACATCTGGCCATCTTTTTTCTTTTCGGAGAGTAGATGGTGGAAGAGTTAAGAAATTCTATTTCTACTCAAAATGAGAGGCCAACTTTCTCCTTTTCTCTGTGTAGTTGATACACAGAGAGTTACAGTTAAATGAATCAGGTAATAAGTAATGAGTACAATTCTTTTTGTACGATGTCTTACCTTCTGTTGCTCTTTGTTTCTTCACTGTTCTTTTGTTCATCCTCCTATTTTTCTTCTGAACCATCTCTCCTCCCTCCCTTCCTGTCTTCTTCCTGCCTCTCGTTTGCTATAAACCTCATAGCGTTGTACTCACGCATGCTCTCTCCTGTGCTCTTTGACTCTTGTAAGATCCCACCTATTTGAGTGAGATCTTTTTTGTCTGTTTTTTCTTCCCTCCCTCCCTTTTTTCCTCTTTTTCTTCCTCCCAGCTTCTTGCTCTGAGGCCCAGTTTTTATTTCTCCATTCCCACCAAGGATGCTCCTGATCCACCAGCATGTCATTGACTAGTGTCTATCTAGTTTTGACATGCTTCAGGAACTTTCAACCTTCTCTCTCTGTCTCTTCATACTGAGGAATGAACCCAGGGCCTCCGGCTTGGTAGCTAAGTACTGTAGCACTTCAGCCCCACACCCAGTGCTTTTGTTCTGTATTTTGTTTTACAGACCAATGGTGTCCTGACTGGCCTTAAACATTCAATCCTCCTGGAGAGTAACGGGTATTATAGGCTTGAACCACCACACCCAGCTACTTTCTGCCTTTTCTTCTAGGCAGAAGTTTGTGCTTCTCCTCAGATGATGGATAAAATCAGAATTGCAAGACTTAGTATGAACTGCTATCTTATTTTGCAGGGAGGAAGTAGAAGCCCTGAGAATGATTTCCCCTAAGATTCTAAGGCAACTTCGTGGCAGAACCAAGTTAACCACCTTGCCCAATTCCTGGTTAGGGGTAGGGGTGGTTCTTTTTTCACCATCCTTAGCTAGGAAGTCTTATAGATTCTGTCTGGTTCCTCATAGCATTTGTTTTTGATAACTAGTCATATGGAATAGTGCTTGGTTTGAGAGCGTTTTAGAGTAACTGAAGCTTAAATGTGTCACTTTACTGGCAGTAAAGACACAAAAGGTGGAATTCAATGTTAGAGTTTCTTAATTCCTGGGGATATTGGGGAATTTCTCAGGAATCATAACTTTGCTCTGGTCTTTTCTGTTGATGTTTCCATTCTATGAAGCGGTAGATAACTATGACATATAATATTCAAGCTCTAGCTTCTTCCTGTCCAACTGGAGTCTCCCTTTTAATCAGGAAACCACATGCAAAGCTGCGTCCTGAACTCTACCCAGCATGTCAACTTGGCCAGGAAGGACAGGGAATTCCTACTGGTAGCAGCCCCTGGGGACTTCGGGAGTAACTAGAGGTCATGAGGAAAGACAGCAGCCCTGCTGGGGTTCCCCTTCAATTTTCTGAAATGTTTTCCTGGCTGAAGTCAGGCGAAACTCAGAGTATCAGTCCTCTAGACCAGTGGTCCCACACTTTGGGATTTGAAGATTTTTCAGATTGTAATAACAAAATCATTTTTAGTTAAGGAAGATGAGCTGGGCACTAGTAGCTCACGCCTGTAATTCTAGTTACTCAGAAAGCTGAGATCTGAGGATCCATTTGAAGTCAGCCTGGGTAGAGAAATCTGAGAGGCTCTTAACTCAGATGAACCAGCAAAAAGTAGGTGTGTGGCTCAAGTGGAAGAGTGTTAGCTTTCAGTGAAAAAGCCAACTGAGATCATCAAAAAATACCTAAAAAAGGAAACAGAACTGATAGTTGCCTTTTTATCTTAAAGTAAGGATATTTTTAAAAGTGTCAAAATTGTCACAGGATAACAAAGTCTTTCTCCGTTTTCTTTTGTGAGAGATAGGGACTCAAACTTTGTATCTGATATTTTATACTCATTGGCACCCTACCCCCTGAGCCACACCTAACCCCAGTTGGTTCTTTTTTCTTTTTTTTTTTCATCCAGGACTGGGACTTGAACTTACTATCTGATGCTTTACACTCATTGCATGCACCCTACCACCTAAGCCACATCTGCAACCCCTACAATCTTTTTTATAAAAGATGCTTCGATAGTTAAAGCAGAATTTAATTTCTGAATAAAGGATAGGCTTTTATCCTATGTACACACAACTACATATTACATTATCTAAATTTTCCTTATGTAGTCACAGACAGAAAAATATTTCTCACAATAGGATTGGTCCATGATAGTTGGGGACCCATCCTATCTCTGTTCTTCACTCTGTGGCTGACATGTCCCTGTTCCAGCTTTGTGCAGAAGGATGAGGATGGAATACTGATGGCTCTCAGTCTCTGGCATGGACATAGTCAATAGACAATTCTTATTGTCTCCTGGATAAGCCCTATACAGAGAAGTAAATAGGCTGGATGACCGCTTCAGATTGGATTTTAAAGAATATTGTTCTTTCCGGACCCCACCCTAATACTTGAAGATTAGGATCTGAACTTCAGCTTTGCAGATCTATAGCTTGGTTTTTGTCTTTCCAGAGTGACCTGAAAAGACACTTCCAAAGTTCTCTGGAGTCTAATCCATAAACAGAAATACTAGCTTATTATCATCCAAATGGAAGATACCATCTAATGTGATCTGCCCAAATCCCATGTCCTCAAAGCAAGACAGAGAGGAAGGGTGAGTGCTTGGTGACAGTCATGGGGTTTATGTCCCTTGAGGGACACAGAATCTAAGCAAAGGAAATCGGTTAGCAGTGCATCCCAGCAAAGCCAAGGAAGAACCTCCTTTGCGTCATTGGCACTGTTCTTTATTTCCTTCCTTTGGACATCTTTCTTAGTTATGAGTCAGTAAAGCCTAATGGTGCAGAGCACAGATTTGCCTTGGCACAAATCCAGGCTTGGCCTCTTTTTGGTTTGGTGATAGTGGAAAATTAGTTTGTTTGACTACCCCATGCCTCAGTTTTGTCATCTATAAAATGAGGATGATACTAACACTTGCCACATGAATTTCATTTAATAAGGAAAATAAATAATGCATGTAATGTGTTGAAAAGAATATTTGGTGCCTGGTGCCAATGACTCACAGCCTGTTATCCTCGCTACTCAGGAGGCTGAGATCTGAAGATCACAGTTCAAAGTCAGCCTGGGCAGGGAAATCCATGAAGCTCTTATCTCTATTAATCACTGTAAAAGCCAGAAGTGGCCTGTGGCTCAAGTGATATAGCACTAGCCTTGAGCAAAAGGAGCTCAGGAACAGCACTCAGGCCCAGAACTGACAAAAGAAGAAGAATATTTGGCACATAAAGAATAACAGTTGATGGGTCTGGGAAGGTGGCTCAGTGGTAGAGCGCTTGCCTTGCATGCCTGAGGCCCTGGGTTCGATTCCTCAGCACCACATAAGCAAAAAGAAAAAAGCCGGAAGTGGCGCTGTGGCTCAAGTGGTCGAGCACTAGCCTTGAGCTGAAGAGCTGAGGGACAGCGCCCAGGCCCAGAGTACAGGCCCCACAACCGGACCCCCTCTTCCCCCCCAAAAAAATAACAGTTGATATATTCACTAATACTATTGAGAAAGTTTTGTGGTGAACAAGGAAAAGTGCATGAGAATGAGAAAGGCAGAGCTGGTTAGATTCTAACCCTTCACTTTCCATATGGTGTCATTCAGCTGTCTACTAACCTTTGGTTAACATTTGTTACCCTTCATCATTTCAATAGGCCGTCAAATGATGTCATTCTTTGTAGATTTTTTAATTGATTACACTGTTAGCTGACTGTTCCCTATTGACCTATTGATGGATTTGTCACATGCTTTTTTTTTTTATAGCTTATTTGCTCAAGGCTGGCATTCTACCATTTGAACCACAGCTCCATTTCCATTTTTCTGCTGGTTAACTGGAGACAAGATTCTTCCTGATTTATATGCCCAAGCTGGTTTTGAACTTAGAATCTCATATCTCAGCTATTTGAGTAGTTAGGGTTGCAGGTTTGAGTGCTCAGTATCTCTAGAGAGGCTCTCTGTCTGTGGTGTGTGACCCCTGGCAGCTGCTCTTCTCAAGGTCACCACTTTCTGGTCTTTCCTCCCTAAGTCTGGATTTTGACTTATTTAGTAATAGCAGAAGCCCTCACAACTCTTGAGAGATATGTATGAATCTGTCTGCTAGATATTTAGACACTTAGATATTATTGAACATAGGCAACAATAATAACAAAGAAGATTTTGCAACTAGCTTTTTACCTTTCACCAAGCTCAAAGGGCAAAGCAGTGACTGACTTCGTTTTATTCTGTTTCTTCATCCCCTGGAACAACTATCTTATAGGGGAAGCTGATGGCAACTTGATTGGTGCCTTTGGTAAAAGGCAAAAGATTTATACGATCTGAAGAGAAACCAGAGTATTAACTGGTACCTTTGGAAGATGCATGCAGTCCATCCTATCTGTAGATGCCTCTGACCCCTGTATTGTGATCCCTTTTCAATTCCTACCTAATCTTACAGTGACAAATTTCAGTTAATATTGACCACTAAAATCTTTCGCTATAAGCTAGCCACTGGTGGCTCACATGTAATCCTAGCCACTCAGAAGGCTGAGATCTGAGGATCAAGGTGCAAAGCTACCTCAAGCAAGAAAGTTCATGGGAGTCTGATCTCTAGTTAATTCCCTAAAAGCTGGAAATAGAGCTATGGCTCAAGTAGTAGAGTATCAGTCTTGAGCAAAAAAAGCTAAGGGGCAGTGTGCCCAGGCCCTTAGTTCAAGACCCAGGACCGGCGTACACACACATGCATGCACACTAACACACATACAATCTTTCACTATAAAACCTTGTTACATTGGTTACTGCTCAAGTTAATCCACTTACCATCTATTGGTAGTATGATGGGTAATTTAGACTAATAATAAGATGAAGCTTTCCTTCTGTGAGGCATGCTGTCAATTTATACATTAAGGTTTTTTTTCCCTCCTCGTAGTTCTGTTGTCTACTTATCCTTTAAGCACAGGCTTTTCTTCCTTGACTCCTGTCTATTTTCCAGGGATGCTAAGATGAGCAGTGGGTTTGGGCTTTTGCCTGTCTTATTTGTTTCTTACCAGTAGAGAAGTCAGACAGACATTAGATTTCCAAGGAGAAACTATAGGATGGATGGACGGATGAATGGATGGATGGAAATGCTATTTTTAGCTTTGTAGCCAGAGTTTTCTGCTAAGAAGTGATGTGGCTTGCAATCAAAACTTTGCTGTATTTTTCCTAAAGTTATGGACACCTTTCTGTAGCCATGTAATTCATGTAAAAATGATCTCCAGGTTCTTTCCTGGGACTTGCTGTACTGGTAGGACAGTTCAGCTGTGCTAAGTGACCATCTTAAGAACTGCATATGAGGACAGCTCAAACCAGTCAGTGAAGAACCAGTCCCTTTTCCATCCATTCCCCAGAGGTGACAATGTCCTGTCTGGGCTCTTTTATAACCCATTGGCTAGAATGGTCAGAAGGTTTATTGGTAGAGATGTTTCATTCATTCTTCTCTGAACAGATGACAGCCACATCCCCCCTCTAGGTAGCCCCATCCTGAGCTTGGGATCCATATAAAGCTTAGCTGTCATCCTGCAGTAGCTGTCTGATGCTGTTGCAGTCAACTTGTACAAGAGTTTCTTCCTAACCTAGTTGAGACTTTCCAATGCCATTGTGACCTTCCCATAGTCACTGGCTCAGCAGTTGGGACCTCTCCTCATTCTAGGAGCTGAAGCTTTGCAGGTATGAAGATAATGTAGATACTTTTTTTAATGTGTGCTGTTCCTGGGCTTGAACTCAACACTGTCCCTGAGCTGTTTTTGTTCAAGGCTAGTGCTCTATCACTTGATCCACAGCTCCATTTCCAGCTTTTCTGGTGGCTAATTGGAGATAAGAATCTTATACATTTTCCTGCCCAGGCTGTCTTTGAACTGCATTCCTCAGATCTCAGCCTCCTGAGTAGCTAGGATTATAGGTGTGAGCCACCAGTGCCTGGTGAAGATACTTTTAATAGCAAGAGGTTCAACTTTAGGTCCTAAAACATTTGAGTCAAGATTATTCTTCAGTTAAAATCCACAAAGTGAAAGATGTATAAAGAGAAAATGTAACTAGTTGGCTATCAGTTAGTTATACTTGTTAAGCCGGGGCCAGGGCTTCTAAACCTGATTATGGGAGTTTGGTGACCCTTTTGTGTTGTAGATAAAGTCCTATATGTTCCCATGGGGCCTTAGCCCTAAAGTTTAATTCTTCTTCTCTGAACAAATGAGAGCCACATCTCATCTCTAGGTAGTCCGAACCTGAGCTTGGGATCCATATAAAACTTGTTTGTCACCTTGCAATAGCCATCTGTTTCTGTTGCAATCAACCTGTACAAGAGTCTCTTCCTGATCTAGCTGTGTTGCCATCACAGTGACTTCCTGGTGCCATAGCAACCTTCCCACAGTCACTGGCTTGAGCACTTAGGGCCTCTCCTTTGACCCAGTGTACTCAGTTTCCAGGTGAGGATCATCCATCTTCCCAGTGTCCAAACCTCTCTGTTCCCATTGTAATAGCCTTACTTTTTAAATTTACTCTGACATCTTTTTACATTAGTACTGCTACCCATAGGAAGTCAGGCTGAGATATCAGATGTGCACCTCTACGTGTTGAACAGAAGAGAGGAATTGGAGCTGTGCCTAAAACAGAATGACCTTGGGCAAGTAGCTTGTTTCCTTGGAGGCTCAGCTCACATATCCATAAATTGGGAATGCCTGCCTCATAGCGCACTGGTGAGGACCTGGTATCAGGAGGTAAGACTTAGGCAAGGAAAGTTGAGATCCAAAGGTACATTCAAGTTCTGACTATGGTACAAAAGGGAGATGTTTAGGATTGCAATTCTGCATGGCTACGACTGTCTCCTGGTCTCTTATAAAGGTTCCCCAGTCTTTTTCATGCTGACATTTGCTCAATCCACTGGAGTAACCCAGCTGTCCTTGATGCTGCCAGAGGAGAAGCCAGTTCTTCAACACAACCCACTTTCCAGCTTGGCTGAATGACCCTCTCCCCGTGCTCTCCAAGGAAAAGACTAGAGAAGACATCAGATTTGGAGCTGTAAACATAAGTTTGGTGTCTCCCTGTGTCTAACAGCTGCTCCCTTGAACAACATTTTTATAGCTAGCCATTTAATGAAGTGAGATTCCTGTACAACTCTCTACAAGCCATTTTGAAAGGTTATGTTCTACTTGATATCCAAGCATATGCCTTTAGTCCTTTCAACTGCAGAATTGTTTGCCTATTAAAAATCTGAATTTCTGTGGCAGACATGGAAGGGAGGCAATCAGTGATAGCTATATAGATGTCTTTTTAGTTCTCTTATGTTTCTCCCCCTATCAAGTTGAGCTTGATCAGTGAACTGTTTTATGAATGTTATGAACATTGCAGATCGAGGCGCACAGTGAATTGGAGTCAAAACTTCAGAAGTGTAGACCGCAGGCAAAGTGCTTACATTTTTCAGAGCCTCAGTTTCCTCATCTGTCAAACTAGATTGTAACAATAATGGTTGCTTTAAAGTTTATGGAAGTGCTTTATAAATTTATAAATATGATTCAGATTTTATCCTTCTTTCCATATCTAGGACAAAGATATAAATTTACTTACCTTGACATACTAAAAAATATGTAGGGCAAAAATCCTTTTACTTTTTAAAGAAAAAAATAGTTTCATTAACAACAATTAACTTGTACTAGGGGGTTTTATTTGGGCAGGTCCATCTAGGCATACTATGTGCTTTGATGAGATACGCTCTTCTCTATTTCTCCCTCCCTACTCCTCCCAAGACTCTCTTTTTCATACCTATAGTTCAGATACCTAATGCAGATTCTATGGTTTTAATGCCTTTTTATTTCCATGGAGTTCAGAGCTCTGCCCTGGTGTGTCTGCCATATTTAAAAATCTGTGATTGGTTAGCCAGGTCATTGAAAAGCATGCCTCTGAAGTCAATCTTTGAGGTATGTATCCCAGAGTTTCTAATTCTGTGAAGATCGCTCCCATCATGGCCAGTGCCAGCAGCTGGATCTTCTGTCAACTCATTGACTTCAGTCCTTATGAACCTCCTAGTGTGAGTCACAGATTCATTCTTTATGCATGCGAGAGCTCCATACGATTCCACAACTGCAGATCACACCCAAAGATTCAGCCAGCCATTCCCAGATGTCTGTTCTTGGTTGCAAAAAAAAAAAAAAAAAAAAAAAATTGGTGGGGAAAGTGTGAATGACTCACCTCAAATCTGTCCCCACTAAATGGAAAAACATCTCCAGATGGCCTGAAGGATCTCTGTTTTGAGGACAGCCCTCTCCAATAACAACCATTTATCAGGTGCTGAATGTAAATCTCCTGGAAGAGCAGAATTCACAGATATGCAGGCTAGGTAACAGAATAGTAGATAAGTGAATCCAGTGCTTTATCCACTATTGGAAAAAGACATATTGAGTAAGCATTGAGATTGGCATCTACAGTTCACACAGGGAAGAGCCAAGAGCAAGGAGTTGGGAGCAAGAGGAGAGTCAAAATTGGCAGACAGAAGACACTTTGGGTCCTTTTGCTGCAGCACTAGTGATAGCTCTCACCTGAAGGTCTTCGAATATGCCTCTCATGGGTGTTTTTAACCACTGAGTTATAGGTTAGAAAATCCACACACACTGAAGTGATATGACCTGGGCAAGCAGGAAGATGAATGGCAAATTGAAACAATTCCTGTGCTCCATGGAGTCAGAGGCTTGAAGAGTTGGAGATCCAGAAGGAGCTGAGGGTACAAAAGAGAATTCAGTTATTGAACTTACTGGTGTCCTTATTTGATGGGACACTTGGTGATGCCCTACAGCTCTCCCAAGGGAGAATCCTCATGACCATTCTCTGCTCCCTTTGTACAGGGTGTAGGGCTGCTAATAACCCTGTGGTTTGTGTGTGGCCTTCACACCCCACGTGGTCCCCCCAGAGAGGTCTTGAACACCAAAGGGGATGCCCTGGGAAGTTCTGCCAGGGTTTCCTGTCTGTTGGGGCTGCTCCCTGTACTGGGCAGCTAACCAAAGGTCACAGACACAGCAGACGCACAGATTTTGTTGCTTAGCGGAAGCCCTGGACCACAGGAGTCCGAGTTAATTAATCACACTGGGAAAACTACTCCATTGAAGTTGGACATCGCAGGATGAAAGAGAAGTGACTGAACTGATTAAGAATGAGTTTAACTGAAGAGCTAAGCGGCCTCAAATTCTTCATGGAAGCAGACAGGATGTAAATAATAAGTCATAAATAAATAAAACTCAAGAGCTAAATAAAGGCCATCCCTCATAGCTGCAAGTGTTTCAAGATGGAAGGAGCCAGTATGACTTGACATTGATCCTGGATCCAGCCTCAGATACTTTTCAACGTTTCTTTTTTTTTTCTTTATCTGAGCCCTATATAATAGTAATCTTAAGGAAAATGATGGACTGAAGTCTTAAATATTAAAACAAGGTAACTAAAGCTGATTTTACACAACCAGCCAGAATTGAAGGGATTAAGGTTTTCAGTTAAGACTCTCAGGGTCTCACATGAAGCTCTGTATTACAGGAAACACTATGAACATCAAATAAGTATTTATTCTGCCTTTCAGTTTTGCATAGCTCCTTTTTCTTTCTGTTTTGTTTATAATAATGTTAGTGAATCCTATGAATGACAGAGGCGGGAGTGGGAAGTTTTTCTCTGTCAAGGGCCATTTGGATAATTGCAATATCATTCATGGACTACAGAATTATAAATACAGGCAGAAGACTGTGGACAGCCAGAAAGACGTATATAAGAAGCGTAGTCTCTGTCCTGTCATGTGCTAAGTGGTTTCAGTGCCCTACAGGCCAGATGTTCCCCAAGCTTGCAACTAGGTTATAAGATAAAAATTGAGCAGACAAAAATTACTCCTCAAAAGCTTTGGAAAGGTATCACATTAGAAACCAACCTATAGTTCCCACATCATTGCAATCTGGTCGTGATGTTCCAGTACTGGAATAAATCCTTAGCTATTTCTTTGGTTGAGCCTCCATTGGGGTTTATTAGAGCTCATTTAATCCATTGACCAGTTAGTTTGTGCTCTCTCTTCCCTTTAATAAATGGAATGAATCTCCTTAGTACACTGAGTTAGGTGCTCCCCAGGAACCCTCACATGTATCCCCCTGGCTCAGCTGGAAGTCTATGGACAGTCACGTGCTTCCAAACCTGTTTGTGTGAGTTGTACTTGTTCTATTCAGCACAGGTCACTAAGTAGCATGTGATTAGATGAGATCTGAGTATGAAAGTAAGAGTGGTTTCTATGAAAAATGCATTGTTGCCTTAGCAAAACTTCTTAGTGGTGAACCTGCTCCGAGTAATTGAGGCCAGATTCAATAAAACGGGATAATTCTAAAGGGTCCAGAAAGAAGTCATAAGAAATAAAAAAAAATCTTGGGAGACTGTGCAAGCTTATGGAGGAAAGATAATCAAGAATTCCAGACAATAGATTCATCTTCAAAGACAAGGTATTAGCCCCTGCACCAAGTTATAAATGAGAACATACTCATGTGTATGCATTTATGTATATATACATACATATACATTTATATTTGCATGTATCTGTATATACATATATATATGCACAGATATATATGTTTAAGGTGTGAGAATATAATTTTTATGATTCTGTGTTTCCACCATTTTTTTAAAGATTACCCGTTAATTCATCTTGATCATGTTGGGGTTAAAGGATTTCTTTTATAGGGGCAATAGCCAGCTATGATGTATTAAAAACATACATGACTACTGAGAATATCAGGATGCTTACACTATGCAAGTCATAAGAGAACCAAACCAGCAGAGGAGAAAGCAAGACATACACCTTCTTTGCTGTGTTCATTTGGGACACATGCTCATCAGAAGAAAACGTGCAGAACCATCTTCATAGGCTCTCAGAGACTCCCTCATCTCCTCTCTCTCCCTCCCTCCTGCTCTCCTCCTTCTTTTCTCTTCCCTCCCCCTAAGCACTGAATGTGAGTCTAAGGAACTTAAATGGTCCTGTGATCTGAAAGAAATGAGAGAGAAACCATCTGGAGTGGAACAACAGATTATATTTCAAAGTCCTTGTTCCATGAAAGATGTGATCTTTGGCTAGAAGGATTTAAAATATATTCTTAATTATGTGAACATTAAAAAACACATGTGGAATTCTTTAACACAGTAATCTTTGGCTTATTAAAATTTGGCTTATGCCAGGTAGTTAAGGAACATACCTGTTTCTCATGAAGTGAGGTTAGGCTGTGGTGAAAGAAATCTTAACTGGAACTATCCTAAAATCCATTGGTTGCCTTCTATTCTTTTTGGTTTAAAGAATTTTGGAAAGACTTGCCCTTATTTCTGTGCTCTGTCTAGACTATATCAGAGCACAAACAACTGTAGGGAAAAAAGTGAGACTGTAGATACTGGAACATGTGAGCAGAGGTATTTGAGAACCCTCAGGAAGAATAATATTTTATGGTGAGGAGGTTGTTATCTTTAACAATAAGAGCCATATGAGTGTACTGTAACTTATGCTAAAATGGAATGCTTAAAATCATAAAACAGGTATGACTGTTGGATTCCTATTCACCCAGAGAATGCAGATCCCTAAGATAAGTATGCCAGAACACGAACATGGCAGGAGAGCATGAGTCTACCCACCTCCAACAAAGAGACCGGCCTTCATCTCAATAGTAGCTCTTAGGACTTTCATTTAGCTAGATTATAAGGTGTTGTGTTCTAGAGCATAAGCCAGATGCTTTTTCCTAGTTAATAGAGAAGACCTGGTGGCTTCTAGACTATGCAGAAAAGAAACATTTCTCTCTGCGCTTCTGGACAATATCACAATTTAATAGCATTTCACCTGAGTGGACTTTTAAGATGGATGGCTATGTCCTTTGCTCCCGGGACACTATTCCAGCTTTGGAGCAGATGGCAGAAGAAATAGCCACAGAGATCTCCAGAAGAAAAGGGTTGTACTTTCTCATGTTTCATTAATTTTTTTCAGTATTCATCCATGCCTCTCTTCTCTAACCTTCCATGATGCACCTTGAGTTTTGAGGGTTTTGTGAGTCTAAAATAACCAAAGTGTGCTGACAAAACTCCAAGCAGGTTGGAAGTACCATTTGATTGCTATCTCAGGCTTTTGGAAGAAAGATACTATCTCAACTGGAAGTCCTATTTTTTTCTTTCTGTTTTCCTTTTTTATTATTTATTTATTTATTTTTTTCCTTGGGTCTGGTCATGGGGCCTGAACTCTGGGCCTGGGCACTGACCCTCAGCTCTTCAGCTCAAGGCTAACGCTCTACCACTTGAGCTGCAGCGCCATTACTGGCTTTTTTCTTTTTTCTTATGTGGTGCTGAGGAATCGAACCCAGGGCCTCAGGCATTCAAGGCAAGCGCTCTACCATTGAGCCACCTTCCTAGCCCTTTTTATTCTTTTCTTTACATTTAGCAATAGAGAATTTTCTATCTTGGCAAGTCAGGAGACTAATGTCTAGTGAGAGACTGAACCACCTATGACTTAGCAAGATTGACAGGGGTCTCCCAGCTCATTACAGAGTAAGGCATCATGTGGTAGAATCTCAGAAGCATCCTGGCCACTGAGATGATGATTTAGAGGCTCTCAGATCAATGAAAGGAGGGGCCCAAAGGAAGTACTAGGTATAGTGACACTCCAGAGTTAGTTCAAATGAGGCCTAGGTGAGCTTCTTAATCAACAACCCCATGGTCTCATTTATTTCTACTTTAGGGCAGGCTTAACGACACAGTTGTTTTGCATATTCCAGATACCCCTCTGCTAACCAATTTGTTTTGCTATTATTTTTACTTTAATTGCATAAGCCCCCATTCTGAGCCAGATGCCATCCGTTTATAAATTATATATGCTGTCAGAGCCACTTAACTAAGAAGAAAAATGATGCCACTGAAGATGAGACTTCATGTGTGATTGACAGTGAACATTAACCCTTGGCAACCCAAGGAGGAACCTATGCTGGAAGAATAAAACTTACCAGAAAACTGAAAAGTGGAAGAAACTACCTAGGAGGTGTACTACGTTTTTAGAAAAGTTAAAACAAGTATGACATTTACCAGTCCTTTTCTTCACTAGAGCAAAATGACAATACTTTATTAGCCAACCAAGAGATAAATCAAGATTTCAACCATCTCCTTGCCTTTCACGCCAGGCCTAAACTCAAGAGTTATTAAAAATAAGTGGGATTTAAATAGATGTGGAAGCATCTATTTTATTTCTAATTTCACGCTCTTGTATTTTGCAATGTGGTTTTAGATCTGTTTGTGAAAACTGATTGGGGCAAAAACAGCCAGGAGAGCAGCTGGGAGGGGAATAGGTTTTCAAGTCTTAGATGAAGTTCTCAGCTGTGAGTTCATCTGTTACCAATTCACCAAATGACCTTGGTCTAATTTCTTCATCTTGAAAATGGAAATGACAATGCATGCTGTCTTTGTATGAGTGATAGCAATATCTGTGATTCGCATCTTTTTTTTTTTTTTTTTTTTTTTCTGCTCCTGGGGCTTGAATTCATGGACTGGTCACTGTCCTTAAAGTTGTTTGGTCAAGGTTAGCACTCAGCCACAGCCCTACTTGTGGCTTTTTTGGTAATTAATTAGAGATAAGAGCCTCTTGAACTTTTCTGCCTGGGCTGGCTTTGAATTGTGCCTTTCAGATCTCAACCTCCTGAGTAGCTACGGTTATAGGTCTAAGCCACCAGCACTTGACTGTGGTCAGTATCTTTAGGGGCCTAGAATGAGATTTTAAGAGCTTAACTTCACTTCTTCCAGGGACTCCATGTTTGTGGATTAAGGCTATAGTCTGGGAAAGTCCTTTTCTTTATATTCTCTCTCCTCTATACCTTTATTAGTATACCAGGATGGGCAGCTGCTGTTCCCAGATCCCCAGGTCATCTGAGGAACAAGAAAGGTGAACACATTTCTTTTTTTTTTTGGGTCCGGTTGTGGGGCCTGAACTCTGGGCCTGGGCACTGTCCCTCAGCTCTTCAGCTCAAGGCTAGTGCTCTACCACTTGAGCCACAGCACCACTTCCGGCTTTTTTCTTTTTGCTTATGTGGTGCTGAGGAATCGAACCCAGGGCCTCAGGCATGCAAGGCAAGCACTCTACCACTGAGCCAACTTCCCAGCCCAAGGTGAACACATTTCTTTTCATCCTGATTCTTACTTGTGTCCACCAACTCTCTGAGTCTTCTCCCTGCCACCAGGGCTGGTGACAGGGAAAAGCTCCACAGTGTCACCTGCTGTTGGTTCCATCAGTAGCTGACTTCTAGATGAATAGTGATTTGTTCTTCACTCCCTTCTCACATCCATTGCTTTGTCATCTAGGCCAGGGTGGTGGAAGCTTTACCATGGGTTGGGCATTGTGGTTTCACTTTTCTTATGGTCCCTCTTTTTTTTCTTTTTCTTTTTTTTTTTTTTGTCAGTCATGGGGCTTGAACTCTCGGCTTGGGCGCTGTCCTTGAGCTTTTCAGCTCAAGACAAGTGCTCTACCACTTGAGCCACAGCACCACTTCTGGTTTTCTGGTGGTTAATTGGAGATAAGAGTCTCACAGACTTTCCTGCCTGGCTGGCTTTGAACCGTGATCCTCAGATCTCAGCCTCCTGAGTAGCTAGGATTACAGATATGAGCCACTGGCGCCCGGCATGTTCTCTCTTTTTAAGTGGAGACAACTAGATGTAAGAGAAGTTCCAGAAGCCCCAATGGGGCAGCTGTTTAGTGGTGGAGCCTGCCTCCTTTCTGGCTAGAAGACTGTGCCTCTCCTCTCTGCTTCCTCATACTTACCCAGTACAGTTGTCTTCCAACTGTCTTTCTTTAACTCCCTCCGTCCTGTAGATCTCATCACCAGATTCTGTATTTCTTTGTCAGCCTTGAACTCAGGCCTGGGCACTGGCCCTGAGCTCTTTTTGCTCAAAGTTAGCATTCTAGCCCTAGAACCATAGTGCCATTTCTACCAGATTCTTTCTGCTATGAGTTCCATCCCAAGAACTGCCCATTCCTTTATCGCACTCCAGCCCTCTACAAGGGGACCTTGTGTTTTTCCCCTCCTAGTCTCCTAAATTCAGTGCTCAGGTATAACCACAACGTTCTGTTTGTTTGACTGTTGTTTATTTTCAGACATGGTGTCACTATGTAGTCCAGGCCAGCCTGGAACTCATGAGTGCTGGTATTATAGGTATGCTTCACCATGCCTGCCTCAGAAAGTTTTGCTTACAAGTTCCCAAATACTCAGTGTGCCTTTGCATGTTATCATTCCATTTGAAATGGGGCCTTAGCACCTCCATCTCCCACATATAGTTGAACTTAGCATGTTCTGATTCATATCCTATAACAAACCTCCCAGTTTATCCCCTATAATATCCCTATGAGGAAGGGTAGGCACTGTTACTGTCTTCCTCATTCTATAGGCAGGGGATAGATGCAGGAGAGATTCAGTTACTTGCCCAAGTTCTCAGTGTTGATGAGATACAGTTGGGGCATGAACTCTGGTTTCTCAGCTCTTGCTGTCCACCTTGTTATGCTACAGGGTCAAGGGGGAATAACAGGAAAATCTAAACACACAGGAAGAAGGCTAAACATCACACTTGTACCTGAGCCAGGAGAGCAGATATTTCCATGAGGCCACCATATTTGGTCTTTTAAGAAGAAAAATGCCAATTGTAAGTCTTCTGTAGGGAAGCAGGAACCTGCAGGCCTGCCTGGCTTTCTTGTAGAAGTGGACAACTGGGAAGTTTCCTGTACCCTTTGGCCCCCGTTTTCTCTTACATTTCATTTACTACAAGAGACGTAGCAAAAGGCCTATTAAATACTTAATGTAACCTCCAATCAGTCTTTCAGAAAAGGCAAAGTCGGTGCTGTTCTCCTAGGAGGCTCTCTGCACATTTGTTTTAGCATACTAGTGTCTGGAGAAAAGATGTCTCAGACTTACGACCACCCTGACTAGAACTGTGTACCGAGTGTCAGGTTGGGCTGACATGAGCTGACAAAACACTTAACCTGACCTTAGGTCTTTGGAAGTGCACCTTCACTTAGTCCCTTGTCAGTTTTGTTTTGTTTTTGTTTGTTTGCATTTTTTTACATTAGGTAGGCCTCCTATAAGTATTGCTGTTTCTGCTTATAAAAGCACCAATGTTTGTCTCACACACAGGAAGTTTCTCAAACATGCTGGGAGTTTGAAGGCATGCCAAGGAAAGTAGTCTGTCAATTAGGAGCACGGGCAGATGATTTTGCCTAGTGTATATGGAACACTTGCACCAAGAGTCCGAGAGTGAACACAATAAGGCACCAGATGTGATGAATCACAGCTGAATCATGTTCCAGTGTGTGCTGCATTTTTTGAGGGAATCCCTTCCTCCTCCCCCTCCCCTGGATGAAAAGCTCCATTCTTCCTGTGTGATAGAAAAAAATATGTTTAAACCTCGACCACTGCAATGGTTTTGTGGCCCTGTTGTGAATGCCTTGAGTGTTGAAGCCCAACTAAGGCAACTTTACAGATTCATAAAAAGTAATTTAGTTCTCTCTCTGCCTGTCTGACTCCAAGTACGTCTGTATGATCCTGTCCCTCATCCCCACCCCTCTCTGTAGAATACTCTTGTGACTCTCTTGGTACATTTTTGAGATCACCGTCCCTCTCCTGGCCATTAAGGGCTCTCAGAGTCACGTGAAAGTAGGTTACCACTCATCTGGTTTCTTGGAAGAAATATGTATGTGTGAGGAGGGTAGCTTTTCACTTAAAAGGCCAAACCACAGACAGCATCCAGGAAGTGGAGAGCACATGGCCCCAGGTGACTTGTCTTTCTGAGCCCTGTTGGAGCCAAAAAAGAATTTGCTCTGTACTGGATGGAGCCAGACTATCCCAGGGTGAGATGGAACTGGGCTCACCCCTCCATGCTGTGTTCTTCCTGCCTGTGACCTTGGCCAAATGAAGCTCAGTTCCCATCTGCAAAATAAGGACCATGAGGTCTAGCTTGCAGAGCTGCAAGCACAGGATATAAGATGGTATGTGATCATGGCTATAGTTGTTACTGCTGGTCATCTCGTCACTGTCATTATCTCAAGTATGTAGGAAGGACAAAAAGACAGGACCACTGTTACTGCCCAAGAGACTTCAAGACTACCTGCATGCCTTATCTAGAACAGCTGTAACTGTTCCCGAAACAATTAAAAGCGAACGTTTAAAAAAATGCAACTATAACCTCGCTCCTGTAATCATAGCTACCCAGGAAGCTGAGATATGAAGACTGAGGTTTGAAACCAGCCTGGGCAAGAAAGTCCGTGGGACTTTTATCTCCAGTTAACCAGCAAAAGATCCAGAAGTATAGCTGTGGCTCAGGTGGTAGAGCCCTAGCCGTGAGCAAGGAACAGCATCCAGGCCAGGAGTTCAAGTCTCAGGACCATCACACACACACACACACACACACACACACACACAATAATAATAATAATAATAATAATAATAATAATAAAGCAACCACATGGGGCTGAAAACAAAGTAAAAAGTGTCCAGAGGACCCTTACTTTCCTCACTCCAGCAGAAGCCCCTTAGCCGAGTGGATTCCTTCTCCCTACCTCCCTTCCTCCCTCCCTCCCACAGATATTGACAGACACTCACTGAGCATGAGCAGTTCCCAGGATAAGTCATGGGAGACAAATAGAATTGACACGATTCTGTCCTCATGGAGCTTCCTATCCACCAGGAAAGAGGAGATGCCCACAAAGATGCTAGAAGTCCATAGAAAATTCATAGACTGAAAGAGAAATAGAACTGAGGATCTATGGAACTTACAGGAAGAAGTGATTTCAGCCAGAATTAGGAAAGGGATGTAAAAATTTTTTTCTTTATTGAGATTAAGTGATTACATAAACTTCACAATATTGTGGGTTAGTGATACTTAGCTGAAGTCACAAATACATTTCAACCTTCACAGGGTGAATTGTCATTATTATGGTCTATAAAGCTTGTGAACTCTACAACCTTTGACAATACAACTATTTCGTCCAAGTAGGGTGATATGTACATTTCGTTCCTCTTGCTTAGTTTAGTATGTTTCCAGTTTCTCATTCCCTTCCTTCCATCACTGTCCTTGAGTTGCTTAGTTCACTTTCATCAATGTCCAGTGCAGCTGCTGGACCCTAATGTACTTTTTCACCTGCTTCCCTCTGATTCTGTGCCTTCTTCCTATCCTTTCTCATGTGTGCACATGTATATACCATATGTAGGGTCAAGAGCATAGGAGTTATCTAAAAACAACACAACAAATTAAAAAGAGGTCCTTTGTTTCTTGAGTCCTGTTTACTTTGTCACATCTTGTTGTGTTTTGAATTTAACATCTTCATATCTGGGAGACCAGGTGCCGTTTGTCTCTCTGATCTTGGCTTATTTCGCTCAACATGATTTGTTCTAGTTCCTTCCATTTCCCTGTGAATGCCATTATTTTGTTCTTTCAAGTGGCTGCATAATATTCCAGTGTATGTAGGTACCACAATTTATGGATCCATTCATCTGTAATGGGGCATCTGGGTTGTTTCCATATCTTGGCTATTGTGAACAGTGCAACAGTGAACATGGAGGTGCACGTGTCCTTGTATCCTGGGTCCTGTTGTTCAGGACAGATGCCTAGGGAGTAGTATGGCTGGGTCGTATGGAAGGTCTATGTTCAGTTTTCTGAGGAACCTCCAGATTGCTTTCCAGAGTGATTGCATTAGTGTACATTCCCACCAGCAGTGCAGTAGGGTTCCTCTTCCTTTGCATCCCCGCCAGCATTTGTCGTTGTGAATTTAGGATATAGGCCATTCTGACTGGGTATGGTGGTATTTCAGGGTTGTTTTTATTTGCATAGGAACGGGATTTTTATGGAAGAAGTAGCCTAGTGTTGCATTCTCAGGGTGCAGTTTCTTTGACTTACGGCTGATTTCCTGTGACAGCTTGAGCAGCTGTGCTGCTTCCTCATCCTGGTACCTAGCGTAAGGATTAAGTGAGATACGCAAAGTACTCAAATGATAGCATTTGTCATGTATTTGTTTATCCTTTAAGCAAATGTGAGGGTAGCAGGAGCCAGGCATGGTCTGCATTGAGGAAAGGGTTGAGGAAGGTGAGAGGTGGGGAAGGGAGCTAGACAAGGTTGTAGGAGATCTTAAATGTCAAGGCTTAGAATCTTAGAATTTACAGAGCGCGTAAAATGAGCCCAGTCTTCTGGAATTCAGAAGCCAATGTGTGTGCAAGCAGAATTGCAGGTAAGGAGTCTATGTCTCAGTGCTAGTGAACATGGTGATGAAGCAGTTGTGGGCAGGCTTGGATTATCAGGGCTCAACACGCAGGCCCTAATAGACACCTTGGGAAAAGTGAGGCAGAGCCCCAGTGAGCATTTAAACTACAGGACCAAGGAAGTCGCTCTGGAGGAATGGAGGGAGGGAGGAAGGAGGCCTGGAGGTTGGGAGCAAGGAGTGGCCTGGGCATGGCAGGGATGTGCCATTATCACCCCCATCTGTTGCTTCCTGTTCAGATTATAGTTGCTTTATTTCTTGGTTTGTTCTTTCTTTTCTTTAGGGTATAGTCAACGGTTCTGTCTCTCTGTCCTATTTTTTTGAGACTTGAGATAGGTCAATCACTTAAATGCCATCATCTTGAATCTCCCTAAGAGCAGATACAGTATGCACTAGAGATAGAGGGGAAGGTAAGGAAAACTGACCCTAGGAAACTTAATTTTCCATTATCTACAAACATGCTGGGTCACTCTTCACCTCTCCCCTGTAATTATAGATGCATTTTTTTTTAAATAGTAGGACTTCAGAAAGGGCTGACCTACTAAATCCCTAGGGCCTGTGGGAGGATGCCCTATCATCTTAGGATTTGTTTGCAAATTAAAAATTAGAGGATTTGGTGAGGCACTGATGGCTCGAACCTGTAATACTAAGGTATTCAGAAGGCTGTGATCTAGAGGATCACAGTTTGGAGGCTAGCTGGGCAGAAAAATTGATTAAATTCCATCTCCATCAACAAAAAAGTACAGTTAGAGGTGTGGCTCACGTGACAGCAAGTGTCTGGCCCTGAATTCAATCTCAGTACCATGAAAAAAAATCTTTTTTTAAGAGGAAACTTTAAGTGCTAGATAGGATTTTCTTTCAGTTTTACCTGTATAAGGACTATCATCAGTTTTTTTTTAAAGTATCAAATTATTATGTGAATATACCACAAATTTTTTAGAGTTATGAGAAGTGGGGAAATTCCTCAGACTACTTGTAAGTCATTTAAGATTGTTTTTGGAACAAGGTAAGCACATAAATAAATCTATATGTGTGCCAAATCAAGACCAATTACCATAAAATGCCTGTCTGGAACATGGCAACAGTGAAATGATGGAGTGAAACTATAAAGTGATTTGTTGCTCTGAAATCAGCTCTGCGTCTTCCCACAAAGTGATGGAGAGAGAAATGTCATGGCATTAACACGAGAATGATCTTTGGGCCTGGGTTGCATTTTGCCTGCACTAGAGGTTCACTGAAAGAGATCTTGAGTGATCTCCAGTGAGGTGCCGGCTTGAAAGGAAGACAAGTCATTCATAAATGATGGGAAATAGTTGCTGATTTCTGCTGTAAAGCCATTTTCTTCATACTTCTCTGGAGGCTCATTTTCAGAGCTCTGTAGTCCAGGCTAGGAGATGTTGTCTTACCCATCATATCCTGGCTCAAAAGTGAAGATTTGCCCCCAGCCTTCTTGAGGGCCAAGTTCACCCTGACTTCAACGGGAGCAGTATGTGTTTGTCCAAAGGCAGAACTTGGCTCCTTCCCACGTAGGCCTAAGAGGCCTGTTTATTATATTATGTAAGAAAGACTGAGGTCATATAAACAGTCATGGCTCCTACCTTGTACCAAAAGTCATCCTTATTTGGTGTTTCCAAAGTTAGAAAACAATACAGGCACTAAACGCATCCCTACAGTCAGTGAGAAAGAAAGAATGGCTGCCTTGTACTTGACCAGGGGTTTGGTGACAGTTTCAACAGAGCAGACTGCCTGCTGCTTTTAGCACTTGAAATTTGGGCTGATGTTATTTAACCTCTCAACTGCTTAGAAAGAACACTTAGAAGTTCATTCAATCCTCCCTGCTATTAGGATATACAGGTGTCACTGGGGTAAAGCTCTACATGGAGGTCCTGGGGTAAGGGTGAGGGGGTGAGGGCAAGGGGACTCTGAAACCCTTAGCAGGGAGCCCTAGACCTAGTGGGCCTTTGGGCAGCAGTCTCAGAAGAAACAAAATAACTGTCCTCTTGGTCAACACACTGGCTGAGTTGAAGGTAGATCAAATGTCCATCTTCTGTCTGTGTAAACAGTAACAGCCATTAGTGTCAAACTTCAACTCTTAGCTCATGGGTTGTCTGGAATGGATTCTTTTTCAGACTTGAATTCTGGAGGCTGCTCTTACCTTATCAGAAGCGGCTGATGCCTCTATCTCCCAGTATGTAGCTTCTGAGTCATTACAAAGTCAGACTTGGGAGATGTTGAATGAAATGATGGTAGCAATGAAAATTCATTCTCTCTGCTCTGGGACCTACATCCATTTGAGCAAGTGATTATAAAATGTGGCTCTCCCACTCATATCCTAGAAAGCAAAGTTTGGGCAAAAGAGAACTAAGTCCCCACAGTGTCCACAGGAAGCCTGACAAGAGGTTTGTCTCATTTAAGAAGTAACTATAGTGAGCAGCAGCAGCAGCAGCAGCAGTGAAATAAATAAATAAATAAATAAAATCAGTTTTACATTCATTGAAAGAGAAGGACAGGACTGTTTATTTGTTCATTAATTTAGTGCTTGTCCTGGGACTTAAACTTAGAGCTAGCATACTATCACTTGAACTCAAGCTTTTTGTTAGTTTGGTGAGAGTCTCACAGATTTTCCTGTCTAGGCTGACTTCAAACCCGTGATCCTCAGATCTCAGCTTCCTGAGTAGCTAAGATACAGACGTGAGCAACTGGTGACCAGTTTGCTGCTCCTTTATTTTGCACTTTGAGTATGAATGTCTGCATGAGTTTTTCTTAATAAAGTAAACTGCCTTGTTAAATGGTAACTCTTTGTATAACTACTTAAAGGTAATAAAATAATAATTTTAAAAATGGGGTTTAGGGGGAAAAAGTAATGACACAGAAACTTATTTAAAAACTTGACCTCTTGAGTAAGCCCAAGAATCTCTGAAACAAAAGAGAAGGCAGTAGATTATGGAGCCTGTTCCCAGAAGGCCTTAGGGCACTGAACAGATCCTGGCTTAGTTCTTAATTGTATAGGTGTTTAGTCTGTACCAACAGGACACAGTTTTCTGCAGACAACTTTGAGTGTCAAGAACATGAAGAACCTCAGCTGGTCCTCTTGTCATTGAGGAAGTGCAGTGGATTCCTGATCATCCCTGTGGCCATACCTAGAATGGTTCTCAACTATGTAGGATAGGGAGAGATATTTATAGAAGGCAAGGAAGCCACGCACCCTATGTTTCTTTGGATCTGGCTTTGCTTAACATAGTTTTTTCCAAGTCTTTCCATTTCCTTACAAATAGGGCTATTGCCCTGATGGAAGCATGTATATATACCACATTTTCTTGATCCATTTGTTCACTAGGGGGCATATAGGTTGATTCCATATCTTACCTATGGTTACTGGATAAAGGTCCAGGAGTGGGATTTCTGGGTCATAGTAGAGCTCTATGTTTAGCTTAGTTTTTTTTTTTTTTTAAATTTTTGTTTTGTTTTTGTTGGTTGTAGAGCTTGAATTCTGGTCCTGGGCTCTTCCTCAGCTCTTCAGCTTAAGGCTAACACTCTACCACTTGAGCCACAGTGCCACTTCTGGATTTTTCTGTTTATGTGGTGCTGAGGAATCCAGGGCTTCATGCATGTGAGGCAAGCACTCTACCACTGAGCTTCCTTCCCAGCCCTCTATGTTTAGTTTTTTGAGGAACCTCCATACTGCTTTCCAGAGTGGTTGAACAAGTTTACATTCCCACCAACAGTATAGTAGCATTCCCCTTTGGCCATATCCCTGACAGCATCTTCTTGATAATGGCCATTCTAACTGAGGTGAGATGAAATCCCAATGTTGTTTTGATTTGAATTTCTTTCTTTCTTTTCTTTTTTTAATTTTTACCAGTTTTGGGGCTTGAATTCTGTGCCTGGGAGCTGCCCCTGGGATCCTTTTGCTCAAGGCTAGTGCTCTACCACTTGAATCACAGTGCCACTTCTGGATTTTTCTGTGATTAATTGGAGATAAGTGTCATGGAGTTACCTGTCTGGGCTGGCTTTGAACTGTGGTCCTCAGATGTCAGCCTTTCAAGTAGCTGGGATTACAGGACTGAGCCACTAGTGCCTGGCTTGAAGTTCTTTTATAGCCAGAGATGTTGAAGATGTCTTCATGTGTCTATTGGCAATTCTTACTTCTGAGAAGTCTCTCTTTTGAGTCTTTAAACCAATTTATTAATTTGTTGTTTCTTTGGAGGTTTATTTAACAAGTAAACACACTGGACAGTAAAAAAAAATACACTGAAATGATAACAGGACTTTAGATAGTCACACAGTGGGACCAAAGTAAGATATTCTTAGGAGATCACAAAGGCTCAATAGCTATGTGCATATGATTTATAAAATGTTTATTGAGGCTGGGAATGTGGCTTAGTGATAGAGTGCTTGCCAACTTGCATGAAGCCCTGGGTTTGATTTCTCAGTACCGCATAAACAAAAAGCCGGAAATGGTTCTGTGGCTCAAGTGGTAGAGTGCTAGCCTTGAGCAAAAGAAGCTCAGGGACAGTGTCCAGGCTCTGAGTTCAAGCCCCAAGGCTGGCAAAAAAAAAAATGTTTATTTAAATGAACTCCAAGAAATGGAAACAAGTGTTTGTTATTTTACTTCTTTTTTTCTCCTTTGTCATTGTTTTCTTATTTCTGTATCTTTTATCTTGTAAGTTTATCTGTTTGGGAAAATAAGGGGGAAGCACAGAAATGGAGGGACAAACGATGAACAAATGCAGCAGTGATACTCACTAGACACTGCTGAAAATGAACTACAAAACTTGTGGGGGAGGGGGTCAGGAGGCAAAAACTAGGAGAAGATGAGGGAAAAGGTGACACTTCAAAAGAAATGTACTCACTAGCTGACTTATATAACTGTAACCCCTCTGTATATCACCTTTACAGTAACAGTGAAATAGTAAAATAAAAAGAAGGCAGGGACTCCTCTACCATGGAGAGCAGCTCATTTTGTAATCAAGAAACCACAGAACCTTTATGCAATGTGTTGCTTGAAGGCAAAACTTTAAATTTGTTTCTTAACCATGCTTTAGTTCTGACAAAGCAATAGTGTAAGAACACGAGAATCTTATGTTTCAGCAGTGGAGAGTTTTAAGGTCTTTAGTTTATTACTAAATGTGAGATTTAGGAACGCTATGATTTAATAAAAATGATTGCTTCTGGTAGCAATTCAATAGAGTTGTCATGTCAAATTAAATTTTATCAAGTTTCCCCAGAAAGGGATATTTACAGCCTGGGATACCAATGCGGTGAGTGCTTGCTGTGCATGTGAAAGTGAAGCTAGGGTCACCCTGTGCTGTAACTGAGGTCACCTTCATGGACGCGTTTTAATAGTCTGTGGCTATGGAGGCATGAGGACCCAGTGAACAACTGAGTTACTCACTTGTTAGTAAGATCTCATGATAGTACTTGCTGGCTAGGTTTGGAAAGATTTCAGTTCTTCAGTCTCTTGCTCAGGCATAAACCTTAATGTAAATATAGGAGGCTAGAAAAGAATCCATGCAAGGGTTCCCTTACATTCGCCCAGTTAATCTATTCATCTGTGTGAGCTGACTCATGCCTGGACATTGGAGGCCAAATCCAAAAGAAAGAAAAAGCAAGCAAGATGTTAGGACAACTGAATATGAGCCTAGACCCAATCAACCCCTGAGTATGAGAGCAGGTCTGTAGTAGAAGAAAGATAAGGTCACCCGCATAATCACCTCATGTTGCTTTAAGAGAACCCTTGGCATTATTGGATTGCCCCATCTTTCATGGTTGTCTTCAGTTTTCCAATCATCTTTCTATGCTGGCTTCAAGCTTCCACTAAGATCTGAAGTTCTAAAAAAAAGGTTAACCCTTAGATTCTTTTAGTGCTTTTGATACTTCCACTTTATCAGGAAATTTCCAGGCTTCTAGGAATACACCTCCTGTCCTGCCATTCCAGCTCTGGAAACCGGGGTCTGAAACTCTTTAGCTTTATCCTTTGAGAATTGTTTACTATGCTTCAGAGATGAAGGTCTAGAGACAATCATTGTCCCCAACCACCTTCTTTATTGTCAGAAAAAGTACTTGACAGGATACAGAAGAGGTCCCCAAGAGTCTAGAGGTGTGTGTGTGTGTGTGTGTGCGCGCGTGTGCGCGCGCGTGTGCGTGCGTGTGTGTGTGTGTGTGCGTGCGTGCGCGCGTGCGCCACCAAACCCCACATGGAGAGTAATGTGTGCCTATTAGCAATCACATGGTGATAGTCATGTCTGTGGGCCTGCTGGAGCCTTGCACATGCTCTATCTGCATTCAGGTCGTGTTGCCCTTGTTTTATTACATTTCTTAGCCACAGCCTTCCACTTCTCTGGGAAAGTTGGCTAGTGAAAAGCACCCACAGAAGGGCAGGACAGGAGGAAGTGTTTGGATGTGATCTACAGTTGGTGGTACTCTGTGTTGAGGGGGGTAGGATGGGGTGTTCTGAAGTGCTCCTGTCAATCCTAGTATTTACATATGCTTCCAGGTTGGGCATGGTGTGTAAGTTCTTAAAATTAAGTTGAAATGTTTTCTTTTGGGGGGGTGGTTATATGTGAAGAAAAAAATGCATTTTATAAATGTTTCTATTTATAGGGAGGAAAACCAATTACTACACTAACAAATCAACCCCTGTCACCCTACCTCCTCCACGCACGTAGTATTCTAATGTGGTTTATTCCTGAAACTGACTCATTCAGCTCTTCTTGTGGAAGTTGTCAGTATGTATGCCTGGTTGATGGAGAAACTCAGTGCACTGCCCAGGCTTCACAATGCCATGACTCATTGCTGGCATTTTCGAGGCTTTGTAATGGAAATCGTAGTTCCAAGCTGCAGTTCTTACCAAGTGGAGATGTGAATATTAGTGGAACAAAGCACAACTCTCCCCATCGATGCACGTCTTCAGGATGAAAGAAAGATCTTTGTGGGGCAAATTGTTCCTTTCCATAACCCACGCATGCTTGACTACCACAATATTGTTTTAATTAGTCTTATGAAGCACAATAAAATATTTGGCTTTGGTGGAAAGAGGAAATTCTTTCATATGTTGAAAGTGATTGGTTGAAAGGGCATTTTTCTAAGTGTGTCTGCTGGTAGTACTAATTGAACACAGGGCTTGGGTGCTGTCCCTTAGCTTTTTCACTCAAGGCTGGTGCTCTGCTAGTTGAGTCACAGCTCCACTTCTGGCTTGTTGTTACTGTCATTGTTATAGTTAATTGGAGATAAGGGTATCTTCATCTGCCCATGCTGCCTTTAAAAAACCTTGAACCTTAAATCTAAGCCTCCTGAGTAGCTAGGATTAACAGATGTGAGCCACGAATGCCTGGGCTTACACTAGGATCTGAATGTTAATTCTTTTTTTCTTTTTTCTTTTTCTTTTCTTTTCCTGTTTTTTGTTTTTGTTTTTGTCGGTTGTGGGACTTGAACTCAGGGCCTGGGTGCTATCCCTGAACTTTTTTGCTCAAAGCTAGTACTCTACCATGTTGAGCCACCAATCCACTTCTGGCTTTTCTGGTGATTAATTGGAGATAAGAGTCTCACAGATTTTCCTACCCAGGCTGGCTTTGAACCATGATCCTCAGATTACAGCCTGTGCCCTGCTGTCATTCTTTCCTTCAGTGGTTCTTTCTGTCTTTATTTATTATCTGTATCTATCTGTTACAGGTTCATGGCTCAAGATCCTACATCAATAAAGAAATTTCACAAGAGAAAAGCATACCAGTTTATGTCAGTACAAAGGGGTTCTTTTTTCTTTTGTGGTTAATATGAGATAAGACTTTCCTACCCAGGCTTGCTTTGAATCTTGATCCTCAAATCTCAGCCTCCTGAGTAGCTAGTATTACAGGTGTGAACCACTGGCACCCAGCCTCAGTACAAGTTTGGCATGGCACTGGAGCTTTTAGAAAGGAAGGTCCACAGGAACAGGGAAGCCTGTGTATTTTTGTGCATTGGTTTTTATGAAGAATGATAGGTTATATACAAGCGTGATTGGAGGGTAAAGGGCATATGACCTACTGGTGATCAACTGGGAGGATTTAGCAAGGCCTATTGGTTTACATTTCTTGCCAACTATGTGTCTTTGAGGGTAAGAAGGTTCTTTTTCTTCTAAGTATCTCACTATGCCTCAGGAATGAAAGCTTTAAGGCCTGCTCAAGGGAGGGCAGGGCAAAGTGAGAGTGACCATCCTGTTTCTACTCTTTTCCTCAATGCCAGGGATCCGTATCTTGGACAGTTACTATCTATCAGGGTATGGGGAGTGGGGAGGGTTATTTATGGCCTATTGGGAGAACAGGACAATTTGAAATCCTGGATAATTCAACCTTTTTGTTTCTTCACCCAACCTTGTCCCCAAACTTATTTCAAATTTCATTTCCCTTTTTTGTGGGCTATATGAGATTGAAAAAATAGTAAATTTTCAAGAGATAGACAGCAAGAAGAAGTAGAGGAAGCAAGGAAGATAGATAAACACTTATTTTGTATTTGGTATGACTTGAATTTTGTGTATGACAGACTGATAGGACTTTGAGTTAATACACACAAAGGCAATTCTCATTGCTTTTTAAAGAATAGGGCAGAAGGTCAAATAGTTAAAGTTGGGTTTTAGTGATTTTTATATGCTTATCATCCATCAAATCAGGAATATTTTGGAGCTGGTAATTGGAAAGTAGACATTTAGAAGATATTTTCAGCAAAGGAAGAGAATGAGCAATAGCCCTTATAACTCAGCCACTTTATTCTGATCCTGTCTTCTCTAACAATAGCTCCCTGCTACGTGCTCTTAAAACACAAGTGCTAATATTATGAAGAATGAATTCTATGGAAAACAGTCTAATCTTTTTGAAAAGTGCTAAAAATACCAATCTGCAACCAAGAACATTTTAGCATTTTTCTACCATTTTTAGATAATACAAAATGCCAGTCAAAGACCAGATTTCACTGGACACCCGAGGCCTGGGCGGTAGTGGAGCTTTTCACTTATAGAAATAAATATCTTTAGACAAAAATGTGCAGTGTGAATGGCTATTGTTACACCAGAGCTGAGCTGTTAGAGGCACAGATATTGTTTTCCATGACATTCTTTGGGAGTAACTGGTGGTGGAAGAACATCATATTTATTTTTTCATATGGGGAAACTGAGGCACAAGAGATTACATTCCCAGACTTAGAACTTCATGTTATACCCTGAGGTCCTGCAGGCAATCAGGAGACAACCCTGAATTGAATGCCTTTTGCATTGCTGGTTTCTGCAGGTAACCCTTCATCCTCCTCTATCAAGTCTATGTTGGGATGGATGAGGAATGATATTTGTGTTTGATAATCTTCCAGATTTGTTGAGAAGATCCCAACTGGACCTAAGATAGGACCTGATAAGTTAATGACTCCAGAGTTTAGAAGCAAATGAATGCGGGACAGACATGTGTGTCTAAAGATGGAAGATAGTGTTCAAGTTCCAACAAGACCATACTTGAGTATCTGAAGTTTCCTTTGTGGTTGGTGTGCTGCTCTTCTCCCCACCATTCCTTCCTTCACTGGGTTTGCTGGGAAATCTCATAGCTTCTCCTAGATTACTCTGTATCTTGGGGTATTGAAATCTTTCCTCTGGCCTTGTGTAGCTATAGAATGAGAACTATACAAATGAGAAATACTGTTGGGTTTTTAATACAGTGGCCACATTTTGTTTTGAAAAAAAAAGTGATATCTCAGAAAATAAAAATTAATAAGATAATGAAGGATAAATTGAGCCTTAATAGCTAGCACTCATTTTTTGGATGCATCTGTGGCAGAGCTGTTGCTTGCAAGTGGTATGTAACTTTCAGGGCTGCCACTGAGACTCTTGGACTTTGTATGTGTCTGGACTATAGGCTGAGATAATGCCTGGGCTTCTAAGTAGGTACTAGGGATTTTTAATGTATGGTTGCTTTTGGTTATTTTAAGGGAAATACATGACTTAGATATAGCCAAGGTGGGAATTCTACCACTTGAGTCACACTTCAACTTTGGACTTTTTACTGGCTAGCTGGATATTATTAATCTCGTGGATTTGAGCTAGCTTTGAACCCTAATCTTCAGATCTCAGACTCCCGAGTAGCTAGAATTACATGTGTGAACAACCAGCTTCCAGACCTTTTCCAGAAAACTGAAGTGACTTCTTAGTTGAGACAAGATCCAGAAATGTCCATTTCAGCATGTTCTTTGGTTTATAATATTATGGTTTTAAGAAAACTTAAACTAACCAGCATCACTGATAGCTAATGAAACCATTTATATTTTTATTTATTACTATTCCACTCCAGGAATTTGTAACCATGAGAGTAAAAGAAACCTCCTGCTTTTAATATTTTTAGAGGACGTTGGCAACAAGAGTGTTGTTATTGTTAGATAATCATAATGGTATGTTCTGGAGTCCCTTCTCCTGTCTGACACACCCAATTCACTCACACCCTGGCAGCACAGTTGGGGAAGAGAAGAATAAAGCAATGACTTATTTGCTTTCAGAATTTGATTCTGTATTGCTTTAGAGACATGCTGGGATTTGCTCTTCAACTGTTATTAAATTTCTGATGTCTGTCAAGGTTTAGATTCCTTTGTAAGAAAAACCAAGAAAGCGTAAGTGAAGCTGTCAGCCACACTGTGCAGACCTTTCCTCCAGCAAGCCTCAGTTGAGAGAGGTGGTGGACTCCTGGGCTTCTTTGAGAAGAGAAAGTTCCAGTGTTTCCCCAGGAACCAAAAGTTAAGGAGGGTATTCTGGATGCTATTCTTTCATGGCCACAAGCCTCAGTTTCCCACTACCTGCCAGTCATTTGTCTCAAAAATGGGATGTGATTATGCTTGGGAGAAGATTTTGCAAACTTTAAGCAGCACCAAGCAGACGATAGATAATATTAACATTTCAGAAACTAAATTTGTGTATGTCAATCATTATGCGTGGGGGACACTGGTGATTTCAGAAAACTCGTTACTTCAGGTACTGCTTGATAGAGTCCAAGATGAAAAATATGCAGAGAGAACAATTTAACAGAGTTTCTTTAAGTTTAATCAAGGTCAGAATTGGAATTCTCCCAAAAGAAAAATGGTTGACAGAAGCTGTGATAGACCACTGTCTCCCAGAGGATGGGAAGATTTATGACTGACGTAATATCCTGCTTCCAAAGGAACTGTAGAGTTATTGAAGAGTGACCACAAGATAATTATGCTATTGTAACATGCTATTGTTACAGGGTGAGCTTTACAAGGAACATAGGGGTAAATAACACATGTCAGAGATGGGCATTCTTTTAAAAGGGTTGTATGGTTCAGAAATCTCTCAATGAAGAAGGAGACTTGTTCTTATCACATAATATAACTTTTTATTTTGATTTTTTTTTTTACTGGTCCTGGGGCTTGAAATCTGGGCCTGAGTGCTGTCCCTGGGCTTCTTTTGCTCAAGGCGAGTGCTCTACCACTTGAGCCACAGAGCCACTTCTGGCTTTTTTGAGTAGTTTATTGGAGATGAGAGTCTCACGGAGTTTCCTGCCCAGGCTAGCTTTGAACAGCAGTCCTCAGATCTCAGCCTCCTGAGTAGGTGGAATTACAGACATAAGCTGCTGATGTCCAGCTAATATTACTTTTAATATTTGTAGTTGTGGAGAGTCTGCTGCATGCATGGAAAAACCTGGAGGCAAGTAGGGTAAAGTCCACAAGTCTTTACTTATTCTCATGACTCAAAATGCAGCAGAAGTAGCCAGGGCTTGCTCAGTTCCATGTGGCCTCTGGTCTCCACAATTACATTCCATTTTCTCTTCAATATAGCCTTTGTATCTTTCCAGCCATGCCTGCACAGAAACAGAAAAATACAGAGTTCTCCCTGGGTAGTCATGTGACAGCACACTATGTCTAGGCCCTGAACTTGAACCCGTCCCCTGCTTGCATACCACCAGGAAAGGTTCTCTTTGTGAATTTCTCCATTTCCCAAGAAATCCTGACAACCCAGTTGATAATAATACATGCTATATTGGAAGTATTTCCTATATGTACCCCCAACTTGTTCCAAATTTTTTTAAAGAAGTTAGTATCTCTTAAGAATATTTTCCTGGGGGCTGGGAAGGTGGCTCAGTGGTAGAGCGCTTGCCTTGCATGCATGAAGCCCTGGGTTCGATTCCTCAGCACCACATAAGCAAAAAGAAAAAAGCTGGAAGTGGCGCTGTGGCTCAAGTGGTAGAGTACTAGCCTTGAGCTGAAGAGCTGAGGGACAGTGCCCAGGCCCAGAGTTCAGGCCCCATGACCGGACCCCCTCCCCCCCAACAAAAAGTATATTCTCCTGAAAGTTCTGCTCTGGAGCTGTACTCTGTAGCTCCATTTTAAACAAATAAACAGACAAACCAATGGATGGATAATAAATCAGTATATGATACTGTAATGAAGAACAAACGTGTACCAAATTAAAGTATTAAATTCCCACTTTCTTAGTAACATAGGTCATCCCTGATTTTCAAGTGATTACTGTCTTATATATGAGCAACCAGTGCTGCTATGTTTGTCTGCTGGAGAGAAATAAATGAACAAGGACACACATTGCTCTCAGGGTGACTAGTACCTGGACAACCAATCCTCTGTTCTCTGCAGCCAGCTTGTTCTTATGTACCGTCCTCTGTCACACAGTGTTGTGTATATGGGCCTTCCCCTAGGATGCTATATACCCAGCAAGTGACCTACCTGGATCTAGGTGGTACTTCAGGCCTCATGAACTTACATCATCTACAAATTTATCTTCAGAGCACTAAGAGAATATAGTCATCTCTCAAGCTCACACCTGTAATCCTAGCTACTCAGGAGGCTGAGATCTGAGGAACTCAGCTCAAAACCAGTTGGGGCAAGAGAGTGTGTGAGATTATTATCTGCAGCTAATCAGAAAGAAGCCAGAAGTGGAGCTGTGGTTCAAGTAGCAGAGTGTCAGCCTTGAGTAAAAAAGATAAGGGATAGCACCCAGGCCCTGAGTTAAAACCCCAATACTGGCACAGAAAAAAAGGCCACAGTTATTTCTTTTCCAAGGTACCCCTGGCAGGGATGGAAGAGCAGGCAGATGGCATTTGATCACAAGACAGTTCTTTAAGGCAGACTGGAACACAATCTGATGTTCAGGACCAAGGTTCAGAGAGTCATGAAAACACCCATTTATGTCTCAGAAGATGCAAGCGGATGGTGATGATACTGGAAGGCCAGCACAGTTGCTTAGGACTCCAGTGGTCTATACTAAAAGGACCAGTTCCAACAACAGTAGAGCAAGAATATTGATCAGAGGGCTGAGAATCCAGAATGGCCTTTCTCTGCCACATGTTTAACCTTCTATGGTCCTTCTCTGAGAATCACTTCTTGGCTTTATTTCTACCTCAGAGCCCACCACATGCACAAACCCTGAAAGTAATCATCTGTCTCCATATTTTTAAATCAGAAAGTCCTTCCTAAAGCTTGCCTGTTTAATGGAGGAGGAGGAGAAGAAAGAGGGACACAGGAATTTTTTGGAAAGGATTAAATAATGGTTTCAGCCCTGAAGAAAACAACTTTTTATTTTTCAAAGCAAAAGGCCTTCAAGCCAGGTGATAATTCTGGTTGTAGGGAGTCCACTGAATGCATGGAAGAATCTGGAGACGTAAGGGGAAGTTGTTCCTCACGGGAGAATGGGAGACATGCCTCCTGGTGTTTCTGTAGAGGTCCATTCTTATAGGAAGTGGTGGGTTTTTGAGGTCATCTTCTCAGAATTCCCCAAACCAAAGGACTCCCAGAAGAGAGAGTTTTCAACCCCATCTTTTCAAGTTTTACCCTGGCAACATACTGGCACAGGAAAGAGAGTTTTCCAAAGTCAATCCATTATTGGCTCTGATATTAATAGAAAATCAGGAGTCAAGAAAAAGAAGAAGGTAGAGATTTTAAAGTCAGGTCTGGTTTTAATTTATATGTGGTTATTCCAGCTAGTAAGTGAAACATACACATCCAACACAAGTGCGCGCGCGCACACACACACACACACACACACACACACACACACACACACACACACACACACACACACACACACACACACACACACACACACACACACACACACACACACACACACACACACACACACACACACACACACACACACACACACACACACACACACACACTCTATATCCCGTCCCAGGCATAAATTTTGCACTCTTTAGAGAAGAATTAGTTTTTTTTTAAGGGTACCAGTTTTAAGGATCATTATTTTAGCAAATGAACTGACATTCCTAGAAAAGCAGTGTGTCTATGCAAAATTTTTACCGCCTAGTGATAATTTAGATGGTACCCCCAAAATCACTGGTCTACTTCCAAAGGGTGAGCAGTTTACTTTCAGGAAATGAATTACTCACTTATGGAATGAGACCAACACCCAGGCAATTCAGTTTCAAAATACTTCAAAATGCAAAAGGGAACTTTCCTGCCTCAAACGTTCAAACCTTTTCCAGATGGACTAAGAGGCTTGAGTGTGTCCTTATACCTAGTGGGGTTTATTTAGCCCTGGGAGAGTTGCCCCACTCTCTGAGTACTACGCAAAGGATCCAGACCTATGGTGAGTGGCTAAAAGTAGCTTGCTGAGAGCACCCTCCACTTCAATTTGCCCAAACATCCAAGAAATCCAGGAGAAATGCCCAGCCAGAGATGCAGCCCCTTCCCCCAATTGCCTTTGCTGGCTTCACCTCTCAGCTGCAGCTGCTCACAGCTGTATGAGTAATGGAGGAAGTGGCCCAGGGTGGTGAGATGTTGGCATGCCTATTCTTCCAAACCTAGACCCTTGCCTTGATAGCCAAAGCAGGCTGTCATGAAAACCTACTCCATGTAGCTCTTGACCTGGGGACACTAAGCTGGTTTTGCAGAGCAGGACTTTGGGGAGGGGAGCAGCTGAACACAGCCCACTCTATAACTCTTGATTACCCAAGTTGCAGAGAGATAGTAAGTGTGCTCAGAGGAAGGGCCCCAAAGTCACATCATCTGAAGATGATTAGGAAAACAAAACAAAATTGAGGATGTTAGCCTATAAAAGATTGGGTAGGAGAGAATAGCTATTTTGGGGAAGGGAAAATAGATTGATTTTCCTGTATTTTTTAAAATCATAAAATGCACATAACCTAAAATATGCCTATTTTACTTTTTTTTGCCTATTTACATTTTAAGTATAGTTCTGTGGCATTCACTAGATTCACAATGTTGAAGGATATCACCCCTATCCATTTCTAGAATGTTCATCACCCTGAGCAGAAACTCTGTACTCATGAAACAATAACTCCCCCTTCTCCCTGCCTCCAGCCCAGGGAGCCGCTATTCAACTTTCTAGCTCTATGAGTTTAAATATTGTAGCTATCTCATACAGGTTGAAGTAAACTCTATTTGTGGGTTTTGTCCAGCATAATGCATTTGCTATAATATGCAGGAGCTTTGTCCGCATTGTAGCATGTGTCAGAATTTCCGTCCTTGTTGCAGAGTATTATTCCATTGTATGGATGTCCTACATTTTGTCTATCATCTATCTGATGATGGATATTTGAGTTGTTCCCTATGCTGTCATGAATACTGTTAGTGTGAACATTACCATATGAGGTTTTTTGCTTGTAGATGGATTGTGGTTTCAGCTGACTGGGTAAAGGTTGCAGAGGTTGGTTATGGTTCTGGTAACTCTAGTTGTCCTGAAACCATGCAGTGGACACAGGCACAAGTTCCCTTTCACCTCTAGAACCTGTGATTCTCAGTTGGAGGGAAAGTACACCCTGAGATCAGCATTAGTAAGAAAACAAATTTATATCAGATCAACTTGTGCCTTCTGCCAAGAAGAGAGGGAAGTGAGATGGGAAGTTATCTATAAGTCAAGAGAGAGGATTCTGCTAAACTATCTCTGGCCCAGGCTTGAGGGCAGAGGCCAGTGCTGCTGTGTATCTTGGACAAGATTCTGTCTGGTTGATCCAGAGCTGCACAGAAAGCTTTCTTGTACTCTATCATCCTAGGCACAAGTGGTGAGTCCAGCTTCCTCAGCTCAGTCCTAGGCTGCCAGGAAGACCTGCCCTGGGAAGCCTGCCTGAGCCCTGTTGTGCTGTGTAGGTGATAGAGAAGGCTTAAGGTAGAGAGTGCTGATTGGGGAGTTTCAGGGGTGAATGTCAACCCAGGTGGGGATGCCCCATACTCCCACTCAATTAGCTTCATTCTGCTACAGTTGAGGGTTTTCTTATCATTAGTTGGGAAGGCCTAGCCAGAGAATTCCAGTATTCCAGAGTGAGTTTAATTGTGAGTGATTTCATTCTGTTCTTTTTATGTCGAAGCCAGGGGCTTGCGTCATTTAACAGTGAATTCAGGGAGATTTTTTTTTTTATTTGCATGTGAATCATAGCTTTTCCAGCTGAATGTCACTTACTTGGAATTTTTGTCTGATTTTGTTTTTGTTTTTGTCTCTTGGTGTTTTTCCATCAGGCTCTTTGGCTTACCAGAAAGAAAAAAAAAATCAAGAAAGAAAAAACAGGGAGGGCTCAATCTGACCGGAGCAGGGTTTGAGTTGGCAACTCAAAAAGGAGAGTATTATGAATGTGAAAAAAAGAAAACGGATGCTTTATTTTGCTTTGAGGGAGGGACCAAAGCCAAGTCAAATTGAGAGCTCTAATTTGGGAATAGTGTTATTACAGGTCATTGGGAGTTGGTTACGCTCTAAATTGGGAGGCCGGTCACATGAGGAGGCAGCAAAATCAGATCACGTGGGGAGTCGTTCAGGACTGTTTTACAATGAAGTGCTATTTTACCTTCTATATGGTTAAAAAGTACTTAAGTTAGCTCCCGAAGTCACCTTAGTATCTGTGGATTGCACTCAGTCTTGGCCCATCTGTTTGTTTTATAAATGATCTAGATCTTCTAATATGTGTTCTTTCCTAGGCTTTATTTAGATACTGGAATCTGTTCCCCGATGAGTTGAGCAGGCCATGTGTTAAAGGTTATATGTCTGTTCTTCACCTTCTTATCTTGTTTATCTTATTGCTGTTCCAAGGGGCATGCTTCCTTTTCCTCCAAAGGCTCCCTACCCATTTTAGGGTCAATGCATCCAGGTAACTCTAAACACACAGACACACAGACACACACACAGACAAACAGATACAGACACACACACACACATTCTTTCTCTTCACCTTGTAGATTCCATTTCTTTAGCATTGTTACTGTAAATGTCACCTTGCAAAATAAAGCCTCCCCCCCAAAAGATGGTTCCTGCCCCCACTATGGCAGCTATGATCAGAGGATTCTTTCTTACCCCCCTGGGCATCCCTGAGGAGAACCAGGAAGTGGTATGTGTACTTAATTGCTGACTTCTCTTGAAGAGAAGCTGTTAGATTTCTAGACATTTAAAGCTCTGCTTAAGTTACCTGTGAGTGCCATAAGATTTTAAAAGGCAGCTCCAGTAGACTCTTTAGAATCAGTTAAATGCAGTTCCAGTGCAAACAACTTGTGTTCCTGGTCCTAAATGGGGCACCTTACTAAGTCTATGACACAGAGTCTGCTGGTGCTGCCCAAGCATGTGGACCGACGATGCTTGTGATCGAGGTTAGGAATAGAAGGTGTGTGGAAACTTTCTATAAAAGGCAGCTGGGTCCCCTGGACTAGAGCAGCCAAATGATCAGGAGCGCTGGCACGGTTTGTGGCAGTACCAAGATATTGATGTGTGACCTTGGGCAACTTTCCCTGTACCTCTGTTTCTTGATTTGAGGAGGGACGATAAGGAGTTCAGGAGATGGTTGAGGTATAAGATGTTATCAGGCCAATAGGGGCAGTGCGGTGTCCCAGGATCTCCAATCAGAGCCACGTGTTTCTAAACAGGGCTGGGCTTGCTTGTTTCTTCTCAGCATTGCTGTTTCTGAGCAATGCCTCTGACATCACAATAGCCAGGCAGACACTCAATAATGATGAGCTGTGCCCAGTGGACACCAGAGGAGGGGAGAAAAGGAGGAGGACAAAGTGGAGAGGGAAGAGATGGAGCAATCCCTTATATGATAATTCCATCAACGCACAAATTTTTCACCTAACACCTGGCTCAACTGTAATGTGTTCAGCTCCATATAACCTGTACAGCATCTGTGCCCTCCCCACCAAACTCATCAAAATATTATGGTCCTCTAGTCAAGAGTATTTTGTTCCTGTTGCTGCTCTTCAGACCAGTGAGTTGATACTTCACCAAACAGCTCTCCGGAGTTCCCGTGTAGAGGTAATATTCTTGTTCCACGGTCCAGATAACTCTTGGATATCTGGGGCTTCCTACAGACCCATCTCAGCACTCTTCCTTAGAGCGGTGCTGCATTCCAGGGAACACGTAGAAGTGGTTTCTGAGGGTGGGAATCTTCTAAAAATGTCACAGTACCTCATTTTGTTACCTCATTTTGTTCCTGAGTTACCCCTGGCTTAGTCAGACTTTATTGTTTTTATAACATGATTAAAACCCCAGTGGGCCAGATTGTGGCTTCCTTATTCATCTTTAGGATTTTTTGCTTCTTTTCACTTACTAGACTGATACGAAGAGATGAAACCTTAAGAAATCAGACTTGTCCTGTCCTAGATGATCATGATACTTTTCCTCCATATTTGTTGTTGGTTACATTGTACATTATGTTTTTCCCCAGTCTTAACAACTCCATCTTAAAAATAGGTCTTTGTCACTCTTTGATTGCTCCAAGTCCTTCTCCTGGTACAAAATCATCTTTCACATCTGGTTTCACAGAAGCTTTGCTGGTGAATGGAAGCCATGATTTCCTGAGTTCTTTCTCAAACTTGAGCCTGGATCCAGTTACCAGCAGGGCTGGTTAAACAGTTTCTGATTCAGTAGATTGAAGACTGACAGTCCTAATAAGTTTTCATTTATTTTATTGTAAAGGTGAGGTACAGGGGGTTGCAGTCAGAGATGGAGACTACATTTCTGCCACATCTTCTCTCATTTTCTCTGTTACCACCCTGAATGCACTTGATCTTGTCTAACAGGTTTTTAGATTGCTACTCCTCCAGACCTGGTGAACCCCAGTGCCTTAGTTCTGTGGGGCGCTCCCTCCCCATCTCTCTTCCTGAGAGATCCCTGGAAGTATCATCCTGGGATGATCATCCCTAGGATGATGGAGACAATAGCAAACGATTTTGTGTCACTCACTATAATCCAGGGCCAGGTTACTGGCCCATGCTTTACAAAGACTAAATGATTCAGACTAGGTTATATCTCAGGGGTAGAGCGCTTGCTTAGCCATGTACTTTGAGTTTGATTCCTAACATGTTTTTTTTTAAAAAAAAAACAATAATTCAAATATCACAACAATTTGTGAGATAATTGCATTTTCCACATGGGGAAATGGACTACAGGGTGATTAAGTGCATTATCCATATTTATAGAGCTAACTCAATGAGAATTTAAACTTAGACAACAAACCAAAATCTGTGTTATGATTCACTTGCTTTGATAATCTTTCTCTTCATCACCTCAAAGCCCCATAAAACAATGGTGGTCTGGGAAATGAGTACCTCAGGAAGGTGTCCCCAGGACAACTAGCCAATTTTTAAGGTACTTACAACTAAGATCTCCAAGTGACTTAGGTATTTGTGAGTAGAGGCAAGAGGAGGAGGATCCTGGTATAGGAATACTTTTGGGCTTGTGGTGCACTGGGGGGGGGGGGGGGGAGTTGATGTGAAGAGACCGTATACAGTTATCTGTGAAAAGGAGACCTGTGCTTTCCTTCTCCTGGGTCCTCAGGTCCCCTTGCCTTTCACCATGATCTCTTCTGTTGAGACTTAGCATCTAGATCTGAGAGACAGATGAAGCTATAATAGATAAGTATATGTAGCTCTTTTTTTACCTATCTGGTCCAGCAAATCTGTGTGGTCAGCACTACTTTAGCCAAGGGAGTAGGATCACTGTCCTTACCATCAAGGAGTCAGCACTCAGCTTGGAAAAAGAGTATTACAAAAGTATGCATATCATTAAGCTAACTTGTATTGGAGAAGAGGCAGGGAGGGCCATGGAAAACAGTATTGGGAGATGGAGGTAGATTCTTTTAGTTACCTCATGGATAACAATGGGAGTAGAGAGAGGAAGGAACGAGTTTGGGTGCATAGTGGGTATGTGTACAGCAGAGAGTATCCAGTGACATATGATAATCTCTCTGTCTCTGTCTCTCCCTCTCTCTCCCTCTCTCTTTCTTTTTTTTGGGGGGGGGCCCCGGTCATGGGGCCTGAACTCTGGGCCTGGGCACTGTCCCTCAGCTCTTCAGTTCAAGGCTAGCACTCTACCACTTGCGTAACAGCACCACTTCTAGCTTTTTTCTTTTTGCTTATGTGGTGCTGAGGAATCGAACCCAGGGCCTCATGCATGCAAGGCGAGCGCTCTACACTGAGCCACCTTCCCAGCCCTCTCCCTCTCTCTCTTGTCCTGCAGTTTGAACTCAGGGCCTAGGCACTGACCCTGAACTTCTTTTGCTCACAGCTAGCCCTCTACCACTTGAGCCACAGTGTCACTTCCAGCATTTTCCATTCATGTAGTACCGAGGAATCGAACCCAGGGCTTCATGCATGCCAGGCAAGCACTCTATCACTAAACAACCTTCCCAGCCCTATGATGATCTCTTTTAAGATGTAAATGTTTGAAGGCCAAGCCTCTACTCATTTAGCAATAATGGATTAAGGTTTTTGACAGGAGACTTGGTCGGTGGTTGCTAAATAATGTGTTGGATGCTGGCTGGAAGTCATCAAGTAGACCTGGTGGGGGCTTTAGAAAGATTCTGCCTCCTACTGTATTGCCTTTTGTTTGTAGGAATAGAGGCCTCTTCAAAGTATTTCTCCACCCCTATGGTCTGACTTTCCTAAATTTTTTTGTATCACAGACATTTCTATGGATATAGAACTTTTCCCATGGCTGTCTGTGACACTACAAACTTCATCAAAAAAGTTCAGATCCTCTACACTGATAGGGAACAAAGATAGAGATCTAATAGATGAATACATGTGCCCTCCTCTAAAAAAGGTGGTGTCAAACTAGGTTAAAATGGACCAAGAGAGCACTGCTGTCTTTCCTTGCTTGAAACCACAGTGACTAGAGGTTAGTGTCTTTCTCCTTACTGGTCCATGCTCCTGAGACCCTGGGAGTAAAGATGAAGGTGGTACAGGCAAGTTTCTAAACTCCTTGGACATAGATGCCCTCCTTAGTGCCTTCCTGGATCCATAGTATTCAGAAAGTTTGCTCAAGGAATGAGCCCTTCCAGCAAGGTCTATGCCCTTGCCAGCTTCTCAGTAGTATCCTGGTGCTGCTCATGATACATGGGTCTATCTTTTTCCTGGGCTGTGTGGGCTTGTAAATATAACTCACACTTGATTTTGATTGGTCATTTCTGTCTGCTTTGCTCCACCTTTCCTTCTTTCTCCTTCCTTTGGCTTTCTCTGCTCCCTATCTTGGTATCTTCCTTTGTTGTATAAGTTTTAAGTGCTCAAGACTCAGAAAGGGGAATCGAGTTCTTGTCCCCAGGCATCACGCCTGTGAACTCTGAGCCCTTGTCTTCTATGGCAGCATTTCTACCAAGTTGGTTAAAGCCAAAGGTTCTCATCTGGTCAGGCCTCCTAGTCCAGCCATTGACCTCTTGGTCTATTTAATGTCACAACAGGATGGGACTAGGAAGAGGGAAATAGCCTCAGCCATCTCCTTCCTAATTAGAGAACTGCATTCTTTTTACAATTATCTTTCCTATTGTCCCTGTTACCCACTACTTTGGGACATCAACATTAGGAAGTAGTGCCCCTCTTTAAGAAATCTGAAACACACACACACACACACACACACATGTGTTTCACACACACACACACACACACACACACACACACACACACACACACACACACACACACACGTGTTTCACTGGTCTGTTGACTATTTCACCAGACCTTGTAACCTGAAAAAGAATTTCATGCCCAAGTCATGGGTGAAAGTACATGGCCTTTAACACTTAGCTTTGCATAAATTTCTAGAGTCAACCAACAGCTTGATAGCAAACCAGGACGATGTGACTCTAACTCCCTCTACAGGACCATGCCTAAGGAGGACAGAAGTGTAGCTGGATGTGTTCCAGGGTCACCTAACTCTGTCCTTGTAGTTATCTAGGTCTTTCTTTTCAAATATAGCACTAGTTAATTTGTGTCAAGGATTCAAATATCCTGCTTCAACAATAATTGTTCCTTCTCTTCTCCGTAGAGGAACTTTGTTCAGGTATTTCAGGTTTTATACCTAAATAAGTGATACATACATTTTACTATTAACACCACTGACAAGCATATTTTGGAAATATAAATGTGTTATTCTATGATGATAGTGTTACAGATTTACAAAACACGCCATGGGGGCTCTTACATTCACACCTACCCATTGGATTTTTGTTTATAAGTCGTTGAACCACTTCCTCATTTAGATCAGAAAGGATGGGACCCAATGACTCAACAGCCCCAAATCATTTCGAGATACTGAAGGCTCCCTGGCATCACTCTTACCTTTTCTTGACTTCCTGAAGTTTTCAATCGTATGTGTGATTGTTCAGTTTGTCCCATTGGATCAAGCATAAACAATTCCTCTGTGATTTTGCTGGTGTATACTCAAGATGCTTGAGAGGTGTTGACCCATGTTGACATCTTCTGGACATTATTGAGGATTTGGGCCTTGAGTGTTAACAACTAACATTGCAATTAGGCTTCTTAGATCATGGTGTGCTTCTGTTGGGGGCTGTGGTTTCTAGTGCTTCTCCTAGAACAAGGCCTTAATCTAAGGGTGTTTCTGTAAAGTATGTTTTTTTCTATCCTGCAAGGTCAACATGAGGGTTTCTCATTATTTATAAGAGTATTGGAGCATCATTTTGTGACATGCAGGGTTTTGACAGTGTGGTAAACTAGGAATGTGAGGACAAAGATTAGCAAGGGGAAGTTTGTGCTTTTAGAACCTCTCTGACAGGTTTCTGGTGTAAAACACTAGCCAACTGTGGCTTAGAGGGAAGATATATGTGTTTGTCAAGAGTGAGGTAACAATTGTTTTCATCTCTTATTTGTGTCTTCGGTGATCCATTCCTAAGAGGTTTCATTAAAATGTAATCACTTACTACCAAACAGAATTGTAACATGAAACAGTCTTAACACAACACTCATTCTCGAACAGATGTTTTCAAAGAGTTGGAGTAAATACATCCAGTTCTGTTGTCTTGGTCTCTCAAATCCTTTTTCATGAAAATTAATTGGTGTCAGTTATAGTCAGAGAAAGTACTAATTACTCTTGTGTTCTCTCATGGAATTTCCATCTAAACAGATATTGAGAAGGAGAATGTAATGGACTTTGCAAATGAACTATTTTGTTTTCTTTTACATTACCTTCCTGTTTTTATTAGAATTGAAAGCTAATAGTAACTAATTCAGCAATGTCAAATGAGAAAGAAGTGACTAAAGAGATTTTGTGTAACATTACCTACCACTGTTTGTAGGACATCCAGTCCATCAGTCTCTACTTAACAAAATATTTAGGAACTAGCTAACATTTTGAGTAAGAAATCTGAAGGTCTGCTGGAAGTGGCACTGTAACTCATGTGGTAAAGGGCTAGCTTTGAGCACAAAGAGGCTCAGGGACAACACCCAGGCTCTGAGTTCAAGCCCCAGGACTAGTAAAAGAAAGAGAGAGGGGGGAAAGGAGAGGGGGAAAGGGAGAGGGAGAGGGGGAGGGAGAAAGGGGGAGAAGGGGGAAGGAAGGAAAGAAAGGAAAGAAAAAAGAAAGAAAAGAAAGAGGAAAGAGAAAAAGGAAAAAAAAACCCTAAAGTCTATAAGATACTATCAAATCAAATGCTAGGGGGCCAATCTCATAAATCCATTAAAATGTGATCGATAAGGAAATGTTCATGTATAGGAAGGTGAAGACACCATCACCACCCCCCTGGGGCTTACATTCTAGTGAAGAAAGGCAGAAAGTAAATATAATATATATCCGGTCACATGGTGCTAGGTGCTCTGTCTAAAATAAAGCAGATCTAGGGATTAGGAAGTGTAGGGTGAGGTAGGCAACTTAACATAGTGTTGACAGAGAAAGTCTCATTAGAAAAGTGGCACTAGAGCCAAGTAGAGTTGAGAGGTGCTAAATGTGGGCCAGAGGAAAAGTGTGTCAGGCATCAGAAACAGTAAGTAACATGGTTCTGAGGAAAACATTTCTGACACGTTCAAGGAAGCCATAGTGGACTGAAATAAGAGGGAGAGGAACAGAAACAGGGAGAGAGAGAGCCTGCCTGGGCTGGATTTAAACTGTGTTCCTCAGATCTGAGCTTCCTGAGTAGCTAGGATTACAGGCATGAGCAGAGCCCAGATGATCTGGATCCTTTAAGAGTAGCCCTTGTTGGTCCTCGTGAATGACCAGCATCTGATGACCTCCTTGCTCTAAGAGAAATTTCTGTAGCGCTTGTAACTTATAGCACTTGTACATTTCTGTAGCACTATGTGCCACTACATAGATCCCTGCCTTTTCTGATGATTTTAAGTGGCAGAAACATCATGATTCTTTTTTCCAACCAAGTAACATGAAGCTCCTTGTATCAGTTGATTATTGCTGTGTAACAAATTACCCCCCCCAACCATAATAGTTTAACATAATACTTATATCCTAGGAATTTGAGACAGCCTAGTTGGTTAGTTCAAGCCCAAGATCACTTCCATGGTTGTAGTTGTGATATTGACAAGAGCTACAGAAGTCACTTCCCAGGTGGCTCAGACACATGGCTGCTAAGTTGGTTAGGGCTGCTAGCAGAAGTCCCAGCTTCCCCCTCCCCCCCCCACATGGGCATGTTTAAGCATCCCTGGCATGTTTAAGCATATCATTGGAATGACTGGCTTTTCCTATAACAATTGAACCAAAAAAGCAAATCAGAACTGCTTTTTATGACCTACTATCAGAATACCTCCATCTCATTGCTGATCATAGAGAGCTGCTCTGATCAGTAGGTGAGGAGAGTACTCAAGGTGTGAATACCAGGAGTCAAAGTTCAATGGGGGCCATCACACTTCCTGAAAGTACAGAGAGGGTCTTTGTATCTATTCAGAGCATTACATGAGACCAAGGGGCTCCATAATGCTAGACTACCTGGTCCCTCATTATAACTGACAGGATGAATGCACATAATTTGCAGGGCTCTACCCCTACCAAAGTGTACCTTCGGAGAGTCGAGAGCAGGTGCCACCACAAGAATCCTACCATTTGCCATTATTCTCCCCAATTTTTTCAATGTCCTGTCAGTTTGCATCCCTACCAAATGCTTGTTATGTGATGTTATCATCTGTTTGAGTTGTTCAGAGTTGAACTAAATTTAGAAGTGTCTGGTATCTGATGTATCCAGGATTGAATTTGTAATATAAATTCTTCCAAGGAGTATTTAACTGTTTAAGACCCACTAGTAGTCCTGTCTTTTAGCACATTTACTTAGCTAGTACTTGTGTGTCTGTACTTAATTCATAGCCATTTCTCGCATGAGCAAATTGCCTAAATGCACTTGTGAGAAACCCTTTTATGGTAAATGTTATTAAACTGAAAACGAGGGTATAATAAAATAGCAATTTAAGGGTAATTTACTAACAACTGGAGCCCTTAAACATTGACATACCATTGTGTAGTAATAATGCCAGAGACTTGGTATTTAAATGCACTCTTTGTCTGAAGTGACAGTGGGACAGTTTTCTAGTCCTCATACTCTTTAATTATAGCTTTAAATTTTTTTCTTTTACAATTCCTATGTCACTGGTTTACAATTTATAAATCATTATCATGTGCCCACATTAAATATCCACAAGTGCTTATATCTCTGTGCCTTACTCAGAAAAATAATAGAGGATATGATCGCAGGATCTAGTAGAGGTAAGCTGGTGCCATCAAACCTTGGAGTTTGGGGTTTTCCATGATGTTTTCTGCCAAGAGTGATAACAGGTAATGGCAGAGACATCAGAAATAGGAAACATTCATTATTTGAAAATGAGAAAGATTCCTGGTTCCTCTTCAAGAAGTACAGTACAGTATACAGATCAGACCTCCTGCTGCCTAGAGGGTGGTGTGGGTAAAACAGAGAAAGAAGGCCCCTGGACAGGTAGACGGGCCTTACCAGCATGGCCCTAGATCCCATGGTCTGGGGACATTCTGGCTTCTGTTTAACGATAGAGATGCTCACACTGGCCCAAGTCCTGCTCATTCCAAGAGACTGCCTTGCACGAACTAGAAAGCAGGTAAATCCTGTAATGCTGGAGTGTTAATTTGTCATATGGAGCCATCATCAGAGAGACCAGACATACTCAAAAGTCTGTATAATCAGCACACTGTCTCCCTGTAGCAGGCCTCCACAGGAAGCCAAATCATAATCAGAAGCCATTTATTAAGTTGCCCTAAAAAATCACCACTACGGCATCTAGATATACCTCATCTCTGGGAACAGTTCATTCTCTCCATGAAGTCATCTAGAGAGTCAACTCATAGAGTGAGCAGATAATCAGGGCAAGGCAGGCAAGGGAAAGTGAGGTGGATGTCTAGTGACAACAGGTTAGTTTCCTGAGTCTTATCTCAAGATGGGAATGGCTGTCAGAAGGACTGAAGGCTAAAACCTCCTTATCCCTAAAAGGGCCACTCGAGTAGTATATTAATCTTTAGCCACATAACAATGACTCAAAACTTAGCAGCTCAGTTTCTGTGGATCAGGAAATATTGTGCTTCTGGCTCGGGGTCCTTCAAAATGTGTTCTGTAGCTGCAGCCACCTGGCACTTACCTGGGCTAGAGCTCCGCATACAAGAGGCAGTCACATGTTGGTCTTGGTCAGAAGCAGGAGGCTTCCATACACCAGAAGAACCTCCCCATTGGGGTTCTGTAGGGCTCTCTTAATAGGGCCACTGGCTTCCTTTCAAGCGAGAAACCCAAGCAGAGAGCAAAGCAGAAGTCACAGCACTTTCAGAATCTGATCCTTGAGGCCACACATTGCCACTTACACCATTTTCATTTGCCAGTAGTAACTGAACTCACCTTGTACTTGAAAAGAAGGAGACTAGGCTCTGCCTTTCAAGGCGAAGAGCATCAAATTGTGAGCATATTTGACCATGAAGGTTTTCATTTATTTGTGACTGAGCATATTTTGAAAGCACCAAAAGTGCCATCTATATGATCTCAGTGACTCATTTTTCTATGTTCCTATGCCTGGCCTACTCCTCTGCTGAGTCATGTATTCCTTAATATATTGTTGTGTTTAGAACTACATTGTAGTTCTATCCTTTTTAGATATAATAGTTATACATGCCATTCTAGTATGATAGTCAATTATATATTTTAAGCTAATTTGCCAACGTCTATTCTGCCACCTCACTAGCCAGGAAACCTGGAGCACCTAATCTGCCCCATCTGTGCCTCTGTGTCCTCATCTGTGAAATAAGACTAGTTTAAGACCTACCTCACAAGCCTCTTGGGGAGATTAAATGAGTCATTTAGTGCACAGGGCTTAGAAGAATGTATGGAACATAGAAAACACCAAGTACTGTTGGCTGTCACCAGTGGCAGCTGGAATAGAGGTTGGCATAGTGCCATCTTCTAGGTGTGGCGAGCCTAGGAGGACAGCATTATTTCCACGTTCCCAGTGTAGTAAACAAAAGCTGTAATTGTCCTCCTGACTATACCATAGTCCTAGACCATGCAAGTCCCATGGATGGAGCTATTTCCACCCTGGAAGGGAAGGACCAGGGCCAGTCGCTTCTCATCTCCCTTTCTTTTTACTGTGCCTGATCCTCCTCTGAATATTAGGTGAATCCCTGGTAGAGAACAGTTTCATAGCAATAACAGGTTTAGTTTGTGCTCTTGAGTCCTAGTTATGTTTTCATTTTGTTCATAACTTTCTTTTAGGCTGGCCTTCTTTGGAAGGGTAGATCATCCAAACAGGGTAATGACCTTGCAGAAATCTGTGTAGTTCCTCAGCAATGTTTATTCCTCATGCATTTTTAGTGGGGTGATTTCCCAATTTTTATATTTAAATGTACATAGCATAGTTAAGGGTGTAACTGTTTAGAGCCTAGCTTACTTACTGAATAGATTTGCTCTTCATCCTAAGCATATTTGTCACTTAAAGCATGCTTAGTGTTTGGTGTTTTCTTCATCTCCCAGAAACTGCCTTACAAGGTGACTATACCTCCTAGAATGCACGAGGGTTGTCTTATGTCCGGTGGTAATTAGCTAAATATAGAGTAGAGAACTGGGAGGGACTCATCTGTGCCTTCTGGCCTCCTTTCCCATCTGTGCTGACCAGTTTAGGAGCCACCAGCCACACGTGGCTTCTGAGCACTGCAAACATGGCCAACCAAGCTGAGAAGCACTGTCAGTGATGAAATACATCCTAGGTCCCAAAGACTGATGCAAAACACAAAGAAGTGAAGTAGTGCCTTAATAGTCTTATGTTGCTTACATCTTGAATGATGAATGTTGATACAGATTATCAAAATAAATTTTATTCTTTTTACTCTAAGATGGCTAGTAAAATGTTTCAAATTTCATATGTGGCTCATATATTACTACTGAACTATGCTAATCCAAATCGTCTAGCTCAAGTATGAAGGATCCTCTCTCACCCCCCACCCCCAATGGAGGTTCTGGAATCTTCCGTAGTGGTTTCTCCAAATCTCTCATCATTCTGGCATTCCAGTTCTCCGTATCCTATCTTAGTCTCCCCTGCTTCAGTTTGGTGACTTCTACTTCACACAATTGATTTCGACATCTCTTTAGGAAGCCCGGACTTGAGGAGAGCCAAACATCTCTTTATAGTGTTATAAGCTCAGTGGTTCCATTTTTAACTCTTTCCAAAGTCATTGATATTTTAAAAATTACTTTCTGTGGGTCATCTCTGGATTTGTTATTCTGTTTTCAAATATTTATATCCAAAATACCCTACATCACTCTAGATGGACTAGACTAAAGAAGGAAGAGAGGAATTGCTCCCACCAGCAAGTACTTACTTAATTGGTCCTTGAGATATTTTCCCTCATTTAATCTAAGAGCCTGAGCAGGAGCAGATGCATTAGTACCACTCTTGACTGATAAGGCAAATGAGACTCAGTTAAGTAACTTACAAAAGATCTACCACAAAGTAAGTGAGATACCTGAGATAGTCCATTTAAAAAGAGGAAAGGTTTATTTTGGATCCCAGTTTTGGAGGTACCAGTTCATGATTGATTGTTTTGGGGGGGGGTCTGTGGTGAGGCACAACATTATGGAGAGAGCAAACAGTGAATGAGAAGCAAAATGATAGGGAGGAAGAGGAAGTTGTGCTAGTTCCACTATTATTTTCAAGAATATGCCTTCACATAATCCGAGTTACTGAACTGAAATCCCTTTGTACACTACTTAAAATTAAAAAAGAGTACACCTCTAGTGACCAGAAAAGTTCTCACTAAGCCCTATCTCTTAAAGATTTCTGCTGTTTCCTAATAGCACCAACCTGAGAAGTAAGCCCCTGTATCACATGTGCTTTTGGAGGACATTGCAGATCTGAACTTAGCGCACTGGTACTTTTCTTTGAAAGTATTCCTTCTGGTGGTCTACGGAGGCCTCACTGTGTATCACTGTAGATACTACTTGAAAGCCAGCAGGACTGCCTGGCCCTTTGGATAACCATCAGCCCCCAACATAAGACCCTTCCCAAAGAGCACTCAAAGCAAAGTGCATGGTTAGTGTTGAGTGGAAGGGGACAGATAGACCTTTGTGAGTATGTTAAGATCTTCAGAGCTGGGTGCCTGTAACTCATACTTATAATCTTATTAATATCTGAGGATCCATGGTTCAAAGTTAGGCAGGAAAGTCTGTGAGGTGCTTTATCTCACATCCATCAAAAAGCTATGGTTCAAGTGGTAGAACACTAGCCTGAACAACAAAACATGTTTTTGATTAATTAAAAATAAATAAAGATATTATGCTCACTGAAATAAGGTAGCTAAAAAGACAAATACTGTATGATTCCACTTGCCAGAAGCACCTAGAATAATCAGGTTCATGGTGGCAGAGAATGGGGGCTTGCCAGGAACCGGGGAGAGTGGAGATGAGAGTTATTGTTTGGAGATGGATGCAGATCCTTGTGAATGCTCTTCATAACACTAAACTGTATACTTAAAATAGTGGATATTGTGTGTATTTTACTTTTATAAAAAGCACAATGAACTTTACCAAACATCTAAGCCTTAGCATGATGTGATCAGAGGTGCCTCTGGAGCCAGCTTGTTCATTCTAGCTTTGGACCCACAGTTGTTTTTCTGAGTCATCTATTTACAAGAAATCTCTAGGCTTGCTACACTGAAGGGGGAACCCCATTTTCTTCCTGACATAGTTCTCCTTGTGAGAAATGTTTCAAATTTCACACCAATTCCTTCTCCAGGATTTAAAATTTTCTTTATTGCTTGTGTGTGTGTGTGTGTGTGTGTGTGTGTGTGTGTGTGAGAGAGAGAGAGAGAGAGAGAGAGAGAGAGAGAGAGAGAGAGAGAGATAAAGAGGAGAGAGAGAGAGGAGAGAGTACTAGGGCTTGAACTTAGGGCCTGGGCTCTGTCTCAAATTTTTCACTCAAGATTGGTGTTTTTTCACTTGAGCCACACCTTTACGTCCAGCTTTTGCCAGTTAATTGAAGATATGAGTCTTTCCTGCCTGGGCTGGCTTTGAACCTCAATATTCAGATCTCAGCCTCCTGAGCTGCTAGGAGTACAGATATGAAATACTGGCTTCCAACTGAGTCTAGAGTTTTCTAAGGGAAGCAGGGCTGTAGATTCTATTTGGTTAGACCAAAGTAGCCCTTTTAGAGTTGTGAATGGAAATTAGCTTGAGCCTCCAAACATCTAAGAGGTTTTGTTTTTTTTTAAAAATCTATGTTTTCATTGAAGTTCCTGGGTACTGAAAACTTGATGTCAGTTAAACAATTGTCTGTTTTGAGAAAAATGTAGCCAGGGTACTTAGACTGGGCCTCAAATCCACAGACTGCTCTGAATCTAGAGTGTGGTGTTTAGTGTCCTGGTGAATGTATTTGCTCATTTGACCTGTGTGTTTTCCTTTTCAGGAATCATTAACCAATGGCAACAGGAATCCAAGGATAAAGTGATTTCCCTCCTGTTAACTCACCTGCCTTTGCTGAAGCCAGGAAACCTTGACGCAAAAGTAGAGTATATGAAACTGCTGCCCCAAATCCTGGCTCACTCAATTGAACACAACCAGCATATTGAGGAGAGCAGGCAGCTGCTGTCCTATGCTTTGATCCATCCAGCCACATCGCTGGAAGACCGCAGTGCTCTGGCCATGTGGCTGAATCACTTGGAGGACCGCACATCGACCACCTTTGGCAGCCAGAACCGTGGCCGTTCAGACTCTGTGGATTATGGACAGACGCACTACTATCACCAAAGACAAAACACCGATGACAAGCTCAACGGGTGGCAGAACTCTCGGGATTCTGGGATTTGCATCAATGCCTCCAACTGGCAGGACAAAAGCCTGGGGTGTGAGAACGGTCATGTGCCCCTCTACTCCTCCTCATCTGTCCCCACCACAATCAATACAATTGGAACCAGCACAAGTACAAGTAAGTTCCCTGCAAACCCTCTAACGTGATCTGGTTTGGTGACTTGCTGTGTGTGTGGCATGTCTTGCTGACAATGTCTGCTCTGAGCACCTTGGAACCCTGGGAGAGAAGGGCTGATGGGAATTGGCTGTGGGAAAAGGCTTATTGGTTGGTCTCTGAAAAGATGAAAATATTGGACAGGTAAAAGCAATGGAAGGTCCAAATTTGGATTCCAGACAGACCAAGAACAAATAGAGAGGGAGAGAAGAAATGGTGAAAGAAGGAAACATCCTGTTTCTGCAAACACAAATGCCTTTCAAACCCACATGTCTTTCGTCCTGGGGTTTTGGGTTTTGCCAAGACACTGAGTTACTGTGTGATTCTCTAAACCTGATTCTAACCCATGGTTAACCTGCCAGTCTCATGGGCTTTTTTTGCATTTTTTCTTCTTTTCTTTCTAAATTTTTTCTTTCCTTATTATTATTTTTTACATTTCACCCTAGAATGCCCCCTCCCCTTGCATTTCCTGGTTGAACCTCCAGTTGTTGCTCCTGACCAGGGAAAGTAGGCTTGCTGATGGTGAATGCTGATCTATGTGGAGACCTCGTATGGAAGCAGTGGGCTTCCTCTTGCTCAGTTTAACCTCTTAGGAGAGGTGGGCCAGGAACTGCTTTGAGGGAGGGCAGTAGAAGACATTTTCTCCTCCATTCTTTGATCACCAAAGCCAAGTGCCATGCTCATAGCAGGCAACTGGGGCCAGGAGTCCTCTGGGATCCTCTCTGGATCCCAGCTTAGACCAGCAGTGACCAACCTATCACTCATGCCTGTATAAAAGCAGCCCACCATCCATCAGCACTCCTTGTACATGTACAGCCCTGCTTCACATGAATCTGTGAGGTGATTGTCTCAGGGGAAAGGTTTGGCAGTTAGATCTGATGGACTTGTCAACCTGAAGGCACTTCTACTTAGCAGGCAGGAGGAGAGGTCAGGGATGTTGCTCATTGGTAGTGTGTTTGTCTAGCATGCATCAGATCCTGGGTTTCATTCCCTGTACCACAAACAAACAGATATATATGAGACAAGACAACTAAAAATGAACAGGGATGCCTTCTTGGATTTTACCTCCATTTGAGTCTTTTGGCTACTGGACCTCTTTAAATGGGTTTTTCAAGAATGTAAGAACATTGGATTATTAACTACACTAATTGAGTTAGTACCTTAGTGGAATAACCAAGGAAATCCTAAAGATAACTACACTGATATTGTTATGAGAATTTTTAATTTTTTTCTGTTTTTTTATATAGACACAAATAATTAGACTATCTGAAGATTTAGGTGATTGTTGCACTAGTGCCTTATTATGTAAGAGGCTATGATAGCAGACAGTGTCCAATGGCAGAGTTGTGATCAAGCAAGGAACATTTTCTCTAGCCTTTGCTTGCTTGATAGCACAGGGAGTGATGGCGGGGGTTAGTAGAACCACCTTAGTCTCTTGGCTCAAATTTCTTAGGTTAGCCTTGTCCCTCTTACAATAACTGGGAGAGATGCAAGCTCTAAGCAGCCTGCCTTCTCAAAACTTGGTCTTTCATATGTTTACATTTTATGTTATTTATCCTGAAATTGGTCTTGGGTCATTATATATTTTCATCTGTTGGTTGGCACACTCTGGGTTGGGTCATCACAAGGTTAATACATTAAAGATGGCCATCAGGTTGTAGTCAACATACATATTTATCATCATGGCTACCCAGTCCCGTGCAGAGAAGGAGGTTCAGGGATGGCTACCTTGACTTTCTCAATCTTAGAACCCTTGAGTTAATACTTGAGTTGCAAAGGACTTAGAAGTTTAACCAGATGATTACATTACATATCCCTGGGAAAACAAAAGAGTTGGACCTCTTTTTAAAGAGCATCCAGTTCTGTCATCCCAGTATTTAGGAGGATGAACTAGGAAAGTCATGAGTTCAAGGCCCACCCGGGCTACAGAACAAGTTGGAGGCCAGCCTGAGCTATATTGTTAGACCCTTCTTTTTAAAACAAAAGCAAAAAAAAATCATCATAAAGGTGAAACAACTTAGATCTCCCCTTCACGAGGTTTCAGTAATGTTTCTACCACAGTGTTACTTACAGTCACGTTCTACTGCTCTTCATGATCTATGGAGGTCGTGTTCATCGGCATTGCAAACCTTTGGGCTTTTTTCTTGACTTGTGCCTGTCTCACATATACATAGAACAACTGCAGACAGCCTGATGAAAGAACAGAGGTATTAGTGTCAGTACCCTCCAAAATCTAAACCCCAAACCTACAATTTGCTGACTATAACTTGATCAAGTTATCTAACTTCTCTGAACAAAACCTTCCCTTGTAAAATGGCAACATCGTGATTCCCCTCTTTGAGGACTGTGATAAGATAAACAGATAATGTAAATGTCCAGCTCTAGCCAGAGCAGCAAAAATAAGCACATATTAGGTGCTTGCCAGATGAATAAATAAATAAAACTGGAAAAGATGGTGAGAAAAGTGATATTCAGAGTGCATTGACTTGTTCCGTTCTAATGGTTACCTGGTTAAGAGCACCTTTCCCTGAGCTGAGGCCCATGGAGAAGACAGGTGTTCTTTGACTTCCAGTGGAATGATGTCCCTATAAACTGGTCCTAAGCAGAAAATCAGGTAACTCAAAACAGCATTCAATATACCTAGCCTATGTAACATCATAGCTTAGTGTAGCCTATCTTTACACATACTCTGAAAATGTATATTAGTCTGTGGTTGGAAAAAAATCATCTAACACAAAGCCTGTTTTATAATAGTGTATTGAGAAACTTATTTAATTGATTGAATACTTAAAGTAAGAAAATAAAAAGAAATGTTAAGTCCAGTCATCCTAAATCCGTGGTCTGTGGGACTTTGCATATGGAGTGAGTTTTGGCCATGTAACTGTGATAGAAAATGTGTGACTTCTTCTACTGCACTGAAGAGCTACATTTCTTACCTCTGTCAAGGTGGAAAAGAAGAGCTATGCAAAACATAATTTTAAGAACTGAAATCAATTAGTCTACACATTTTCAAATTATCAACCACATTAATGAAAGCCACCCTCTTACTGTTTTTCCCTCTATGTAATTTATTTAATTTATTACTTTTTAATTATTGTTATTATTGAGTAGTTGTATAAAGGGGTTCCAATTCCATAAGTCAGATTATGAGTACAATGGTTTTTGGTCAATTGTCACCCCTTCCTCGGTTCTCATTTTTTCCCCTCATTTTTTCCCTTCTGCCCTTACCCACAAGTTACATAATTCATTTCCTCTTACTGTTTTATTTTCATTTTCAACCTTGGTTTATTCCAGTTTATTTTTCCTGAACTTCAACTAAGTCCCTTACTTGCTTCCTCCCTGTTTAGATTCCAAATTAGCCAACTTCCACCCCAACACTGCTGTCTACCTACTGTGTGACTAACATGGTTGGAATTAATGGAAAACATAAAGAAGCTTGAGATATTGTTCCCACTTGCAGGGTGCCTGTATTAGATACAGGACTTGTCAGTTAAGTCTCACGTTTAAAGATTAAATATTGCTTTTGTCCTGGCTTATTGTCCACAGAGAATTCACATAAGAATCCCAGAGATATATAAAAGAATGGTACACAATTATATAAGTACTGCCATAAGGTCCTATCAGTTTTAATGTCAGTTAAAGGAAGTCTATCTTACTCTCTTCCTTGCTGCTTAACAAAATACCATTGACTATGTAATTTATAAGCAACAAAAACTTATTTGGCTTGTGATCATGGAAGTTGGGAAGTTTTAAGAGCAAGAGACCACATCTAATGAGTGCCAAATACATGGTACATGGCTACATGGTAATGTGGTAAGAAAAAAAAATGTTAGAGAATGCAGAGAGGGCTAAACTCATTTTAAAACAAACCCATTCAAACAATATTTAAGCAATATTTATTGGCCACTCAATTGTATCATCTCTCAACACTTACATTAGGGAAGCAGATTTCAATACTTGAACTTGGAAGAACATATACAAACTATAACAGAATCTATATTATAAGTACTGTCAAATTTTTTGGAGTGTAGGAATCCTTGTGAATTGGAGAATGAAGAAAGACTTTGGAGGGGAAATGGACATGGGCTAAGATGGAAAGGGGGAGGAGAATTTGGTGGGAGAGGACACTCATGGTAGGAATATGCATAGAGAGCAAAAAGATGGATGTGGTAATGTAAAGAGTTGGTTGGGAGATAGTGAGGAGAAAAGAGGCTTATGAAGGAGAAACAGGAGCCAAGAAGACAGTGAAAGTAGACTGAGGAAAGGGGTTTGAAAGCCCCTAAAGAAATTGAGCATGGGAGTGTCATGAGCAATGCTGTATGAGGATTGTCAGCTATGGGCCAACCAAGTAGATAGTGAATGATTCATGTGAAGTCAATAGGTTTCAAAAGTGCATTTGAAAACACAAGTATCATAGGAGTAGATGCAGAGCAGAAGGGATGAATAGGAGAAATAAACCTAAGTGGAATTACTCTAGGATCAGGATTTAGTAATACATTAGATACATATTATTGATTCACAGATTTGTTTACTCACGTAAAAATATTTGTTGAGCTTTTTTCTTTTGGCATTTCTGGGGGTCAAACCTGACTCCTTGTGCATGCAAGGCAAGCAGTCTACCACTAGAGAACATCCCTCGCCTTACTGAGCACCTTATATAGGCTTCTCCTTCTAGGGGCACTTGGAACACATCAGTGGAAAAGACCAAAGTCACTGTCCTTATGGAGCTGGCAGTGTAGTACATATTAGTTATATAAAACATTAGGTTTATATTATATAATAAATTATATGGTTATAAATTTTATATATGTGTATATATATCATTTGAGATTGATTAGTGACATTGAAACAAGACAGAGTCTAGTAAGAAGGATCAAGTGTTGATAATGTGGTGGTTACTGTATGAAGGGAGGTGGTCAGGGTAGACCTCATTGAGAATCTGATATATCAGCAAAGACATGTTAGTGGTATACGAGTCAGACTAGTATCTAGAGGAAAGAGTAGTCCAAGCCAAGTAAAAGCTAGAACAAAGATCACTAGATAGAAGAAGTCTCAGCTTATTTAAAGAAAAGCAGGAAGGGGCTGGGAAGGTGGCTCAGTGGTAGAGTGCTTGCCTTGCATGCATGAGGCCCTGAGTTTGATTCCTCAGCACCATATAAGCAGAAAAAGCCAGAAGTGGTGCTGTGGCTGAACTGGTAGATCACTAGCCTTGAGCTGAAGAGCTGAGGGACAGTGCCCAGGCCGAGAGTTCAGGCCCCATGACTGGCAAAAAAAAAAAAGAAAGAAAGAAAAGAAAAGAAAAAAAAAGCAGGAAGGTTGGTACTCAAAGAGGAGGATGGAAGAAGATGGAGAGAGAAGGATGATTCCACAGGACATTACTGACCATGTCAAGGGCTTGGACTTTTGCTCTCAGGAAACCAGGAAGCTATTGGAGGATTCCTAGCAGATAAGTGATATGACCTGACTCACATGTTAAAGGAATGTCTTTGGCTGCTGTGGTGTAAATATATCATATAGATATAATGTGTTCCTGGCAAAGACAAGAACAGGCAGACCCGTGAGGAGGCTGGTGAGGTCATTCAGACCAGAGATGAGGCTGGCTCAAGCAAGGAGAGTAACTTAGAATGGTCAGAAGCACTCAAGATATACGTTGAAACTAGAGAAGGGATTAAAAAAGCCAGTGTGTTTTGCCTGAGTATCTAGAAGGCTTGTGCTCCTGCCAGTTGAGATGGATGAGTCTTTGTGGATCAAGCAGAGTAGATTTGAGGTTTGTAAAAGTAGGACCTCTGTGTCACAGTTGATAGGTTTGGCATGTCCCAGAGAGGTAGAACAGGTAATTGATAATTAGATATATGGATATGTACTTTAGGCGAGAGAACTGACTAGCACATGGAAGATTCTTAAAGCTACAAGACTAGATGAGATTACTTGTGCAGATATGCATACAGATGGTGACCAAGGACTCTAAACTCAGACACCTCACCTCAGCCTCTGCAGGCTAGAGGAAAGAAAGAAAGAAGTTTAGAAGCTACTTGGGTGAGAGAAAATGTGTGTATGACCAGGCGAGTGGAAGAAAATATTCCAGAGAAAAAAGACCAACTAATTGAGTTACTCATAGGTCTAATAATTGACCATTGGTTTTTTTCAAGGAGAAACAGTTGAAATAAATTGGGGGCAGTTAGCAGATGATAAACGTTGGAACATATTACATCTTAGAGGCGTACATTTGGATGATAAGATAGCACCAAACTTGATTTGGGATGCTTGTTGACACTGGGAAGATATGCCAACATGAGATGGAGAAAAAGGATGTATTGCAGGTAGGCAATAGAAACACACAGAGGATTTGAAGTTAGGGATGAGGCCAAAAATAGGGGCCTCAAATTAGTCCCAATCTAATGAGAATCAACCAGTTTTTATCCCTTCAGATGCAAGAATATCTTATTCCTTGAAGAAGTTGCATCAAGTGAGATCTTGTCTAAGTGCTGGTAGTTTACACCTGTAATCCTGGCTACTGGGGAGACATAGGTTAGAAAGATCTCAGTGCTAGGAGAGCTGGACAAAAAGTTCGCAGAAGACCAAATCTCAACAGAAAATGTTGGGCAAAGGGTGTGTGCTTGTCATTTCCACTGTTGGGGAAACAGGATTGTGCTCCAGTCTGGTCCAGAGAAAAAGTGTGACTTTATCCCCAAAATAGCCAGAGCAAAAAGGGATGAAAGTATGGCTCAAGCTATAAAACACCTGCCTAGCAAGTGTGAAGTTATGAGTTCAAACCCCAGTAACACCAGAAAAGGGGGAAAATCAAGATACCTCATGATGTTTGGGCAGGACTTTTCATTCCATGAGAGAAGAGAAAAGTGGCTTGGGACTGGTTGAGAAGTCAGCCTCATTCTCCTTCGAAGGCAAGGCAATGACTAAACCTATTGACTGAGCAAGAATGTGCTGGCTCTTCATCATACACCTGTGCAACTCGAAAGGACTAAAGTACTGATTATCACATACCTTATGCAAGGTCTGGTCAACTTGGTTTCAGCCATCACAAGAGATTCCAAATACAGAGTGCAAAGAACATGGCATAGCATCACTAGGTTGCTTCCCATCTGAAGTCGGCTATAGAAAAAGTAATTCAGGAAAAGAACAAGGATTTCTTGGCTTTCTTAAATGTTTATAGAACTCCATGCATGGAAGACATTGCTACATCACTTTCCTCAGACTGCCTGTCCATCTCTTTTTCTACTCTGGAAGAAAACTACAAACCATTGCAATGCACTATTCTTTTTAGCATTATATTATTACTGTATTATTATTATTATTATTATTATTATTATTATTATTAAAGGTTTAGTTCCAGGGCTTGAACTCAAGGCCTCTAGCTCTTGCTCAGCTTTTCCCACTCATGCTGCCAGCTTTTTGCTTGTGAACTGGAGATGCGAATCTCTTGAATTTGTCTACCTGTCCTGGCTTCTAACTTCAATCCTCAGATCTCAGCTTCCTGCATAGCTGGAATTATAAGTGTGAGTTCCTAACCCCTAGCTAAAAACATGCTGGCTTCTGTTAGCCACATATGAGGCAAGATCTTAGGAACATAAGGTATCAAAGTGATTCCCAAACTCCATTGCATCTGCTCACTTCCACAGATTGATGGTAGAATTTAGAATCTTAGTAACCTTTATTAATTTTGAATAATTTTCTTTGGATTGATACAAGTGTACATTAAATAAATGTTTGTTCCATAGATCATAAATGAGTGAATTAGTGATAGCAGTCACTAATGTAGTGTTTACTACATACTAGGTATGCATATGCAACTCAGTATGTCAAATATAAAGCCCTTTACACAAATAGTTCATTTAACCCTTAGAATCCCATGATGTGGGCATTATTGTTCTATTCATCTAACAGATAAATGGGCTCAGAGAATTTAGCTTGACCAGCATCACAGATTAAGTAGTAAGGCTGAGGTTTGAACCCAATTAGTCAGACCCAAATCTGACTCAAGTTTACATACCTCTTCCTTCAAATCCTGCCTTCAGAGATTAACTCCATGAGGAACCTGTTTATCTCTGATGCTGAATTTTCCCAAGTTCCCTGCCTGTGAACCAGCTACCCTTCTGTTTTGGTGGTCTCCACAGAATACAGATGTGACACTGTCCAGCCTGCTGCTCCTCTGAGATCCTAGAAACAGAGGTGCTGCTTGTGTGCTAGCTTTGACCAATGTACTTTAGTGTCAGCTCTTAGTGTTTGGGGTTCCAAGTGTTTGGGGTCCCATCTTTGGTCAACATGTTCACTTCTTCCCACTTACAATCCCCTTGGTGATAAGCATTGTTTTTCTTTCATTATTATTGTTAATTTTAAATTATATTTTAATTATCTATATGTATCTAATCATATTTTAATTAACTACAATTAATTATCTACATATATTTAATTATATTTTACTTAACTATAAAGGGGTTAAAATTCAACATGTCAGTTTTAGAAGTACAATACATGTTGATTAGCATTCTGACTTTCATCATTCTTCCCCATCTGTTTCAACCCTTCCCATTCCCTCAATTTTCCTCGTTTCATAGGATATACACAAAATATTATAAATTGCATTCTCCCTCTTTTTTCATTTATCTACCCTTCTGCCCTTGACCTCCCCTCTTCCCTCCCCCATCACAAGTACCAACTTCCTCGTATTCATTTTGGGTTTTTTTTGTTTTGTTTTTTTTTTGTCGGTCCTGAGGCTTGAACCCTGGGCCTGGACGCTGTCCCTGTGCTCCTCAGCTCAAGGCAAGCATTCTACTACTGGAGCCACAGCGCCACTTCCAGTTTTCTAGTGGTTTATTGGAGAGAAGAGTCTCATGGACTTTCCTGCTGGGCCTGGCTTTGAACCTCAATCCTCAGATCTCAGCCTCCTGAATAGCTAGGATTACAAGCATGAGCCACCAGCGCCCAGCTCGTATTCATTTTGGTAGGCTGTGAGTTAGTTCTAAGGAGTTATGCCATCTGAATTCTCCCCTGCTGCATATTCCATACTTTGGTTAACTATTGACTGTATGTATGTGTACTTAACATATTTATACCTTAGATTTAACTTCCACCATTGTGTTTACTGACTCCTCTTTCCAAGGAATCAGAACCTTGGGTGGCTCAAAGTTACAGATATTTTGGAGATGGCAAAGTCCTGGCATGCATTCAGCCGCCATGCTCCTGTGGCTGAGCATCTCTGTCAGATAATGGCTGTCTCTTGCTAAGCCCAGATGTGCCCTCTGAATCCTCCTCAATATGCCCCCCTAGGCAGCCACTACAATTCAATCAGAGACGGCATGTGGGCTGCGCCTCTCTACTCATCTTGCCAGAAATATTTGCTGAACAGTAGGGACTTAATAAATTCCTGGACTCACTAGGCAGATGTTCACAAAAGTAATGAATTTCCAAAATAAACAAGAAAATGTCCCTAGGAATTCACTAAGTATTTAGTGATAATATTGATCATTTAGCCTTCTGTCATAGTCACATAGTAACATTTATTTTTACTCTTGCTCTTTCTGTGACTTAAAAAATCAGTTTCACAACCTATAGACACTTTAAGACATACTGGGATTTTGACCATGCAAGAGTTATAGGAATTTGTATACATGTGATGAAATGCCAGTGTTATACCTAAGTTCTGATAAAAATTAGTGAATATAAAACTTGCCAAGGGGGCTAGGAAGGTGGCTTAGTGGTAGAGTGCTTGCCTTGCATGCATGAGGCCCTGGGTTCGATTCCTCAGCACCACATAAGCAAAAAGAAAAAAGCCGGAAGTGGCACTGTGGCTCAAGTGGTAGAGTGCTAGACTTGAGCTGAAGAGCTGAGGGACAGCGCCCAGGCCCAGAGTTCAGGCCCCACAACCAGACCGCCCCCCCCCCAGAAAAAACAACAAAACTTGCCAAGATCTGAGTTAGGTCCATAGTCTAATTAGCTGCAGTGTGTGAGTGTCGGTTTCCTTGGTTTGATAATACACTATAGTTTTATAAGATTTCATCTTGGAAGAAGCTGGGTGATAATGAGTTCTCATGTGAGAACTTTCTGTATAGTATTTTTGCACTTTGTGTGTGTGTGTGTGTGTGCACGCGCGCGCGCCGCGCACGTGCGCGGGTGCACACGCCAGTACTGGGTTTGAACTCAGGGTTGTGCTCTTTTAGCTGTTTCGCTCATGGCTAGCACTCTACCTCTTGAGCTGTACTTCTCATTTTGGTGGATAATTGGAAATAAGAGTCTCATAGACTCTTATCTGGGCTGGCTTCACACGATCCTCAGATCTCAACCTCCACAGTATCTAGGATTATAGGCATGAGTCATTGGCAACTGACTTATACTTGCTTGTGAGTCTGTAATTATTTCAAGATTAAAATTAAACAAAAATGGTTTGTGATATCCAGTACTCTACTGTATGTGTATGGAGGAGGTAGGGGTATTCTAGTTTGGTAGACTTCCTGAGTAGTCAGTAGAAGTGTTTGTCTTTGCATGAAGCCCATTATGAGCTGGGTGACTGCTAGGCCTTGGAGGGAACATCTGAAGCCAAAGGAATTCAGCCGACAAGATAAGGAGTAGGGATGAGTCTCAAGGAAAGTGGCTGCTTTAAGCGCTCCTAATTTGTAAATGAAAAATGTATTTGTCATTTATTTGTTATTTATTTATTTTTAATTTTTATTTATTCATTATTTTTTATTTTTTTATCATCCTCTTTCAGAAGTACCTAGTTTGTCCATGAAATCCTTTCTTTTTTCCTTCTGCCATGCACATTTTCTTATACAACTACCAGCCACTTGAAGCTCATTCCAGACAGCCTTCAAGAAACCATCAGAACATAAGTATTCAAAAGAAGAGGAGAGTCTAGGCAGACCTGGTAGGAAAACAGCCCTTTGGAGACTGGCAGAGGATAAGGCCTTGAGAGCCTGGTTCTGTTTCTTCAGCTTCAAGTCCAACCCCAGCTTAGCCTTCAGAGCCACTGGTGTAGTTCCTTGTAAACTTTCATGTAATTATTTTGCCTTCCACCAACAGATTTTCTTTCACAGTCCTTCTCCAAACATTGCCAACCTGGCATAAAACTACAAAATTCCATTACTGCCTTAACCCCTCATTTATTCTTCAAAGAGGTAACTAATGAAATAGTTGCTTGGCTTCCTTTGAGAAGCATTTATAACAGCTGGCATGATATATTTTTAGCTGTAGCTTCCTTCCCTTTTGGAGAAACTTTTTTTAGTATGGCATTGGCCTTCCCAACACATACTGCATTGTAAAGATGGCTCAGTGATCTCTCAGAGGACCCGGCATTGCCACTTTTCCTTTTCCCCTTCTCCAAAATCCAAAGGTTTTACACAACTCTGCTCTTCCTCAAGATGCCTAGTGTTTATTTTCTAGAATTTAAGGAAGAACAGACAAAAAGAGGGAAAAGAAACACAGTAGTAAGCAAGAAGCCTCCTAGTTGATTGTCCACTGCTTGGAAGAAGCCAAGACCTCTGTGGGCTCCAGGCACCTTGGGTCATGATTCTGTGCCATCCATTCTCCATCTGGGAGGATTTTTTTAGACTTTAATGACAGCTAGGGTTATTAAACACTAGATGAACTACAAAGGAAGACAGTTGCATTCCCACTCTTTACCATACTTTAAAAATAGACTGGATTCTGATTCGGATAAATGGCTTAAGTTGGACAAGCCTGGTAGAGGGGAGGAAGAAGGAGAGAGAGCTGAACAAAATTGTATTCTATTACATCACAAGACCACAAGTCATGTTCTGATACCAGCTGGCCCACAAACCAATGGTGAACTTTGAAATTTGCACTTGCTTATTTTTTCCCCCTCTTCTCGGTTTTCAGATTTCCAGGAACATACGCAGGTTACCCTGAAGAATGATGTATTATGAATGTAGCTTATACATAGCTTTGCTATCTTTAATATAGAACAGATTGAACCCCTGAGATTCATGATTTCATGTACCAAGGGGAGGGGAAATCCAAGTAGCAGCAGTTACTGTCAACATGGTCTATAGTTTCTACCTTATAAACACTAAAAATCATTCCCATCATCCTCCTGTCCCTACTTAGCCCTCAATATTTTAGTTAGGTACAAGTTGTATTAGAAATCTAAGATATACAAGTCTCAATAATGCCTTTTTAATTGTATCCTCTAGTATTATAGACGTAGGACAGTACTGTATCATCCCTCTGTGAATATAAATACCTTGTACCTGCTTTATGATACGTAGTAGTGACTGTGCTTTATCAGAGCTGTTTTTAATGATGTTACTCAAGAATGTTTTCTTTCCAGATGATGATTGAGACGTTAATTAAAAAAAAATGGTGCCAAGTACCACAACAGTAACAGAACTTCGCATTTTTCTGGGGTTTTGTTTTTTTATCTTTTTTTTTTCTTTTTATTAATGGATGTGCTGGATGTCTAATTTTGTTCAGATGACTGCAGAACCTGGAAAAGCTGTTGCTGCTATTGATGCATAACATACTGCTATTATTGGTCTTTTATATAAATATAAATATATATATACATATATATAATTTGAATTTTTGGAAACTTTAGCTGTGCTGTCAACTTTGGAAAAAGTATCTCAGTTTACCGTGTTGAGTTGGCATTGTACAGAAATTAATAGCCATATTGGTCTAGAAATGTTAAACTTAATTTTTTTCCATTTGTACAGGGGTAAACGCACTGTATTAAATATGTAAGGTCTTATCTACGTGGGTTTGATTACAGAAACTAATAAAGTATTCTCTAAATAAAAAAAAAAAAAGAAATCTAAGATATAGCCAATTAGGAGAAGATTATAAAGCCAGGAGTCAAAGCAGGGCTTGAGGATGCATACCTGTAACTTCAGGATTTGGGAAGCTAGGGCCAGGAAGGTCATGAGTTCAAGCCCCAGACTGGGCAATATAATGATATAAGGAGACCTTCATCTCAAAAGAGAGCAGGAAGGAACAGAGGAAGGGAAATGGGGAGAGAGAGAAAGAAAAGGAAAGGAAAAGGAAAAGAAAAATCAGAAGGCAAGATAGTCACAGGTTTTTGTGGGTTTGGCAAAAGCTAAACCTCTGAACATACACCAGGGCCAGTTTCTTGCCAAAAATCTGGACCATTTCCATGGACAATTTCCATGTTAAGAGTTAAAGAATGGAGCCAATAACAGCATGATTTCCTTGAGACTTTTGTTTCACAACCAACCTTGCTAAGATGTATCCACTCAGGAAAACCCATATAATGGCATTACCAAACAAAATACCTGGGGCAGGCTAATTTTACAAATCAAAGAGTATCTAGGCATGGTGGTTCACATCTGCAATCCCAGATACTTGGGAGGAAGAAACAAGATTGCAGTTTGAGGCTAGCCCAGATAGAACTTGGTGAGAGACTCTCAAGGACAAGTGGAGAATGATGGCATATACCTGTGTGGTCCCAGCTATTCAGGGGGGAGATAGGAAAATCACAATATGAGACAAGGCAGGCACAAACCCTATCTGTAAGATAAACTAAAATCAATAGGCCTGTTGTATGGCTAAAGTGGCAGAATGCTTTGCTTGTAAACTCAAGGCTCTGAGTTCAAATCCCAGTACTAACGTGTGTGTGTGTGTGTGTGTGTGTGTGTGTGTGTGTGTGTGTGTGTGTGTGTGTGTGTGTGTGTGTGTGTGTGTGTGTGTGTGTGTACATACAGCTTTGGAGTCAGACAACTAAGCTTTATAGTTTAGCTTAATATAACTAGGTGTGTAGATACTGATAGTCCCTTGACTGCCAAACCTCTTTTCCTCATATACAAAATGGGAATACATTTCAGAAGATCTGTTGATTTGATCAAGGTGAATAATGGTATGTTCATCATAATAGCTGTTTAAAACACCTAACCATAAGGAATATGGCCTTAAATATACTTAGTTAAATATGCTGTTTTAATTTAAGGCTTATTGTTGTACAACCATTGGGAATCTTTTTGTAGTGCTGGTATGGAACAGGGGTCATACCAAGCAAGCACTCGACCACTGAGCTACATCCCAAGCCCTTGGGAGTTTTTTGAGACAGGGTCTCACTATGTAGTTCAGATTGGCCTTGAGCTTGCTATGAGGTCAAGGCAGGCCTTAAACTTCTGATCTCTTGCTGCCTGCCTCTAGATCCTGACATTATAAGCATATATCACCATGCCCAGCTTCATAGTCTTTGTGAGTGTGTGTGCATGTGTGTGTGTGTGTGGGGGGATGTAGTCCCTTGAAGGGAGGACCCCTGACAAGTTACTCTTTGTCTTTCCTTCATAAATCATTTTATTAATGCACTATTATCCCCAACTTCTTTAAAACAGAGCAGGAATTTAAACACATTTGCAGAAAACAACCTTAAGCACAGAATCTTACTAGATTCTAGTTTCTCTTTTCATAATTTTGCTTACTTTCTTGTCATATAAATCCAATAAGTAATTTTTTAATTTAATTTTATTTTATTTGTGAACATACTGTACAGAGGGGTTACAATTACATGGGCAGGATAATGTGTACATTTCTTACCAAGCATTGCACCCTCCTCCTTTGGTTTACCCTTCACATCCCTTCCCAGCCTCCCCCCTCCCCCCCAATCCCAATCCTTCTCCTTCCCCCCTTCCCCCCCCCCCCGCCCCGCCCCGCCCCGCCCCGACGTTGTAAAGCTCGTTTTGGACATGACAACTTGTACTTCTCATTGTTGCAACAGGTCCACCTGTATCCTTAAACAACTGGTTTTTCCCCATCTCCTCCACAAGTTATACTGACATCAAATATAGTGAAAGCAGGGGTTATACTGTGGGGGAGGGACATACAAAGCAACAAAGAAATAATCTTATAAATGCGTTAGAAACACATGCATGAAAGAAAAAAAACATTAAAATACATATCTAAGGGTTCATTTTCCTGACCTCACATTATCTGACCTTTTCCGCTTGACTCATACATATACTAGATATTGCAAATAAGGGAAACCATGGGACCTATGTTTCTTTGGGCCTGGCTTACTTCACTTAATATAATTTTTTCCAAGTTTTCCCATTTCCTAACAAATGGGGCAATGTCATTCTTTCTGATGGAGGCATAGAATTCCATTGTGTATATATACCACATTTTCTTGATCCATTCATCTACTGAGGGACATCTGGGTTGGTTCCATATCTTAGCTATGGTAAATAATGCTGCAATAAACATTGTTGTGCTGGTAGCTTTAGTGTGGTCTTGTTTGTAAACATTTGGGTAAATGCCCAAAAGTGGGATTGCTGGGTCATAGGAGAGATCTATGTGAAGTCTTTTGAGGAAACTCCATACTGCTTTCCAAAGTGGTTGAACAAGTTTACATTCCCACCAACAATGAAGTAAGGTTCCTTTCTGTCCACATCCCCTCCAACATCTGTTGTTGTTAGAGTTCTTGATTTTTGCCATTCTAACTGGGGTGAGGTGATATCTCAATGTTGTTTTGATTTGCATTTCTTTTATGGCTAGGGATGTTGAACATTTCTTCATGTGTCTATTGGCCATCCTTCTTTCTTCTTCAGAGAAGTTTCTCTTTAAGTCTTTCGCCCACTTATTTATTGGGCAGTTGTTTCTTTGAGGATTTGTTGTTGGGGGGTTTAATTTTTTGAGTTCCAAGTATATTTTAGATATGAGACCCTTGTCCGTTGTATGGCTAGTAAAGATCTTCTCCCAATCCATGGGCTTTCTATCCAATAAGTAATTTTAAAGCAAAAACAATATTTTAAAAGCATTTAAGTTCTCACACAATAATAATTATTATAATTATTATTTTTAGTCAGTCATGGGGCTTGAACTCACGGCTATTCCTGAGTTTTTTCACTCAATGCTAGCACTCTTCCCCTTGAGCCACAGCACCACTCCCAGTTTTCTGGTGGTTAATTGAAGATAAGAGTCTCAGGCCTGTCCTGCCCAGGCTGGCTTTGAAGTATGATCCTCAGATCTCAGACTCTTGAGTAGCTACAATTACAGGCATGAGCCAGTGGTTTCTGGCTTGCAAATTTTTTTGGGGGGGGGGCAGTTGTGGGGCTTGAACTCTGGGTTTGGGTGCTGTCCCTGCACTCTCCAGCTCAAGGCTAGTGCTCTACAGCTTGAGCCACAGTGCCACTTCCGGTTTTCAAGTGGTTTATTGGAGATAAGAGTCTCATGGACTTTCCTGCCCGAGCTGGCTTTGAACTGCAATCCTGAGATCTCAGCCTCCTGAGTAGCTAGGATTACAGGCGTGAGCCACCGGTGCCCAGGTATGCAATTAATTTTTTATAACTCATATGTCATCATTTCTGGAGCACTTTCCATAATTACATGTTTGCAGCTAATACAACTGTCATATACAGGGTTTTTTTTGCCCCTAGTACTGGAGATTGAACTCAAGGCCTTATACTTGCTAGGCAAGAGCTCTGTCACTTGAGCTACATTTCCAGTCCTCACATACAAATTTGGGAATTAATTCAATAGACCCTTGATGGTATACAAGTAAACATACAGGAAGTTGGTGAGCCTTTAGCACCACAAAGTAGCTCAAATTGCATGGAGAATATTGGTGGATCCAACAAGTTGAGTAAGTGAAATTGAGTTAAGAAAGCTTTTTAAGGTTGTTGGGAGGATTAATTGTGAAATGCTGGGGAAGAACTTGCCAATAAGGGATGCTCAGCAAGTCATAGTCCTTACTATTGACAACACTGCCCTCGTTGTCAATGGTAACAAGTACTTCTTCTACCAGCTCCATGACAAAGTTATTCCAACACACTACATTAAAACCAGCCAACACCAGTATTCCCTTAAGTATTGTTCCAAAGATAGAGCTTCCTAAACACCTTTGAAACTGACTAGATATAAGGAAGAACAAATAGTGAGGTAAAATTAGCTAATGTTGTTTGATTGAGCTCTGTTACTAGCAGGCATACATTTTTAAAGGAGTAATAAGTATAAGAAGATCATTCAAATATATTAAAATAACTGTAGGGATGGAGTAGCAATACATGGGTCTGGGTGTAGTACCACAAGGGAAGTGAGACCACTCCCAAATGGACAGAATATTCTGTAGACAGCAAGCAGTGTGTCATAGTGAAAAAGACAGCGGGCTAGTAATTCACTCCACTGCGAACTCCATGTAACTGCAAACTGTGGGGGACTCCCCCTTCTTTCAAAAGGCTTGGGGTTTGGGGCTGGGAAGGTGGCTCAGTGGTAGACTGCTTGCCTTGCATGCATGAGGCTCTGGGCTCAATTCCTCAGCACCACATAAGCAGATAAAGCCCAAAGTGGTGCTGTGGCTCAAGTAGTAGAGCACTAGCCTTGAGCTGAAGAGCTGAGGGACAGTGCCAGCACCAACATTCAGGCCCCAGGACACACAAAAAAAGGCTTGGGTTTGGAGAACCTTTAAAGTTCCTTCCTCCTAGTACTTGTTTCCAAGGTAGGAAAATCTCTAGCTTATAGAGCACCAAGTACAGTAAAGCATTTCAGAGAAGTGGGAGGTGTCAAAGCCAGGAAGAGATTTCCTCACTATATTCAGCATTAACCTCATGCTCAAAAAAAGCCCACCTCATCTTTAAAAGAATGTGAAACCCATAACAGCTACCTGGAATATGAAACCAGGAAGTATGGCAGACTAGGGTTAGGTGGGAAATTACTTTTTACTTTACCTCACTGAGAACATCAGTACCATATGTCACCTAAAACATATAAAATGAAAAGGATACAAGATGTTAGTGAAGGAGATAAGAGAAGATAGGCTAAGAAGAAATGATGAGTCGCTGGGTGCTGGTGGTGTATGCCTATAATCCTAGCTACTCAGGAGGCTGAGATCTGAAGATCATGGCTCAAAGCCAGCCTGGGTAGGAAAGTTTATGAGACTCTCACCTCCAGTTACACACACACATACACACACATGCCAGAAGTGGAGCTGTGGCTTAACTGGTAGAGTGCAAGCAGGCAGAAACAAAGAAAGAAAGAGAATGAGAGGGAAGAAAGAAAGGAGGGAAGGAAAGAAAGAAAGGAAGGAAGGAAGAAGGAAGGGAGGGAGGGAGGAAGGAAAGGAAAGGAAAGGAAAAGGAAAAGGAAAGGAAAGAAAGGAAGAAGAGCTCAGGAACAGTCCACAGGCACTGAGTTCAAGCCCCAGGACTAGTACACAAAAGAAAAAAAATGAGAGTAAATTATCCATCATAGTAATGTTAAATAAGGAATGATTTGATCATTCAGAAATGTGTTGAAGTTTACTACTAGGAAAAGGCACTACCACATGTTCCTCAATCTCTGCCACATGGAAAGAAAAGAAGTTTGGCAAGAAATACTGGTTCAGGTCTCAGTGAAGATGAAATTCTGGAGCATGCGGCAGTTGCAAATGTGGATTCTCTTTCCTTTCTTAAAGAAAAAGGCCTTATTGGAGATTCACCAGGCTTAGGAGCCTCTTAGCTAGATCACAGGCCACTTGCAGCCATTCTTGGTCTGGTTTATGTTTCATTGTGATGGGACCCTTTTGGAAGAAAAGTGGTCTGTTTGGATGTGTTCTGTATTTTAAGGGATCTAATAAATTAAATGTTCAGTCCTCCTCCAGTGTGCCTCCAAGTCAAATGTTTCCATGGCTAGAGTAGAGTTATATCTCTTTTGGACTATCTCAAAAAATACCACCATTATGGGTCAAACAAAACCCAAAGCCAGGCACTGGTGGCTCACACCTATAATCCTAGCTACTCAGGAGACTGTCTGAAGATCACCATTCAAAGCCAGAGTGGGCAGGAAAGTCTGGGTCTCTTATATCCAATTAACTACAAAAAACTGGATGTAGAGATGGTGGCTTAAGTGGTAGATCACTAGCTTTGAGCACAAAAGATTAAGGACAGTGCCCAGGCCCTGAATTCAAGCACTATTACTGGCACAAAAACAAACACAAAAACCTAAAAGCAACATTTTCATAACTGAGTCAAAATAAAACTAGAGAGCCATCCCTCGGTTCCGTCTTCCCCAAAGACCATCTTTGGTTGGCATCTGTAGTTCAGGTATACATCACGTATAGAGAGCTTAGAAAGCTCCCTCCCTTAAGAGAAAATGAGGGTTAATGTGAAAGGACAGAGTGGTCTTGCGTGGCCTTTTGTTCACATAAGGTGAAGCATTAACAGAAAACACAGAGGTGTCTCATTTTACATAGGAAGTATACTCCAAACAATTTGCCTGAAAATCTGTGCTGAACATGATTGCATATGCCTGTAATCTGCCAGCTACTCAGTAGATAGAGATAAGAAGATAGAGATTCAAAGCCATACCCGGCAAAAGCATGAGACCCTATCTGAAAATAAGCCCCCAAAAGGTGTGGATGTGTCTTCAGTGGTACAGAAAGCATGTGAGATCCTGAGTTCACACTCCAGTACCAGAAGAAAGGCAGGGAAGAGGGAAAGGTTGCCCAAGATCACCTTTTTAAAAATCCAATTAATTTCCTGTTGGTTAAAATTATAATTCAAGGTATGAATTGTCTGATCCTTTTCATTAACAGAAACTCTTGAAGTCTAAGGTTCAGTTCCTCTTTTCCTGAGATTATCAATGTTAATAACATATGAAGTAATTTAAATGAATATCAGAATGATTTCTGTGGGTGCTTTTTGCAGTGTGATGATTTAGTTTAGACTTCTGTTTTGCTGTATTTCACAAATGCCATTTATATGAAGTTGGATATTAGGGCAAGCAGTGGTTTCAACACCCCCCTCAGTTGTACTTGTTAATGAAGAGTCTTCTCAAACTCACTCAGGAGCTGGGGGAGGGTGGGCTGAAAACAGACAGTGATCCAAGGCCATGGCTACAGCATAGCCTGGATGGATAGGTTGAAAGTTTTGGTGTGATCCTTATTGGGCTTTGGCAAGCTAGGTTGTGAGAAAGGATAAAGGGTCCTGTTCACAAATGTTTATCATTACTCAATCATTTTATGCATATGATATTGTGCTGATATCTGCTAGGTTTAGAAGCATAATTTTAATATCTCAACTGAATGCTATATGCTAATATCAACCTAAAACCCTGAGCTCTTTTGCAAGTACAATGGAGAGAAATGGGCCCATTTGTACATTTGTTTACTTTGGGCAAGGTAGCTCTGAATTCATCAAGGTTCTCTAAGTATTATTTGCTCAACTTCTAAGTCTAAATGCTCTTGATTCCCAAGAGACTGACAAGGTGATACTAGCCAATCCCTAAAAGTGGATCTGAGCTACAAATCCTAAAATCAAGGTAAGTAAACTTGTGTCATTCAGGAATGAGTATTGTCCACCCTCACAGAAAGCAGGTGTCTTGGAAAACAAATGATGTATTACTTGCAATTTTTCTTTCCAATCTATGATGTCTGTGAAGAATCACTTAAAACTTTGAATGGTGAACAGTTCTTCCCTCAATTTTTCTGTTGGTGATCCCCTTGTCTCTCTAGCTTGAGACAGCTGCATAATTTTTTGCTTTAGAATGATACTTTTGCTCCTCTTCCCCCAGCCACTCCATCTGTATGCAGTTCAGAGAGCAGGCTAATGATGAGGTACTGGAAAAGCAGTTGCCCAGAGAAAAGCATTCCTCTGGCATAGTGCTTGTGAACATGTCCTTATGTCTCTGCCTACATGCAAGTCTTCTTCTATCCTTGGCGGTTTCATGAACAAATTTTTTAGAAAGGCCAGTAATAAATGCTTTTTCTTAAGGAACAGAAGACATAAAGGCTTTCAAACTTAGCTCTTGGGTCTATGGCAAAAAGAGCCACAATGCAACCAAAAAGAAAAAAAAAAAAGACATGCTCCTATCCTTAGCCAAGGCTTTACGGTATGGGCTGCTCCTATAGTCTTAGAAGCAAGAAGCTTTCTGCACTCAGAAGTTAACCTTTCAAACTCGTGGAACTCCAGGCCAAGGGGCTGTTGAAATTCCTTGTTGTGGGAAACTGCTTGTGTCTGCAGTTCATCTTCTCAGTTCTACTTCATTCTATTAGGTAATGGTTTACTTCTGGAGCTATGGATTTCTGCATGACCATAGTGCTTTCTTCAACGACAAGGACCAGGAGAAACAAAATATTCACTGAGGCTACTGCACTTAAAGATCCTAATTTTGGAAGTAGGTTTCTTTTCTGCCCTTTCCTGTTTAGCTCAGTCAACTTAAATGTGGCACCTTGGAATCATCCAGATGGGTAGAGATTTGAGCAGGCCTTTGGCTGAGCTGTCGGATCTTCAGAAAGAAACCTGCTTATCCTCAACCTGAAGAATCCAAAGAAGCCAGATGCTAAGTCTATCCCATTGGAGCTCTAGTGAAATTGTGAAATTTTAGTGAACTGTTAAACCACATTATTGAGATCATCTTTTCTGCTGCTAGAAAAGTTGGCTTTTCCTCAAGTCCTGCTGTTCAAAGCTGAATCTAACTTAAGATACCCTGATCTACAATCTCTAAATCTAGCAATGGAAATGGGCCACTTTCTAGGATTGAAATAAGGGCTAGGACCACTGCCCCTGGCCTTTTCCACATTCCCTTTGTTGTACCCTGTTGTTCAGGAATGTGCTAGTGGCACAGTCTAGCAGGATGACTAAATACACTGGATGGCAGAATCAGAGTCCAGAAAGTTCTTAAGTTCCTATCAAGCTATATAGTAGGGGGTCAGAACTACTTGAGTTAAAATCCCAGTTATACTGATGATTAGCTATGTGGCTATGGAGAAATAGCTAAGCCTTCTTGGCCTTTGATACCCTCATATTTTAAAAGGGCTAGTAAGTGCTACCTACAAGTTTTTATGAAAGTGCTCTGAGTCTACTTTTTCTTAAAGACATCCATCTTTCTTGGAGATTTATCTCTCTATGCTAGTTTGTGCTAGTTACCTTCAAACTAGCCTCCTAGTCTGGCAGTATATACTTCTTGTGTTCTCAGAACTGTTCCTGAAGTTTAAAAATAATTTTCTCTTGTTGATTTCTGTCATTTCTTAAGAATTCCTCTAAGCCCAATAACCACATTACTCTGTTGATCTTCTTATTGACCTTCCTTAACTTTTCATCTTTTTCTTTGCTCATTCTACTTTTAGTTTTTTTTCTTTGACTAGGTTAGTCCTTTAACTTCAAATTCTATAAACCTACTCTAGTTTAAGAGCTGTCTAGGAGGCCCAGATCTTACACCTCTATGACAATCTTCTCTAGTTGTTTGAAATGATAAATCGGTCAGTTCATTAGAGGGAGAATTTGATAGATGAATGGTAGCTTCTAATGTCTCTATATAGGCATTCCAGGTATAAACCTTCATGTAAATATAACTTCATAATCAAAATTCACAGAATTAAACCTAGAGTATCAGTATCTCATACCCATAATCCTAGCTACTTAGGATGCTGTGATCAGGAAGTTTGTGGTTTGAGGCCATCCTAGAGAGAAAAGTTCTCAGAACCCATTCTTAATCTGTAGCTGGGCTCAGAACCATGTTTCTGTTATCCCAAGCTACATGGGAGACTGAAATTAGGAGGACCATGGCCCAGGGAAGAAAAATTCAAGAGACATCATGTTCATGGAGTGAAGCTGGGTGTGGAGGATTTGGCAGGTCACTCTAGCAATGAAAGGAAACCTAAAGTGAGTGGATCACACCTCAGACATATGCTTTGGTGGAAAACAAGACTCCCCCATCCTAAAAATAACTGTGAAAAATAGGACAAGACGTATGGCACCATAGTGTCATATCAGCCTAGCAAGCACAAGACTCTGACTTCAAATTTCAGTACCATTAAAAAAAACCCACAGAATTAAATAAATACAATCCAAACTGGTTAATATCTTTAACTGTGGTGGAGGAAAATAATCTTCCAGAGGTAGTGACTTTGGCTGATAGAAAGAGGTTTCTTTTCCTAATCCTCAAGACACTGCCATTCCAAAGCAGTGGTGACATTTTCTGACTAGTTAGGCAAAATTTGGAGGGACTTGTCATGTCATGCGTGGTGGATGTCTTATCTGTGAAGAACGAGTGTCCACATCTGGAAAATTCCAGGTTTGGGTGAAGATAAGACACCATCAGTTCTGGAAAATCCATGATAGCATGCAGTTATCTTTCATTGGTTTTTGTTCCTGTACTGCTAGACCACACTGTTTATTTAATTACACAAACCTGTGCCCAGTCTCAACATTTGGATACTGAAATATATAACTACAGTGTCAACTGAGGAATTACCCATTTTAGACCACAAACCTATTTTTCTACTCTTGTCTTTTTTAATAACATTGATATGAAAATTAATGACTGTTGGATGCTTATATGCTATGACCATCAAAACCATAGGGATTTGGGATTAAAGGCATGATTGAAGTGGTAGAACACAAGCCAGTCAGTGAAATTTTGTGGTAGATACCAAGCTCAAGTCCTAGTCTTTGACAACAATAACAACAACAACAACAATAAAAGGAGTTTGAGTCTTCGTTTCATTATCAAGTTTTTGATACTGAAGTTAAAAAAATTGCAATATCTGTTGAGGTCTTTGATTTCCTTAGCTGATAAAAATGGGTAGAAGAGGTGGCTTAAATAATATTCATCCAACTGTATCTCTTTCTTTTTTATATCAAGGGGTCAAACTCAGAGCCTTACCTATGTGAGGCCAAATGCTCTACCACTGAGCTACATCCCCAGACTAAAGTTCTAGAATTTTGAGATAATTTAGGAATAACTAATGAGGGGAATAAATTTCAGTGTTTCTGACATTGTGTGTGTGTGTGTGTGTGTGTGTGTGTGTGTGTGCGCGCGCGCGCCCGCCCGCCCACCCACATCCTGAGGCTGGAACTCAGGGCCTGGGCACTGTCCTTGAGTTTGTTTTATTTTTGTTTGTTTGGGTTTTTTTCCTCAAGGTGGGTACTCTTCTGCTCAAGCAATAGATCCACTTCAAGCTTTTTGGTGGCCAGTTGAAGATAAGAATCTCACAAATTTCCCTGCCAAGGCTGGGCTGGCTTGGAACTGTGAGCCTCAGATCTCAGCCTTCTGCATAGCTAGAATTACAGGCATGCACCACCAGTGTCCGGCTCTTAGTCTTTTGAAAGCAACGTTTTTTGGCAGAAGAGTTCAAGAAATGTAGCACCCTCATTAAAATACCATCAGGACCAACTCCATTGGGCATGTAAACATCAATAAAACCTCGGCATGGCTCCCTACCAACTTTCTCAAGGGTTTGATTGAGGAATGTAAAACGCTGCCCCAATCCCATCTGGTACCAGAGACAGAAAGTTCATTTCAGGGGGAACTGTTCCTGAAGTTCCACTTTTCCTTAAGGGAAACATTATGGTTATCTTAATATTTTTGAAGGAAAAAAAAGCCTGGATTGTTTTTCTTAAGGCTGCTACTTCTCTGGCATTTAATTCAAAATAAAAAGATCTTGCTTTGGCATCTTTTATGTAGATGCTTGTCTACATTCGCCCTCAACACCCACACAAGAACAGAACTATGGGCTTTCTGAGCCACTTGGGGAAAGCCCAAATGGAAAAGAGTTTAGCAGGTGATGTCTAAGTCACTCATAGAGAATCTTGATGACACCACTCAGACCCATGGACTGTAAACAATTGCATGGCAGAGCTAACCTGCAGCAGGGAAGTAAGATGAGCATTTCCCACAGAAGCAAAGGAAATTTTCTTGACTTTCACATGATTCCCTTGATAACTGTCACTGTAAAAAGGAGAGCTAGGATTCAGAGAATGCATTACCACTTCCTCAGAAACTCTCATTAGCCTGGAAGATACTGTGGCAAATTAAATGAAATTGAAATCACCTAAAAATTTGACTTCCTTCAGCAATTCTTCATGTAAGATGTTACTTGGAATATGAAGGCTGCCTTAAAGCCTCCGGCTGCTGTGTGTTTCCAAATGATCCATGATGGCTTAATAAATGATAAGAAATGCATTTGCCTCTATGCAGCCCTGTCTTTTATAGATACTCTTTGGCATCCATGCTCCTGTTCCTAGATATGCTTACTATTTGTTGAATGTGTGAATAAATAATTTAGCTTACTGTTTTACCAGAAAAGCAATAACTATTCTTTTCTATTTCAAAAAGCGTCTTCTAGCTGAATACTGGTGGTTTATGCCTATAATCCTAGCTGCTCAAGTGACTGAAATCTCAAAGCCAGCCTAGACAGGATTGTCTGTGAGGCTCTTACCTCCAGTTAACCAACAAAAAGAAGTGGAGCTGTGGCTAAAGTGGTAGAGTATTAGCATTGAAGAGAAAAGCTAAGAGACAAGCCTAGGCCCTGAGTTCAAGCCCTGAGAACAGCACATCACACACACACACACACACACACACACACACACACACACACACACACACACACACACACACACACACACACACACAATCTCATGCATTGTCTTACTTGGTCATTATCATCATTCTTTCTAGGGCCCAGAATAATATAGATCCCCAGCAAATATTGGATGAATGGAAAACATGGATGGATGGATGGATGGATGGAAGGATGAATGGATGGATGGATGGATGGATGGATGATGGATGATGGGTAGATGATAGGTGAATGGATGATGGATGAATGGATAGGTGGATGAATGATTGGGTAAATGGTTGCATTATGAACGTAACATCCATCTCATGTGATCCTATAGCAACTCCAGGAGATAGAATAGATAATACCTTCATTTTGTTTCCCAAACGAGTACACTGAAGCTAGTAGACTTGCCTGGGATTTTAGGTATTGATTGTTCAGTGTCTAAGGCCAAACACTGCCATGAGAGGCAGTGTTGCATTGGGCATAAGGACACTTGCCTGCCAGTCAGAGGATAGGTTTTAAACCTTGGCTCGCTCTTGTTCAACACTGTCTGATCTTTTGATAGCTCCTTACTGACTCTGAACCTCAACTTCCTCTCTCTGAAATGGGGGTAGGGAGAGTGCAATGATAGAACTTATTTTATGAGATATTAAATGAAGATTAAATGAAACACTGTCTAGACATACGTGGTAGAGTACCTGACGTGCAGCCGACATGACAGGTTGATGGTGCGCTGTTCCCTTCTTCAGAGGACAAACAACTAGGAAGCCTGGTCTTCACCCTTTCATTTGATTGCATGTAGGGAAAATACAGTGCAGTATCTCTAGCCCAGGGCATGAAGGAAATAGCTAAGAGGAAATGTATTCAGTTACCCTTTTATGAGAGCCTCAAAATACAGAAGAAAAGCAAGCCTTGGAATGAGACATGAACGAGAGGAATGTTAGAATCCTATGTGTTTCCCTCTCCAGAATCTAGCCCTGGTAAGAGCTATTTGTGTTGTTAGGCCAACTTTGTGTAGGGGTGTATGTGTGTGGGGGGGGGGGTTGTGGGTGTGGGTGTCTAGAGGCTTGAATTCAGAGCCTAGGTGTTGTCTGTGAGCTTTTGTGCTCAAGGCTAGCACTCTTCCACTTTAGCCACAGCTCCACTTTCTGCTTTTGGGTAGTTAATTAGAGATGAGAGTCTCATGGACTTTCCTGCCCGGGCTAGCTTTGAACTGCCATCCTCAGATCTCAGCCTCTGAGTAGCTAAGATTACAGGTGTAAGCTACCAGTGCCTGGAAAGTAGTCATATCTTGGGTAAATGCTTACCAGCCCAGGGAACAAAGAGGTGCCACCACCAGTGCTCAGTTTAAGACTTAACTTTTAATGATATAGACAAGTAATGTGGGAGAAATAATATCTGGTCCAGATGAGCTGGGGTATAAGAAAGAAAGTCCCTGAATGAATATGTTAGTAGCATCATCAAAGATCAGCTCCAGGAGTCTGAAAGATCATCCACTGAGCTATGATAGCTCATCAACAGTGTGCCCTCAGCTTTTAGAGACTGGTACTGGTGGACCCTCAGCAAATATTTGATGGATGAATGAATGAATTCATCTATTTCAACCTTTGTTTTCCTTTTACATAGGAGAATCCATTGTTACCCAGCTGTGTAAAAGGGTCTCAGCCTGAATTAGTGTAATCGAGGACACTTAGAATCTTTCCTAAGGATTTCAGCCAATCAGTATTGCTTATAAATATCCAGACAAAGAAGTTTGCATGCAGAGTTTCATGCATGTGACTCGCATGACCTGACTCTCCAGAGTATAGACATAAAATCCAAACACTTTAAAAATGTGTGGGAGTGTCATGGGGGGAGGGGGGGATAATAACTCAAGGGCTGTACTACAGAGTGCCAGCTTAGCAAGGCCTTGAGTTCAAACTCTGGTATCACCACTCAGCCTCCCAAACAAAAAGAAAATGTGAGGGCAAGAAAAGGTCAAGCTGAGTCTGAATCAAGGGGAAATACTGTTCAGGATAGGTAGAAACTTGCCAGTGTAGGTAAGAACTCTGAAAGAGCAACATGAACATTCTCTTTGGTATGCAGACCATGGTGGAAAAGTCATCTCTTGTAAATCTGTGAAACACTATCAAGCCATCAGAGATAATTTTCATGCCAGTGTAATGCTGAAAATATTACAGGAGTGTCATTAGATTAGCCGGTACTCTTGAGTTTATTTTTCTATTAGCAGTGTTGGTTTATATTTGGTTGTTGTTATTCTGATCATTGACAATTCACATGATTAATTCACATTTAATATTTAATTCATGATTGATATTTTGTAGCACGTTCAGACGTTCAAAACACAATGCTGTACATTAAATGACTCAGTATTTTCCCCACTCCAATCGTATGATGTTTCCTTTTGGTAGCTAACGGGGTAAACTGGGGCCCAATAAGGTTATATGAACCCTTGCTAAAATCCCAAACTCTCCTCACTACAGCAGAGTACTTTTGGCTGAAGCTGGATGTATAGTCAGCACATTTTAACCTTGAATGTGAAAAATAAATCTCCTGACATCTTATTAATGCAGATCCTAATTCAGTAGGCCCAGGGTGAGGCGCAAGGGTCAGGTTCAGTCTTTCTAACAAAACCACAGGTGCCACTGATGCTTCTGATCTGTGGGTCTAGAACATATATGAAGAAAAAACTTTTTTGATAATTGTGAATAAGTTATTTTCTCTCCAGCTACATTTCCAGACTAAGTCTTTCTGCAGTTGATTATATTCAGAGAGGGCCTAAGGCTGACCTTGAACCTCTTGATTATTAGCAAGAGTGAAAAATAACCACTAGAGGAAACATGACTGCCCAGGAATAAAAATATTTGTCTAAGGATTCTCTACAAAGTTCTTCCTAGGTATCACTTGGATTAGAAATCTGGCATGAAAATATCATTTATTTTATCCAGAGAACAGGCCAAAAGGGATAAAATTCTGATCTGGGGAGCCTGAGCAGAATTTTATGTGTGAATGCAAAGCAAGATATCAGTTGTTAAGAAAAGCAATAATTTGAACGTTGTCTTTTTTAAAAAAATTGAAACAGTAATTTTATTGCTTGAGTACACACAAATTTATGCCACTAGGACAGAGCCTGTGAATGACTCATATTTATAATTTGAGGGTGAGGATCCATTTGGTCTTATAATGTGGAGTCCATCAGTGAATTTGGCTCTCAGAATCAGATGGAATTTAGCATCATTATCCTTTTGGTTCTTCTCAAGATGCTTTCTTAATTAAATGGTAGGAATCCTCAGGAAGATCAGGAGCAAGAACTTATTGCCTGTCACAAACCATACTTGTACAGCACCATGTGAGTTCCTCAGGATCATACTAATTTATGAGGGAGTTGGCCTTCCTTGGCCACATTTTATCAATCTGCTCCTTCTGGTCATCATATGTCCACTTGAGCTAAGTAGGGAAACTCTGGCGATAGGGCAGAGCCAACTTGGACAGGTCTGCCCTGGGAGTCTGCATGTAACTCATAAGGAAATAGTTTGGCAGCCAGTAGTTGAACTTTGCCTTTTAAAAGCCAATTGAAAAGTAAATAAGATGCTCATTTGGTGGCATCTTATTAAAACTTTGCAGACTCAGCAGTTGACCCTAGAGAAGAGTGGATCAGAGTTTGGAGAGAATATTGAAGCAGAAAGACATCCCTGACACAATAGTCCTCAGCTCTGGTTGTCCATTAAAGCCTATCATAGTACAAATTTGCAACTGCACTGCAGGTATTTTCAATTATTTGGTCTGGGACAAGGGCCGGACTGGGCATCAGGACTTGAAAAGATACTCCAAGGGGTTAGAATGTTCAAGTAAAGTTGAAAACAGCTGACCTAAAAGAAAAATGTGGTTGGTCATAGTATGAGAGGTAGAATGAAGCATTATTTTCCAGTATAAATGTAGATTCCATTCTCATTGTTCACAACAGTTATGTTCTATAAAGTTGCTGTAAACATTGAATTAGCAAATGTTGACTAGTTGCTCCTGGGTGAGGGTGGGAAGGATTCAAAGTTATGGTCCTGGGAGCTCCTTGTCACACATTTTGGTCAACCAGTGAGTACATGTCATGTGACAAAGTACTGTCCTGGGACAGTGCTTTGTATGTTTCTGTGTAAAGATGATTTAATACAGATTTGATTTATTGACATTGAACTTACAACAAGAACACTAACGTATGGCTGAATGAAACAGATCTGGCTCATCACAGCCTTGAGGAACTTGAGGTGGTAGCACCTCAGCCCTACCCTTGGAAGCATTTTAAATAGCAAGATCACCAACAAAAAGCAAAACCTATGAAAAGCATGGTGCTGGCTTACTGTATCAGCTGAGACAAGAAGGTAGAACCTTGCCTTATTCATCTCCAGCTAGGAGCCAGGTGCATAGTGACTCAGATTGTTTTTTTTCCCTCTATTCATGTCTCTGAATGACGGTGAAAATGCTTCAAGTATTGCTTTGGGATTATGAGTCGTTTATCGCAAGTAGATTAATTCAGTAATGCAGAATTCATGAATAGAGAGAATACAAGAGGTGTAATAGATGAACATGTACAACTCCACAGCTTTTAGCACAGGTGAGGGTATCCAACAAGACTTGGAGCAAAGGTAAATCCTGATTTCCCAACCCACCCCATGACCCACATGGCCTGTTCTTTTTTGCAGCCAGGGTCCGAAGGCTCCAGCCAGCCTTTTCCATCTCATAAACAATAAATGCAGGTTGTTCAGTCCTGACTTACACTGCAACCATGCTAGGTACTAAGTTATACCAGAAACCATGAGCTTGCTGTGGCGCTGGAAGTCTTTTATTGCAGGACTGATTTATAATATCCAAGTAGATGCGATGAGAGCAATTACGTAAATGCTGTTTCTCTAGGGTAAGGAAGAACGATGCAGTTTAAATGAAAAATGCAGTGCCAAGTCAAAAATTTCAAATCGTTATGTGTAATTACAGAGCACAGTAAATCAATTGTACACACACAGTACCAATCTCATCATACTCCCACACCCACCGGGGCAGGTTGTGACGGTTCAGGATGCAGAAGAGGGTGGAAGGTGAAGTGGGAGCAGCAACTGGGGTGTGTGAAATCTCAGTGACTTGTCTGGAACCACATGGTGATTCCATCAAATGTAATCAAGGAGCCAGGAGAGCCTAAACCATCCAATTTCTCTTAATTAACAACAAAAAAATCATCTAATGAGCAGTATAAGCCCAAATTGTGGTCCCTTTGAATGGTCATTTACATGGTATTGTTGTGTTTGACATTTAGATCGAATGCTTTAATGAAAATAAGAACTAATTCCCTAATCAGTAAATTGGCCTGTGAGCTGCCTTGCTGAGAATCTCTTATTCTCCTTCTTTTATCCAGAAGCTAAGTTAAGAATTAGTCAGGGCTATGTAATACATTTCTAGTTATTTATAACTCTTCTCCCAATGCTAGAAAGAAAAGGGAAAAGGTTGGTATTTGATGACGGCAAAGTTGAGTGTTTGTGACTCTTTGGTACCAGTCCTGAATTTGGCTGCTGAGTTGGGCCCTGTTGGTGGTAGGATGTAGGCATACTATAAATACGATGCCTCTCCTTGTCTGATATTTGCTGTTACTTACAAGAATCACTGTTGTTGTTATTGTTATTGTTGTTGTTGTTGTTGTTGTTGTTGTTGTCATCTGGGATCCTTGAAGCTCTTGTGGAAGTGAAGAGTTTGCTTCGGGTACAGCTTAAGGCAAAAACTGGTAGACAAAGTTGTAAAATGTCCTATGTGTTAGCTCTTTTCAAGCAATTGACCCACTTTTCTTGACTAACATTGCTGTTGGTGACCATGTATAGAGGAAGCTCTGATGATTGGTTGAGTGTTCTCACCATGGCCTGAGGGACCGATGTTCTGAGAGAGTCTTGGTTGCTCAATCATGAAATCCTGGCTATTTGCAGTTCCAAACATGGACTGCTTTGCTGGTCCCACACTCAGTAGCAGTGTAGGAGATGGTGTTAGCACAGACTGGATGGTGCTCTCCATCATCCCACCGATGGTTCTTGTGTAGGCACGCTAGCTGATAAAGCAGCCAGGTGCAAGCTGAAATTCATCTTTTGAGAAAGAGTTAGAAGAAAGTTTTGCTATCAGTCATCTCTGTGTTTCTTCACTATCTCTCTTTCCTAATCACAGTGGCAGAAGCATTTTTAAGATGGATACTTTAAAGGAAATATTTGCTTAAGGCTACTCCTGCCACTTGCTTATCTCTATTCTTTTCTGTGCTTTTGAGAATTTCTGTAGAGGATCATTAACAAAATGGGTCAAATTCTGAAGCTCTGTCTGAACTCACTTCTGGATATCTTCACACTGTTTGTGGATTAAAAATTCATAAACACACAAATTAAGTATGTGTAGGAGCAATTATGAGTATGTGTGTGTATGTGTGTGTGTGTGTGTGTGTGTGTGTATGAAAAGAAATAATACAGAGAAGTAGGAATTAACCCACATGTAAGAGATTTAGAAATGGCTGAATTGATCCCACAATCCCTTGCATTGCCTAAACATTTACTTTAATGATGTCAAAATACTTCCATAATTGATGTCATCAGTTTTAACATAATAGTTTGAGACACTGAGTGCACTGGCTTATGCTTGTAATCTCAGCAATTTAGGAGGCAAAGGTCTGGAAGATCATGGTTTAAGGCCATGATCTCCCCACCCCATCTCAACCAATAAGCTGGGCATAGGGGCATGCACCTGTTAGCTCAGCTACACAGCAGGTATAGATAGGAGGAGGATCATGATCCAACCTGGCTGGATCAAAAATGGGAGACACTTTTTGACAAATAATGCGAAAAAAGCTGAGGGTGTGGCTTAAGAAGTAGATCACCAGCCGGCGCCGGTGGCTCACGCCTGTAATCCTAGCTACTCAGGAGGCTGAGATCTGAGGATCTCGGTTCAAAGCCAGCCCGGGCAGGAGAGACCGTGAGACTCCTATCTCCAATAAACCACCAGAAAACTGGAAGTGGCGCTGTAGCTCAAGTGGTAGAGCGCTCGCCTTGAGCTGAAGAGCTGAGGGACAGCGCCCAGGCCCAGAGTTCAAGCCCCACGACCGACAAAAAAAAAAAAAGAAGTAGATCACCTACTTAGCAGGCACCTGCTTAGCAAGGCCCCAAGTTCAAATCCCAGTACCACAAAAAGAAAATTTTAAAGGTATGAGAGGATCCAGGAAGTTTCTACTGATTTGAAGCTAAAATCATGGGTGAGATTCTACTGGTTTCTATTTTTAAAAGTATGTATTGGCTTCTTGTCTAAATTATGCCATAAATAATGATGCTATAAAGTCAAACAGCAGTTATCTGAAATAGATATTCTACTGGATGGCACCCAGTTTTGCCATTATAGGAACTGACAAAAAGAGGACAAATGAAATATACAAGATTAGTGCATTAATAAAAGTCTGCCAGAAATATTCTACTTCTTAAAAGCCCAGATGTTTAAGTGATAATAAGAAGGCAGAAACAAACAGCTTTGCCCTGCCCAAGTCTGAGCCACGTGGAGGTGATTAGAGTGGGCACCAGTGACAAAGGACTTATAGTGCTGGGAAGATCTCTCCAGGTGTTCTTCCTGCCAGGGGACACTTTCAGTACTGGAGAAAAAGGAGATTGACTGGGGAAAGAGAGAGGTAGCTACATGTACTTTCCAATATTGTCGTGCTGTTCTCGCTAGCATTCTCTTCTGGAGTCTCATTGGTTTGATTTGGTTTGACTTGGTATGGTTTGCATAGGCAAGTATACATTTCCTCTTCCCAGAAAGCATGTGGCTTCCTCCTTGGGCTTGTCTAGAACATCCTGTTCACCTACCACTTGTATGCTTTGTAGCATGTTCTCTCTCCTTCTCTCAGAATAAGGTGGAGTTGGAAGCCTGTCTGAGAGAATCATCTTCTGGTGTCCAGATGTGCTAATATACACTTGTTTTCCAAGCTTTTGGATAAGAAACAGAGAGCAAGCATGCATAGTTGAGGCTTTTAACCTTCCAGTTTTGCTGTTAATCTATTTCCTGACGCAGTGATGGCAGAGCATGTGAGTTTTAACCTTTGTAATCAATTCTCCCCTCTTTTCCTCCCCCTTTGCTTAACTGACTCAAATCTGCCCATGACCGTAAATGTGAATGGTGTTATTTTTTTTTTGCATGATTTCACTGATGAAATAATCTGATTTTGTATTTTGCAAAATGTCTTCTTGCGATACTATTAATCTTTTCTTCCTCAAAGCTTCCCACCACAGGGCCTCAGATTACTGATTGTGGTACCACAAAGAAGAGGACTCAAGGGTCTAAGGCCATGTCACCACTGAGCCTTGTTCGAAGCTGTTTGCTTTTCTTTTAAAGTAAATGCCTGGAATTATTCATACAAGTAGTGATAGCTGAACTTCATTCTTTGACTTGAAAGCTTCTAATAGTAATTCTTAGATGTTATAAAAACAGAAAAAATTCATGGGATGGAACCTGAAGCATGCTTGACAAGCATAGCTAAACCCCGGGGAATAGACAGTAACACTCTACCCTGCTCCAATTCCTTTCAAACAATAGCCTTTCTGTAGTTTGCAATGTGCTGAGCTTTTCCCTCTTTAAGCTTCACAAATATGAAACCAACTCCTGTAGCAAAACTTCAGAATTATTTCATGTTGTTACTCCTTCTGATTGGTGTTTTTAGCCAGTGTTCTGCTGATATATCTAAATTTCTTTGGGGAACAAGTCTATACCATTTGAAGCCAGGCTGTGGTGGCTCATGCCTGTAATCCTAGCTACTCAGGAGGTTGAGATCCAAGGATTGCAGTTTAAAATCAGTCTGGGAAGGGAAGTCTATGAGACTTTCATCTCCAATTAAGCATCAGAAAACTGGAAGTAGAGCTGTGGCTTAAAGCGATGTGAGCTATAGCCTTGAACAAAAAAAGCTCAGGGACAGTACTAGGCCCTGAGTTCAAGGCCCATCACCACCACCACCAACAAAAAAAGTATACTATTAGCAACATGTAAGTAAGTATTCTTTTTGCTCTGCTTTGCCATAAGTAAATGAGCATATGGCATGTGTCATCTGAATCATAGGGAATTCAGGAAGATAAATCCTAAGTTGATATTTTAAAATAATATGCAAGCCAGTCACCTGTAGCCAGCCTTATACCAATAAGCCTACCTCCTTAGGAGGCTGAGAATAGGAGAAATGAGGCTCAAGGCCAGCTAGGGTAGAAAAGTCCAGGACACTCCATCCTCCAAGGAGGATATTCAAGAGTATTTCTGCCATTCCAGTAACTATGGGAAGTGTGGAGTAGACAGGTCTTAGCTCAGGGACATGGCTGGTGGAAAATAAGACACTATCTCAAAAATAACCAACAAAAATACAGGTGGAAGCATGATTCAAGTGGTAGAATGCCAGCCTAGCAAGCACTGAGTTCAAACCCCACTACTATTCCCCTAAACACACACATACATACATATCCACACAATCCTCCTGTGTCTACCTTTACAAATCTCTAAATTAGGATGATGTAGTTTTATAGTTGTGCTAATTCCATCATGTGAGCATCTAGAAATGTAAAAACAAAGCATTTTTTCAGTGAAACAATTTATTTTTAAATTGTTTTTTCAATTTATTTTTTAATTATCTTTAAATAGTTATACAAAGGGTTTCAGTTCCACATGTCAACTCATGAATGCCATGCATCTTGATCAGTGTCACTTCTTCTGTGGTTCACCTCCCAAAAAGACAATTTCTGGAAAAAAAAAAAATGTAGATCCTAGCTAAGCCTGGTGGTTCATACTTGTAATCCCAGCATTCAGGAGGCAGAGCAGGTGTATCCTGAGGTGAAGGCAAGCTTGGGCTATTCTAACAAGATCCTGTAGTGAAAAAAAAAGCTATAAATCATCTTTATGTGTCTTCAAGGTGCATTCATGAGGGCACAGAACCCAGCCATGGTTTGGGAAGCAAGGCTATCTGAGAAATGTCGGAATCATTAAATGTCTTTAATCAAAAGGAAGTCAAATTTCTAGTCTAAGTTCTAGACTGCATCAAAATGCTGAGTTTGGAAATAGGAGGAACTATGTCATGATCTCGAGAGAGAGAGAGAGAGAACTTGAGGAGAAAGCACAACTTTGAAAAGAGTACAGGACATGAGTTCCTGAACTATCTACATTGTCCAGGGAAGAAACAAAGAATAACGCAGTGATCATCTTTGTCAAGTGTGCTAAACCAATAGTATATGGGAACCGTATATGGGAACTAGGTGAGTTAATAACTAGTATGAAAAAATATAGAAACCCCCTTTAAAAAAAACAGTTGTAAAAAACAAAAAACAAAACAAAAAAAAAACAGTTGTACTTCAGATGTGCTGGTAAAAAAAGAAAACCCACAAAGATATCTTTTCCATTAATACTATATACTAGGAGAGAGTGAGGGAAGGGGTAACATTGTCCAAAAAGAAATGTACTCATTACCTAACTTACATAACTGTAACCCCTCTGTATATCACTTTAAAATACTATATTAATTTATGTATATCTTTTACTCATTTCAATAGTGTGTACAGGCCCATAAAATTCATTAATATGACAACATTCTGTCCACTAATGAGTCTTGGTGTACATAGGGACTTTTCAGGGACTCCTTACTCACAGTTTAGAAATTGATGAATAATTCTTTCTCTAGAGACCTTTATCTCTAAAGTGCTAGTAACTTGTGCTTATGAAATAATATTTAGAGCACACATTGCATTCAACATATGAGAGCAGAGAAGTATGTCAATCTTGGACAATATCACCCCTTCCTTCACTTTCCTCCTGAGTATACTATTTAACCTGACATTGGCCCAAAGAAATAGTAGTTTACTCCATTATCCCAAACACTTTATATCTGCAGACTCTGTTATTTCGTATATTAGAAGGTAGAAAGTGGGAGATTTACTTTATTTTCTCCAAAGAGTACTGAATATCTAGAAAACAAAAATCTCTTCTTGAATCTTATCTCAATAATTAAACATCAAAGTGAAGTCAAAGTTGGTCAAAGGAAATGAGAAGGAAATCTGAATTCCAGGCTTTCAGTAAATACTTAAAAGAATAGAATCTAATGCCAGGCATTGTATTGTTTTCTGACAAGGTATTGAAGAGGTTTCACTAAGATGCTGGAGATGAGAAAAAAAAATCATAAGATTAGATGAGGTTAGAGAAATTGGTTGGCCTTCAGTAGTGTGACCAAGTTTATCACCAGCTTAGACACCCCTCTGTACTCCAGCCACATTGCCTGGCTGCTACAGCAAGATTATTTTCAAGGGCTTTTTACACATTTCAGCTAGACTTACTGAATACTTACTGTTTCATTTTGGGTCACTTGAATTTATAAAGGAATTTACAAAAGTACAGTATCTTGAAAAGCTATGCATACATATCTACATATAGACAGATGGATGTCTACAGGCCTGAAATTTCTTGTAGGGGTTTCAAAAAATATAAGCAATATTGAATATATACTAGCTACAGTACTTAGTTTCAGTGACCCAAGAAATTATAGGGTTTTTTTTTTTTTTTACTATAATGAATCTGTCTTGAAATGTGTGGTCCCTCTGCCCACACTATTATAAAAGTCACAAATACAATATAAATGCAACCCTTGGTTTTGCTGGAACTTGTCAAAACATTTCTTTTATCGTCTATAAAGGAGTGTTTTAGGTGTCCTTAGTTCTGCAACATTTGATTATTACTTTGGGGCCCATTATGTCTGAAGAAGTCATTTGCCATTGGCTACCACACAGCCGTCAACAAACAGGCGTTCAGAAGCCTTTGGCAAGATCATTCAAGGGCAGCTTCCACAGGCTGCAGTATCTCAGAGATCTGTTTTCATTGCTCTTCCTTATTGACTTGTAGGGAAAAAAAAATCTGCCTAAATGTTTATATTTCCTTCTGTTTGTCACCACTTCAAGTGAGTTTTTTTAAATTAAGCTTTCTGTTGTTGATTTCTTCTAATGAAGTAATGGGGAGCCATTGATACTTAGCCACTGACCAACTCATTAAATCCATAACAGTGTGGCCTACTTTCTTACAGACTCTGTTGGTGCCATTTATTGTTCCTCCTGCCATATTAGACCACAGGGCTCCAGAATGAGAGTGACACTAAAACTGACTTTGTGGTCACCAGTGTTCTAAATTTGTCTTCACTCCATGTGGTACTGTTGGCAGGTTACCTATCACCTACTTCAGTCTCCTACTTATCAGTAGACAAGCCTGGATGGCCAACAGTCTTGGTCTTATAGAAGAAAGAAGGCATTTGTCCAGCCTGACTTTCCTTTAATTTAGGGCTGATATTCAGCCTCATGCTAAACCGCCGACCCCCTCTGAAAATAAAAAGCTTAGCATCGCCATGCATTGGTGGCTCATTCCTATAATCCTAGCTACTCAAGAAACTGAGATCTAAGAATCTCAGTTCAAAGCTAGCCCAGGCATGAAAAGCCACAAGATAAGCTACCAAAAAGCCAGAAGTGGAAGTGCCAGCCTTGAATGAAAAAGTTGAGGGACAGAGCCCTGAGCTGGAGTTCAAGTCCCAGTGTGAGCATGCAAAAATAAAATAAAATAAAATCTTAGCATCAGGTATTATGCCTGGTTGCTCTGGCAGGCAGAGAGACATTCCCAGGTGTGGTGGCAGCTATAGGAATAGCATTGGTTGGAAAAGCCCTGGAGCCTTAGGTCTAAGTGATTTTTATATTAGAGGCAGAGGCCACGCTCATGCCATATTCTCTAGGACTTCAGTTAAGCTCAGGAAGATGCAGGAAAGGTGGTGTAGGTCTCTGTGCAAAACCCTAGAAGCCCATCCAGTTAGGTAAATATTTAGTTCCACTCTTGATAGCCAATGGAGTCCTGGGACACTGCTAGTTTCCCCATGGTTGCTTTTCAATATGTGTGGCTGGGGAACAGCATCGATTTTGAGGAACTTTTGATTGGAAAGAAGCAAGTGGTTCCATCCAATCATGGAATTTACCTGCTGCCTGTGTATTATATGTCCTCAGCATCTAAAGAAGAGGACTGTCTTACACTGATCTCCAATTCAGTGACTGCCTCTAAGCAGCCTGGTACCCAGAGATCTACCAGCTCTGCACTCAATCCCTCTTTGGCAATTCCCATCTAAGATTCCATACTCATTGTGATTGGGATCAGAGTGCAGGGGATCCCCTATTTTCATCTGGGGCATACCTGGATGCCATCATTCAAACAAAATCCAAATTCTGAAGTGATTGGCAGAGGTACAGGAAAGCAAAGATGTCTGAGCTGGTATGTCCCAATGTGTAAGGCAACCCTAAACAAGTCTGCCTGATTTTATATAAATACTTAGACAGGCATGAAATGGATTTTCTGAGTGTCTGGCTTTTCTTCCTATGGGCTTCTCTCTTCATTTTTTGCTGCTTGCTGCCTCCTTTAAAAAAAAGAAAAAATGATTTTCCTTTCTCCGCAAGTTTTTTTCTTGCTAATTCTGCTCCTGTCAGGTAGCAATGCATTTTTCCAGGGCGCTGTATAAGATAGTCTATTTAGTGAAAATTCAGGCTGTTTCAGCCTGGTAATGTCATTTTTTAAAAAGAGATTTATTGTTATTATAAAGGGTAGTGTGCAGAGGGGTTATAGTTCCATAAGTCAGGTAAATGAGTACATTTCTGGTAAGGTCATTTAAAAAAACAAAAACAATGTCCTCTTTACCTGTCATAAAGGTGGATGTAATTCCTTGTCTCTGATAGAATCTAGTCAAATTAAAATTTTCTCAGGTTACAAACATTAAATAGACGCTCCCAGCCAGATGTTGATAGCTCATGCCTCTAATCCTAGCTACTTTAGAGGCTGAGGATCATGGTTCAGAGTTAGCCCAGGCAGGAAAATCCATAAGGCTCCTATATCCAATTAACCACTAAAAAGCCAGAAGTGGAGAGGTGGCTCACGTGGTAGGGTAGTAGCCTTGAATGACAGTTCAGAGATTGCCTCCAGGCCCTAAGTTCAAATCCCAGGGCCAGCACCCAAAGAAACAAACTTAGACACTCCCTTTTCTTCATTTTTGTTAATAAAAAATTCTCTAGCCCTTCTGATTGTTCTCCTCTTGGCCACATGAGGCCAGATGGATATGTTGACTACAGTCATGTAATCTCTGCTGCCTTCATAATCAATGCAGCCTCCTTATAGCACTTCTGCCCTAGATACACTTTTGGAAGCACCTCACTTTCTGACTCTGCTCCTTGCCTTTTACACTGGGTCATGGTAATCTACAACTCAGTGTTTCATGTGGGTGCTACCCTACCAGAAATGCAGGCAGACAAAGACCAGGACCTGTCACCACCAATGGTCCATCCAGCTACCTACTAAAAAACAGAAAGGTTAATGTCAAGAAAGAAGTTCTAGCCTGAGGCTAAAGTGGCTCAGAAATGGAAGGATCATGGTTAGAGGCTAATAGACAAAAAGTTAGAGAAATCCTATTTCAACCAATAAACCCAGCATTGTGATTCAGTCGAATAATCCGAATAATCCGGCTATGCAAGAAGAAGAGGTAGGAAGATCTTGGTCTGAGGTTGGCCCCAGGAAAAAAAAAAGTGAGACCTTATCTGAAAAATAACTAAACCCAAACAGTCTGGAGGTATGGCTGAAGTAGTAGAATACATGCCAGAAAGCCCAAAGTCCTCAGTTCAAAACCCAAGTAGTGCTGAAAATTAACTAAGACAAAAAAAAAATAAGAAAACCAAGTATTAGTCTGAAATTGAGAGAGCACATGCTCACTAAAGGGGGCGGGGTACAGCCTAAGATAGAATTTAATGGCTTCCCTGAAAAATGTTTTAAAATGCACATGGCTCAAATCCCTGTTAGTACAGCAACAGTCAAAATAAACTGGACCTGTCAGGGAGTGGAGCTGAGAGAATGTTATGAATAGACTTATTTTGTGAAGTTGTCACTTGACGCACCCAGAGAAACCAAGCGAGGGTCACATCGACTCCCTCGGCACTGATGTTGGTTAACTCCCTCCTGTGAATGCCTTCCATTTTATTTGGCTAGCTATGTGAATTTGTTGCTTTTTCCTAGTTTTCTGGAAAAGAAATTACAAATGGGGCTATGCAGATATTGCCCGCAGTGTGGAAGAGTTGATCACACTGGTAAAAAACCATTCTCAGTCTACCGAACGCACCCTGCTGGCTTCTGAATGGAAGCCTTGTTACCTGGGAGTGCAAAGTTTTTGCAGTGTAAAGTCTGGCAGGAACCTGTGAGGCCAAGGGAAAGAATGGAGCCTTTCACCAAGAGCTGCTGGGCGTCCAGTACCCTGAGGCCTCTCCCTAAGCCAGAGCCTCCCTTCACAGATGACAGATAGTTCCCTGGCTCCTGGTGGAAAAGATGGACTCTACTTTATCCTAGTTCATCCCTGTGAATATCCCCAGCGGTGACCAGCCTGCCTGCTACTCAAGAGGCTGAGATCTGAGCATCTCTGTTCATAAGTCCTTTCTAAACAAGCTGGGTAGTGTCAGATTTGGAGTTTTTAAGGAAAATGCCTAATGCACATCTTGTTCCCTTTAAGCAGATAGATGGCCACTTCCTAGGCTGCTGGCCTTGTCCAGTGTATAGGCCCATTGTTCTGAATCTTGATCCATAGAATCAGAGCTAAAAGCTAAATCCAGCTCACAAACACTAACAGCAACTCAGCTTGCCAGCAAGCCCATTCCTTTTGAACCACCCAGAGGGAATGACTCTGCTAGCCTTGCATTCAGCTCACCATGCCCACCAAGTAGAGTTGAAAGACAGTGGTGATCCTCAGGGTGCAGAGGTATTGTGGGTTATTCTGCGTCCCAAGCTCAAGGGGGGTGGGCAATAACCTATTTCATTTTATGTTTTTTTTTTCCAGTTCTCTCAGGCCAGGCACACCACAGCCCTTTGAAACGATCTGTGTCCCTTACCCCACCCATGAATGTGCCAAACCAGCCTCTAGGACATGGATGGATGTCTCATGAGGACTTACGAGCTAGAGGACCCCAGTGCCTCCCATCCGATCATGCCCCCCTGTCTCCACAAAGCAGTGTAGCCTCGTCAGGAAGTGGAGGGAGTGAACACTTAGAAGATCAGACCACTGCTCGTAACACATTCCAAGAAGAAGGTAGTGGTATGAAAGGTGAGTGACTATAAGAGGAACCACAGAGTCCCTCCCTTTATTTGGAGTCCAAGGGTAAAGACAGATAGTCAGCAAGACAGATAGAACCCAGCCCCTCTCGCCAGGCTTGTGCACTTGAGCCACCCCTTCCAGAACTCCAGGACTGGCCTAACAGAAAGGGCTGTGTCCCCACCAATACCTCTTGCCCAAATTTGGGAATCTGAGCAGGTGAGGACAACAACCCCCATTTTTGTTTTCAGTGTGTTGACCCTCAGACAACTGATGCATCCCATTCAGTAGCTGGGATACAGTCATTTGTTGTGAAAGTGCTAAGCTACTCTATTTTCTGCTTGCTATGGCCAGGGATTTGTCACTAACTCAGATAAACAAACTACTGGTATCTCGGTCTCTAGCTCTCTGTCAATCTGCTCTGTCTGTCTCTGTCTCTCTTTTTCCCACCCTCCTTCCTCTCTCTTTCGTAAATATCTCTTCATGCAGAATTGTTATAATTCTTCCCTTCGCTCTCTTTTTCTTTGATATCCAAAGAAACCTTTAAATTCTTTTTCTCTGCATCTGTTGAAGGGATATGAAAATACCACTGAGAATGTCTGGCTGTTTTAAGCTTGATAATAGATTTGCATATTGGTGATAAAGGCTTTTTTTTGTGCAGCCTAAATAGATGTTTCTACATTGCTGGTAAATCTATCCTCTTCTACAGATCCTCATCAGGAGATAGCGACTTCCAAATTACCCATGATAGGTTCAAAGAAGATATGAACATTATGTATTTTTGGACTGCATTTGTGAAGGGCTAGAAGTCCTTAGAGGAAGATGCTCATAGAGACATGTTGATAACAATGTTAGGTAATGAGACAATAACCATGCAGGCTTGAGGGCTGTGGTTGCTGGTGCAGAGGGAAGGCTCTGAGAGCACATTCCGTGCTTTCATGAATACATAGTCCTGAGGTTTGCTGGGTCTGATCTTCATAAAGTGATCACTGTTGACATAAGAGACTCTGGATCTCATTCCCTTCACACACAGGAACTCAGCACAGCACACATGCCCACACATGTCCAAGGACCACCTATAAAAGGTCACCAGGGTGAAAACATAGCCCATAATTTGGGAAATGGAGCTGTGACAATCAGCCTTACTCTCATCAGGTTCTTGTGCTGTGTTACCCTAGGGAAGTTTTCTCTGGTGATACAGATGGTCTTTGAAGGGACTTCACAGGCAGCAAAAGCAGTAGGTCACTTTGAAGTGGGGAGTATGTCATCCTCATGGTGTTCAGGAAACTGGATCACAGGTTTGGAGACCTGGCAAAACCCATTTACACTACCTAGTTTTGTGTTCAGGCAGCCAAACTGCAGGTCACAGGTTGCAGGTGAGATTTAGTCATGTTCTTGGCAAGCCTGGCTTGGCATCTGTCACATGACTGAGGGACTGCTTTGGGCTAACTTCTTTGCAAGTGAAGCTCAGGGTCTTCATGGTCTGTATTTTCAAGATGGCATGTGTTGGGTTCTGACTAGTAACACTGGCTTGTGATGATCATCAGGGAGGGCCCTGTGGAGAGGTCATTCACTGTGGGAATGCTGATTCCACCATTTAGTGGATAGGCATTCATTTTCTTTCTTCCTCTTATTTTCTTCCCTCTCTCCCCTCCCTCCCTCTTTCTCCTTCCCTCCCTCTCGCTCTCTCTCCCTCCCTTCCTTCATTTTTGTCTTTCTTTGAAGGACTTATGCATACCTTAACATTCTCCCCAAACAGGTAACAATGTATTTGTCATGCTGACCAAATGTATACTGGCATTTTGATAAGAAGTGAATCAAGATAATATATTTTTTAAAAACACAAATGAAAGAAAAATTGAAAACTGTCCTATTCCTGTTGTAAGATAGAAGCCAAAAACTTTCTAAAGTTCAAGGCGTATCACAAATATATAAGTTTATTTGATTTATTTCTCTAGAATCAGTGAGACTTGTCTCCTCAGAGCTTACTTAATCAGAAAATGACACAGACAAGGGTCATATATCTTATAAAGAATACAGGCCTATGTGGGAATGGTCAGGAAACAGACTGTGGGTGGCTAGATGAAACAAAGGACCTTTTTCATATATTTCTAGCTTCTTTGACCAATTTGAATCCAGAATTGGACCCAGATTCAAAATATAAGTTCATTATTAAGTTAAATGGGAAAAAAATACTTAAAGGAAGGAACCTTCTGGAATTATGGGTTCTATTTTTAAGGAAAGTATACCTGCAGTGTAGTAGACAAGTCAGATATTAAAAATGTCCACATGAGCAAGCACTAGCTTCTCGAAGTGTCATAGGGCCAGTATGTATTAAATACAGATGTTTCTTCTCCCGCCTTGCTGTGAGATAGTCACCACTAAGAACTCTTCCACATCAAAAAAGTTTACTAGGCACCGCCTGGTAAGAGCATGTCTGAGAAACAGCCTTTAACATGCCTGTCCCAAGAGTTTGTCATTTGATCTTCACATCTAAGAGCTAGTTTGAATATCTAAATTAGATCACACTTGGGAGCAGTGTGCTATGTGATCAAGTGACATGCATCTAGAAAAGTGTTCTTTGTTGGGCCTTGGGCCCTTTGGTAGCAGCCTAGTCCATCAGGGTATCAGTATTGAACTTCTCATTGCTTCTCTAATTTGTAACTACTTAGCTTGCCAAAATGAAGACTCTATAGTAGAATTTGCAAGAGTTCACCAATAATCAAGGGGCTTACCCTCTCCTTAACATCTTGGGAAAAAGAGTAAAGTCATTATCATGGAACTTGATTCAGTGTGAATTCATCTTACTGACCTTGAGGAAAACTCTACATTGATCCTTCCTTTTCTTCCTTTCTCATTTAGAGAGAGACTGGCCAGGTTTGACTATAATCATTCCTTAGGAATGTACCTCTTCGGTCAAGAATGTGGAGGAAACCTTGGCTCTTTTTATTTTTCACATATATCAATCTAGGCCTCTTTTTGTCATTACCTTGGCGCTCTCTATCAGAAAGACCAACTCCTACTCTGATGATTAATGTCATCTACCTGCACTGCTGTTCTTCTATTCTGAATACCTTTCCTGATGGTTTAAGTTGGTCTCATCAAATTGCTGCTAGGGTAGAGGGCTCTCACACTACAGTCCCAAGCTAAAGAATCAACTACTTAACTTGAAACTGACCCCAAAAAAGCATGACCTGAACTGAAATGTGAAATTTCCCCCTTTATCATTCCCTATGGAGGATACTAGTTATACATGTTGGTTGAATATACTGGTTCTGTTTTCTAAATTCATCTGTCCCTGTTCTTTTCAGAAACATCATTATGACTTAACCCCAGGGAAAGATTCTTGATTCTGAATTGGAGCTCAATTATAATATTCTTCATTCCTTAGGCAATAGAATGTGCTCTTGGTTTTTCTTTCATTCAAAGAGAGAAATCATACCATGATTCCCTAGAAGGAAGAGCAGGCAGTTGTGGGAGAATCCTCTGTGCCAGTCATGTTAGCATCACAACCTCAAAGATGATGTAGAACCCAACACCTAAGTGCTTACCAACATGCCAGGGCTGTTGATGAATGATGTGGCTTTGATATATGGGAATGAGAAGATATTTAGGACAGGAAGAGCCACAGGTTCACTTTTGTCCTATTCCAGTTAGTGGGCTTTTCTGAGCATTTGCTGAGAGAGGAGTAACTAGCTCAAGTAGGACTAAGGTAAGGGCTATTGCTACTATAAGAGATTCACTTGCACATGAACAACAAATGGGTGGTCAAGGCAGGTGCATCGCTGTGAAAATATACTTAGTGACTTGTCCTGGGTCAGAAAAGGCACAAAAAGTGCCATAACACAAAGAGGTGGGAAGTCAGGGAAACTTCCTAGAAAAGGAGAAGCCTGGAGCTGAGTTGTAAGGCAATGAATACAGACATCCAGCAGAGTCAAAGGAAAAGCATTCTGTACAGAGAAAACCACTCATGAAAGCATGTGAGGAAAGACTTAACCAACAAGATCCTCTGACTACACGATTAGAAGTGCATAGAAACAAGTCGGCCAGAGGGAAAAGCTAGGCCCCAGGCCTTTCAAAGGAGTTTTGTCTTTTGTCCTGAAATGGTTGAAGGAATTCCTATCACACCTGTATAGACTTGCCTCTTAGAAATGGGAGCCTTGCCATAGTGTGGAAAATATATCAAAGTGAGAAGAAGACAGGAGATTCTGGTTTGGGAAGCCAGTAGAGAGGTAGAGGATGTTTCAATAAGAGAGGAAAAAAGGTGAAATTGGTCAAAGGCCAGCAAACAGTGAGAATGGAAACTAAGGAGTGTGGTCACATGAGTTTCATGAGAGAATGGAGAAGGCTGGGTAACTACCTAAATATAGACAGTGATGGAGGGGAAGACATTTAAAATGATGGCTGGGTTTCTGCCTAGGACATCTGGTCAGCCTTGGTATCATGCATAGCAAAGGGTCTATCGGAGGAGAAACAGATGTGGGGGATGGCTTGGGACATAGGAAGTGTGAAAACCTGTCATCATTCCCTGGAAATATGTAACCTCCTTAGTGGTCAGCACGAAGCACCACTAAGGCACCTTCCTGGTCCAGCCCAGGCTCCTGTTTGGCTTCCCCTCCTCTCCTGCAGTTTTAATACTATGAATACTTATTAGAAAGTGCATTTGAGGCATGCCATTCTGCATATCTTAGTAAACATGCTCATAGAGTAAAGTGGGGGGGGGCGGGTAGAAATAGGCATGTGTCTGTGGATATGAGCTTCAATATGAGTTAATACCAACTAGGTATACTTATGATGTGTGCTTCACACTAGCACAAAACTACGGAGGGAATTGAACTTAACGTATTCTTGTATGTAGACACCATAAAGGTACAATACAAATTCTTGACTCCAGTGACTTTGATAGCCCTATGGCAGTTGAGAATGGAGGTGACTCTATTGACTGTGAAAACGTTATTTGCCTTTTCTAAGGAGTCCTACATAGATGGAACTTGAGTAAACTTTTTCTCTGCGTGGCAAAAAGAAAATATACTGTCAACTCTGAAATAGCTGGTTTGAGGTTTGGAATTGTTTTTGAAATGTAGACCTTTGCTCCTCGTCTCAGAGTTAGACTAGAAAAATTATTTAGAGGTGAGATCTATTTGAAGGTTGGGAAAAAGAACCTGTCAGAAGTCTTTGTAAGAGAGGTGGTTTGTACACCACTGCTGAGGATGGTAAAGGTTCTCTGAGTAGCTGGAACTGTGTTCAGCCTGGCTGTCATCCAAATTAGTCACTATTCTCTTCATGTTGACTTTCCAGATTGCTGTATTGAATTCCTTGAGCTTGGGTATGTTTGTTTCATTTTCCTCTTCCCATATTTCAACATTGGGACCTGCACAGATGGCTCCTCATTGGTTCAGAGTTGGGCTCATGCTTCTCAGATAGGCGGAGAACTCTCAACAGCAAATCCTAGGATTCCTCTCAGTCCTGAAAGTCTGAAAGATTTAACCTCTACTCCTCACTCAGCTTGTGTACACAGCACTTAGGAATGTCATGCTTAATAGAAGTGGCAAGGAAAAACAGTCTTCTGTCTGCATCTAACATGTTGAAGTGGGTACTTCACCTCAAACTTGGCCTTCCAAGACCCACCCCTATATATGTCCACAAGGCCTTCCTGGGGACCCACATGGACACTCCCCAGAATCAAGACACACATTCCAGGAGACTTCGGCTCCAAAGGGACCAGATGCCCAGAGCTCCTTTCTTTTGTTCAGTGGGTACAACAGCCCAGGCTGCTCATTTGTTTCTAACTAGAAATAAAGGCATGTTTTGGTAAGCTTGATGACATCACTAAATATCTGCTCTTTGTTCTTGCAGTGTTTTTCCTCTCACTTAACAATGAAGAGGTGATGCCTGCTTATCAGCTAGCTTTCCTCTTCTCTCCCTCAGAAACCAAGAAGGTATCCCTTTCTCAGAAGGAGAAGGTGGTTGAGATTAGCTTGACTCTCAGTGGAGAATGGAAGTCAGTTTTGCATCTGCAGATAGCAGGAGCCCCATGTGTTCTCTCGTGTGAGAAAATGGCTGTTCATGTCTCTTTCTTCCCGGGAAAGAAGTGCCTAACTTTCTGCTCTTTGTGTTGATTCCTATGTTCACCCTGCCCTTCGTCCCCCTCTACGGTAGACCTCCTCCTTCATGTTTGGGTGCTGCATGGCTTGTTGGCCTGGCTGACATTTATAGTCATTCCTGCAGCATGTGTCAGGGAAAAGCAGCTCAAGTTACAATAGCGGTTTTTACCATTGCATTCAACAGGGTTGAATGCAGTTGTATGTGCCACAGATCCTCTCCATGGCTGATTTGAAAAGGAAGTAAAAACAAGCACGGTTTAAACCTTGATATAAAGCATAGATTATGGATGTAACACTGTCATCAGAAACTGGGCATGAGAGGATAAACCCAATGTGGACAGCATCAAGGTCTACTAGAAGGAGATTCGTAAAGGATGGAGACATGGCGTGGATTCAACCATCACTCACATGGAGGGTGATGCTTTCTCCTAGAAACCTCTTACACATTCCTCTAAAAGACTGTTCTGCCATAGAACTCTCCTAGTCTCAATGCTACTTGTCTGAGAAATCTCACCTACACACCTACTCCCATGAACTGATAACTAAGAATTATAGAAAAGGCGAGTTGTTGTTCTTTAGTGCAGACCTCTCTCTCTCTCTCTCCAAGTTTGTAGCTGACTTTTTCCTCATGGTTGACCTCAAGGCAGCGTCACTCAAGTGATCTAATGTGAATTCACCATCTCTCCTCAAATCTGCTGATCCCTTGTGTTTGCTGTCTCACCAAGCCCAGACCTTCATCTTTCTCACTCTCTGCTCTTTCCTGATCTTTCAAATACCATCAGTTTACATCTTTTCCTTCTCTTCTGCTCCCTTGCCAAAGTCATCTTCATGGTGTTCCTAAACTCACATCATGGCCTTCTCTCTCACTGTCCTGTCCAACCTTCCTAATAACAACCATCATGTTTCTAACGTACTTAGCTGCACGTGCTGCTACTGGTCAGATTTCAACAGCCATTCATCATCCAGGATAATGTCTACTGTCCTTGTGTTTACCCATATCCTATCTTGGTCACCTGATTGCCCTGCCTGTGTCCCACCTTGTCTTTAGCCATTCTCTACCACAAGCATTTGTTCTACCCTGGATGCTCTCTTGCCTCTGTCCTTGTCTGCTGGTCTTGCTTTCTCTGATTGTTTCCTTGGGAGTCCAAGGGACTCCCAAGTTGCTGTTATTCTAAGCAGCAAATTGCAAAGAACTCTTCTACACTCCCTAGGACCTGGTCCTAGAACTGGAGCTGTATTCTGTACTTGTACAACAGCTATTATAATTGTTTTTGTATGTGTCAGCTGTGCTGTCTAGATGAAAAGTTCCTTGATAAAAAGGACGTATTTTCACAGAGCTTGACCCTTATCAAAGTCATTTGGTAAATGTTGAGTTAGCATATTTCAGCATTCCCAAACCTGACAAGGAATTCAGCCTAGCATATAGCAGAGGGCATCTTTCTCTTTTTCACACTGAATCACTTGGGCCCTCCATTGATATATTCAATAGGAGCAACCCAGATGAAACTAAACAGCCATGTACCAGTCTGAGGCGGGGTCCCTGAAGGGTCACTGTCCTCATTCACTTATCACCTTCTCTGGGAAACAGCTCTGCTTTTCCCTTTTGCCTGTGTCTTCCAACCATAGCCACAGGTTCCCATATTGAAAAATGAAGGTCTGAGGTTAGAATAGCATTTGGTTTTTTGTTTTTTGTTTTTACCATTGCATCCAACAGAGTGGCACGTGGACCTTGAGGGAGTACCTGAGCTTTGAGTTCAAGTTCTTTCAGTCTTACAGAATTTAGCACTTGAATTATTGGAATTTCTGCCTTTGGGGAATGAAATGATCAAGGTTCTCAGTTCTCTGGTTCATGGAGTTTTGTTTTGATTCCTGTTAAGGAAGGGTGCCTCACCAACCAGGGAGAGAAAAGTTGGTAGGCAATTTTTTTTAAGAACTAGGATTTTGGGATCATTGGTTGCCACTGTAGGAAGGCAAGGTGTTTGGGTACGTAACATTGAGCTGAGCACTAAGACACCTGTACGACAAACAGTGTCATTGTGTGCCTTCCCCAGGAACATAAAGTCACAGAAATTTACATTTCCCAATAGTGTATTCAGAAATAACTCTCAAGAAGCCTAATTTATCCTGTTCTGAAGTCCTAATAAGAGCCTTTTTTCAAGAAAATGATTCCCAATGACCTGCATTTTGACTAAATGAGACAGGCTTTTCTATGCATCTATCCAGAATTCCAGTTGTCAAACTGAGCCTTGCCACAGAAGACTTGTCCCTCACATGTCTGGCTCTTAAGAGACTCATTTGTTACCTTGATATAAAGCATCTGGTTGCAACATGATTTAATAGATGATTCAGAAGGATTTTCTTTGTCTTATCATCAGTGGATTTTGTGTGGCTCTTCAGTAGGGCACCTGGTCCAGATTTGGTTCATGGGATGATGGTACACTTTTTCTCTGGGGAATTGTGCCTTAGTGTGGCATTGAGCTACCCAAACATCTCTGAATCATAAAGGTGGCAGTGTTTGAGCAGCAGCTTAGACATTTTCCAAGATGTGAATAAAAACCATGAAACCTGGTGACAAAGTGGTAACATGCGGTTGAACTGAAAGCTGGAGTGAAGGTTATGCCTGTCCCCATCTGCAAAAGCATTAGCATTGTTTCAAGAGAAACAGAAATATGGGAGAGAATGAAGTCAGATAAAATAGCTTCAGGATGACATATCAGGGAAAGCACTAGATTCCTGAGCTGCAAAGTCCTGGATGCTTCATCCAATGTAGTTTAAGCTGAGGAGGATCTAAGGGGTTACTACTATGTTCATGAGGAAGCTTTGTCTGTGTTTGGTTAATGTTGGTATCAAGAGATGGACTCCCTCTTGTCACAGTAAATTGAAGGGTTTCCAAGCAAAGAATGCAGCCTGAGATAACTGAGTCTGATCTTAAAATGCCATTGGATGTTCTTTTCTGGGGAATTCTCAGAAATGTTCCTCCTTGGCCTTCGTATTACTGCAGATGAAAAAGTACTCTCAGCAGGCCAACCATCCCCCAGCCACATTCCCTGACCGAGCAGACGAAGCCTGATTTCAGAGTTGTCTCGGCATCTTTCATCAACCCTAGTTACCTCCTCTAAGTATTGAAGAATTGGAAGGTTTTCACTTATTTTGGAATGTGTATGGTTCATCAGTATCTCAGAATAAAGAACTCAGCAATCAGTTGTACAGAATCTAGTGATCAACTTCATAGAAAACACAAATGGTACTTAACAGACCTGCTTATTCAGCCCTACCACTGATGAGCTATTTGGGCCTTATCTTAAGAAAGTTGGTTCAATGTAGGAAAGAACTGGGACTCAGAAGGCTGGAGTTCTAGTTTCTATCCCATGACATACTTGCTCTGTGATTTAGGCTTGATGGCTTAATGTTGCCATAAAACAAGCCAGAAGTAGGGGAATATGATTCTAGAAACTTTTCAAAGGTCAGCTCAACAACTTTTGATTTAAAGGACCTTGGGAAAATGCTTTTGTTTTGTTTGTAATGAGCAAGGTAATAATCCTGTGGATATTCTATACAGAAATTGTTGTTCTTCACTCTGGAATCTCAAACTGAGGGCTTATTTCTGATGGACTTTGGAATTTGTACTATCCTGTGGTCTAGCCAATCGTTAGACCTTTCAAGATGTGGTGTGTTATTTGGTTGGCATTCAAGGAAGAAATCAAAGCTATGTCTAGACACATTCTATGGCTTGGGGAAATGAACAGCAGGCATCCCACAAAAGTGATGATGTTGGGTCCTCGAATGCCCCTTATCCCATTGGATCTAGGGGAGCGAAAGGGAAGGAATCAAGCTATGAATTACAACAACTGTTGCTTGCCTCTGTGGAATTACTGAAACATGTAGATAAATGCATTTTCCCTCCAAGGAAAGTATCTAGAGGGTGTAAACTCACTGTGTCTAGTTTTAACTTTCTAGATCAGTTCTTTCCAAGTCAGCAGTGAAGTGGCCCGGCTAGTGATGATTTCTTACCATGGTTTTGGTCATGAACCCTTTTGTTAATCTTCAGGGAGCTATGGATGCTTCTCTTCCCAGCAAATTACATATTTATAAATTGGGTGTGGAGGGGGATAATTCTGGAGGATTCCCTGTAGCCTATCGACCCTGAGTAAGCAGTTCATAGTCTAGAGTAGAATCAGAACCATTACTGAGAATGTCAGGGCTAGCCAGAAACTTGTGGCCCATAATTTGCTGCCAGAATTAAGCAAGTAATAACATAAAGGTGTTTTTTTTCTTTTTTTCCTCTGAACATCGCTGCTTCTTCCTGTTCCTGCATCTTTCGTCACCTCTCTCGTTCCTCCCATCTCCCTCCCCATCTCTTGCTCATCTTACACTACAGATGTTCCAGCCTGGTTAAAAAGCCTCCGCCTGCACAAGTACGCTGCGCTTTTCTCCCAGATGACCTATGAGGAAATGATGGCCCTCACTGAGTGCCAGCTGGAGGCTCAGGTATGTGCTTAAGGGGACCATTCCCAGAGAGGGTGACATTCAACCACGTTGGGACCCATGCCATGGAATTTCCAGATGCTAATTCACATCCCACATAAATTGTAAGACACGGCTCTTCCCTGCAGAGTCCAATAGGAAGTGGTAGGAAGATCCTGGACAGCAAGTCCTACCAGAAGTCCAAGTGGCCTGTAGCCTCAGGTGGCACCCAGAAAGTTTATTGGAATTGGAGCTGCGTTTCAAGAGGACAGATTGCAGAGATGGAAAGAGGGTGGAATTAGGGAAGGGACCATTCTACCTGGTCACATACTAGCTATCTTCTAAATGGAGATCAGCAGAAGCATCAGGTCGTGCTTCAGACAAACCCCAAGGCTTTTTCCAAAATCCCTCAGGATGGACTGAATGGAGATTGGAATAAATAGTTCACAGTATTTATTTATTCTAGCCTCCTGGAAGAGCATGAGATGATGATTAAGAATGAGATTTCCCAGGTCTCAGATTTCATTTTCCTTCTACATGTTACAAATGGACAAAGGTCCTCCTCCTTCTTAGACATCTTTCTCCAAGCGTGGATGCCAAAGGCCAGTCAACAGTACCCCTGAAATGAAGCATGACTCCTTCCATGCTGTGCTCCAGTCAATAGGCCTCTGACCCATGCCTTTGTTTCCCTTGTTTAAAATGCTATTTGCATGTTTCAACTGACTCAGTTTCCTTTGAGCAATGATTTTAAAGAATTGATGGTCTACACCAGCCAATACTATTTCCCCTTGAGGAAGCATGGCTGGTTAGGATGTGTACCTCCCCACAGACCTCTGGCTTCCCATTGCTTTTCCAGGACCCTCGGTTAACCTCTGCAGGCTAAGCTGAATACCAGTATTGAGAGCAAGACAAAGCCTAAAGTCACTGCACAATCTCAGAGAATGAAAGGCACTAAGATCCACTTCCTAACATTTCTCCCACCACATTTTGAATCTCTACCACTCCCTGATATCCCAGGGGTCGATGAGAAACATTTCTAAGAGCATTTTTGTGTTTGGGTCAGGGTTGAGGGGAAAAAAACCTTAAATCCATCACTTGTTCAACTTAATAAGAAACAAAAAAGAAAGAAGGAAATGGCAGAGGGTAAAGTCAGAACTTGGCAAAATCTTCTCAGCGTAATTTAGTTCATTTGAACCCGAAGTTGAAGCTAAACAGAAATTTAAAATTCTTATTAAAGACCTGATTAGAAGGGGAGAGTAAAAGGCCCTCAACTGGGAAATTTACTGGGTCTCTAACAACCCATATCTAGCAAAATCCCTAGGCTACCACTCTACACAATGAAAATCAACCCCAGATCTGCAAATCCTAAAGTCTACCTGCAGGGATGAGTGAATTATAGATTCTTTTCAGTTGTGTTTACTTTTTTAATGGCTGCAAACTAAAAAAAAATATTCCTTATTGATGATACTCCATGTGGACCACACTGGGTTTCCCCACCCCTTCAAGATGGGCAAATGGGAAAAATTTGCGAATACCATGAGGATCTGATAGGTTCAGGACTTCCAGGGGAACCTGGGAGAAAGGAATGTCTGACTTAAATATATTGTCTTTTAAGACTTTGAGGAAATCTTGTGATGAGGGGGAAAACTGGCTGCCCTGTGTCTCTCTGTCCTAAATGTGTAGCCGGATGGAGTTATAGACTATTTAGGAAGAAGAGGTTTGTGAAAGTCCTCGCTGAGTGATCAAAGCACATTGACTGACTGTATGCTCTTTGAGAGAGTCTCTAAGCTAATTCTTAAGCATACCTTCATGTATTAAATTTACAGAACGTTACCAAAGGTGCAAGACACAAAATTGTCATCAGTATTCAGAAGCTCAAAGAAAGACAGAACCTCCTGAAGTCTTTGGAAAGGGTAAGTTCACAGCGCTTAAGGGAACCTTTGTCATGCGGAGACGGACTAAGGAAAATCCCCAGGTGAGAGTATTGTTAGCAGGCTTCCGAGAGAGGGTATTGTGGACTTGCCTTACCAAAGCCTGGACAGGAGCAATCATTATAAAGTGGGGCTTCTAGGATATCCTGGTACAGAACGAAACTTATCCGTGGGGTCCCGGCTAGCTGTGATGAGATGTGATTTTGAGAAAAGCTGTGTCCTGGGAATGCCAAACACCTATCTACCTCAGCTTCCATGGCTGGGGTGGAAAGCATTGGGCAGGCAGACATGGTTGTGCTAAGAATAACTTCAGACTTTAACTTCACAGAATGAATCCCCTAGACTCAGCTAGGAAACACCTTAAAAGTGTGAAGTGCTGCAAAAACTTGATTCTGACATTAAAAACCCGTTAAATCGGCTGCACACTCTACCCTTTTGTTTAACTGCCTGCACAGATTCTTGTCTCGTTGTGTGTCTAGCTGTCATCCTGGTTACTGTGTCATTTTTAGGACCAGATGACAATATGATTTCATCTTTAGTCCCAAGGCCATACCTCTGTCACTAGGGCTGTGTGTGCTTCTTGAGCACCAGTGTGGGGAGAGAAATTGAGTAGGTATTCGTGGCCTGCAAAGTATAAGTGGTAATGTGTTCTTAGGAATCCCAGGAAACCTTTGGGAGGGAACAAACTATTGATCTTGACAGGCCTAAAGTAAGTTCGGTCTGGACTGAGTAATGGCTCAAGTGATAGAGTACCTGTATAGCAAATCTGAGGCCCTGAGTTCAAACCTCAATACATCTCCCCTCTCCCCAATTTTTGCTGTCTAATACAGCATTTATTCATGTATTTTTGGCCACACTAGAGCTTGAACAGAGGGCCTTATAGTTGCTAGGCCAGTGTTGTAACTCTTGAACCATACCTTCAGCCCATTCTTTGCTGGTTATTTTTTGAGATAGGGTCTTGCGAACTTTTCTGTCTGGTCCTGGCCTCATACCACAACCCACCCTCCCTCTCAGCCTCCCAAGTAGCTAGGATTACAGAGTGAGCCACTAGCACCAGGTTCTGAAGCAAATATTTTATTTGTTTGTGTGTTTGTTTGTGTGTTTGTGTGTTTGTTATGGGTCTTGAACTCAGGGCCTGGGCACTGTCCCTGAGCTTTTTCAATCAAGGCTAGTGCTCTACCACTTTAAGCCACAGCGCCACTGGTGGTTAATTGGAGATAAGGTTCTCACGGACTTAACTGCCTGGGCTGGCTTTGACCAGCAATCCTCAGATCTTAGCCGGCAGAGTAGCTAGGATTACAGGCATGATCCACTAGCACCTAGCTTTTTGAAGCAAGCATTTTGATGGAATGGGAAATATTTTAACTTATTCAAAGAGATGTGTGTGTGTAATTTTATATGCACTGTGTAGTTATTTTTAATGTGTATCACATAGTATGTTACATATTTAGAGAATATATACATAAGACCTTATAAGGAGAATTTCTTTCAGAGCCTCTGGATGCATAGACAGATAGGGGAGTCCACTTGTGTGCATATCTGTGATTAAAGGTATGCTCTTAATTCAAGTGAATTACAGATTACAAGTGAGCTTTCCAACTGAACAAAGATTTTGGCGTTCTCAGTTTTATGCTAACTCCTTGCAAGCAGCTTGCCTAACAGAGTGATTATTGCCATTTTTAATCTAGGGAACTGTTCTCTTTTGGAGAATATGCAAAAGGCCAATTTACTCTTTGTCTATTTGAAAGTAGAGAAAACATTTTGCATGAGGATTAGATTGCTAAGCTTTATGGTAAAAGAAAGATTTTCCTTCTCTCATTTCTGGAACATCCTTCAGGACTTCATTCATATCCTCTATCACTGAGGAGCACACCCCACCAGAAACAGAAATGTGGAATTATTCCCTGCAGCCTGGAACTAACATCACCAGCTGGACACCAGGGCAGCTAGGTAGACTTTCCATCTAGCCTTTGATGTGTCAGCAATGCTCTGTGTCCTAGACTTCACAAAATCCTTTCTTCCCTGATACCCTGGAATGGGAAAATTTTAAAGATGCCAAATGTATGGTGGCTGCTAATGTCCAAAAAGCAAAGCAGTAGTGAGTCAATTGGATTTTACTTTTTGGAGAAAGGGGAAAGCTGTGCCCGTCAGATGACCAGGATGAGCTGACTACAAAACAAGAGAATGTTCTGTCACCCTGCTCTGTCTCTTTAGCAACAAATGACCCATAGATGGTGAATGCCTCCAGCATTCTTACCTCACACATCTAAGGAGATGGCTGGGACCCCACCCACTGTTAGCTCATAATCAGCAAGAGCTGCAGAGGAGCTCTCTGTGCAGAGCTCTTCCATTCAGTTACTGCACACTCACAAAGCAACTGTTCAGATTCGCTCTGCCCTGTCCCCTGTAGGCTCACCATAAGTGGTATGTAGACCCTGCCTGAGGGCAACTTAGGGCATGGCCCGGGGCAGACAGATGTGGTAGCTGATGATCTCACAATCTAGAGGCAGCCGGGAGAATTTTCCTGAGGTGGACAGCCCATTGAAGGTGGACCCTCATTGAAGTGAGGTAGGAGTCCCTTAGAGGAGCCAGGGGCTGATGGGAAACAGAGCAAGTTTTGATAGGATCTTGAACAAAACAGGGACCATGAGGACAGAGAAGGAGGAGAAAGATCACTTCAAGGAAACCCAGTGGTTCCGAAGGCATAGGCTTAGATGGTGTGTCATCTGGGAACAGAAACATAGAAGGAACTACTAGAGTAGAAGAAAAGTAGTTCAGTGGCTTGATTTTGAGATCCCTATGGGACACCCAGGTGGAGTTGGCAAATAGATGGCCAGAAAGGAAGGTATGGAGTCCAGGACCCAGCTGGGTTGGAAGGAAGGACTCAGCTCTGGGCCAGCTGTGTGTGTGATTGCTGGTGGGTACCCCGAAAGTGTGTGGGGAGTGATGACCAGCTGAGGACAGGCACAGATAAGAAAGGACCATCTATTTGGTTTTGTTTGTTTTTGTTTTTGTTGTTGTTGGTGGTGGTGGTGGTAGTGGTGGTCGTGGGGCTTGAACTCTGGGCCTGGGCACTGTCCCTCAGCTCTTCAGCTCAAGGAAGGGATGGTAGGGGAAAAACAAAGGAGGAAGTAACCATGGTCAATAGGAAATGTACTCATTACCTTACTCTTATAACTGTAACCCTTCTGTACACTATTTTTACAATAAAAACAAAAACAAAAAAGAAAGGACCATGTAATGACCGAGTCCTGCAGAGGATCTCTTCCCATCAGGTACATGGAAGTGTCACCTACAGTGGACACTACACTGGACTTGGCAATCTGCTGGTCACAGCAGCCAGAATGGGGAAAATGTTTTTGGAGAAGAGAAGAGGACAAGAAGCCAGGAGTGTGAAGGATGGGGGCAGGGGCATGGGGCTGTAGGCTGCTCCAGCCTACAGTAGGAAAGAGAAGGTGGCAGCAATTACTGGAGTAGATTTACATTTAACAAGAAAAGGTTGGCCTGGGAAGGTGGCTCAGTGGTAGAGCACTTACCTTGCATGCATGAGGCCCTGGGTTTGATTCCTCAGCACCACATAAGCAAAAAGAAAAAAAGCTGGAAGTGGTGCTGTGGCTCAAGTGGTAGAGCGCTAGCCTTGAGCTGAAGAGCTGGGGGACAGCGCCCAGGCCCAGAGTTCAGGCCCCATGACCAGACCCAAAAAAAAAAAAAGGTCACCATGTGCTTTTAGGTATATTATCAACTGGCTCCCAAATCATAAAACAGAACTATTTTCTAAACCTGGTACACACACACACACACACACACACACACACACACGAATGTATACACACCTATTTGATTTATTTCCACTTAGAGGAAATATTTTCACTTTGATTTATTTCCACTTAATGTGGAAGTCCATATCTTTTCTTCAGACACATCTAAATCTTAGTCTCTTGAGGCTACATCTGAGACTGTTTTTATCTACTATCACAGAAAAATGGGAGTTATATTTAACAGTGTTTAGTAATACTTTCATTGTGATAATAATGCTTTATACTAATAAGGCCCATTTGATACTTGCAAAAAAATTACACATATGCTAACACTTCTAGCCCTGATCTGCTAAGACAGGCCAGACAGCTGAGGCTGAGTCTTTCAGAGAAAGAAACTCAGGTGGGTCCAAACTCCTTAGCAAGTTGCTTCCTGATCAGCCTTGGAACAGCTCTCCAGCTTCATCTCTGGGTCATCTTGCCTCATCCTGTTGTTGTTTGCAGTCAGGAACCTCTCTTCTCTGCTCCCCCAGCTCCCTGCCCCAACACCGTCATAACATGTGGATCTCAGGAAGTGTAGGCCTCTTTGAGGAGAACTCTATTTGTTTGAATATTCCCAATGTGAATGATCAATGCCTGCTGCTGTTGGCAGCTGATTGGTAAATGGAAGGGGAGAGAGAGTGGATTTATTTCATTCATTCATTTTATTTCTTTCTTAATTTTGTGCCAGTTCTGGGCTTGAACTCGGGCCTGGGGGCTCTCCTTGAACTTCTTTTGATCAAAACTAGTATTCTACCACTTAAGTCACAGTGTTTGCCGAGTAGTTTATTGGAGATATTTTTATTGAGTAGTTATTTTGAGTAGATATTTTTATTGAGTAGTTTATTGGAGACTTTTCTGCCCGGGTTGGCTTCGAACCATGATCCTCAGATCTCTGTCTCTGGAGCAGCTAGGATTACAGGTGTGAGCCACCAGTGCCCAGCAGAGAGTGGATTTAAGTACACACCTGACTATTAAGTCAGAAGTCGTAATTGTTCTCCCACAAAGGAAGAATGGGGCCTGAGGGACATGTCACACAAAGTGCTGGGAACACCATGGCTGCCCAAAGCTCTCTTTCCAGATGGTTCAGGTTTGTTATTATCATACCTCTCCCCTTCTCAAAGGCACTGAACCAAATTCCTCCAAGTCCTAAAAGTCCAGGGCTGGACCAGGCTGGCTGGACAGTCATTTCCTTCCTGCTTGTCCACTGAGCTATCACTGTGCCGTTGCTGAGGATTTCCTGTTATCTGCTTCCAAATGGGTTCCTTGTTCAGCAGCCTTGAATCTGCACATTGCTTACTGGACAGCTTCATTTTGCCTCTTTGTGTTTATAATGTAGGAATTATATTTTTTGTCATGAAGGATCAATAGAGACTTGTCAACGTGGAGAATTAATTCCCACAGCCAGTGGAGAATGCTAGATGGACTTCCATTTGGACCATCTCCCTGTGTGCTTCTGAATGTGAGCATGGAGTAGTGAAATTCCTTTAAGAGGCAGGAATGTAATCCGGTGGTCACGGCTCTGCTCCATGCTGCTGGCATAGGCAGCAGTCTGGCTAACTGGCTGTAAGCCAGGTTTTTGGTGACAATGACTTGAAGTCTAAGAAGAACAAAACGGTGCATGATCCCAGGAAGTTATATGTTATATTAAGCTTCAAACATTATTCATTATGTTTATGGATTTTTTTATAGTGACTCCCAATATAAGACTGATAAGATTTGGACTTAGGGCATATATATACCCTAATGTATGTGTATGTGTGTGTGTATATGTGTGTATGTATATACACATATATATATGTATATATGTATGTATGTATCTAATATTCCTGGCTGAATTCATTCTCCTTCCTTCACCATGAACTAGAGAACCTTCATGCCATGAGGAGGGAGCCAGTGAGGGGTTGGTGGCTGTTGATGGGGTCTTGAGCATGCTTTATTCACCTGAGAGATGGTGGCCACATAGAAGGGCATGGAAAACAGCATGGGACCCCCACCCCAACCCGAGCCTTGGCTCACTTGCTTCACCCTATCTGTCCCCCTCCCCCCTACAATCACACACCTATCTTCACTGTGGGCTAGACAGGCAATGAGTGCCCTTCAAAGCCCAGGGGCTGCAGGAGGCAGGCAGTTGGTGATGCCCACATCACCAGGCCCAAGGTGAAGTTGACCAGCCACACACTGGTGTCCAGACTCTGGGAAAGGCTAGTCCCTGGGTAGCAGGGACACTGCGGATGAGGAGCAATGTGTGCTAATTCTCCCTGGGCTGGAGGCTGCCCTGCCACCGAGACTGTCCACAATCAGAAGGAAGCCCTTCTGAGATTGTCTGCTAAGTGGCAAATGAATATCTTGCTCAGCATATTGGTTCCCTCCTAACATCCCAGCACTCAGGAGGTTAAGGCGTCTGAATCACAAGTTCAAGGCCAGCTGGGGGCTATGTGGCAAAATCTGTCTCCAGAGAATTTTTAACAAGCCAGGGAAAGGGGGCTTTCTCTTTATAATATAGGCAGATATTAGGAGGATCCTGATTTGAGACCAGCCCTGGCAAAAAGTTATTGAGATTTCCCATCTCGTTAAGAACATCTGTCATCCCGGCTATGTGGGAAAAGTAAATAGAAAGACTGCAGTGTAGGCAGCCTAACAAAATCCTAAAGACCCTATGTGAAAAATAAAGCAAAAAGAGTGGAGGGGTATAACTCAAGTGGTAGAGCACCTGTCTCTCAATGATCAGTCATCAGTTATCAATACGGTCAAATGGGGTTGGGGTGGGGGAGTCTTGTTACAAGAGGATCCTAGGAATGGTTTACACCTGCACATCAGTCAAGCTCTTAAAATTCTGTCCGCACTGTTCCAGAGGGGTCCATCCTTCACTGGTACCGGGACCCTGATGAGCAGTGTCAGGTCTGAGTTCAGGAAGAGCATGGTTGCAAATGCATTGGAGCCACATTTGTGGCAGGGGCTGATCCACCACTGTACCGGGGAGGAGCCGGCCCCCAGCCCCCAGCCACAGGTACCTGGACAAGTACAATTCATCAGAATCAGCTCTATTCCCTTCGTCAGTGAGTAGTATCCAGCATAACAAATTGAATGTGCTATAAGGATCGTTTTAGTAGAAAACACATGAAGTCACATGCTACCATTATGCATCCACAAATCCTCCTTCTGAAGCATCTCTCCTCTGCTGAAAACTTGCCTGGTTTAGAATAAATTCTAACACCTTACCTTAGCCCACAGGTCTGCGGGGGCGGGGGGAGGGAGGTGGAGGAGGAGCCCCAAGAATCCCATTTCCCACGCTCTGTTCTCACCTACCTTGCTCTACCCTGCCTGCCTCTCTGCTACACATAACTTCCTCCTACCATAGGGCTTTTGCATGCCCTGTGCCTGGAGCACTCCTTCCCAGGGTCCTCCTGCCTTTGCTCCTGCAGGGTCCTATTACCAGTGCCCCTCCCTCCAGAAGCTGCCCTTCCCACCAGCCTGCCCACACCCCACATTGCCACCCTCTCCCATGCTTAGCACAGAGCTCAGTACATGGAAACCTCCAACACATATTTCTTCACTAAGAAGCATGCAGCATGATGACAGACTCCTCTGAGGCTTTACAGATACTGACATCACAATTGCTCAGTGAGACAACTAGTCTCATTTGGTGTACAGGGAAACTGAGGACAGAGAGGTTAATTCATTTGCCTAAGGTCACACAGCACTGCAAGGATTCAAACCTGAGCATCTGCTTCAAGAATCTGTGCTTTTCTTTCTCTCTCGTGTGTGTGTGTGTGTGTGTGTGTGTGTGTGTGTGTGTGTGTGTGTGTGTGTGTGTGTGTGTGTGTGTGTGTGTGTGTGCGTGCGTGCGTGCGTGCGCGCGCGCGCATGCTCATCCTAGGACTTGAAACTCAGGGCCTGAGTTTTTTTTTTTTTGCTCAAGGCTAGCTCTCCACCACTGAGCCACAGCTTCACTTCTGGCTTTTTGGTGGTTAATTGGAAGTAAGTTTCATACACTTTTCTGCCCAGGCCAACTTTGAACTGCAATCCTCAGCTCTCACTCTCCTGAGTGGCTAGGATCACAAGCGTGAGCCACGGGCACCCAGCTGCATTCTGTGCTTATTAACACTCCTCTGTACTTCTGTGTCATGGGCCAGGTGAAAGTGTACCGGAACAGATTCCTGTGCCCTGGACCCACCAGCTTCATTATACAATGTCAGATAAAGCATGCCGCCGGCTGTGGTGGTGCCTCTCTGTAATCCCAGCTACCCAGGAGGCTCAGAGAAGAAGAGGCATGAGGCCAGTTAAAGTTAGCAGAAGGTTCTTATCTGAAAAACAGATTGAAAGGCAAAGGGCCTAGGAGTGTGGCACATGCGGTAAAGCTGTTGCCTGGCCATCCCAAGGCCCTGAGTTCAATCCCCAGTACTGGGAGAAAAAAGAAAAGAAATACATTCCATAGGCTGTCTCAGAGGAAGGCAGGGCAGAAAGGAATGCTGACCACATCTTGGCCATCTCTAGATCATGGTAAGATTTCCCAGAGAGGCCTGTTTATTTCACAGAGCCCAACTTTCCGGGTTTTCTATCCTTGCTGGTGTTAGAAGGATGCAGACCCAGAAGTGTTGGCAAAGGCCCTTGTGCAGAAGGCCGGTGGCCGAGAGCCCACCCTGCCTGCCTGCCGGGTAGTGGGCACGGGAGCCTCACGGTGGTCTCTTCCTTCTGCAGGATATCATCGAAGGTGGTAGCCTGCGCATCCCCCTCCAGGAGCTGCACCAGATGATCCTGACGCCCATCAAGGCCTACAGCTCCCCGAATGCCACACTGGATGCTCGCCACCAGGAGCCACCGGTCCCACACCAGCCCTCACTGATGGGTCCTGAGAACCAGGGCCCGGACTGCAAGGACAGCTCCGTGGCCGCTAGCGCTGCCGCCAGTGCTGCTGCGGGCGCCAGCGGCGGGCTGCAGCCACACCAGCTGAGCAGCTGTGATGGGGAGCTGGCTGTGGCCCCCCTGCCAGAAGGGGACCTGCCCGGGCAGTTCACACGCGTCATGGGGAAAGGTATTCTTGCTGAACTCACCCACCCAGAGCTGTGATAAGTGACCTGTCCCCCACAGATGACCCTGGGTTCTCTGGAGAGATGGGAACAGTGTGGCGCAGAGATCAGAACTCCTGCCTCTCTGATCCCTGGACCTCCCATGAGAGTCCCATTGGGCCTTAAGCCATCAGAGGAGGGTGAGGGGGATAGACTTTTGGGGACAAATTATTCCCTCAGCTAATGATAGCTCCCCAAAGCAGCAGTGGCAGAGAGTAAACTGCAGAAATCAAAGACCAGCCTGTGCTGGGAGCTGTAATCCTAGCTACTCAGGAGGCTGAGATCTGAGGTTCATAGTTCAAAGCCAGCCCAGGCAGGAATGCCCATGAGACTCTTATCTTCAATTAACCACCATGAAATTGGAAGTAGAGCTGTGGTTCAAAGTGGTAGAGCACTAGCCTCGAGCAAAATACCTCAGGGACAGCCGCAGGCCCTGAGTTCAAGCCCCATGATTAACCACACACACTCTCTCTCTCTCTCTCTCTCTCTCTCTCTCTGTGTGTCCAAGGACTGAGCTCAAGCCCCCATACTGGCACAAAAACAAAACAACAACCTATACAGAGAGGCCAGGCCTCAAGCTTGCTCCCTCACCCCTGGAAGTTCTTTCATGGGGCCATAGTGTGGGAATTCTCAGCATAGACCTGTTCTGTACGTGTTCTCTGATGCATAGTTTTCCATTCTTCCTTCAGATCGGATCCACCCTACAAATGCTTTTCTGCTAATAGCTTGTAGTTGTTTAATAATGACTGGGCACCAGGCACAGTTCTCCGTGCTTCGCCTCGGCACCTTACTTCCACTGTCCCCCCTCCGTCACTTTATAGAAGTAGAAACTGAGGCACATAGGCCAAGCAGCCCACCAAAGCTTACACACAGCGGCGGGCAGGGCTGATAACTGGACCCCACAGCTTCTCCACTGCCCACCCCACCTGGTGACCACTGTACCTCCTGAGCGCTAGATGGACTGAGGTGACACCCTACCTGAAGTCTCCCCCAAAGAATCACCTACTCCCTGGCTGCCTGCGCTCTCCCATCCCCACCCCAAGCAGACTTTATGTTGTTGAGTTCTCAGAAACGTGTGCCTTCTCATCTCCTTTGTGCACACGTTCTTTCTGTCTGGAGCCCGGCTCCTGCTGGTTCACAAGGAGCCTCGGTGAAGAATCACGCGGTGGCATCGGGTTTGGTTGGATAGAGCAGCAGCAGTCCTCACTGCAGGGTGCATCTGTGCAGTGCATGCGCCCCACTTCCCTCTGCCACGCCTTGCCTGGAACACCCCGCCCTCCACCCGTTCCCTTCACCTACATCACATCTCATCCTTTACATCTCAGCGCAGCCATCATGTGGGTCAGGAAAGCTAGGTGAACACCCTCCCCCTCCCCCCCCCCGCTGGGTGAGGGACCCCTCTCCCCAGCCCACAGTCCCTGTGTTCCTTAACTTACCCCAGGACACGCCTGATTGCACTCATTGGTTTGCTTGACCGTCTTATTACTGTTTTGCATAACACATTATTACAGTCTTCATATTGTGCTATTATTGTGTAGTGCTGTCAGGCTATTTTTTGATTTATTTATTATTTAGTGCCAATTAATTGGAGGTAAGAGTCTCATGGGCTTTTCTGCCAAGGGTGACTTTGAATCTTCATCCTCAGATCTCAGCCTCTTTGAGTAGCTAGGATTACAGGCATGAGCCACTTTTAATATCCACTGAACACTTTAACCTGTGACACAGACCTAGTTGATGCACAGAGTGAGAGCTGGCACTGGTCTGTACAGTTGCCTAAACTGTTAATTGTCCTGGCTGTGTTCACGGGTCTGCAAGGGCAGGGTGGACCACGGTGTGTCCTTGACCTCTGGGAAGGGCCAGAGTGTCCTACCTGTACTCCCCTGCCTGCCCCTGGCCTTGGCCCCTCACATCCATATCCTCAAAAATGCCCAACCTTAGAATCATTTGTGTTTGATAGGATGGTTCACAAGAAATTTTGATTATTTAAAAAAGTGTGATGGGTGCTGATACTTTTCCTTAGAGGTTCTGAACTTTGCTGTCCAATATTTTGGACCATTTTAAAGAACCGACTTTCCACCAACAGAAATGGATACCTGAGCCTTACAGCAGGGGTGAGAAATACCACTTCCCATACAAGCCCTTTAAAAAAAAAAAAAAGACTTCACTTCCTAGCTGGGCACCTGTGGCTCACATCTGGAATCTTGGCTACTTAGAAGACTTAAGAATGGGAGGGCTGAAGTTGATGAATAGCCTTGACAGAAAAGTCCAAGACACTCTTATCTCAATCAAAAGACGTTTGTTGATGTGACACATGCCAGTCCAGGTAAAAATCAGTGCCTGGAGATATGGCTTCATGCCTCACTTGCCTGACAAGTGTGAGGTCCTGATTTCAAAACCCCAATACTGTCAAAAGAAAAAAGAAAGAAAACCTTGAAAAGGAACCTTGAAACCTAAAACAGAAAATGACCCACAGCTTCCTTGAGATTGGCAGCCAGGGCAGACCTGTTCTCTCCACCTCCCTACCCATCCTGTACTACGTTGGAGTAGGACAGTTCTCCTCATGAGTAAGGACACAGTCCTGCAGATAAATGGACATGAGTCTCTCCACCTGGCCCCAAAGTGGGGACAAAAGAATTGATCCTTAGGAGTCCCACGGCCCTCTGCTTCTGCTACTGTGTGCATTGTAACTGCACATTCTAAACCCAATTTATGCTCAAGATTCACAATTCAATGAGTTGATGGAAGGGGAAAATCATCTCCCCTGCCTGCTTCATGCCCTGCCATCTTCCTCTGGGGGGTAGTTACTGTTAAGTTTGGGGACATCCTTTGGGAAACATGTCGAAGTCTCCATTTTTGCACACATGGGCCATATTCTTTTTTGTAGCATAATGTGGATTATTCATTTTAGGACATTGTATACTTTGAATAATTCTTTTTTGGGGGGGTTCCAATCGTGGGGCCTGAACTCTGGGCCTGGGCACTGTCCCTCAGCTCTTCAGCTCAAGGTTAGCGCTCTACCACTTGAGCCATAGCGCCACTTCTGGCTTTTTCTTTTTGCTTATGTGGTGCTGAGGAATTGAACCCAGGGCCTCAGGCATGCAAGGCAAGTGCTCTACCACTGAGCCACCTTCCCAGCCCTACTTTGAATATTTCTATCACTATAAATAGCACCATTGCATAATTTACCTAGCAGGGTCCCCAATAAGGGACACAAGGCAGTTTCTATAGTTTTTTTTTAAATTCATTTGTTTCTTTGTTTATGGTGGGGTTGAGGATGTGCACGTGAACATACACACATGCACTTGTGTGCAAGTCCTGGGGCTTGAACTCATGGTCTGGGAGCTGGCTCTAAACTTTCTTTTGCTCAAAGCTAGTGTTTTACCATAAGTTTCACTTCTGGCTTTTTGGTAGTTAACTGGCTATAAGAGTCTCCCAGATGTTCCTGCCTGCGATAGCTTTGAACCATATTCTCAGATCTCAGCTTCCTGAGTAGCTAGGATGACAGGCATGACACTTTCTTAGTTTTTATCACAAATAACTGCTGTATTGAAAACTTGTATGCAAAGAGACAAAATAAGTGAGATCCTGTAATAAACTGTTTAGGAGCAGGGAAAATTCAATGGGAGGACCAGGTTTTATACTTGATGTGTTTACAGACCTCGTTCACTCGTTCACACTCTGGCTGTTCATATTCGCACACACACCCCACCACTACCACCACCACCACCACCAGCACACCACCACCACCAAAGCTGGCATGAGAAAACCACTTCTTGCCTGTTCTTCATCCACCGACTAACAGCCCTGTCTTTCCTAGCACTCACATGAATGTGTAGGTGAACCTGTGTGTGTATAAATATACACATCCCTTGGCAAAAATAACCTCCAATAATGAGTGGCAAGTTCCTACCCACACACCTCACAGCCCAAAAACAGAGTGCCAGCCTGGTTCTTCCACTCCCTTTCCGCATGGCAAGGTGCGTGGGGCTCATTGATGACATGGAGTGGGGGTTGCCTGTCTGCCCATGGTGGGGGACTCTGAGGCTCTGCAAAGCCCTGGCTCACAGAGCCATTTGCACAGACAGAGCTGAGAAAGCCTCGGATCTTCTCTCACCAAATATCTGTCTCAGGCCTGCTGGCTGAAGGCTTAATATAGATTGGTATGACAGGAATTAACCCAAGAAGCTCTCATGGTGACCAAGCTTTTGACTTCAGTGGAATGAGGAGCCTCCTGGCATTTGGAGTTTCCCCCCCCCCCCCAATCTTATCTAATGCCACGGGCCCACATATTTTACAAGGCCTTGGTCCTGAAAGGAAATCAGAAGCAGATTTCAGAGGTTAGCATGGGAATGTGTGGGTCTCATTCATGGTTTTTTTTTTCCCTCCTTAATTTACAGTGTGCACACAGCTCTTGGTCTCCAGACCTGATGAGGAAAATATAAGTTCCTATTTACAGCTCATAGACAAGTGTCTCATTCATGAGGTGAGTAGTCACTGCTTTTACCCAACTCTCTTCCTCGTTGCTTAGAGATCTTTCTCAGAGTTTCTGCGATGTGATCATTTCTGTGTCCAACAAGTTGGTTTGGAAGAGTGGATGGTCATTAATAATAGCTCAGGCAGAGCTAGCCTGCTGCTTGCCTCCAACTATCCAAGATTCACCAAACCATAAGCCTGGATATGAGGGGATAGCTGAGAGGACTTTTGATTGCAGGAGAATTGCTTGGAGTGGCTAACACAGAGCCCTACCACCGAGTTCTGGGCATCTTCAAGTCTTTTAAACCTGGTGTTGAAACATTTTTGCCTTTTAGGGCAGGAAAACTGGAGGTGCAGTTAGAGAGGGAAGAAAAGGCACACAAAGGGAATAGTAAGCACTTGTGTGGCACGTGTGTGGATGTGTGTGGATTAATAGCTGCTCAGCTGTTCGTTTGGGTTTGTGGTTTTTGTAGGAACTATATTTGCTACCTGTTTTTTGGAAGGAAACCGAGGCAAGCTGGAAGGGTGCCTGTGAAACTCTTAGAATGTAATAGTCTTCACAGAGTCCTGAGCACAGGCTGAGCTGGTCACTACTCCTCCCCTCCCCCCTCCCATCTAGACGGAGGGAGCTGAGCTTCTAATCCAGATGTGCAGTGGTTACTTGGAACCCTACTCCTTATCATATACCCACAGTTCCAGAGACAGTATATCTAAATTTGAGCTTGGTGCCTATGCTAGAAACAGAAATGCTCCATCCTCTGGATGGATATTTTTTTTTCTTAAATAATAAAATCTTTATCTCTAATAGTTTGTTTGTTTGTTTTTTGGTCCGGTTGTGGGGCCTGAACTCTGGGCCTGGACGCTGTCCCTCAGCTCTTCAGCTCAAGGCCAGCACTCTACCACTTGAGCCACAGCACCACTTCCAGCTTTTTTCTTTTTGCTTATGTGGTGCTGAGGAATTGAACCTAGGGCCTCAGGCATGCAAGGCAAGCGGCTCTACCACTGAGCCACCTTCCCAGCCCCTTTATCTCTAATAGTTTACCCAGAACACCCAGACCCTGTCTAATGATAACCAGGGCCTATACTAAAGTGCTTACTTGTGGATGGGTTTCAGTAAGGGTCAAGGCCACATGCTACAAGCCCTACTAACCCTTGGCTATTTCTAATCAAGACTCTGCACTTGTTGGGGGGGGTGGGCAGAAGCAAGGAAGGAAATACACATGGAAGGATGTTACAGTGCATTCATTCCAAAAGTATTTATTGAGCATCTAGGCCCTGTCCCTAGCTAGATGGCTTATGGTATGAGGGTGATGTGAGACAAACTAAAAACAGATCCTCATACATACGACAATAAAACTTTTGAGGAAAGCCAGGCCCTGATGGCTCACCCCTGTAATCCTAGTTACTCAGTAAATGAAAATCTGAAGATGGAGATGCAGAGATAGTTGAGCAGGAAAGTCTAGGAGATTTTTATCTCCAGGAAAAAGGAAAAAACCTGGAGGTAGAGTTACGGCTTAAGTTGGTAGAGCACCAGCAAAAAAAAAAAAAGTCAAGTGAGAACTCAAGGCCCTGAATTCAAGTCCCAGAACTAGCACACAAAGGAAAAAGTAAAAAAAAAAAAAAATGGAAACAAACCTTCATAAGAGCCTCAAGAGCTCAAAAGGGAGGAGTGGTGGGTGCTGCTGGACCCCAAAGCCAGATCCAGGGCATTTCCTAGGAGACTTGTCCCCAAGCTGAGGCCCAAAGGCCGGTTGGAGTGTTGAGGAGGCAGGCAGGGCTCCAGCAGCAGGCTCTGGAGGGCTCTGTGCTCTGTTGCAGAGGCATCCATGGCTGGCTCGGGATGGATGGATCAGGGGAGCATTTAATGGAACTCCGCTTCCTCTCCCATCCTCACTCTCCAAATGGAGCTTTCAAGATACTGTGGGAGAAGATACCTTCCACCTCACCTCCTGTCAGACAGACCCTCGAGACCCAAATAATGAGTCCTCCTGCTCCTCTCTTAAACAATATGCTAGCCCCCTGCTTTGTCTGCACAGCCCAGGAACTTTGGCCTGATGCTTCTTAATCTTCTGCTATCCTGCCCGCTCACCTTGGACACCCTGTCTGGACTTTATCCCTCTCCCTTTCCCTCCTCCGCCCTCTCCTTGCTTCTCTGGGAGCTCCAAGTGACTTGGAGCAAATGTAGCACCAGGTGGTCTGATCTTGGCAGCAGGGGCCTCACTTATAGGGACAGGAAGGATCTTTGTGACATGGCTGCCTGCCCGAATCCATGGCAGGATGGATGGACCCAGCCAACTGTCTGGAAGGGAAGAAGTATTGCTCAAGTCTCTTTATTGTTAACTTATTTTGAGAAAGTGCAAAACCATCTGAATAATTTTCCACAGCCAGGGGTTATTCTATATCGCAGCCCACCCCCCACCCTGGGAGACCCAGTCCCCATCCTGGCTGAGGTGAGGTTAGCTCCCAGACAGAGCTCCTTTCATAGCTACAGTGTGCCAGTTCTTCAGCAGGCTGGAAGCAGGAAGGTGTTGGATAAACCAAGACAACTTCCTTCCTCCCCAGAGAGGAAAGCACCAGCTCCCAGGAGTAGTGAAAGATCAGGAGAGTTCTGAGCTTTGCTTCTGAAACCAATTGCTTTGAATTCTGGATTTAAAATTCTAAGCTCTGTGTGTGTGTGTGTTTTTAAAATTCTAAGCTGTGTGTGTGTGTGTGTGTGTGTGTGTGTGTGTGTGTGTGTGTGTGTGTGTGTGTGTGTGTGTGTGTGTGTGTGTGTGTGTGTGTGTGTGTGTGTGTGTGTGTGTGTGTGTGTGTGTGTGTGTGTGTGTGTGTGTGTGTGTGTGTGTGTGTGTGTGTGTGTGTGTGTGTGTGTGTTGGTACTGTAGCTTGAACCCAAGGCTTTTTTTGCTGATACTCTACCCCTTGAACCATATTTCTGCTTCCAGTTTTGTGCTGGTTAATTGGAGATAAGAGTCTTAATTGGAGATAAGAGTCTCTCAGATGTGTCTGGTGAGCTGGCTTCACACCAGGAGCCTCAGATCTCAGCCTCCTGAGTAGCTAGAATTACAGATGTGAGCCACCTGTGCTCAGCTTCCAAATTCCCTCCCTTTTTTCCTTCTTCCCTCCCTCCCTCCTCTTCCTTCATTTCTTCCTTCCTTCTTTCCATTTTGCCAGTACTGGGGTTTGAACTCAGGGCCTTGCTTGCCAGGTGCTCTTCCACTTGAGCCATGACTTCAGCCTTGTTCTCACTTCCTGGGAAGATAGGTGAAAAGTCCTGACACAAAAACAAATAGACACACTGCATCCATCTTCCTCCAGACAGATGGATGGGTCTGGACCTGAACTGGCTGACATGGTGGTATAGGGGTAGTCTCTTCTTCATCAGATCCCCAAAACATTGCTGCCAGTGGAGGGGCAAATGGATGATGAGATGTCAGCCATTAGCACTGCTTTGCAGGCACAGAATGCAGTTTTCACACTTCCCTGGAGCCACTGAGACCTAGCTAGACTGCTCTCTGGACTCCTCCTGGCTGAGAAGAGCCACCACACTCACTCACTCAGCATGCCGAGGAAACAGCCCCCGTCTGCAGCCCTGAACTCCGTGAGCCCAAGGCCAGGGTGCTGTGAGGGACAACTCTGTGTCCCTATTTCATCTTCTTGGTGGCTGTTTGTCACTATGGGGAGATGTTGTGTACTGATGCCATGTAATGATGTCCTTGGAAGGATGTGTATAAAGTGAATCGTTTGCTCCTTTACCTTTTTATCCTAAACATCAGGCCAAATATTCTTCCAGCTGGCTCCAGACCAGCTTCATAGTGTCATTTTGAGACCATGAAGCCATTTGGATTGTCTTGCTGTTGGGACTAAAGTTCATAGTTGGAAATCAAATGTGAAGAACCCTCATAGACCATCCCCAAAGCATGAGTCTGTGTAACCAGCATGCATCAGACCATTTCTAAGAGCACCAATAATTCTCCAAGCTTTCTGTGGGTTGCTTCCGTTCATTTTCCCAATGTCCCTTTGAGCAAGGTAGCATCCCCCTCAGTCTCCAGAAGGAAGGCAGTCTTGGCTAAAGGAACTTGCCTAAGAGTGTTCAGGATTTACATCCTGCCCATTTGGACCCAGAACCTTCCTATGAGCCATCCCTGGGCTGGACTCTCAACCCCGCCAAGTCTTCTTGACCACATAGTGGTATCTTGTGTCCTCTACATTTAGCTGAAGAAGCTGATCTAAAGCAATATTTCTTCTCAACCTTTATTAATCCAGCAGAAACAAATGCCTTTTGTCCAGGCATACATGTAGGTACTTATTTAGTGAGCATTACCAGCAATTGAGAGGACCATGGAGGTGGGCCACAGAGAGGGACCCAGGCCCTCACCTGCTAGTCATGAGACCGTCTCTCACACACAGGTGCAGGACGACTTCCCCTCTTCTCTAACGGAGCTTTTCTGGGTCCTTTCCTTGGATACTACCATATACACACACCCTGGGTGCACATCCTCACTGGCATCAGCCAAGGCAACCCCGGAGGAAGGAGCCTGCAAGTCATCAATACATCTACAATGACACTGTTCCACATTCGTCCACAGAGCTCTGCTATGTGTAGGCCCCTTAAAAGATTACACATCTGAGCCAGGCACCAATGGCTCATGCCTGTAATCCTAGCTACTCAGGAGACCGAGATCTAAGGATTATGGTTCAAAGCCAGCCTGGGCAGGAAAGTCTGTGAGACTCTTACCTCCAATTAACCACCAGAACACCAGAAGTGGTGTTGTGGCTTAAGTAGTAGAGCGCTTAAGTTGTAGAGCTGAAGAACCCCAGGGACAGCACCCAGGCCCAGAGTTCAAGCCCCAGCACCAACGAAAAAATAATGATTACACATCCTGAGGAGAAAATTAAGCTGTCATTTTTTTTCTTCATGCAAAGAATCTGTTTCCTTTATGGGAACTAGTAATTTGGCCTGTTACTCTTAGTAATATTTTATTGCCACATGAAAGATTTCATGCCTTGTTGATAAAAACCACTTGGGATTTGTTATCTGGCGTTGTGACTGCTAATCAATCAAATCAGGTAGATATCCCATGGCTCACATGCTTTAGGCATTGAATAGGGGGACTCATAGATACCTGCTTGGAAGTCCCTGTACCCATGCTCTTCCTTCAGAATCATCAGCATACCTACTACAAACCCCATCTTCCGAGACAAGCCTCCAGATGTTTTCGGTCAGGCTCTGAGATGTGGGGGAGGCCCAGGAACCTGCATGTAACAGTGTCCTTGGCTGATGTCAATATACTGTGAATTTGAGGTCCCTGGGCTGTGGTGAATGCAAAAACTGTACATTTAAAAAAAAAAAAAAAAAAAAAAAACTCCTGCCAGGGGCCAGTGGCTCACGCCTATAATCCTAGCTACTCAGGAGGCTGAGATCTGAGGATTGCGGTTCAAAGCCAGCCCGGGCAGGAAAGTCCGTGAGACTCTTATCTCTAATCAACCACTAGAAAACTGGAAGTGGCACTGTGGCTCAAGCAGTAGAGCACTCGCTTTGAGCTGAAGAGCACAGGGACAGTGCCCAAGCTCAGAGTTCAAGCCCATGACCGATAAAAAATAATATATATACATATATATATTTTAAACTCATCATGCTTGTGCGTTGTAGAGCAGTAGACAAAACATCCCTACACACCAGTTTTACTAGAAAAAGCATTGCAAGCCTCACATCTATCCCTTTTTATGAAACTCCAGACAAGGTTTAGTCCAGGCCAGTGCACTGGGGTTTTCGTAGGACATAGGACCACTTAAGTAGAGATTGCTCAGCAACTACCTTAAAACCCAGAGAGTATGTACCCACAGAACACTCCAGGGTGACCACACCCCATCAAGCAGATTGATTTTTGGAGTGGTTTAAAATTTTCATTGATTATGAAAATTCAGGGAGCCTGCAAAAGCCAGGGTATCCAGCAATCGATTCTACAATTCATTCTTGGTTAATGAGTAGAGTCCAAAGAGGAGTTGGAGGCCGGGAAGACGGGTACGGATCTGCCAGAAATGCAACCAGAAATATAAGGGTCATTCAAAGCATCATGTAGCTACCTTCCCAGGTTGCTTCCGGTGCTGTGTAACTGGAATCTTCGCAGCCAGCATCCAAATGAAGCTGACTGCTGTTCGGACCAGGTTGAAAACAGGTGACCAAAAGGCAACTGCAGAGACACCAATGTGTTCCCCTGTTAATTGTATGTTTCTCCCTATAATACCAGGCTGCGTCACCCATTTAAAAGTCCTGTTTTGTTTTTGCAGGCATTTACAGAAACGCAGAAAAAAAGATTGTTGTCATGGAAACAGCAGGTGCAGAAGCTCTTTCGGTCCTTCCCTCGGAAAACCCTTCTAGACATATCAGGATATCGACAGCAAAGAAAGTATGTTGGGGTTTTGTCTTTTGTAATGCACGGTGATTTCCCTGGTTCCTCCCTGCATGCCTGCATTCTAGGGGCAGGAATCTAGCCGATCGTTCATCCTTGTTCATACAGATGTCCTGTGGCCGGTTCCAAATCTCACCCCTTACAAGGTGGGGGTTGGGAAAGGGCTGTTGAGGGAGAGAATTCCCAGAGGTAGAACCGAATGTGAGCTTCTGTAACTCAGCTCACACTGTCAGAGTGATGGTGCTAGTCTAGAGGGGCAAGGAAAGACAGAGCGGCTATGAATTCATGAATCCCTGCAAACATGGGTAGCTGATCTACAACAGGGACCTCAACCAGAGTGGGTTCCTCTATCAGCACCTTAAGTGCTAGTATAATTTTTCCCCTCCCTTCTAGCTGCAGACAAGCTAATTATAGTTGGTGGCAGGGTGAAGAGCCCAGTGCTAGTCTATTTTGGTCCAAGCTGCAGTCTTAATAGTAGAGCAGAACCATTCTAGAATGATTTTTCATAGTACTTCAGCTTCTTGGATGCAGTTAAAAATAAGCCTGGGGGTACTTTAGAACCTGTTACCTTAATATGGATTTAAATTGAAGAATCTGATTGCATAATGAAGGTGAGCTAGTTAGTTAGTTCTTAGGAGAGCTAGGATGGAGAGGTGGGAGGAGAGTGGACTTCAGCCTGGAACAACAGGGAAGTCATTAGGGAAAAGAGAATCCACATTCTAGCTTACAACTTGGAGACATGAGCAGATAGCTAATAATGTCTTTCCTTGCACCTAACAAGTTCTGAGTTCATTTTATTCCTTAGTGTGTATAGAGAAGCTTCAGTGTTACAGTTTAGGGGTGTTTGTTGGCATAAATGTACCTTAAGACATCACTGTTCTATATTATTGAGGGAGATAAAGCCAATTGGAAGTCTCCGTGAAAGATTGATTTTAAAATTATCATATTCCTGCATATAGTACTGTTGTTTATTGAACAAACATTTATTTAGCACATACAATGTGCCAACTGATAGCCAAGCACTTTAAAAATATAATACCTTTCATCCTTGCAACAACCCTATGAGGTAGAGCTGCTATTCTTAACCCCAATTTAGAGATGGCTTAGTAGACAGTGGCACCCAGGACTTGGATCAGGCAGGCCAGTGCCAGTCCTGGCTCGGTGCTCTTCACCATAGAATAGCCAGGAGATTTTCCTGGGCTCGAGGTGATACTCAGAAAAGACTTTCCAAGCTGGAGGTGAGTAGTGTCTCATACCTACAACACTAGCTACTCAGGAGGCTGAGATTTGAGGGTTGCAGTTCGAAGCCATCTGGGGCAGGCAAATCGGAGAGGCTCTTAGCTCCAGTTAACTAGCAAAAAGCCAGAAGTGGAGGTATGGCTCAAGTAGTAGAGCATCAGCTTTGAGCAGAAAAGAAAAGCCAAATAAGAGAGTAAAGCCCTCAGTTCAAACCCTAGTACCAGCCCACACCCAAAGAAAGAAAGAAAGAAAGAAGAAAGGAAAGAAAGAAAGAAAGGAAAGGAAGGAAGAAGAAAGTAGAACATTCCAGTAAAGTTGGGGTCAGCTTCCTGGCCCCAAGTCCTATGGGACTACAGCCCTGGTGGCTGGCCTAGGCCCCACCTACTCCCTGAAGATAACTCAAGACCTGAATGAAATACAAAAGTTGATCCTCAGCCTCCTACCTCAATCCTGCCACCCCTCCTGTCCTCTAAAGTCAGCATGACTTCCGTCAAGCAAGGGTAGATGCCAGAACCTGACCGTAATACCAGGTGCTGGGAAATGTAAATTCCAAGAGGAAGAAGGAGGCATTGGCTTGCTAAAGTTGGAGATGAGGCTTTCACGCTCTTTGCTTCTTCTCTGCAAAGCTTGTCTGCTGTCTCTGTGAGCCCTGCTGGCCCTTCATCATCCTCAGAGAGCACTGCTCAGGGCCGAGCTCAGATATTAGCCTCAACCTCCCCAGAGTTATCAGTTATTTCTTGGATTGGTTTTGCCAGGTGGGAATCCTGATCGATCTCTTTTTGTGGATTCCATAAGAAAGAATGAATTCAGCCCCAGATGTGGCTGTTCAGTTGAATGCAGCTAAAACCCTGGAAAATACTTTGTTTTTATGACTATTTCCTCTGGGATCTTTTTATGCTATTAATTTGCTTTGAAGACCTGTTTCTCCCATAATACCAAGGTAACCACAACTCAGTCCCTGCTTGAATTATCACAAATCCTAGCTTAATTGCTTCTTATTAATGTTATTTTATCAAAGACTTTTCATGCATTTCAAGGTAATAGTGATATCAGTTAGATTAAGGCAGCAAAAGAGAGACACAGATGGGCAGAACAGAATGAGGAGGAAAACTTACTTTTGTTAACTTTGTTCTCTGCCCAGAAAGCACAATTATTTCATTAAGCTGAGCAATCTTGATTTTAAGTGTTCATTCGGGTGCCAGCTGTGGAAATCTTTGGTAAATCTGGCTTTGTGATAACCCATTGAGACCATCACAAACCCTCCCATCAGGAGAATGGGTCAAATTCTTACCATTACATCCTTCCCCACAACATTCTAGATTCCACTCTGCCTTCCCAAACAGATGAGTCCCAACTCTAGGAGTCCTGGGGTGACTTGTTTCTCTGGTAACAAAATCCTCTTCACACTTTACCCCTAAAGAATACTACCTTGAGCCAGGCGTGGGTAACACATACCTGTAACACCTCCTAACAATTGGGAGACTGAGGCAGGCTGACCTAGGCCAGCCTAGGATACACAGCAAGACTCAAAAATAAATTTTTTTAAAAACAGAAAGTCTTGCCTTCCTGGAAGCACAGTCATTTTAGCAACATTCATTGACTGCTGTGTTTTGCATATGAAATAACTTTTGAAAAATCATACCAAAACGGAAAGTGAGGGGGAAAAAAAAAACTATCCACACTAAATAAGGAAAAACGTCCTAGCAGAATCCTGAATCATCTGCCAGGTGGCTAAAATTCTGACTCCAGAAATCAAGGAACTAGTTTTCACAGTTTGGAAAAAAAAAAAAAAGAAAGAAAAAAAGGAAACGGGGTGGGGAGGGAGGGGAACTGGGCAAAAAAAAAAATCACTTTCCTTGTTTTCTCCGGGAGAGACTATCCTCTCTCCAAAGGAGGTCTCTGATCACATGTAAATTGTAAATGACATATGTCACACAGATCCCTGTCCCTAATTTCTCTGGCAAATTAAAAGTCTTATTACTCATGTTTTTTAAAAAAAAAGGAAAGTGGGAAGGGGTAAGACAAAGACACCAGGAATCTCCAACATCCTCCTTTTTGGATGCAAATCAAGAACACACTCTTTGGCCACAAAAGCTTGGAAGTAGAAAGGAACCCAGCCTAGAATTCTAGAATTCTTTTCCCCAGGCCCCTCTCTTCCTAGGACATTTAGGAATCCAGGGGAGAAAGGGGATGTTGCTCTGAGCTTTTCTGTGCTGCAGGCCCAGCTAACCCCCTCCCACACACATGCACAACTCTGCCTGGCTCAGGAAATGACTGTTTTGCAGGGCCCCTCTGGTCCTCCTCTGGTTGAAGCTACGTCAGCCTGTCTGCACAGGCTGCGGAGTCTCCTCTCAGGCTTGGTACAAACTCCCCAGTGTAGCTGGACAAGCAAGTCTGCGACATCTAGTGGTCATGGGCGGTAATGCATGTCCCCTGAAACCTCTGACTCTCTTGGAAAGAATGTGTTGGTTCCTGAAATCCCATCTGCAGCCTCCCAGAACTGAGGCTGGTGGACAACATTGAGTTCTTCAGTGCTGAGCTCACCCAACCCTGCAGGGGGGGGGGGGGAGGGGAGCAGCTTTCTGCCTGGACCCAGGAGTAGCTGGGAGCCTCACTGGCCTTTAAAAAGCCCAGTCTGCAGGGAGTGTAAGGCAGACCATAGCCTCGGCCTAGAGCACCATGCATCATCATCTCATACTTCTACTACCCACACATGAGGTAGGCTGTGGAGTTTAGAGGACCATCATGATGGCAGAGATTGAGTCATTCATTCACTTAATCATTCACCCAGCATTTACTGCACCAGGAACCCAGAATTAAAGAGGACAGACTTTGGCCTTTGTTTTTAGAGCCTTCCAGAGCCTCCATCCCTCAAAGTGTGCAGTGCCACTCTGGTAAGAAGTGCACCACTGCATGACTGTAGGCCGGCTGAACAGTCACCTCCGTTCTTCGCTCTGCCACTTTGTGGCTGTGTGGTTTGCAAGTCACTCTTTCAGACAGGGAATTCAAGAGGGCAAAACAGGATGCCAGTTCACCTGGGCCCACCTCGCAGCACTGCCCCCTGCTGGCTGTGTGGCCTTAGCAAAATTATCAAGCTCTCCCATTTCACTGTAAAAGGGATGGATGTACAGCCCTAAACTTCTCAGGGTTGTGAGCAGGTTGAAGAGCAGTGTGTGACACATGAGCCACATGCTCTCAGTGGCAGCTGCCATTTTGATCACAGCCCCTGGCTGACACAGAGTTTCCCATAGACCTGTCCACTTGTGGACTCTCCCAGGGAGGTGCCTGGGTTCTCTGTGAGTGACTAAGGACTGATGGTCTCTGCGTTCTTTCCTCTTATTCTTGCAGTCGGAGCTTTGGGCAGTCTAACTCCCTCCCGACGGCTGGCTCTGTGGGTGGTGGCATGGGCAGACGGAACCCACGCCAGTACCAGATCCCTTCTCGCAATGTCCCTTCCGCCCGCCTGGGTCTCTTGGGCACCAGTGGATTTGTCAGCTCCAACCAGCGCCACACCGCGGCCAACCCCACCATCATGAAGCAAGGAAGACAGGTTTGTTCCACCCCTCCCCCCCACCCTGGAGGTTGGCCAGCCTCAGGGTCTGAGGCTTCCTGATTTCCCAGATGACCCCAGGGTATGAAGAAAAAAAAAGCAGTGGAACCCGTGCCTCACAGGCAACCAGCACTGTTTGTGTGGTTTCCCTGGGAGACTGAGCTACCCTGAGGCTGCGCCTGGGCGGCTGTACACCCAGTTAGCCTGAGATATCCTGCCCAGGACCCTTTTAGAAAGATACGAAGACGCTGCATTGAGCTTTGACCTCCAACACACCTCAGTACCTCCCAACTCTGGGTTGCAAGGAGCTTTCTTTGATCTGTAACAAATAGCTCTTTTGCCAAGGTCCCAGCTACGGTGGAGGCCACTACTCAGGATTAAGTCTGAGAGAGGCTGTCATTCCCAGCTGGTCAGGATAGTAGCTGCAAGATCTAGAACTGATGTCTCTGAACTACACTTCCTTCCCCCACCCCCTCCCCGCGCCTTTTCCCTGCATGCCCTCAACTGTACAGATTGAGGCTGCACAGGTTAGCTCTAGGATTAGAGGGACACAGCAGGCCGGTGTCCTTTTCTTGGGAGAAAGGATAAGGGTGAGAGATTGGCTTTATAAGCCAGAAAATGAACTCCGGGACAGGTGGGCAGGATTCCCACCACTACCAGGAGCAGCCCAGGACTTGAGAAAGCCCCATTTTCTGATCATTGTCCAAATGCAGTTAAGAGAAGGTTACTTCCAAGACATAGGAATTGAGTTGGGCCAGCCTGCTGCTAGCTCAGATCTTACTTTTCACCTTAAAGATTGGCCAAAGAATCAATCTGAAGCATCTCAAATAAGAGCCCTGTCAATTCTTACTCCTTATTGCGTTTCTTTTTCTTTTTCTTTTTCTTTTTTTTTTAACCAGTCCTGGGGCTTGAACTCTGGGCCTGGGCATGAGCTTTTTACTCACGGCTAGCACTCTGCCACTTGAGACCACAGCTCCATTTCAAGCTTTTTCTGTGACTGATTGGAGATAAGAGTCTCATGGGACTTTCCTGCCTGGGCTGGGTTGGAACCAGGGTCTTCAGATCTCAGCTTCCTGAGTAGCTAGGATTACAGGCAGGAGCCACCAGCATCCGGCTTGTTACAAACATTTCTAGAACTCCTCTCCACCCTTTTCCCTGGAAAGTGACAGGGATGAGTGTCCAATGTAGTCAAAGCAGTATAGGAGATGGGGAGCTAGCTGGTGGCAGCAGAAGCTACAGCTGATAGGGAACGTGAGGGGGGGGGGTCCGTGAACAAATGCAGGAGCAAATGTGCGAAATCCTCTTGGTAGAACTGCACAGATGGGGAGCTCTGGCCTCCAGAGCCTTCCCTAGACGTCATTAGATGGCCCAGTCCCCCAGGGCCTTGCCTTCTGGACTTGGAGGGAGCGGGGAGCCTTTCCCCCCACCCCTACTTGTCCCAGGGTGTCTAGACTAATGTCCCTCCCCATCCCCCTTCCCTCTGTCTTCCTCTCCAGAACCTGTGGTTCGCCAACCCAGGGGGCAGCAACAGCATGCCCAGCCGCACACACAGCACTGTGCAGAGGACCCGCTCGCTGCCCGTGCACACTTCACCACAGAACATGCTGATGTTCCAACAGCCAGGTAGGGCCCAGCGGGTGCCTGATCTTTCTCCTTTCCTTCCTCCCGCCACCCCCCATGCCAGAATAGATGCCCCGGTGACCCAGCCCGAAAGTGCTGAGCCTCAACTGTCACCACGCATTCTTTCGAGCTGGTAGAAGTCTTTCCTTTTTTAAACCGTGCCTTGCCAGCATGAACAGCGGCGGCCTGGCTGGGAGCCAGCTCCGTGGAGCCTCAGAGTCAGGTGCAATGTGACGGGGATGTTTTTGATAATGCGTCATATTCCTAGATTGATTGATTAAGCCAGAGATATCACTGGAGGGGTTCTGTGTGTGTGTGTGTGTGTGTGTGTGTGTGTGTGTGTGTGTGTGTGTGCGTGTGTATAGAAAAAGTGAGAATGAGACAGAAAATTTGCTTATAGTGATGCTGGCTTGGGATTGCCTTGGAAAGCCATACTCATCAGACCCAGCCATCTTTCCTTTGCTTGGCTTAAGAACAGCTTGGCTCACTTCAAGTCAATTTCCACCAAACACCATGCCTTCTAAGATGGGGTATCCAGAATTAGGCACTGCCAGCAGGTCCTTGAACCCTCTCCCTATGTAGCCAGTGACCTCCAGATTCTTGGGAGGAATGCAGAACCACTCAAACAACACAACACCTAGGTAGATTCTGCCAGCCAGGCAGCAAACAAGAGATGTGTGGTGCCTACTGGAAATGCCCACCAGAGGTGGTAAGAGGACCCTGGACAGCCCTACCAGAGTCTAAAGAAGGAACCTGGCTGGTGGCCTCAGGTGGCCCAGGAAGCTTCTTGGAATTGGAGCTGAGTTTCAGGAGATAGATTGTAAAGTGGGAAAGGGCAGGCAGAGTTAGAGACAACTCCAGGGATGGCCCAGAGCTGGTGGCTTATGCCTGTAATCCTAGCTTCTCAGGAGGATGAGATTTAAGGATCCCAGTTCAAAGCCAGCCTGAGTAGAAAAGTCCATAACTCTTATTTCCAATTAACCAGGGGAAAAAAAGCTAGAAGTGAAAGTGTGGCTCAAGTGGTAGAATGCCAGCCTTGTGCAGAAAAAGCTAAGGGAGGAGAGCACCCTGGCCCTGAGTTTAAGCCCCAGTACACACACACACACACACACACACACACACACACACACACACACACACACACACACACACACACACACACACACACACACACACACACACACACACACACACACACACACACACACACACACACACACACACACACACACACACACACACACACACACACACACACACACACACACACACGGCCCACAAGTCTGGCTGGGGTAGCAAGGAGGAGCCCAAAGGACCTGTTAAGCTCAGACTGGGGACTTTGGATTCAAACTTAAATAGACTGTGATTCCTCTCCATGAGGGTCATGCAGGGTTGTACAAAGGAGAGGTGCCCTGGAGGCAAGAAAGGGGAGGTAGGGAGATGCTAAGGAGAGAGGATGCACCCCTGGAGAAGGCTGGTCAGGAGAGGAAGCATTAGCCACAGGGCCCCACACCTAGGAAACTTGCTCTCTGCCTAACTCTAAAACTCTTCTCATTTGCTTCCTTTGGTTCCAAAGCCTCTTCTCTCCATTTCCATACTGGCAGCTATTTTTTCCAGAGAAGAAATGCTTTCAAATTTAGGGTTGCAAAGTCTTTTTTCCTACATCACGGAGCCCAACCCTTTGTGCATGCAGAATTATGTAAACTCCATCTCCAATAAAAAGTGCACCTGGACAAGACTTGGAGCTGTCCCAGGCACCAGGGGCTCACCTGTGAATGAGTGTTTACCTTTCCCAATCCCAGGCCTGTATCCCAGCTGTCCTGTAGTCTCAGGGAACCTCTACAGAGCCTGGAACACAGTGATGGCCTTCTTGATTACTTCTGGCCTGTGTGTTCCTTCCTGAGTCTCTTTCCCCAGCCATCCGTCTTCCTCATTGTTTTTACTACACTCTCCCTGAGCTTCCCCCATCTACACTGGGAAAAGCAGGGCCAGGAGGCCACCACTGTACAAGTTGGGTCATCCCTGGTCACTGGGAGTCTGTTGAGTTGGATTCTAGCCCATACCTTGGTTTCTCCCCACTGTCTTAAAGCACATAATTGCCAAGTAGCCATTCGTTCTGAAGGCCATTAGGGCCTCAGAGCCTTCTCACCCTCTTATTATCCCCTCCTATTTTCCAGAGCCTGTTATCCCTGTGCTTGAAGAATCAAATGACACAGAGGGGCTCCTAAGGAAAAAGAAGCCCACTCTCCCCTAGCCAATCCATTCCCCAGGCTCTTGTTCCAGAGCTGACCACTTAACGCAGTCTATTTTCAGTTTTCCTGCAAAGTAGCTACCTACCGGTCTCTAAAACTCACTTTTACACACTGGAACTTACAATTCTGGAGCCCTTGGGATTTCATCTCTCCCCCCACCCCCCCCAATGAATCTTTTGCCTGAGCATCTCCAACTAGGCCTTAAGCAATTAACAGTGGGTTGTTGTAGTTGGTAGCATCAGTGGTGTGTTTTTGGTTTTCCTGGTGAAACTGAGGTTTGAACTCAAGGCCTTGTGCTTGCTAGGCAAGTGCTCTACTGTTGGAGTCACACACACCTTTTTACTTTAGGTTCTTTCTCAAAAGCAATTTGACCCTTTTTATCTCAAGGCAGGGCTCAGATTTCAATCCTTTTTTTTTTCCTTGAACTCAGGGCCTAGGCACAGTCCTTGACTTTTGCATTTAGGGAGAGCGCTGTGCTCTACCACTTTGAGCCACAGTACTTTTTTCTGGTTTTCTGGTGGTTAAATGGCAGTAAGGGTCTCACAGACTTTCCTGCCTGGGCTGGTTTCAAACTGCAGTCCTCAGATCTCAGCCTCCTGAGTAGCTAGGATTACAGGTGTGAGCCGTTGGCACCAGCTAGACTTCGATCCTGAGACCTTATATCTATGCCTCTCACATAGCTAAGATTACAGTCATGAATCACCACACCGAGCTTGTGGAGATAGATTCAGGCTGCCTTTGAATCTTGATCCTTCGATCTTGATCCTTCCCATCTCTACCTCCTGAGTAGCTGGGAGTGCAGTCATGAGCTACTGTGTCCAGCTGAGAAAGACAATATTTCTAATAGTGTCCAAAGCAAGAGAACAATTATCCAAACTTCTGGATTGCAGATAAACTGATGAGCTGTCCAGTACTCTATACCATGCTGGGTGACTCCTTTCAGGATGTGGCCCTGATGGGTGAGGCAGACCCCAAATCCCCTCACTGAAGAACAAGGTGACTACGCAGTCAGGCTGCTTTGCAGCCCTTGCCCCTGGCTGCAATTATATCTTCTGCCCTTGCCAAAAACACATCCATTGTCAAGATCAGAACTTACCTTGGGAGCTTTTTCCTGCTTCCGGTGGAGGCAGCCTCTTCGCAGAGACAACCACTCTTCCTCCAGGCCTGGCCCAGATAAGGCTAATTCAGAGAAATAGGTGTCTGGCAGAAGACAGAAGGGCCTTGAGCTGAATAGCAGTGTCACCTGGTTAGCGATGGGCACCTCTGGGGCTGGTGGCCAGGTGCTAGGACTGGACTACAGGTATTACCTCAAGATGGCAGACACCAGGAAGAGTGAAAGTAGCTTTCATGCTCATGCGAATGGGGAATGCAAAATGCAACAGAGATGTATGATCAATTCCAAATTTAAAACTCAGAAAGCTGCCTTACAATACAAGGGAGTCTTCTCCTCCCACCCCTGAATCCGCCCCCCCCCGCCCCCACCAGCTTTAGGTGTCTGCAAAAAGCATCTATTTGAAGTCGCTGGCCAAATCTTAAAGAATACAATGCATTCTGAGAAAGTGCTGATTCTGGGAACTTACAAATAATCTTATTACAATGGAAGCCTTTGGATCTCTCCAAAGAATACAGAGAATAGCAGCCAGAATGCAGCTCCAAGTTGGGTCAATAACCAGTCAACCTTGTTCAGGTGCACAAGGTGCTGTGTTCTCTCCTGGCTCTTTTTTTTTTTTTTTTTTTTTTTTGTGAACATACTGTACAGAGGAGTTACAATTACATGGGCAGGATAATGCGTACATTTCTTACCAAGCATTGCAGCCTCCTTCTCTCCTGGCTCTTATAGAGTCCCAAGTGCCTTGGTCCATCCTGGGTGGCTTTTCACTTTATTTCTAGTTGACTAGGCTTTGTGTGTCTCAGGACCAGCAGGAACGCCATGCAGCAATTCCTGCATCTTGCTGGCCCCTGGGAGGATAGACCCCCTCTCCTCAGCTAGGGCTTTTGAACAGAGAAGCACAAGGTCTAAGACACTCACCAAGAGTGTGACACAGCCATGTGCCCAGCTGTTCACAGAGCCAGGGGTTCTTTCCCGTTGGGAAATTGTTCAGAGAGTGATTCTTTCTCTCTTGGAAGCAGCTGCGTTCCTGCTGATCCAGGCTCAGCTGCCCTTGGGATCTTAGAGGCTATACAAGTCTCTTCTTCCCCCAGGGTCAGAGAAGCCTTAGAGTAGATTTTGCAAGCAAACCACCAACAGAATGAGTTGGGCAGCCTTACAGGCCTGCCTTCTGGAAATCTCTTTCCTTGTATAATAACCACCTGCCAGCCAGTCTTGGTACTACAACACCTGGATGTGAGAATAAGATGGTATTGCTCATGATGCTCTGTTCATCACAGCAAAGCCCCTCCAGGTGCTGGCACATGATTCAAATCCTTCCTTCCTTAGAATGCTGCACACCTTGCAGTACAACACACTAGGCCTGATCGTATTTTTCTCCTCGTTAGTGTTAGTTTCAGATTCCTAGCAAAGGACTGCCTTTAGAAAGAATACAGAGAAAGCTACTCAGGAGGCAGAGATCGGGAGGATTCCAGCTGTACTTACGGTCACCCTATCTCAACAAACAAATCAGGCATGGTGGTGTACCCCCTGTTAGCCCAGGTATGCAGAAGGGAGAAGGTAGGAAGACTGCAGTCTGAGGCTAGAGAAAAATGCAAGACCCTATGCGAAAAATAACTACAAACCAGGTGTTGGTGGCTACTACCTGTAATACTATACAATCTCCTCTAGAGGCTGAGATAGGAGGATTAAGGTTCAAAGCCGGCTCTGGCAGGAAAGTCCAGGAGACTCTTATCTCCAAATAACTATCAAAAAGCAGGAAATGGCACTGTGGATCAAAGTGGTAGAGTGCTAGCCTTAAGCACAAAAACTCAGGGACAGAGCCCACACCCTGAATTCAAGCCCCAGGAGACTAGCACAGTCATCATCATCATCATCATCATCATCATAGCTAGAGAAAAAAAAAGGGTTGAAGGCCTGGCTAAAGTGATAGAGCACTTGCATGTCAAGCACAAGGCTCTGTGTTCAAACTTCAATAGTGGAAGAAGTACTGGGAGAGGAGGCATGCCATTAGAACCCAGACCCACTGGGGAAAAGAAGAAGAAAGGACATATCATTCAGAGGCCCCCAAACAGGACATATCTTAAATTACCTGGTAAATATTTGCTCCTCACCTTTTCCCTTGGCAAATGAGTCTTTTTTAGCCACAGCCAAGAACCCATGAGACCCATGTCCCCATGGGGTGAAGTTGATAGCGTGTCATCTGGTGCTGTATCATACCACTGTGTTTCACCAAGGTGACTCCCAGAGGACCCCAGAGGTCAGGAGGCCCCCAGCAGCCTCTGGGGTGCCATTCCTTCATCACATTCTTCTGCCACCTGACATGCCAGCTCCATGATACTCAGCTTGCCTGCTGCCCTGGACCCACCTCCCTGCCTGCCCCCTTTCCTGGGGTCCACCTTGCCTTGTCAACCGTCTACCTCAGTCTGTCATGGCGGAGCTCCAGTACTGTCCCCTTCACAGTCAGCCTGTCTCCCCGCCTTATTCCCTCCTCTCCAACAACCTGCTTCTTGTGTACCCACACTCAGAGCTGCACTGGCAGTGGCGAAGTGGGGTTCTAAAGGTTTGTTCCAAAATGTCTCAGTCTGTGCCTTGTCCTAAAATCCTAAAAACAAAAGAAAATCAGCTTCTTGGTCAGAGGTACAGCTCAGTAGTAGAGTATCAGTCAGCGAGCCCAGCGAAAGGAAAGAAGGAGAGAGGGAAGGAAGGGGAGGGAGGGAGGAAAGGGAAAGAAGAAAGAAGAGAAGGAAAAAATTGGTCGCACAGCTTCAATGCCTCATAGACAATGCTGAGAAATTACACCTCAAGTGTCAATGTGCCATACAGGCTCAAGTGAACCCTGGACCCTGGACCCTGGAGTAATACCTCTTAGGGAGAGATGCTCCCTTCTGGAACATTCTTGCCCCTGGACCTGAAACTGGCCTACTCCGTACTTGTGGGGAAGTATGAAAAAAACATAATTAAGATGTCTCAAATTAGTCTGGCTCCTGAGTTCCTCACTAAATCCTGGCAATATATAAGACTGAGGCAAAGAAGAATGTCCAGGGCAAGCTGAGCATCTATCTCTTGTCTGAAATGTTGGCAACTGGGAGTTCTTCCGATTTGGAAGGGTGTGGTGGTGGTTGTTTGAGGGGGAGGGGGCGTAAGAATATTTGCAGAGATTTTACTAATGAAGCATAATAAATCTTGAGACTCCAAGATACATGAAACTTTGGGTAAACTCAGATCTCTGAATCACGGTGACTCAGCCGGTGCTAAAGATGGCGTCTGAGCTATGGAGACAGGCCTGCTTTGAACAGCCACAGAGAAGGCACTGTGAGGGACAGCAACTCCGCTCTTCCAGGCTGAGGTCTGCCTCGGTGGAGCCCTCTGGGTTAGCGGGAGCCGTAGCCGAGGTGAGGGGATAGTTACCATGAGCCAAATGTCCTTCTGGGACTCTCCTTACTGAGCCATACACAGTTTCTGTGTGCAACAAGTTGCTATGAACCTGGCTTTATCAAAAACACAGTTGTTACATGGACACTCATTTGTACAACTTACAGATTTTGTTTTTAAACCCACAGTTAGTTCACAATCAGGCGCTGATGGCTCATACCTGTCCTCCTAGCGACTCAGGAGCTGAGGATCATGTTTCAAAGCCATCCCAGGCAGACAGATCCGTGACTCTTATGTCCAATTGGCTAGAAAAAGCCTTGAACTAGAGGTATGGCTCAAAGGGTAGAGTGCCATCCTTGAACAAAACAAGACAAGCAAGAGGATAAAACTCTTGAGCTCAAGCCTCAGTGCCAGCACAAAAACAACCACAATTTACACTCTTAGGAACCTGCTAGGCGAACATGTGGGCTTGATTGTTTCAGAGTTGCTTCCAGAGCAGGTGGGTCACAGCTCCCCAGGGTGGCAGAGTGAAGAGTGGGGGATGACAAAGCCCGCAGACTCACTCACTACCTAAAAGAGCAGCCACGGCGGTTTGGGGATTTTGGAGCAGAGAGCCCTGTGTTTCTCAGCCCCCCCCCCCGCCCCTCTTTCTGGAACACACGAAAGTCAGGCTTGGAAAAATGGCATTTTGCTGTGTGTTGGCAAGAAATCCTGCAGCTGAAACACTTCTCTGCAAATGTCGAGCATCTTTATTTATCCCAGTCTCTCCACAGTGTTTGTTTAAAGGGGAGTACCAGAGAGTAAACGCAGTCTTACAATGAGCATATGGGTGGTTATAATTGCTGAGGTTTGTTTTTTTTTCCCTTCATATTTGCTAACTAGCTATATATAAAATGGTGTTTCTATTTTATAGATTTCACACCCCAAAGGCTGCTAATTTTTGCCTGCATATGATTTTCACATGAATGGATGAAAATACGAAAATACTCTGCCTTCTAGAATTGTCTAATTGCCCCGCACCCCTGCTCTGAGCAGCAAGTAATGGCTAGAGGCAGGAGAGATTCCTGCCATTCCCTTTGACTTCCAATTTCCCTGGACGCCCCACTGGCACCCCGCCACTCAGGAATTGGCCCACTGGTCTTCCAAAGCCATCCATGCTGGAACTAGTAACCAGAAGAGCACTAACTGCTCCCCAGTGCTCACTCCTATCAATCCATTTTGGCCAAGCCTCTCTTTGAGAATTTTAAATAATAGAAGGGACATCTGCCTCTGAATCAGCTGGAAATGGGAAATCCAAATTTCAAAAGAAGCTTGTAATGAATCGCTAAACAAATGCTCTGGTTTAGTCATTGGTTTCAACTTCCTATCCCGTTTCTTATCCCACACCTCTGTGTCTCCCTCCTTCCCTCCTTCCCTCCCTCCCTTCTTCTCTTTTCCCCTGCTTCCCCTCCTCCCTCTCCCTTTCCTGAAGTGGGTCAGGTAGAATTAAGACCCAAGGACAGAGACAGCTTCCCAGGTCACAGAGGAAGGCAGTGGTACTGTGGAGATTTCTCAGTCACCTGGGCCACACCCTATGTCTGGGATATTTTTCCACCTCCCATGCCCTCAGGATTTCACAGTTCTTAGGTTATTTGGGGGGGGGGGTGCCAGTGTACCAGTAATGAGGCTTAAACTCTCAGGGCCTGGGTTCTCTCAGCTGGCATTCTACTACTTGCATCTTCCTGCTTTCTGGTGGTTAATTGGAGATCAGAGTTTCACAGTCTCTTCTAACTAGGCTGGCTTCTAACCATAATCCTCAGATCACAGCCTCCCGAGTAGCTAGGATTACAGATGTGAGCCACCAGTACCTGGTTCCTTCTACGTGTTGATCCTGTCCTTTTCCTTGCTGCACAGATATGTCTGATGAGTTGTGCAGAGTCTGGGCTGGGTGTGTTGGGACCCGCAGAGACAGGAAATCACTGTGGCTGTCTGCGGGGTGCTTGTGGAAGCTGAGACATGTGGAGGCTCTGTAGGATGAGGGACGGACTGCTGCTGAGCCTGAGAGCCCTAGTCGGAAAGCAGAGGAGGCTCCACAGCCTGCCTCCCGCTGGGGAGCTGGAGGAGGTACCGATGGCGTGGTAGGGTGTTGGAGCCAGAACCCTAGTGCCTGCTCCAATTGGTCTCTCAGCCTTCCTACTGAAGTAGGAGTGGCTACCGTCACCTGCAGTCATCTGCAAAAGGACAGGGACTCTGGAATCAGATCCAGGTCTTGTCCCAGATCTGTATCAGCTTGGCTGGCCTTGATGGGTGACCGAGCCTCTCGGAGTCCCACTTAGGAACTGCATTTTGTTGGGCAGATGAAGGAGCTGGTGCATCTAAAGCGTCCAGCGATCTCACATTGAGAAGAGGCACAGGTTCCTACCCTGTAACTCTGAATGAAGCAGAAACACCGTAGGCTGGCTGGCGGCACAGGGAGCAACTCTAAGACCTACTCCAGAGATGGGAGCACTCCACGGGAGGAACAGAGACTAAATACACAATGTGTCAGATGTGGATGGGGGCCAGGAAGGAAAAGACAGAAGGGGAAGGGATAATGTATGTACGTATAGGGGTATACAGTAGAAGATGGTAGAACCTGAGCCATGAAGGCAGGAAGAGAGTGAGACAGGAGAGCATCCATGGCAGAGTACACAACAGTGCAAATGCCCTGGGGTAGAAATGGGCTCAGGATTGAGCAAGGCTGCGGTGGGGGGGGGGGGAGGGGGAGGAGTTTATGAAGACAGAAGTGTCAAGAGGCTAGATCATATGGGGCCTTGCTGGCCATGACCCCGGGGCTTGGCTTCTACTCTGATGGGAAGCTGCTGGAGGGCTCTGAGCAGAATGAGAGTGATAGACTGTGACTATGACTGGCTATTTTTAGCCACCAGTTTTCTTCCAGACACCTGTGCCCAGGATGGACTATGTCTAACACTCAGAGGTTGGTTGTCCTTCATCCTGGCCCTGAAGGTTGTTCCTGAGTCATGTGAGGGAGGGATACCAGACCCTCATCCTAGCAGACAGAGCTGGAGGGCCTTGTGCACGATTCAGACTCCCCCTCACCAACATTGCCCTTGGTCCCCTGCAGAGTTCCAGCTTCCTGTGACTGAACCTGACATCAACAATCGGCTGGAGTCCTTGTGTCTCAGTATGACCGAGCATGCCCTGGGAGGTGAGTGTGTCCCCTGTGTGTCCCCAGGACAGTGATGGCCATCTGCTGCTGCATTCTGGCAGCAGCTCAAGGGAACAGGAAAGGGACAAGGAGAGGTTGGCAGGGGTGCTGGGAGGGGGGGGCTTCAATGGGAGGCAAGTCCCAGACCTGGAGACCAGAGACACAATGAGGGTCCCATGCAGCACACCAGAACCCACCACAACCACTGCTGCAGCTACACACAGGGACTGGAAGTACCAGGCACACAGGATGGAGCTTTTAGTGGAAACGTCTCCCATAACCCTGGCTGCTTTCCTCCCCGGGGCTGGATCCCCAGGGCTGGCCCAAGCATATCCCAACATACTCTAAAAATAGCGTTTTTGAAACAAAGATCCCTGCTTGTTTTCCTGTCTCCCTGTTGCAAATGGCTTGCGTGATGCCTGCAGGCCCACACAGTCTGAACACTGAATGAAGGGACAGGAAACAGGTTCCATGTGCCCTGCATGCAGCAGAGCCAGGACCGTGGGCTGCGGAGTGCACCTAGGAGGTACCCCCCAAAGTAGCTATGTCCCCAATTATCTTCACCACCGACAGCCAGTGAGGCGACTTGAGTCATAGGCCAAGAGCTGGGCCACCCACCTGTTGGCAGCAGTAGGCAGGAAGGCTTCTGTGAGCTACCCCCGCCAAGAGCTTTGTCTATACCTGAGGTTTGAGATGTTGAATCCCTGTAGACTAAAGATGGCGTTCAAACGCCATCTTACCCTGAAACCAAGCTATACGTGATGCACAGTAAGAAGTCCGGAACTTCATCCACCTGACCTCAGTGTAGGGGTCGGGGAGCTGATGGCCTCCATCTGCCATGGTGACTGCGCAGGGTTTCAGGCCAAACAGTGAAAAGATCTAGCTTCTCTTGGGACTTGCCCCAGAGTTCCGGGGAATCCTGTTTGCAAACCACTGCTCGCTCCCTGACTGTGCTGATCCTAGACATTTTACTGCATCCTTGGACCATCCCTGCTACCTCTGGCAGGAGAGCACTAGCTGCTCTACTCCATCTTATTAAGATGGTGTCAGCAGTGTGGTGTCAGTGGCTCGCTCCTGTAATCCTAACTACTTAGGAGGCTAGATGTGAAGATTGTGATTTGAAATCAGCCTGTGCAGGAAAGTCCATGAGACACTTAATTTCCAGTGAACCACCAAAAAGCTGGAAGTGGAGCAGTGGCTCAAGTTGGTTGAACACCAGCCTTGACTGAACAGTACTCAGACCCTAAGTTCAAGCTTGTTCAGTACTGGCATAAAAAAGATTAAGTCAGCAGCCCCCTAAGGAAGAATGACAGCCAGGCATCTGATATATCTGTATTTGGGTCAGCAACATGAGGTACAGCAGTAGCATGAATAAGGAGGAAGTATTGGTGCATGCTACTGTAAGGATGGACCTTGAAAACATCCACCAAGAGAACAAGGCAGGTATAAATACCATAGCCTATGATTCCTCTGATAGCAAAATTTCCAGCCCTGGGCTCTTTGGCTCACCGCGGGGTGAGAAGCCTCAGCTCCATGTTTGACTCCCCAGGGCCTGATGGATAATTGGCATGTGGACACTCTTATCCAACTGCTAAGTACACTATTATCATTAGTAACAAGAATGCCAGATGTTCTTTATTAAAGGGAGATTGCATTGAAATGACTTCATTTTCTAGCCCATTTTTCTATTTTTACAGAATACCTCTCTGAACTGATGGTTGGTTGTTTTTTTGTTTTGCTCCATTTTTGTTGTAGTTGTTGTCATCTTATTCATCTCCTAAAACCTTTTACTGATTATTTTTTTGTTGTGTTTGTTGGTCATGGGGCTTAAACTCAGGACCTGGGCATTGTCTCTGAGTTCTTTTTTGCTCAAGACTAGCTAACACTCTACCACTTTGAGAGACAGATCCACTCGAGTTTTCTGATGGTTAATTGGAGGTAAGAGACTCACAGAAATTAGCTTTGAACCTCGATCCTTAGATCTCAGCCTCCTGAGGAACTAGACTTGTAGGCGTGAGCCATCAGGGCCCAGCTCTTTTATTGCTTTTTTTTTAACCTGGGTAGAGAATGCAAATTGAATTCAGGGTAGGTAGCATAGGTAGACACAGTGGCAGTATGCCCTCCCACAATGACTACCTATCTCTAAGCCAAACCCCTTCTAGGTGCCAGGAAGTTGATCTTGCTGGGGACCAAATGCCAATGAATTGTCATTTTACAGGAACACAGATAAGTAGGGGAAAGGAAAATGCATGCACCTCAGCAAGAAGGTGTCAAGTTCCTGGGACACCCCATCCTGATGACCAGCCCAGGTGCTTGGTATCTGCCATGTTGGTTTGTGAGTCATTATTTAGGCTTTCATCCAGCTCTGTGGGATTTTTCCCTCCTAATGCACAGCCCAAGGCATTCTGGGAAGACAGCCACCAGTCATGGCCGCCGCCTCCTGCAGACAGGCTCCATGTGCAGCTATACCTCTGACTACAGAAATGAGGCTGTAGAGAAGAGGACATAGTCCCTTCTCTGATTTATTGTATATGTACTTCATCTTGTTCTTCCTTCTCACCTTCTCTACTTCCCCTTCCATGGGACTTACCAACTCACTGTAGCCAAGATGGAGATTGTACAAATGACTTTCTCAGGGCACTGAGCTGGTGTGTATTGGAAGTTTGCCCAAAGGACCATATAATCTATGATGGCTGCATGTAAACGGTATCCCTTGAAAGCTGTCAGTGCACTACTATAAATAGCTGATCTGGACTGACTGGCCCTGTCCTGTAGATGAACACAGTCACCCTGCAGAGATGCATCATAGGGTTGGAATTCAGGGGAAAATGCAGCTTGAGTTGGGTTAGGTGAGATTTCCATGTTTCCAGCTTTCCAAACCTGTGAAGGTTTGGCATTCATAAATATTCCAGGAGCCCAGCTAGAATACACTGCACTATCCTAATGCAGGTGGGTGTGCACACACCCACACATACACACACACACACATACACACACACACACACACACACACACACATCTATTCTCTCAAAGCCAGTTATCACACATAGACGGCACACAGAAGATGAGGAGTTGTTGAGATGGTTCTTGATTTCCAAGGACATTAGACATCCTTCATGTTCCTGCTGTCTTGCACCATAGTCCTTTATAGAAATTATCACTCCTCTTGTCTGCATCCTGCCTAGAAGGTAAGCACTTGGGAGGGAAGGATTATTAGGTCTTTTCATCTTGGAGCCCAGACTCAATATGGCTCCTAGGGGGAAAAATGGCTACTCCCAGTGGTTGGTTGAATGAGTAAAGCATTAATCTATCTCAAGAGGCTGAGAGGCCCAAGGTACTGGTGTTAGTGGGCTGACCTGCAACTGTCACCCATGTCCCTTGTGTGCTTCTTTCTTTTCTAGACGGGGTTGACCGAACCTCCACAATCTAAAAGCTGAAGATGAGAGTGACCGCGCTGGCCGTGAAATCGACTGCTGCGGGCCCAGTGTCAGACATCTTCAGGGTTGCATAGAATCCTCCAAGATACTTTGCAGTCTTTTCCCCCTGGTCCCTCGCCCATTTTGATTTTGTGAGAGCGTAGGTCATCCTTGTAAACATATCAGTAGACCTGGGATTGGTGATGTTGTCATTTGTCTCTGTCATGGGATGGTTTGGTGTGCAGGGAGGGGAGGGGGATTCTAAGGAAATATGGGACTGGGAGGGAAGGGAGTTGAGGGATGCAAGTGACTTCCTGGAAAGAGGGAGGAGGATAATCCTGCCGTGAAAGAGGTACGTACAAGAGAGACACAGGAGAGAGGCAAGAGCTCAAGCCCTGGGGAGCCTTTTCAGACAGCCCGAGTTCTCTGTCAGGCCACAGATGATGGATACATGCGACCAAAGCAATATGGCGGCTCACTTTTCGTATGTCTCCCCTGATGGAATTTCCCAGAGGCCCCTGCTTTGAAAGCTGCAGGAGAGGGCCACATGACAACAGGAGCAAGAAGGAAGAAATTCCCTCCAGCAAAATTTCAGATAAACTTTTGATTTGTGTATTGTTTACATAAGAACTTTAAAAGGGTACATACTATGTAAAGAATTTGGGTAGAACTTCTCTTCCTACTATGGTTTTTGTAAAGAGTTTATTGTTGTTAGGGATTCATTTTTTTTCTCTATTTTTATAATAGCAGCAGGGTTGTCTTTTCAAACAGCTGCCAAGCAAACGCTGCTTCTTGGGAAGATGGATGCAGTCATGTAGGCCTGAGTTGCTGTCTTTCACCTTTAGGTGGAGGAGCATGTGGGTAGAGGTGAAGGATGAGGATGATGTAGCACGAATGGGCATAGCACTAGGCAAGCACACAAGGATGACAGCACCATGTGATCAGTGATGGATTTGCTCACAGATCACCCAGTGATTCCAGACAAAGCTTGTAGCCTCTTTCTGAGCTGGATTTGCTTCTCATCCAAAGACCAATCTTCTTTCCCCCTGACCCAGGGGTTTCATCCACACCCTCCTGGTCTCTCTCTACAGTCACCAGGTGGGTACAGGTTCTAATGGAGGAAGAAAATTAAGGATGGCCGGGCGCTGGTGGCTCACGCCTGTAATCCTAGCTACTCAGGAGGCTGAGATCTGAGGATCGCGGTTCAAAGCCAGCCCGGGCAGGAGAGACCGTGAGACTCCTATCTCCAATAAACCACCAGAAAACCGGAAGTGGCGCTGTAGCTCAAGTGGTAGAGCGCTCGCCTTGAGCTGAAGAGCTGAGGGACAGCGCCCAGGCCCAGAGTTCAAGCCCCACGACCGACAAAAAAAAAAAAAAAAAAAAAAAAAAAAAAAAAAAAAAAAGAAAATTAAGGATGGATGGTTTTTCTTTGCAAAGGGGTCTTATCCCCAAACATGTATAGTGGGGTGGTTCACAAGAACCTGAGATTTTTGGAGTCCAACCCCTCTACTCAGTTCCTGCTGAGGAGGGCAGAAAGGTCCAAGAACCGTGTATCATGGATCGGTCAGTAAGTGTCAGAGAGCATGTGGAATGGGTGAAAGTAGAGGGATAGTTAATGTCATGATAGAAACAATGGCCCTACGCAATACATCATAAGTCAGCAATTACTCTATTGTTGGCTAATTTCTCTCCCCATACAGAAGGGAGGAAAAAAAAAAAAAACACTCATTACACAGTGAGAGATTAACAAACTATGGTACCACAGCGTAATAGCTCTATTTCTTAAGGGCAAGAAAGACAGTGTTTTAGGAATTTGATGCAATGGAGGGTATTAGAGGAAATCAGAAAGAAATTGTGCTGTGCACTGGAAAATTGGGTTGTGTAAATGATGGTATAAATGTCAGCCAGAGGCGAGCTCAGGCTTGTTTATCAAATGGGTAAGATGGTCCCCTTTTTCTCCAAAGTGAAGTTAGAGTTAAAATTAAAGAGATCAGACCATGAAAATGACTGCTCACTTATGGTAGGTTTTTTTTTTCTTAAGTTAATGAAGAACACACGGATTTAAAGGTCCTTAATAAAAATCCAAATGATTTTCTTTTATCTTTAAGATTAAAAATATACATGGCGCAACAGCCTTGGATGTTGCAATAAAGTTGTCAAAGTCTTTTTGCAGTCCAAAACATTGAAGGTACCTTAAGAGCCTTTCCGGAGCACTGAAAGCTTGAATCTACCATTTTATTAAGTACATTGAAAACGAAGGGAGGAAGAAAAAGGTTCAGACCTCTCTTGACTCCATCCTGAAGATGCAAATCCATATTCAGAAAGAGGCAGCCATTTTTCAGTTGAGTCTTAAACCAAGTGCCATTAACATCCATCTTCCATGTCCTTTTTGTAAACAAGCTTGTGTAGAGGAATGTGCTGGGCTGGGTGGTTGCAGGTGTAAGGCAGGAAGAATAGATCACAATGTTGATTGGCCAAAAGTGAGGCCTGAGGGATTGAGGATGTGTATGGAGGGATGTAGAGAGAGTTAATTGAGAGGAGAGCAATAGTATTACATGGCTCAGAGAGAGAGGGGAACGCATTGGGTTCTGCTGCAGAACACACATCCATAGAGACTTGAGTTATTCAGAAAACAGATTGTGAACACAATCACGTTAGCATGAATCCTTTAAAAGGAAGAAAACCTTAAAATATTTGTGAATCTGAATTTCTATTCCTTCACTGAACATAGAAACAATGGTTATCCAATTATTACAGATATTATTTTGGATATGTTACTTATTGCTATGGCTGGTAACCATGATAAAGTCTGATATTAATAACAACATAATTCTTTTTTTAAAAACAAAAAAGAAAAGCTTATTTTTCATGAACTGTGTAGAGATTTGTCTACTTAGTTGTTTTGCTAGATTAGTATGTTCATTTTTGTTGTTGTTGTTTTTTAGATTGGGTGTCCTGATGAATTTCTAGGAGCCTGTCCTTACATTGTTGAGTCCTGTGTTGACTGCAGGCAATACAGCTCAATTTCAAAAAAAAAAATCCTAAAGCAAAAGAATTTTATTTATAAAAGAAACAGTTGCATGCGTCAGGCTGTGGAGTCGAATATTTAGTAATTCAGCGGCAGTGCCTTTTTTTGTATTTATCCATTGACCTCCCCTCCCCCACCAAAAAGCAACTGTTTTATATTAAGTAACTAGTCAACAATTTTAAAAAAAATCTCAGAGTAAAATATATTTCACTACGTGAGTCTCCCACCCCCTCCCCCGCCCCGCAACACACATACTTTGTTCTGATTTAAGCAATGTGTACTTGACATCTCTGCACTGTCCCAGGGACAGTGGTCTTAAGATATTCTTTTCATGTATGATGTTTTATTGGTGCTTTTTATTCATAGTGGTTTCTCACGAGAAACAGTAGGAAGAAACACACGAACTGTGTACAAGACAGGAAATATTGCTGCTCGTATGTGTTTTTTTTTTTCCACATGCTTTTGAATTTAATTTTTTTTTTCCAACAAGAGCCAGCAAGCAAAATAGACACTGCTGGGTCTGCGTGCCGAGGGCTGCTGCTTGCACCTAGTTCTCAGATCCTGGGTATCAGGGGTTCCTTTTTGGAGCCTACAGCTGGGCTCCATCTCCCATTCATCGGAAGCAACACTGAGGGAAACCACGTTTTCTTTTGAGGTGTTGCTGGCTGCCTCTGACAGAATGTGGGAACCTTCTCCAGGTCTTTTGTTTTTCTGCACTTCTCGTAGCTACTGCAGCCAGGAGGTTTGTCAATGTGTAACCCCCAGAGCCTGCTCTGAGGGCTGAGCTGGGCTCCGTGCATGGCCTGCCTCCAGACAGGCAGAGAGAGGAGGAATCTGTAGGCCCCATGGGGGTGGCCCCGCTGCTGCTGCCGGGGTACAGAGAAGCCATCTCACCCAGGTGCTTGGGTGTGCTTGTTACAAGCAGAAGCTGCAGAAAAATCATTTGCACATGGAGCTACGATAACACTAATTTCTTTTTCTTTTTTTATAAGTCATCAGAGATGTTTGCAAAGTGAGTTTTTTTTTTTTTTGTAATTCCTTTATCTTTACTTAAAGGTGAATGTGTATTCCTCTGGGAGGAATCGGAAGAAAACAGGAATGTTAATAATGTCAAACAGAAGACTTCCTCCCTTATTAATATATAACCCTCCATGTATTTATGCCTAATGTAAGCTGACTTTTAAAAAGCTTTTCTTTTGTTGCATGCTTCGTGCAGGCATCCGTATTGTACATGCATGCATGCCTTTTGTCCTGTTTTCCTGTATAAAGTTAGTGACAAGAGAAATATTTTTGCCTAGTTCATGTTGCCAAGCAATGCATATTTTTTAAATTTGTCATATATGGAAAGAGCATGTTTGTTACATGTAAAAGCTTTACTGATATACAGATATACTAATGTTTGAAGATGCCATTCTTTGCAAGTGTACAGTTTTCAAATGTTGTTATCAGTGAAACACCCTTGTGGTTAAACTTGCTACAATGTATTTATTACTCATTTCCTCCCATGCAACTAAGAATCATGGCTATATTTCATATCAACATTATATTGAAAGTGAAGGGAAATGATTAATACAAGGTTTTGTAACACTGGTGTGTGTCTTTTTTTTTTTTTGTCAATATGATTGATTACAAGTACAGAGCCTTAAAAACAAGCCAGCAAGGAAGAAAGACCATGAATTCCCATCAGCTGGTCTCACCTGACCCATTCTGTGAAAACTCTCTTTTCAGCGATTAGCTGCGGGGTGGGGAAAGGTGTGTAGAAATGTGTGCGGTTTGACACCAAGAATAGCCAATGTTCCCTGAGTTAGGGTTGTATTTCTAAATAAGAATGCTGAGCCAAGTCGGTGGCTCTTACCGGTAATCCTAGCTACTCAGGAGGCTATTGGAGGATCACAGTTCAAAGCCAGCCTGGCAAGAAAGTTCATGAGACTCATCTCCAATTATCCAACAGAAAACCAGAAACAGAGTTTGTGACTCAAAGTGATAGAGCAGTAGCCTTGAACAAAAGAGCTCAGGGACAGTGCCCAGGCCTGAATTCAAGCCCCACTAGCAACCAAAAATAAATAAGAATGCTGACCTCACAGATATTACTGGTAGCTGCTTCTCTTTGAAATATTTCACACCTAAATTTTGGTATAAATAAGAAACAGCCTGCTCAGAACCTTGGAGTTTTGCCTACACGTGGTTTGAATCTCATTCAAATATTCCTAACTTCAATATGACATATAAGTGTAAGTTCTAAAGATTGTGTGTGTTAAACATACAGCTAACAAGAGTTGGACTTGTATTCTGGCTTCAACGTTCACTTAGATAGGGGATCTCAGATAAAACATAATAGTTCTGAGCCTTTGGTTTCTATTTTGTTTTGGCCTACGTGACACTCAAAGATTATGTTGTCAGACCTGTAACCAAAAAAGAAGCAAAAAGTAAGAAAACGAGTTTAAAGTTATCACTCCCATGCTGGGCACCAGTGACACACCTATAATCCTAGCTACTCGCGAGGCTGAAATCAGGATTGTGATTCAAAGCCAGCCTGTGTAAACAGTTTTCTCCAATTAACTAGCAAAAAGCCAGGATTGAAGGTGTGATTCAAGTGGTAGAACACCAGCAATCATCAAAAAAGCTGAGGGGGAATGAGAGGTCCCGAGTTCAAGCTCTGGTACTGGGACAAACCCCCCCCCCACACACACACTGCTACCATAAACAGCCCAAGAATTCTCCAAAGCAGCCACAACTTGACATTGTGATGATGACCACAGAGTCTTCCTTTGCTCCAGCCTCAGCTGCTTAAGAGACATGAAAAATCTACACTGGTCCCTGGAAACAACAAAATGCTTCATAAGCTAAGATGTAAAATGAAATTCCTCATAAAGTTGAATTCTTGTAACCCAAATGAGCTATATCACAGAATGACTTGTAGAATAAAGGGAGGAGAGGGAAGCACACAAGCGAACATTAGAGCCTCACTTTGAAATGTACAGAATGAAGCAAATATAAGAGGTATGAGATTAAAGAGAAGGAACATGGAGAATTTGGCACAGAGGCAAGACTGACTAGCAATGTTTTGTCAGCAAAACCAGTGTAGTTCTTTAACTGTGAGCTTTGTAAGGGGGTGTTCAACCCTGGAGAAGAGATGACCCAGAGAAGATAGCTTTTTTTAATTTTATTTTTCTTGTAAAGATGCTGTACAGGGGGTTTACAGTTACATCAGTAAGGTAATGAGTATATCTTGTTGAGCATTGTTACCTCCTCCTTTGTTTTTCTACTATTATCCCTTTCTTCCCCCACCTCCCTACTCAACTCCCCAGAAGTTGTATCATTCATTTCCAACAGTGTCTTGTGACTGGGTCATCTTGTGTCCTTGTTTCAGCATTTTGTTATTCCCCTTCCCCTCCCCAAATTAGATAAATGTATATACAAGATGCAAGGTACCAAAATCAAATATTAGTGTCAACAGGGATATGCCATGGGAGGAAGAACATCCAAAAGAAACAAAAACAAATCACATAGTACATTAAAAACAACAAACAAAAACCTCATGTCCATATCATGGGGTTCATTTCACTTAGCCTCATCTTATATGGTCATCTGTACATAGCTATTGAGCTTTTCTGCTCATCTGATAAGATTATCCTAGACATATACTAATTATTGCAAATAAGGGAAACCACAGGACCTATATTTCTTTGGGTCTGGCTTATTTAATATAATTTTTTCCACATCTTTTGATAGCTTTGAAATACTTTCCAGCAGACCCTTCCACAAAGAGGTTTCATTCTTTGTTTGGTTAACACATATGTAGCATATTGGGTTGGAAGAGGTGGCAGGGATTGAGGCAGGAATCTGGAAGGGCTACCCCAGAGTAACAGCTCATGCTCCACAGGCAAATGGAGAGCAAAGCCAAGGGAGCAATGGAGCAGGAGTCCACATTTACAAAAGCCTTTTGATTTGTTCCCTTGGACCATCACTACATCAGTCACTAGATGTGCAGCCCCAAGAACCACTGTCCCCAGAAAAATCGAGGACAAAGTTGGGAGACAGCACTTTCGTGAGCAAAAAAATTATGCCTCCATCTATCACCAGGAAAATGTGAGGCCGTCGGTACCCCACCGAGGCATGAGCACTCTGCCATTCCCCTTTCCCAGTAGGCCAGGGTCACAATACCAGCCCAGCACTGACCTCAGAGAGTGCATCCCAAAGACTCTTCTGTTTTCTAGCCACATACCTTAACATTTGACAATCTCCATTCGTGAGGCGTTCTGGACTCGATCCTCAGCAGTAGCTCTGAGAGGCCCTAGTTCACTCACTACTTCTCAAACCATCAGTGAACTTGGGGTCCTGGTTGGTTTTTTCTCTCAATTTCCCATAATCCAGTTATGTGTTTGCTTAGATTGAATGAACAAAAATCACTGCAAATTCCTGTGCAGTAAGGAGCCCTGTTTCACCACCTCCCTAAATTCAGGGCGGGGGCGCGGAAAATCAGACAGCAAAATCAGGGTAGAAGATAGCGGAATTTCTGTCCAACCACACCCTCAGTTTGGTAGAGAAAGTGGCCCTCAGGTTGCAAGCAGGACTAGAAGATGTGCTTTGATCATTAGTCATTTCCAAGAGTAGAAAACAAAACAGTGGGAAGGAGAAGACAGGGAAAGAAGTGGAAAGTCCAGTAGGAAATGGAAGTGATGGTGGGAGGTTTGAGAGGGAACCGGAAGCCCTTGGGGGTGGGTCTTAACCTTTCACCTTAAGATGGCGATCTCCACATTGATGACTCTCATTTTCTGGCCCTGTGGGATGGAAAATGGAGAGTAGTGTGTGGGGTGTGTGTGTGTGTGTGTGTGTGTGTATACACATATGGTACACAAGCATGTGAAGTAGGAAACATAGGAACAGAAACATTGAGAAACTTCGGCAGAGTATGACATCTCAGGATTCCCTGTGGCCAGCCCTGTCCATGTAGCTCTTGTCCAGACACTGATCTCTCTGTGATGTTATCCCAGGAGTTCAATGTCAGGAAATTGTCTCTGTGGCATATTTTCACTTCTACTTCAATCTTGAGAAACATCTGAGAACCATTTTGGCAACCGTATAAAGCTGGTGCTTTTATTTAAAAGAAGAAGAAGACTGCTCGGTGCTTCCATTTGGACTCAGAGTATACGTTTTTACATAGTGTGTCGTACAGTTTTGGGATTTTTTTTCCTTAAGTTTTGTTTTTTAAGTCAAATCCAGTAGAAACAAAATCAAGAGATTTGATGAGGAATTGGTCACCAGCAGAGCTGTCAGGATGATAGGTAACCAGTTCACACTCCTGTGGGAACCACAGAGGGTTTAAGCGCCTTCTGTTTGCTCCTATATCCCTGGGTAACATATCCGGATGGAAAGAGACCATAAAACTCTTTTAACAGACTCAGGTGATTAAATAAACCTACAAATTCCTCAAATCTGTTCATTGGACTTCACTGTTTCATTTTCGGTCATGTTTCTATCTGGTCAGTATTCACTTCCTGAACCTCACTTTTAGCACTGGTTAGTGACTATGACTTACCCAGCATTAACTATGTAAGACCACGGGCTGGGAAGGTGGCTCAGTGGTAGAACGCTTGCCTTGCATGCATGAGGCCCTGGGTTCAATTCCCCAGCACCACATAAGCAAAAAGAAAAAAGCCAGAAGTGGCGCTGTGGCTCAAGGGGTAGAGCACGAGCCTTGAGCTGAAGAGCTGAGGGACAGCGCCCAGGCCCAGAGTTCAGGCCCCAAGACCGGACCCCCCCCCCCAAAAAAAAAACTATGTAAGACCATTCTGGATAAGAGAAAAAATGAATATATAATCTATAACTACTCCTCCCCTACACACACCCATTACCTAATGCTTCAAGCCATGCCCAGGTGGAGGGCGCAGAATTCTATGTCTTCTTGCAGTCCTGTGCACTGGGATCTCTCAATGAACTCTGCTTTGCTTGTGTGAAGATCTAGAATCCAAATCCTTGTTTACGTGCAGTTAACTATCTAAGAGTGCTTCTAAAGGGCTCACATCCAACCATCCATCGAGACAGAGAGGTAAGCCTCTTTTTTTTTTTTTTTTTTTGCTTATGTGGTGCTGAGGAATCAAACCCAGGGCCTCATGCATGCAAGGCAAGCGCTCTACCACTGAGCCACCTTCCCAGCCCCAGAGGTAAGCCTCTTAAGCCTGGCTTCCCCATACCTGGACATCTGAGAACGGACAGCTGCCCAGCTGAATGTCTGGCTATAGGCAGCCGCTGCAGAACACAGCCACCAAGTTCCTCTTGAAAACAATGGAGTTCAAAGCTAACATGAGTCTCCTTCCCTCCACTCTCCTGGGAAAGTATGAGCTATGTCAGCAGGCACCTCCATGGGCCCTTTAGTCTTTTAGAATAAGTGGTAGAAGCCCAGGGGAAAGTGAGAGGAATGGAACATGAAAGTAATCCCAGGACTTTGCCTTGGAATTCAGAGCCAAGCCAGTAAAACTCAAGACTGGGAAGATCTCAATCTCAGAGTTGTGCTTCTGGACCCAAGATAGTCTCTGGACCATCAAGGTACTGGATACGGATCTATGGTCCCAATTAACATGACTTCCATTCTAGTCAGCGTTACTGTGGCTGATAGCAGTGCTCTTAGACCATGACAATGGCAGGCAGTCCATATCCCCGCTGATATACTTCGGGTAAAACCCAGTGTTTCAACATTGGTGGTTACAGAACTGCCTGTACCATCCCTCCCCCAATCTTATGCAACACAACTTGGAGATAATAATTATCTGCTTTGGGAGAGGAGGAAGGTACCAAGTGGATGAATAGGAGCCTGTGGTTCCTTTGGGCCTCCATAAGGAGGCCTAAACTGGGCAGAATCTCATAGCACTTAACCAAGGCCAGTGACTAACAAGGCATTGGAGCCCTCCCAGGCCCCACACTGAAGTTTGTTGGAATAGACTACCCTTTCTAAAGTACTCCATCAGGTCATTCCACATCTACCATAGATGTGGGAGAAACAGACTTGAGGTGCCCTCTGGTGCCGAAACAGTGACAACACACCAACTGCAGACTGGAAGCCAATCTGGACCATCTAGTACTAAAATAGCATAAGAGAACACAGGACAGGGTCAGAGAAAATAAGCAGACTGATTAAAATTTCTGGAAGGACAGGCACCAACAAAGCCAGAATATGAAGACTGAAATAAACAATTCTTCAATGTGCAGACACCACCATATGTGAACAAGCAAATAAAACTTTCATAATAACATCATCTTATCAAACTGACAAAATAAGGTGCCAGAAACCAACCATGAAGCAATTAATCATGATGTGTAAACTCTGATTGACTCAAAGTAGCAATTTTAAGGAAATTCAGTGAGTTTCCACACAACCCAAATAAATGATTCACTACTCTTAACAGAGAAACTTAACAGAAACAATAAAGTAACTTTTTTTCAACACCAAACAAATCCTTGAGCTGAAAAGCATACTAAGCAAAATTTAAAATGCAGTAGAGGTCACTATAGATCAAATAGAAGAGCCAATAAGCTTGATGTCACATTATTTAAATACACACACACACACACACACACACACACACACACACACACACACATATAGTTGGATGAGAAAAAGAAAAAGAGCAAAGAGAATATAGAAATCTTATGGAAACTTTAAGATACCAACAGAATAGCTGTTCATGACTGTGGGTCTCAACATGGCTACATACTGGAATCATAGTAGAATAACCAGATTGGTGCCTAGGTTCTGTTCCCAGAAGTGTTGAATTAGTTGTTGTGGAGTATTAAGCTCCAGTATTTCTAGTGTGTGGCTGAGGATAGGAACTATAGACACATGAAGGCAAAGCTCTTCTCTTTACTGAGGTGGTCCACAACGTTAAGTGCTCCTGCATCTTAGTGAGCTGAAGGGGAAAGGCAGCAGTTAGCATCCACTCATTGGAGAATTAAGCACAAGCACCTCCCTTCAGCCATTCCTTAGGTGCTTTCTTCTTCTAAACTAGGTAGAACAAGCAGTAGGGTTTCAGCAGACTCGAGTCACTTTTCAAATATCTCCCCCTACCCCCGTGGCCTGCAATGACGTGTTCAGTGCTTGCTCCAAAGATTCAGTTTTGTAATTCTTTGTGTTTTAATTAGGTGAATGAATGGCTCCCTTGAATGCACAAGACATTAGTGGAATGATGCACTGGTCCAAACTCAATAGCCCAATTATCCAAGTATTTGTCAGTATCAGCTAGATAATGTTGCATGAACAGATAGCCCCAAAACTTCAGTGACTGAAAAACCAGACTTCTCTCTCACTGGGCTGTGTGTCCATCACAGGCCATCTGGGACCCAGGCTAGCACAGATGTTACCAATTGGAGCACTGATATTTCTATGGCAGAGGAAAAGAAAAATAGGGCTTCTGCTGGAAATAAAGTATATCACTTCCATTCACACTTTGTCCACCAAAGCAAGTCTCACAGCTACATCTAACATGAAGGGATCTGGAATCATAATCCCATCTTGCAGATGGAGATGGACAATAGCACCAATGTTTTACCTAGCTAAGGCGACTCCCCAGCTGTGAGCACATGAACGGCTTGAGGTGACTAAGGCCCCAGGATCCCTGTCCAGGCCCATGTCCATCCCCATTACAAATACAAACTCTGGTCACCGTCCTGTGCTTACTACTTCTTTGCAGCCCTCAGAGTCTGTAAAAGCTTTAACTGGAGACAGAGAATGAGGTGGTATCCTGGGCAGATAGATGGCCATCCAGAGAGACCTCCTACCCCATAGCCAACATGGATGTAGAATCACCAGGGTTTCAGAGTCAGGCCAAGCCCCACATTCACACGACTATCCTGTTCATTCCCACAAGAATCTGAGCTGTCACTGGCCTTTATCACTCTTCTCCAGCGGGCCTGCAACCTGTGGCTCACTCCAGGTTCAAAGACACAGCACAGAGGTGCGCCCAGCTGTGCAGGTGCTTTCTGAGCCATGGCTCTTGCCTGCAGGGCCCTTTGAGGCTGCTCTGACTCAGTCTTGCATTCAAAGGCAGGTTCAGTGCACAGCCTGCAGGGAGCCCGTGGGTCTGAACGCTTGCGGGACTGACTCAAAAAAAAAAGAAGAAGAAAGAAAAGAAAAGAAATAGGAAATAATAAAGAAATGCCAGCTGGGGCTTTCTGCCCATTTCCACGGGCAGTTTCAGTTCACCCTCCTGTTACCAGCAGAACCAGGTAAGCGGAGTACCACCCTCCCAGCACCACTCCCACTGGAGAAGCAGTGCACTGGACAGATCCTACCATACGTAGATGCACCCAGATCCAGACAGATATGTCTCTGACTCTAGGCATATGACCAAGCTACATTGCTTTTTTGTGCATGTGCGCTGGTGCTAGAGCTTGAACTCAGGGCCTGGGCACAGTCCCTGAGCTTCTTTTTTTTTTTTTCTCAAGGCTAGTGTTCTACTACTTGAGCCATCACTCCACTTCTGGCTTTTACGTGGCTAATTAGAGATAAGAGTCTCATGAACTTTCCTGCCCAGGTTGGCTTTGAGCTACAATCCTCAGATCTCACCCTCCTGAGTAACTAGGATTATAGGTGTGAATGACTGGTACCTGACTAAGATGCTTTGCTTTTAATATTTGTGCGGAATATTAATACTGGGCACTGCTTGCCCAGGGCTCAGGAGAACCTTAAAAAGGAAGCATGTGTGCATTTTGGATTCCTGCTTCTTGTTCCTGGGAAATGGAAGCGTCTTCCATCCGGGTGCCTTGAAAAGGTTCTGTGAACCTGAGAGAACTGGTTTCAATCCTTGGGATTCCAGTGCTCAGTTTCCAGCCCTGCCACTTACCAGGGGTGTGTCTTTGGATGAGTGGCTTTGCCTCTCTGTCCCTCAGTTTTCTTATCCATGCAACAAATGGGTCCCGTACAGTAGGGTGAGTTTTCAGGTGGATTAAGTGAGTTCATGTATGCAGAGCACCTAGAAGTGTGCCTGACCCCTAGGGCATGTTAGTGTTAGTGGCTAGTATTATTGTCAGCACAATAAGAAAACCCAAGTCCTGTCCATTCTGCACCTCAACAGCCAGTGGCAAGAGTCAACCCTTGATGCCATTCCCAGTATTCTCCCTAACCTACAAGAACTCACAAAGCCAGGAATCCTGTGGACAGTTTCTTCATTCACCCTGGAATTCACAACATTATAGGAGGAATCTGACACTCAGGAGCCATGAGTTCCCATGACACTGCCACCCAGGAGTTCTTATGAAACAAATAGAAGTCTTCCAGCTCAGTGTCCCCTATGGACATGGAGGTAGACACAACATATTAGATGTGGGGGTCAGCAAGGACGAGGCGCATTGGAGGGCATTTGCTCAGGAATCTCCTGCCTTGAGAGAGGTTGGGTGTTCAGATAGCTGCTGAGAAGTATGACATGGGGGAGGAAGAGCAGTGTTTCAGCGTGGGATGGGCAATGTGAGAATGTGAAACATTCTGCAAATATGAGGTGTAGGTCCTATGGCCAATTCCATCATGGGCAGAGAAGCCTGCTCCTGGCCAGTCATTCACCAGGCAGAAATAAACTGACTGACAACCTCACAGCCTAGGCTTTCCCACACACATGTATATGTACAAGTGTGCACCATGCATGCACACACACACACACACACACACACACACACACACACACACACACGTGCATACTCCATGCGTATACCCAGGGTTGCTATGCCAACTCGGCAGTACTTTTAGTGAAGATAAATCCCTCCAGGCCTGATGGGAACCAACGAAGCAATGTATTTTGGTGGCCTTAGCAAGCAGGGAAAAGGTCACCTTAAACATTTTCCCTGGCAAAATCTGTCACATTCTGGCAGCCTGAGAGGAACATCCAGAAATGAGACGGGAAGGCACACAGCAGCTGGAGCGCCCTCTGGTGGAAATTGTCTTCTCTGCCTTTGCTCCCAAGGCCAGCTGGAATCACTTAAATGTCAGTGCAAATTTGCCCTTAAAATCACTTGCACTTAAATCAGAAAAATTTTCTGTGCCACAACCCAGGTGCCCAGAAGGGAGTAAAGAGAGGGAAGAAGCTATTCTTGTTCTCAAATCACCATATTTTCTAGCCTGGGATCATTCTCCCATGCAGATATGCACATTTTGTAATTTAATCCATCTGGAAGCACCATATTTGAAATCCCTTCATGTATCTTCCACCTGCACAAGGCCCTTCTTTTACATTTGTTCTCATCTTCAGATCCATACAGTGGCTGGAATCTTACCTGATTTTACAGCAAGGGTATGTGACTCGCCCAATCACCTACTTCTCAGATGCTAGAGATCTGGCTTAATTAATTTACTAATTTACTTACTTACTTACTTTGTTGGTCATGGCTTGAACTCAGGGCCTGGATACTGTCCCTGAGTTTTTTGCTCAAGCTAGCAATCTACCACTTTGAGCCACTTTGAACTGTAATCCTCAGATCTCAGTCTCCTGAGTAGTTAGAATTACAGGTATGAGCCACCAGCACCTGACTTAAATCTCATACAAATTGAATACATACAAATGGCATAAATGCCCATCTTACAAAGACATCTACAGTGAAAAAAATCTTGCCCGCATCCCCCCCGGTGGGCTCTCAGGGCCAAATTTGACTGTCAGTTTCTTGTCCATTTCTCTGAATATTCTATGCATGTACAAGGGTGTGCAGAGCACAATTAGTATGCCCAACCTTGTCCTTCTCATCACAAACACCCCTGAAGATGGCTCTGTAGCAGTGAGGCAGGCGTACCCAGGCCCCATTCTTTGTGAGTCCATTGTGTGAGATAACCACTACCGATGAGTAGTGACAAGTTCACAATATTTACTACCAGAAACCCCCCAGTGCAAATCTCCTTGCACTCACATCCTTTCTCAGGAGCTGAATTGTGGGCTCCCAGGATACATGATTTGTGGTGATGGTAAATGATATTGTTTTAACTAATATTCCACTACCATCACTCAGTGGCAGGGAGTAAAACCTGGGCCCTCCTTACTCCAGAGCCAAGGCCATCTCCAGCACAGCCCACTCCCCCTTACCAAGCCACCAAAGTCCTCACTAGTGTTTCGCTAAGTCTCAGCCCCTTGTAAATCACCCCTGGGAGCTTCAAGTTTAAGGCAGAAGGAGCTCTTTCTGACTCTAGAGCTAGAAGGTCCATCCAGACAGTAAGCAGCAGCTCTTGGACAGAGTTGTTCCTGGGGATACTGCTCAGTTTCCCTAAGCTTCTAAAGGAAGCCAAGAAGGGGCTTCCATCCCCAGGTTTTCAAAGCCAAGCCCTCCTGTGGCTGGTTGGCACACAGTCATGTCCCACTGAGAGGAACAGATGATGTAGGAGCCTCCACCCCTACCTGGTGAAAGGCTAGAGGAGCCACCACTAGTGAGTGGTAGGGACCCCTGAGGAGGGATGGCCAGAGAAGAGCCCCACATACTGCTATTCTATGCAGTGCCCCCCCTATCATGTCTCTTCACTTTCCCTGTCCCCTACTGGTATCAGGGGACATCTGGTCAACCAATACTAAAGCCATGTTGGTTCAGAGAGGCCAGGATGTATGAGAAAAGGCAACTTGGCTAGTAGAAGAGAAGCCGCTCAACCCAAGGGCCCCTCAATGCCCATCAGAGACCAAAGCCTGGAATGGAGCAAGGGTCCAGCAGAGCCTCAGAGCCTTATCGGCCCATCAGCCTGGGGAGGCTGGATATCAGGGAAGAGCTTCAGGCTCCTGCTTAGCAATGGGAGCAATCAGGATGTTGCTGTGAAGGTAGAGTCTTGTAAAACCATCTGCATGGATCCCGGAAAGCCACCCCAGGCCTGCCTGTGAGCAGTTGTTCTGTCAGACACCCCTGAGAGTTGCCTGGGGCAAGTACTGTTATTGTCATTATGCAGATGAGGAATCTACATGGCATATAATTCACAGAGGCAGAGGTGAAACCCAGATTTTTTGACTGGCTATTTGATACATAAGGTCATGTGTGGCATCATAGTATTCTCTAGGGAAATGAACAGTGCCTTAAATAGAAAGTGTGTTAACTTTCCAACACTGTAACTGGATACCTGAGATAATCAACTTAAAAAGACAAAAGACTACCAGAGGCTAGTGGCTCACACCTGTAATCCGAGCTACTCAAGTGGCTGAGATCTAAGGATCACAGTTGGAAGCCAGCCTGGGCTGGGACTCTTAATCTCCAGTTAAACACCAGCAAATTGGAAGTGGAGCTGTGGTTCAAAGTGGTAGAGCACTAGCCTTGAACAAAAGACTTCAGAAACAGAGCCTAGGCCCGGAGTTCAAGTCCCATGACCACCAAAAAGAAGTAACGCAAAAAGGGGTCTCAGAGTAGCTTAAATGGCACTGCACTTACTGATTAAGTATGAGATCCACAATTCAAACCTCAGTACTGAAAAATGCAAAGGAAGAGTTGGAGCCGGGCATGAAGGCACATACCTATAATCACAGCACTTGGGTGGCCAAGGCAGGAGGATTTTACGTTTGAAACAAGCCTGGAAAACTTAGTGAGCCTCACAACAAAACGAAAAAGGGCTGTCAATGTAGCTCAGCAGTAAGCACTTGCCTAGCGAGCATTCATGAGTCCCTCATTTTGATCTCCAATGCTTAGGAAGGGAAAAAAAAAAAGCCCTAATGTCTCAGCCAGTCATGTCCGGTATATGGCGTGGTATAAGGTCTGAGACTTGATTCAAAATAGCATGGGAGGGGCTGGGAAGGTGACTCAGTGGTAGAGTGCTCACCTAGCATGCTGGAGGCCCTGGGTTTGATTACTTAGCACCACATAAACAGAAAAAGCTGGCAGTGGCGCTGTGGCTCAAGTGATAGAGTGCTAACCTTGAGCTGAGGAGCTGAGGGACAGCCCCAGGCCCTGAGTTCAAGCCCCAGGACTGGCCCAAAAAAAATTGCATGGGAGCCGCATGAATGGAAGTAGAGATGGAAGGAAATGGCTTGGTAACTTCCGTAGGAATACAAAGTCCATTACACCATTCTATCTGTTTTTGTGTATAGCCACCTCTTTCTGTAATAAAAAGTAGAAGAAGGAAGAAACACAAAGAAAGCCAGGCAAAAACACACCTGTCAGGTGCCTGGCCAGCAGCTTAGAATGAAGTTTACAAAGTGCCTTGGAAATCAGCCCTCACCAAACTCAGCAGCAGAGAAAACCTCAGCGTCAGGCCCCCTGAGCTGCTAAGGCTGAGTTCAGGGCAGCAGGGACCCCTGGAGCAGCCCCCAGTGGGATGAACCTCTGTTATCATCAGCGCCATTTAGGCTGTGCTGGGCCAGCGGGTACCAGGGATATGAATCATCCAGGCTCAGACGATTCTCACCCTGTATCACTGTCAAGATCACAATAAGAGTGGCAGGATCTACGCACGAAGCCACTTCAATCTTTATTAAAATCTTTCTTGGGCATGATGTTCCCAATTTGTTTCTTTGTTCCTGGTATCTGGAGTTGTATGATTTCTGATCGTCTCCGAGATCAGGCAAGTTTGATGGACTGGCTGTGGTGGAAGAAAGGTATCCTCCAGAAGAAAGATGGCCTCCTGTCCAGGCTGCTAGCCATCCAGCCACAGGGCCTCTCCATTGTGGACCAGCCTGGCCAGAGCTTTGCAGGGTGACTGGCATATGCTGTGGTCCCTGCAGAGATCTAGGCACCATGGGTTGCCAGGAATCCCAGTCACATATAACTAAACCTAGTGGGCCCTTTATGTCTGTTCCTGCGGGTGCAGTCTGGCGAAAGTGGCCCAGGGCTTTAGAATCTACATAGCAATGCCTCCTTGGTCCTTGCACCGAAGCATCTGTCTCCTTGCCTGCCTTACTTAGATGTGCTTTAGACACTGCCTTTTATTTTTTTAAGATTTCTGCCTTTTCTTTTCTATGGGATTTGCTATGTAGCCCAGACTAGCCTTGGAATCATAATCCTTCTGTTTCAGGCTCTCAAATGCTAGGATTATAGGCATATGCCACCATGCCCAGCTTTTAGGTGTTTGCGTGTGTGTGTATATATGTATATATATAATTATCTATACCATATATTTTAGAGGGGCTGGGCTTGGTGGCTGGCTGGTGCACATCTGTAATCTCAGCTGCTCATGAGGAAGAGGCAGGAGAATCTCAAGTTTGAGACCAGCCCAAGCAAAGGGTAGGAATGCCCTATTTAAAAAAACAAAGTGAAAAATAAAAGGGCTGGGGGGGAGGGGGGAGAAGGTGGCACAGGTCAAGTGGTAGAGCAATTGGTTGACAAGCAAATGGCCCTGAGTTCAATCTCCAGTACAGTCCCACAAAAAATAAGAGGGGAGGGGAGGAAAGGAGAAGGAAGGGAAGGGAAGAGGAGAGGAGAGAGACCCCTGCTTTGGACATAGTGGGAAAGAACAGAAAGTGTGTCAGGCAGGACGTGGTGCTGGAGCTGGTAGGGACATAAAGCAGTTCCAGCACACCGGGAACTTTCCTTCCCTCATCCTTCCTGGAGTGTAGATGTGATGCCTGGAGCTGCAAACAGACACCTACATATACCCAGAAACGGCTCTGTGAGCAAGAGGAATCCCACCTTGCGACCTGCTGCTTATAGCTGAATGCATTCCCCAACCCCATCCCCAAAGGAAGACCTGCTGCTGTTTTCAGAGCCATAAGGATCAGAGATCGGGGTCACCCCAGCAAAGGGAAGGAGTACGATGTGGAGGGTGCAAAGGGGGCTAGAGGCAGGCAGAAGAACAGATGGCTATGGAGAAGGTAGACAAATTCAGAAGTTGAGAAAAAAAAAATCCCTAAGAAGAAGGGGAGAGCGACAAAGGGGTCAGTGACAATCAAGGAGTGCATCTGGACACCTCAAAAACCCTGACTGTGTAAGGAGAGCCAGCCGCCGCCGGGCAACCTAGCACTGTAGATTCACGTAGACTCCCAGGAGACACCCCAGCCCCCAGCAGAGACAGGAATCCCACAGGCAGCCAGCAGGGATTGGTGCCCGCCCCCATCATTCCACACCTAGGCAGCAACCAGGGTCAGAGGGTCAAGGCCATCGAGGGTCAGGGAATTTCCAGAATGTCTTTCCTCAAAAGACCTCAGAGGATCAGGCCTGCTGTGAAATAATCTGTTCCCCGAGTTGTAAATTGTAAGTTGTAAAGGCAGCTTCTCACAATAAGAACATTTATAATAAACATAATAATAGGCTTTTATTGATCCCTGCCTGGTTCACAGAAGTTAACTCACGAAGCACAGCTGATACAACAAGCCCAACAACCTTGTTAAGCATCATTCAAATGAGGAAGCGGGGGCTCAGAAAGGTTAGGTAGCCGGCCCTGGTCCCATAGCCCAGAAGCATCAGGACTAAGCTAGAGGACAGCATTCACGCTTAGGACACTGGGGTCCCACCTGGGAAGTCCTTTCACGTAGAAGTTAATGGAATTTTCAAGGTCAAGTTTTCCATTTTGGCCTGTTATTACATTTAAAAAAAAAAAAAAAACACCTCACAGGCCAGGTTGGTTACTCTCCTTAAAACCACTTCTTGAAGTAGACAATAATAACCCTTCCTTCTGTGGTCCTCCCCATGTGCCTGGCAAGGCCATGATGGGGAAAAGGAGTGATTTGTAGGGACCAAAAAGAGAGACAGAGGAACTAACCCCTCCCCCCACTCCGCAGCTTCCATCTGTGAAATGCAATATTCATGGCTACTGCTGTTGTTATCAGCACTGACTGTAATAATTAATATGCACTGAGGGCTGTGTGTGTGTGCAAGTGCACACACACATGGGTGTCAGTGCTGGGGTCTGAACGGAGGACTTCACACTCTCCCTTAGCTTTTTTGCTCAAGGCTATTGCTCTACTACTTGATCCATACCTCTAGTTTTTGCATTGTGCTGGATAATTTGAGCTTTGGCTTTAATGAGACTTTGACGCTCGGGCTGGCTTTGAACCACAATGTTCAGACCTCAGCCTCCTGAATAGGTAAGATGTGAGCCTCTAGCACCTGGCAGAGGGTTCTTATTATTTATTTATTTATTTTATGAACTAACTGAACTAGTATACCATTACTGGATGGATACTATTACTGGCTCATTTTACATACAAGGATTAAGACCTGCATAGCTTCAGTGACTTGCCAAAGATCACTCAGCAAAGACAACTGCTCTCAGATGAAAAGATCTCCTATATTTACCCACAGACTCTGTCTCTGTCTCTGTCTTTCTCTCTCTCTCTCTCTCTCTCTCACACACACAGAGCAGCTGGATGCTGGTGGCTCACACCTGTACTACTAGCTACTCAGGAGGCTGAGATCTGAGGATCATGGTTCAAAGCCAGCCTGGGCAGGAAAGTCCATGAGACTTTTATCTCCAATTAACCACTAGACAACTGGATTGGCACTGTGGCTCCAAGTGGTAGAGTGAAAAAGCTCAGGGATGGTACCTAGGCCCTGAGTTCAAGCCCCATAACCAACAAAAAACAGAAAACTGAAAAATGAAAAAAACCCATTGGGAGTGGAAGCTAAACCTCTATTATGAGTATACAGCGGCCAAATGGTCTAAGTTAACTCATGCTGTCCTAGCCAACCTCCCATCTCCCACAGCGCCCCCATCAGGACTGGAGGGTCCATACTCAGCTCCATGGCTCTACTATAGAGCCTATAAGACAACGTACCTTCCTCTACTTCTCAGCCTTCCCTTGAGGCTGAGAAGTTTTTTTCAAATACTGACAAAAATTTAAATTCAATAAACCCATGGAAAACATTTTCTGTTCTGAAGATCAAATCTGAACTACAAGAAAACATGACAAAAAACACAAAGCTGTTTCCCTGTGATTAATCATAAATGCTACTCTGTTCGGATCAATGAAATGTCTCTAGATTCCTCCAAAAGGCAGTTCTCTTCTCCATGCCCGCCACTCCCCTCCCCACAAACCACCCTTCTGACCACTGCAAACAGCAGCCAGAGACGCCAAGTCCCTCCAGCAGAGATGATGGAAATCCACACCACAGTTCTTTGCTGTATGTAGCCCCAAATCCTAAAGAGCGCTGGAAAACCAGGCACTCATTGCTCACATTTGTAATCCTAGCTGCCTAGGAGGTTGAGATCTGAGGATCATGGTTCAAAGCTATCCCGGATAGGAAAGGCTGGGAGACTCTATCTCCAATTAGCCACAAAAAAGCCAAAAGTGGAATTGTGGCTCAAGTAGTAGAGCCTTGAACACAAAGCTCAGGGAGGGCACCCAGATTGAGAGTTCAAGCCCCAGTAGGAGCAAAAGCAAGGCTTTGGAGAATGCAGGGTTATCTCCCTCCACAAAGAGTTTAGAACTTGCCTAACTTCTGTCAAGAGATGCCAAGCTGCCGGTTTCCATTGTGAAAAATCTTCCCAGGTTTCCGGCCAAGATGTCACCTTCTGGATAACATCTTTCTGTCAATATACTACAATCAGCTTTGGCCAAGTTATTTCTGAGTCAAAATCAAAAAGAAAGGTGTAATCTGGGTTTCTCTGTTTCTAGAGCCTGGGTAATGAGGCATTCGTGTTGAATTCTTCTGTCATTTGCTTCTCTGGATTAGCTATGTCTCTGACTACGAGGATTCAAGCCTCCAGGTAACAGCCTAACTTCCCTCCTACTTTGCCAGCTCTTTGGGAGACCTGCAGATGGGTAGGACAAATGGTTGTTCTAGCCTAATCTTCACAGGCATAGTACCCCCCTACCCTGCCCCCTGCCCAGCCCGCTCCATCTGAAGAGAAGCCAGGGGCCACTCTAGTGCCTCCCAGGCCTTCCCCCATCACCACTGAGTTTGTTGCCTCAGAAACTGTTATTAAGACTGGTACAACATCTGAGTTTGTCTTCCTGTATTCAGATCCATCCCTGGCTATCTACCTGTCCTGAGTGACACTGAAGCCATTTTTTTTTTTTTTTTTTTTTTGGTCGGTAGTGGGCCTTGAACTCTGGGCCTGGGCGCTGTCCCTCAGCTCTTCAGCTCAAGGCGAGCGCTCTACCACTTGAGCTACAGCGCCACTTCCGGTTTTCTGGTGGTTTATTGGAGATAGGAGTCTCACAGTCTCTCCTGCCCGGGCTGGCTTTGAACCGCGATCCTCAGATCTCAGCCTCCTGAGTAGCTAGGATTACAGGCGTGAGCCACCAGCGCCCGGCTGAAGCCATTTTGTGTCATGAAAGGAGCACAGATCGCCAACTTGTTCTCAAGACCCAGACACGCCAGCTGCTTCTCCCAGGCTAAAGGCCTGACTGATGGCAACCTCCTGCCATGACCACCCAGCAGGCCTGACATTCCCACACTTCCCTCTCTCCTTCCCAAGTCCTCCTGGCCTGTATGCCTAGAAACATGGACACTTGCCAGTATTTATTCTCCTAAGTTACCTAGTCAGCAGATTAGCCACCAACCTCAGACCAAAAACATCAGCACTGCATCCAATACTATACTTGCCCCATCCCCAAAGGGGGAAGACAGAACAAAACACAGTAAGACAAATAGGCAATTGATTCTCTGCATGCTCATGGGAAAGAAAGGGTCGGGGGGAAGGCTAGAAATAAAGTTCACTGTGAATCAGCCAGGCCTCTGACTGCATCACAGAACCACACCAGCCTGCTGAGCCCTATATCACTTCCTGCCAGTCTGCTCTGCTTCAGGCCTGGATGAGCAAGATACCCTCTGATCACAAGGCCCACTCACTGTGATTGAAAACAGACACTTAGAAAGATCAGCTTTTGGATCTGAAGGCAATAGTCACCATCCTAAGAGCCTTCTGCTGCCTGGTCAACCCCAACTTTATCTTCCTAAGTGGCAACTAACACCTCCTAGAAATCAGCCAAGGAGATCAGGATAACCCAATGGCAGCCAATTACCCCCATGAGAATGCTAACCTCATGTAATCCAATATTTAAAAATGAGATGCATATTTTTCACCTATTGAGCTGACAAATTGATTTGCAATTATAAGAGAAGAAAGCTGTATGCAGTTAATTAGAGTGTGGTGGTTCACACCTGTAGTCCTCATCTTTGGAGGCTGAGATGGAAGCATGGCTTGAGCCCAGGAGATGGAGACCCGCCTGGCAATATGGCAAGACCCTATGTCAAAAACAAAACAAAACAAAAAAAGGAGTATGTACAAGTTTTTTGTTTTGATTTGATTTTGGTTGGTCCTGGGTGTTGAACTCTGGGCCTGGGCGCTGTCCCTGAGCTCTTCAGCTCAAGGCTAGTGCTCTACCACTTGAGCCAGAATGCCACTTCCAGTTTTCTGAGTGGTTTACTGGAGATAAGAGTTTCTTGGATGTTCCTGCCCGGGCTGGCTTTGAACTGCAATCCTGAGATCTCAGCCTCCTGAGTAGCTAGGATTATAGGCGTGAGTTATCAGTGCCCAGCTTGTACAAGTTTTTTGAGGGAGAATATTTACTAGTATTAGTAAAAAAAAATTCTTTTTGTCAGTCATGGACTTGAGCTCTGGGTCTGAGCACTGTCCCTCCTCAGCTCTTCAGTTCAAGGCAAGCACTCTACCACTTGAGCCACAATGCCATTTCCAGTTTTGGTGGTTTATTGGAGATAAGAGTTTCACAGCTTTTCCTGCCTGGGCTGGCTTTGAACCATGATCTTCAGATCTCAGCTTCCTGAGTAGCTAGGATTACAGGCATGAGCCACTGGTGCCCAGCTCAAATGTTTGTTGTTTTTTTTTTAAGTGCTAAACTTTGATGTAAAAAGGAAACCTTAATGATGTTGTTTATTACAGCAATGATTATAATGGCAAAAATAATTTTGGACCTAATCTAAATGCCATATAAAAGCAAATTGGCTAAATGAACTAGAATATTTCCATATCTTGAGTGACAGGCAATAAAAACGATCATGTAAAATAATTTAATTATGTGGGGAAATGTTTATAATGCAACATTCAGTAGAAAAATCAGGTTACAAAATCAGACACTCCCACTTTTTAAAACTATAAACACATAAATGTATGAGAGTATGTTTAGAATACACAAAAATGTATATCACATATAGATAGATATACATGATATATAGATGATGTTGATATACATGATATATATCTATATAGACATACATCTATGTATAGATATTAAGATCTATGTATAAATATAATATACAGAAATATACATATATCTAGATACATACATATCTATATAGATATGCATACATACATATACATTTCTATATAGACATGTTTATATAGACATCTAGACATGCATATTTATATAGATACGTATATATAGGTAGCGATGTATCAATATGTATGCCTATATATGCCTATAGTTATACATGTGTATGTATAGATATGTATAGATGTATGCATAAATACAGATACATAGATATAGATATGCATATCTATAGCAACATGGCATACTTATACAAAACAAATCATCTGATCTTGGCGTGGTCCAAGGTTTCCTGGCATGACATGCATCTCCATCTCAATACTCCCTGGGGAGATGGAGCCAAGTGTAAAGCCGGCTCCAATTGATCATGGAAGTTTTGATTTGGAGACATCACCACTCTGGAAGCTGGGTATAGCTTTGTCTTCTACCATAGGCAGTTCCAGAACTCTCCACCCTCTGTATAGTAAAAACTGGGATTGGCTGGGCCAGATTCTCAAGAGCTATGAGATGACAGAGCTCAGTTCTTGCCTCAGACCTGGACAGGACAGACTCACCCCCCCCCCCCCCCCGCTGCGGGTATGTCCTCCTGAGTGTCCAGGGCCTCTGACTCTTGTCACAATTCAGTGGTATGAGGCTCAGCCTATCTGACTGTGTCTTGAAAAATAATCCTCAGCACTATAGAGAAGATGTCATTAACAATCTTATTTGGTGGACAAGGTGGTGTCTGGGGACTGTAATTCCAGGGAGAGGCAAGAAGATTGTTTTCCTAAGACACATTCTGGCAAAAAGCACAACTAATAGACAAACACAAAAGGATTGGGGACATGATTCAAGGAGTAGAGCGCTTGCCTACAAGACCCTGAGTTCAATCCCCAATACCACTAAAAGAAAAAGGAAGGTATTATTTAAAGAAGAATGGAGTCATTTTCCTAAACCACCTCAGGAGCTCAGGACAGAGAAGGTCAGGACATCCTTTCAGACAAGCAACCTCCGGAAGGAAGCCAGATGCCTTACACTCCTGACACATCATAGCCTAAAATGTAGAACACATTGTTCGACCTAGCATGGTTATAGACTCCAGAAGACAATGGCTACTCGTAAGTCCTTGCTCTAGAGGACTTACAGGCTGGTCGGTTACTACCTTCCCTCTCTGGAGTTCTGATCTTGGTGGAACTGCGAGGAGCCAAACTCTGAAATGGGCACCGATGGTCCACTTCCAGGTCCAGCTCAGTTGCACAAGTATCTTATGGGAAGAAGTACCCCATGCCAAGTATCCCAGAGGCCAAGAGCTCCACCCTGAGGGAGGAGCTACCAAGCAAGCCCTCATCCCCTGCTGCTGCCTCCCGGACTGAGTGAAACTACAGCCATCTGAGAAACCCCTCTGAGAGCTAGCAGAGGGACATAGAGTTGGACTAGATCAGGCCCTCAGGCTCAGGGCCAAGGTGAGCAGGAAGGTCAGGATGCTTGTCTCTGATCCTTCCCTGCTCTGTGAACCAGATTTCCAATACACATGCATTTACAAGCACATGTGCATGCATGCATGCACGTACACACGCACACATACACACACGGCCCTGAGCATCTAGGAAGGGAAATTCTATCTCTCGCTTATAACCAAATTATCCCGTTTTTCTGACCTTAAAAAAGAACAGCAGGTTTCCTTAGAAGATTTCAAACCTTATTAGCCACAGTGGGAAATGATGCTTTAATGGGGCTGTGATGGTCTCTGCCTCGGGTGTCTGTGTACGCAGCCATATTACTTAGCAACACCGTAGCCGCTTAGGTTTAATTTCCTAGCTTGCCTGATAAGGAGGCTGCAAATGTAATTTGTGAGGCTGCAAGCTGGGCCAACTCACGGGGCTATTAGATGAGTCACTAGGCGATCCGGGCCACTGTGCCGAGCTCTGCGGAAGGAGAGAAATGAACTCTGATTTGTGGGGCTGATACCGTTCAAGCGGCCACAATTTTCAAAGTGTCTGGAGATGCGCTTTCTTGCCTCTTGCTTTCTGGTTTGGTGCCGTCACCCATTAAGGAAAGCTTCACTCATCTCTCAACCCCTGTTAGAATCATCTTGGAGCTCATTGCCATCTCCCTGCAAGCATAAAGCCTGGCAAGAATGGGCAGATAAGTCATACAAAAATGGCAACCCAAAATGACAACAATAACAGCAACAATATTTGGAAGCCCTTAGTAAATACCATTTTATGTAAGCTATCTGTTAACTTTTCCTAACATCCCCTATGATTGCTCTGGGGTTTGAATGAAGAAACCAGAACACAGAGAACGTGACACCCAGCTAGCTGTGAGAAAAGAGAGAGGAGGGGACATTACTGTCCACTGAATATACCAAAGCCAGTCAGAGAACCGAAGTGTGGTCATTCAGCATAGCTCTATCTAGGAAGCCTAGGTTTTAAAAATGTAAAGTCCCATGATTTTAACAAGTTTAACAAGTTACTAACTACCTTACTTATGTAACTGTAACCCCTCTGTACATCACCTTGACAATAAAATTAAAATTAAATTAAATCCCATGAGTTTACCCATCAGCAATTAATCCAGTTGCTCAACAAATGTGTGATAATCAAACTTCATATGTCTGCCTTTCAGATTCATCTAGAAGCTACCAGTTTGTGACTTCCTTCTCATTAGATATGCTCATCAATCCATACTCTAGCTTTCTGCCTTGCTTCTGTGAGTGGGTGGTGTGCCTGGCTTGGTACCCATCTCTTCCAGTCACAGCCTTCCTACAGCCTCAGTATAACACCATCTTTCCATTTGCTCCAGCTATAAATCTTAGTGTTGCCTTTGGTTTCCTCCCATTCTCATGCCCCGCATGCAGATTCTACCTAGGGTACAGAATGTCAAAAGGTACCCACAGTCAGCAGTGGTGGTATATACCAGTACTAAACCAGGAGAATGAGATAGGAAGGGAGGACCAGCCTGGGCTACATGTTTCAAATTCTTCTTCTTCCCATAATGCTATGGGTTCCTGCTCAAATGTTTCTCCCTCCCATAATGTGCTGCATGTTCACTCAAACAACGAGAGGAGCCGGGGTAGCGCAGGCACAAGCCCTCAAGCAGTCAGCACAAAGCCAAGAGGAGGAGACACAAGAGGAGTCCCATAGTATGAAAACTGCTCTCCCAGAGGTCTCCATTGGACTTCTCTTTGGGGCTCCTCTCTGGATGGAGAGTTTTGCTACTTTCCTTCACAGTTTCTTTTCACTTTCAAATAAAAGTACTCTGTTTACCTTAAAAAATACAATGTATCCACAATCCACCTCCTTCTCACTCCCCACCAGACTACTCCAGTAGTCACCACCCACCATCATCACCGTCGTCATCATCATTGCCATCATCACTAACGTCATCTAAACATGAGCCACGTCTAGACCATGAACTCTGCCCGGTACACAGAGTGCATTAAATACTTGAAACAATAAACCTAGCAAAAAAAAAATGAATGTTTCACACCATGATCCCATATCATACACTGCTCCATTCCCTGATGGTAGCTTTATCTTTTCTTCTTCCCTCTGTATGAACCTGAGAGACAAGAGCCTACCTCCAGCTCTCCTCTCTTTCACTACCTTCACCATGGCCACTGCTTAACAAAATGAGCTCAAGATGATACAGACTGATTGCTGGCTAGACAAGGACAAGGAGAAAGTCCCTGTTTCCATCTGCTTGCTGTGTCATACAATAACTTGTGATCTGCAAGTGGCTTGCCCTGGATGGAGAGAAGATTAGTGCAGTTATAATGTTGGCTAATTTTATAATTTGGCTTGATGAGACATAGACAGTTTGGGGGGGAAATAAAACATTTTCGTCCTTGGTTATAAGACTAGATGAGACTTTTTAAGTCATTTATCGATAGAATTTGTAGATTAACTTGTTGGCATGATAGTTATTTCTGTATTTATTTGAAGGCTCATAGATCATAAGAACATAGATATAGCTTAGAGTCCTTAATACTGCCTTCACATAAACATGATGATATGATGATGATGATGATGATGATGATGATGATGATGATGATGATGATGATGATGATGATGATGATGATCCCCATTCCACCAGGTCCTCTAGGAATTCTGGAGGACACTGCAATGATTTGGGAAAGGCTCTGTCCATGGATGTCATAGTTTCTAGTACCCAGCACAGCATGGTCAGCTCTCAACAGGATCCAGAAGCATCACACTGATCCTTGCCCTCTGGTGGCCAATCAAAACTCCTGCTGAACCAAGGACAAGCCAGAATGCCAGAGCAGCCCTTCTCAAATCTGAAGCTTGCTTAGAGAGGGAGCAAAGCCTAGAAGCCAGCAAGACATTCACATGTAGGGAGGGGAAAAGCTTCTACCTAGAAACTCCACCACTAAGGCAGATGGAAGAAGATCTAAGAGTCCAGTTCTAAACAATAGTAGGTGATGTGCTTAGACCATGTGTTGAGTTTCTCATCTTCATTGACTTCATTGATAACTTTCTCTCCACAGCTTGCCAATTACTGTCTTATTTGCTGGTAAGGTAAGTCTTTTGTTCTACCTTCTTGGGGGGGGGTCCAGTTGTGGGGCCTGAACTCTGGGCCTGGGCGCTGTCCCTCAGCTTTTCCGCTCAAGGCTAGCGCTCTACCACTTGAGCCACAGCGCCACTTCTGGCTTTTTGTTTCTGCTTATGTGGTGCTGAGGAATTGAACCCAGAGCCTCAGACATGCAAGGCAAGCGCTCTACCACTGAGCCACCTTCCCAGCCCTTGTTCTACCATCTTTTGAGGCATCCTCTCACCTTTGGGTGTTCTGAGAAAGTAGCAGAACAGTATGGTAGGAGTGTCCACAGCCTTGTTTCCTCTGCCAACCTGTCAGCACAAGGCTTGTAATTGCTTAATTTCTCCTCACCCCTCCTTTCCCCAAGAGGCAAGATCCTTTCTTCTGAACAGGGATAAATAAAGTGGCAGAAGAGGAAGGGAAAAGTGAATAGTAAGGAGCTTGAGTTACGGAGAAAGGTGTTCTGGGGCACCTGAAGGCATGTCAGATAAAGGTGAGAGGTTTTATCATGATTTCTGTGATCTATAAAGTTGGATGCTCTTCACATCACAGTGAGAAGACAAAAATCTAGTTGCCTACTATTCCCTAGATTAGGTAGAGATCCCCAGAATATGTAAATCAAACTGATAGAATTGAAGGGAGAACTAGAAACAATATAACTTCAAGATGGGAATGGGGGTATCAGCCTTTAATCCCAGCTACTTAATAAGTAGAAACAAGAAGATCACAAGTTAGGTGCCAGCCTGGGCAAAGGTAAGAGCAAGAGTTTGTCTCAAAATAAAAATGAAAGGAGACTTCAATACCTTAGTTAAATAGTGGACAGAACATTCATAGAGAACATTATCAATAAGGAAACAGAGGACTTGAACAATACTACAAGCCAAATGGACCTAAAAAATTATACAGAACACTCTACCCAATAGAATGAGAATATAGATTCTTCCCAAATGTACAGGAAACTTTCTCCAGGATAGATTACATGTTAGGTCTCAAGTCTTCACAAATTTCTTTTGGTTGGTCATGGGGCTTGAACTCTGGGTCTGGGCGCTGTCCCTCAGCTCTTCAGCTCAAGGTGAGCACTTTACCACTTGAGGCACAGCGCCACTTCCAATTTCCTGGTGGTTTATTGGCCATCCTGCCCGGGATGGCTTTCAACTGTGATCCTCAGCTCTCAGCCTCCTGAGTAGCTAGGATTACAAGTGTGAGCCACTGGCACCTGGCAAGTCTTCACAAATTTAATAAGATTAAATCACAAAGGACTGAAACCAATGAATAGCAGAAGGAAATTGAAATGTGTGTGTGTGTGTGTGTGTGTGTGTGTGTGTGTGTGTGTGTGTGTGTGTGTGTGAAAACTAACATATTCTTGAACAACTAAAAGAGGAACTTTCATTAATTAGAAAATATCTTGCTTAGGAGATAAAGATCAGGGGATCTCAGTTTGAGGCCAGCCAGGGTAAAAAACTTCAGAGAACCTCTCTAACAACTTCTGAATTCAGTAGTGAGCACCTGTCACCCCAGCAACATAAGAAGACATAAGTTAGAATACTGAAGTCCAGGCCAGCCAGAGCATAAATCAAAACTCTAACTTGAATATAACCCATGAAAAAAGGAGCTGTAGATGTGGCTGCTTAATAGGAATGAATCCCAAGTTCAATCTCCAGTACTGCCAAAAGAAAAGAAAAGAGAAGGAAGAAGAGACGAGGAGAGGAGAGGGTATAGGAGGAGAGGGGAAAAGAAGAGAGGGGAGAGAAAGAAAATGCCTTGAGACAAATGAAAGTAATCACATATCATGCCCTAACTCAAGGTATGCAGTAAAAGCAGTACAGAAGTTTATCATAATAAATACCCATACCTAAAAAGATATTATTTTAAAAAATCAATTTTACACCTCAAGGAACTGAAAAAAAGAAGAACAAACTAAACATAACAAAGATGAGAGCAAAATTAAATAAAACAGAAAATAGGAAAAAACTTCAAAAATCAACAAAATGAAGAAATTGTTATTGACAAATTTTTAGCCAGACTAACTTCAAAAAAAGAGAGGAGTCTCAAACAGAGTAAGAAATGAGAGATACTATAACTGATTGCATAGAAGTCAAAAATTATTATAAGATGTTCATAAAAACTATTATGGACAATATATACCAACAAACTGGATGGTACAGAAGAAATGATTAAATACCTTGGAACACACTATCCATCATGCCTAAATTATGAAGAAATTGGAAGCATGAACAGGCCTCTAACACGCATAAAGATTGAATCATTAATCAAAGACTTCTAAAGAAAAGCTCTGGGCCAGAGAGCTCTTCTAATAGATTCTACAAAATACTTAAAGAATTAATTCCAATCCTTTTAAAACTCTTTCAAAAATATCAAGAGGAATGAATATTTATGAAGCCAATGTTATATTGATACCAAAACTAGAAAAAGACATCTCAAAAAAAAGAAAAAAGAAAATTACAGGTCAATATTCCTAATGATCACAGATACAATTGTTTTTACAAGAAGTTCAAGTTCTTTTTTCCTTATTGATGATCTTTTGTTTAAATTAAAGTACTAACAAATCATCTAAACACAGTGACTTATGCTAGTAATTCCAGCTACTCACCAGACAGAGATTATGAAAATTACAGTTTGAAGCCAGCCAATGCTTCAAATTAGACCCCATCTCATGCTGCTCATGGTGGCATGCATATGCAATCCCAGTTATACCAGGAGTAGGATTAAAGTACAGGCTGGTTCAGGCATACACAGTGAGATCCTATTTGAAAGATAACTAAAGCTTTAAAAAGGCAGTATAGTACCTGTTTAGCAAGCATGAGACCCTGACTTTAATCTCCAGTACATCTAAAAACAAAACAAAACAAAACAAAACAAAAACTAACACACCAAATCCAAGCAGGTTACATTTATCTAGGGGTGTAAGGATAGTTCAAAATCTGAAAACCAGTTAATGTTAGATACCACATTAAGAAATAAAAAACAAAAATAATGTGATCATTTCAATAGACAAAGGAAAATTATTTAACAAAATTTATCACTCAGGATTTTTTTTTTGGATCGGTTGTGGGGGCTGAACTCTGGGCCTGGGCACTGTCCCTCAGCTTTTCCGCTCAAGGTTAGCACTCTACCACTTGAGCCACAGCGCCACTTCTGGCTTTTTTCTTTTTGCTTATGTGGTGCTGAGAAATTGAACCCAGGGCCTCATGCATGTGAGGCAAGCACTCTACCACTGAGCCACCTTCCCAGCCCCCATTCGGGATTTTTAAAGCTACAAGAATAGAAGGAACATAAAAGTTTATAGCTAACCCCATACTCCTGCAATCCTATAAAATCAGGAGTAAGAAAAAGATGCCCACTCTCCCCACTTCTATTCAATATTGTACTCTAAGTCCTAGCCAAAGCAATTAGACAAGAAATGAAAGGCATATAAATGAAATGACATGAAAAGTTTCCTGTTTGCAGACAACATGATCCCATATTGAGAAAACCCTACAGAACCCAGTAAAAACAAAACAGAATTTACACAGCGAAGTTACAAAATGCAAATTCAACATACAAAAATAAGTTGTATTTCTCATGTGTTCAACAATGATGTTTCTGAAAAGGAAATTAGGAAAATAACCCCATTACCAATAGAACCAAATAAAATATTCAGGAATATCCTTACATTAGAATATGAAGATATATAAACTGAAATTCACAAATCATAAAAAACTAAAGAAGACAAATAGAAAGGCATTCTATGTCCAGATTAAATGATTTAATATTTTAATATGCCTACAGTACTCAAGGAAATCTACAGATTCGTTACAACCTTTATCAAAGTCACAATGGCATTTATTTAATAAAAAGAGAAAAAATCCTATACATCATATGGAATAATGACCACAAATGCAAATTAATTTGAGAAAGAACACTTTCTGATGGCAAAATGTTTTACATAACTACTGAAATAAAAAAATTTGATACTGGGGGCTGGGAAGTTGGCTCAGTGGTAGAGCGCTTGCCTTGCATGCCTGAAGCCCTGGGTTCAATTCCTCAGCACCACATAAGCAAAAAGAAAAAAGCCAGAAGTGGTGCTGTGGCTCAAGTGGTAGAGTGCTAGCCTTGAGCTGAAGAGCTGAGGGACAGCACATAGGCTCAGAGTTTAGGCCCCACGACTGGACCCCAAAAAAATCTGATACTGGTATAAAGGAAGAGAAAAGAGAACCTGGGGAGGAATGCATATAGGGTAAACTGACCTTCCACATGATTCTTGAGGATACACCATTTAACAAACGGTTCTGAAGAAAACTAAATAGCCACTCTGACACAAGATCCCTTATCTTATTACCCCCCACACACAAACTCTCAAACTGGATTAAAGTCTTAAATATGAAAATTGAAACTATAAAACACTCAGGAAAAAAAAAACAGTGGAATGACTGGGGTGAGAAGTATCTCCAGTAGTAGAGCATCTGCTATTCAAGCGTGAGGCCACCAAAATTAAGTAAAGCAATAAATAAAGGCTAAAGACATGATTCAAGTAGTAGAGCAAGAACAAGGTGCTGAATTCAAACCCCAGCAACAAATAAGACGTAATGGAATTAAAATGCTTCCATACAGCAAAGGAAATAATGAAGTAAAAAGAAAAGAATAGATTTAATCTCTAAAATATGACGTAAAAAAGTCAATGCCAATCAGTGCAATGGAAATCAAAGCAACAGGATATATCTCCTAACATCAGTCAGATGGTTATTACCAAAACAAAAACAAAAGAGAAAAAAGAAAAAATAGAGAGAAGGAAAGCAAAGTGTTTTAAAGGATGCAGAAAAAGTGGAATCCTTGCACAGTGTTGGTGTGGGTGCAAAATGGTGTAGCCATTGTGAAATGTAGTATGGAGGTTCCTCAAAAAATTAAAAGTATAACTACCATATGATACAATAATCCTACTTCTGAGTGTTTATCCAAGTAAATTGAAAATAGGATCTCTAAGAGATATCTATACTCCCATGTTCATTGTAACACTTCAGAATAATGAAGATATGGAAACAATCTAAATGTCCATTTTCAGATGGTTGGATAAAGAAAAGCTTTAAAAAATAAGGAAATTCTGTAGCATGTAACTACAAAGGTAAACTTTGAGGACATTATAATAATGGTTCTGCTTATATAAGACACTAAAACAGTCAAATTTATTGAATTAAAGAATGGAATGGTGGTTGCTAGAGGTAGGGGAGAGGCAATGGGAGCTACTAAGGAAGTTTCAATTATGTAAGATAAATAAGGTAAACGTTTTGAAGTCTAAGCAATGAACACAAGCTACTTGAACATGCTCTGGATCCCAGCATTTCCTTTCCCGTGTCACCCTCCCCTTGGGGCCAAGGTTTTATAAGTGTTATGAACACTCTCAGACTCTCACTCGAATGTTAAAAGAGAGAGTTCATCATCAACCCTTCCACTGACAGCCAGGTAACCTTGAACATAGGTCACTAGAGTTTCCTTAGGGACATCATCGGCAAAAAAACAGTAACAACCAAACAGAGGTTGTCTCAGTTCAAGCTACTATAACAAGTATACAGATTGGGTGTTTTATAAACAACCTAGACATCTGGATATTTAAGTTATCTCAACTTTCACTCTTACTAAAATACACACATATTCATCCAGCCCATCTCGTCTTTCTCAGATTCTCTTTTTCTGAGAGCCCATCTTTGATACTACATGTGTCTGTCTCTCACTGGTCCCATATTCCTGGTTGCAGAGAGTTATCTTTCCTCCAGTCTCCTCATTTTCATCCTCTTCCTAGCTGACCACGGCATAGAGCACACATTGAGCAGCAACTGCTTTGCTGTTGACTTTCAGATCCCTGCTTCCAGCCCATCCACTCTCCCAAGCATCGGTCTTCCACAGGGGCCTCAATGAACCTAAGCTGAAGCTCCACTACCCATCTGTAGCTCGCAACACCTCCCCAATGCCCACTTCTGTTCTAACCACTACCTTACTCATCAGTGCTTTGTGGTTACTAGGTGCTACACCCCCTTCCCCCAAACCAGGGACTTTTCTGGACTAATCCTGACTCGGATGTGGACCAGCTCTTGTGTTTTCAGCTTTTAATTCTCCCTGCTGTACTCTCTTTCCAAGCTCCACTGCCACTGACCTAATTTGGGCTTCATTATCCCACCTGAATTAATGTAATTAATAGTCCCTAAGCTGTCCATCCTCCAACTCCAAGTACAAACCACATGCAGCTACTTGAAATCCTGCCACTGGTTTTCCACAGGGTTGGTTCCATTCCTGGGCAGGGCATCTACAAATTCTCTGTGATCTGCCTGCTGCTTATCTTTTCAACTCCTCTCTCCACTGTGGGAACCATATACTTATTGGAGCCCTTATCTAATGTGCTCCAAATATTTACTTATCTTATATGCACCCTTCCTCAACGTAAGGGCAGGGTGATCTCACTAACTCTCCTATGGTGACAGTCTTCTTAGTGACATTAAGACCTCACTCTCAGGACTCACCTGGCCTGCTCACTGAGTGAGTAGAGAGAAATCCTGACATCTAAGTTTTCTTTATGCTCAACTCTTCAGATAGCTTCTGTGGCCAAGGGACCCATTCCTCTCCTCCTGGGACAAAGAGAGATCAAGTCTTTACATCTATAACTGCCTGTACTATTTCTCAGAAAAACAGAAGTTTTTGCAATAAACTTCTAACAACGTATATATTGGAATACAGCTTCCTTCACAGAGACGCTTCTATACTTAGATATGACAACAGAGTAGAAGAAGGAAAGAGGGAGGAGCAAGAAATTTAATTCTTTATAGCCTTGTAAGATGTAATTTTCACAGTTGTGAATGCTGGACGAACTGATGTGTACCTACTCCATATAAATTTCACTAGCAGCCCAGATGGCTGGAGTTCTTCACTATGCATGAGAGGGAACCACACAAATGTGTTAGATCCAGAATAAGCAGCCACCAATCATGCGTGGCCTGCTGGCCAAATCCTACCCATCATCTGCTTTTGGATGGCCTACGAACAAATAAAGGCTTTGTTCACATTTTTTAATAAATGAGACAAGAATTTTTCATGTAACACAAACATAGGAAATTCAAATGTCACAGTGTTCATAAATAGAATTTTATTGGAATCTACTCACACTTGTTCATTTGCATACTTTCCTATGGCTGATTTCACAACTCCATAATGGCAGAGATGAATGGTTGTGACAGGGGATGTGTCATCTGCAAAGCCTAAAATAGTTACTACTGCCACTTTCCAGGAAAAGTTTTCTAATCCTGAGCTAGAATATCCAAGGCCTGTGAATTACAGAGAAATGAAGATGCAAAATGTTCAAGAATTCATAGGCTTTACTTTGACCCTTTTTCCCAGTCATCAGGCTCACTGTAACATTCAACAACACTCCAAGCAGCCGTCACAGACCAGTGCTTACCTTCATTCCCCTGATCCACACATGTGGATAAAAACATAGGCAGACTTCAAAAATTCTGACAAAATTAGTACAGTCCCTAACTTTTTAAAATACCAAATAGTGGCAGACAGAGAGCTTCTGATTTTTTTATACCCGGACTGAGGCCTGAACGTAGGACCTCATGCAGTACATTGGCTTTTTCACTCAAGGCTGGCACTCTACCACTTGAGACACTTTTTGACTTCCAGGAAATAAGGGTCTCACAGATTTCCTTCCAAGGTTGGCTTCAGACTGCAATCCTCCAATTTCATTCTCCTCCTGAGTAACTAGATTACAGCGATGAGCCCAGTGCTGGCTCAGAGGGCTTCTAATGGAAGCAGGTCCTTTGTCTTAATTCATCCATCTTCTCAATGAAAGAGACTTTCACATATAAATCTGTTAAGTCTTTCTCATAGTTCCTTAGTTAAAAATATGCTTAAATTGCTCTCTCTTAGTTGAATCAGTGTTAGATGTTATGACAGGTGAAAACGTAACTCATGACACCTCCCTCTCAGTTTTAGTTAATCTAGGAGTTGGTATTTACATGATAATTATGTAAATATCCCTTGCCACAAATAGAAGTTGTATCTGTAGGTGTCATTCCATCTTCTTCTCTCTGGTCTTTTCTGTGCATTTGAAAGCTTTATTCAGGGAACTCTGTGTGCCAAAACAATCAGATGTTCTAGGTATCCAATAGTGATCTCCCCTAAAGGTAGGATACTGCAAATTACCAAGGTAATTACACACCTAGAAGGAACAGCACAGATGTTTCTCTAGAGATGAGAGGTCTGCTCAAAATCAAAGGAACAGATCTAACACTCTCTCTGAAACATAATTCTTCAGTGTAGCTTTTACAGCAGGTACAGTGTGGACCTTTTGCTTCTGATCCCAAGGAAGAGGGGGTCAGAAGAAAAGGGTGAGGCAGACAGTTCTGCACGACTCATTCTGTCTCCTTCTAGACCCCTTCTGAAAGTAACAGAGAAGTAAGAACTCTGTTGCTTTCAGTCCCCAAGAAAGAAAGTGGAACCAGAAGGGGGAAGTAGGGGGTGGGCAGGGAAGGGGGAGAGATGGGAAGGGATGGGAAGGGATGGGAAGGGGAAACAGAGGAGGAGGCAACAATGCTTGATGAGAAATGTACTCATTACCTTGCCCAAGTAATTGAAACCCCTCTGTATGGTATTTTCACAATAAAAGAAAAAGAAAGAAAGAAAGAAGAAAGAAAGAAAGAAAAAAAGAAAGAAAGAAAGAAAGAAAGAAAGAAAGAAAGAAAGAAAGAAAGAAAGAAAGAAAGAAAGAAAGAAAGAAAGAAAAGAAAGTGGAACCAGATCTACCTCTAAGTGGAAGGACTCCCAAAATCAAACCCAAAGACCTTGTGATCACTGCACATGCTTTGGGTTTAGGTCTAGTTTCTTTTTTAATTTTTTCCTTTTTCAGTTGTGAGGGTTGAACTCAGGGTCTGGGGGCTGCCCCTAAGCTTTTTCTTTCAAGGCTAGCACTCTATCACTTTGAGCCACAGTGCCACTTCTGGTTTTCTAGTGGTTGATTGGAGATAAGAGTTTCTTTCATTGACTTTCCTGCTCACTCTGGCAATGAACCTCAGATCTCAGCCTGTGAGTAGCTAGGATTACAGGCATGAGCCACCAGTGCCCAGCTAACATTATTGTTTTGTGTTTTTTGTTTGTTTTTTTATTGATGTTTTTCTTTTGTGAAAGTACCATACAGAGGGGTTACAATTACATGAGCAAGGTAATGAGTACATTTCTTATCAAGCATTGTTGCCTCCTCCTTTGTTTCCCCTTCCCATCCCTGCCCTCCCATCCCTCCCCTCCCCATGCCAAAGTTGTAAAGTTCATTTTTCAACTTAGCATCTTGTACATCTCATTGTTGCAATGGGTCCACCTTGTTTTTTCCCTTCCCCTCCCCAAATTATGCCAACATCAAATACAGTGAAAGCAGGGGTTATACCTGTATGGTTACTATATATACAAACCTACAGACATGTTTAGAATCTGGTCTTTGTTTATTCTTTTTTTATTGTGAAAATACTGTACAGAGGGGTTATAATTACATAGGCAAGATAATGATGTGTTTATTCTTGATATATGGGGCTTTCTCCATATTTGGATTTCTAGATCCAAAGTGTGCATTTTCATATGACAAAAATTACATTAAATTTATTCATTATGTGTATTAATTCATTCAGCCTAACTGGGAACCAGTTTATCTTGTTACAATTTTTTTATGTTCCAGTACTGGGGTTTGAACCTAGGGCTTCACATTCTTCCTTAGCTTTTCTTGTTCTAAATGCTGGCACTCTACCACTTGAACCAGACCTCCACTTCTGACTTATTGCTGGGTCTCTCAAGCTTGTCTGCCCTGGCTGGCTTTTCTGTCCTCAGATCTTAATTTCCTGAGGGCTAAGATTACAGGCAAGAGACACCAGTGCAATGCATGCTTGTCTGAAGACCTCCCTATGCCATGCTTGTCTGAAGACCTTTCTTCCCATTCTACATGGTCACCTGCCATATGCCTCACACTGTCATTTATATCTCCTCTATCCAAGTTCATGCTGTACACTGGTAGTTATTACCTCCTCATCTCCAACATAAGCCAGCCACACTCTATCTCCAACAGAATCAATGGCTTCCAACACCGATGAAGCCACAGTGCTTTCCCTACACAGCAGTGAGAATTCTGAGCCCACAAAGGAGCCCATGTGATCCCAGTAAGAATATGCTTCCTTTCCAGAGGCAGGAATGGAGCCCCTGGAGCTGATCTCCACTTGAAGAAAATTAAATTACTTTTTCATTGAAGTACTTGGAAAAGGAATATCCTTAGCTTCAGATAAAAATCCCTGTTAACATTAGCCCACGTCTTCAGTCAGCCTGTAGGCAGAAAACTCTATTAAGGAAATCCTATTGGGTTGGGGGTGTAGCTCAGTGGAAGAGCCCATGATGCTTAGCATGTACAAGCCCTGATTCATATGTTGCTTCAGCCCCACAAGTGGTGTTTCCATAAGCTATGCCAGCTTGTTTAAAGATGGAAATCTGTATACTATTGCATTTGGCAGTTTCAGTGATTTGATTTTTGCTGAAAACAATGTTTTCAAATATTGGAAACCCAGAGACATTTTTAAAAAAAGGTTTTTTTTTGCCCAGTTTCTCCTCTCCTCCTCCTCCTCCTCCTCCTCCTCCTCCTCCTCCTCCTCCTCCTCCTCCTCCTCCTCCTCCTCCTCCTCCTCCTCCTCCTCCTCCTCCTCCTCCTCCTCCTCCTCCTCCTCCTCCTCCTCCTCCTCCTCCTCCTCCTCCTCCTCCTCCTCCTCCTCCTCCTCCTCCTCCTCCTCCTGCTGCTGCTGCTGCTGCTGCTGCTGCTGCTGCTGCTGCTGCTTTTGGCTGGTCCTGGGGCTTGAACTCGTAGCCTAGGTGCTGTCCCTGAGCTTCCTTGCTCAAGGCTAGCCCTCTACCACTTGAGTCACAGAGACACTTCTGGCTTTTTCTGTGTAGTTTATTGGAGATGAGTCTCACAGACTTTTCTGCCTAGTCTGGCTTCGGACTGCAATCCTCAGATCTTAGCCTCCTGAGTAACTAAGATTACAGATATGAGCCACCAGTGCCAGGCAATTGCCCAGTTTCTTATAGAAGAATATATACAACATGCTTTGAAACCAAAATTGATAACAAATATCTTGAGATTTTAACATAAAGCCAGAGTGAAAATGTGGTCTACCTACTAATAAATTACATTTTTTAGAAAAATCACAGCTGACACTGATAGTGTTCTGTGAATTAGTAATGTTTTACCAGAAAGCAATTGTATCAAAAGACTTTAAAACTAAAGAGACTGAAGCAGTGTGGTGGGTCCTGAGGTGCTGGAAACAGTCAGTCTTGGTTGTTACAGCAGAACCACAAGTCACAGGTGCCTACAAGTTTACAGAACTTAACACACACACAAGTGAACACAAGTAAACTGGGTAGATTTGAATATAAGCGTACTGTGCCAATATGGATATCCTGGTTGTAATACTGTACCTTACTTTTGCTAAAGTTAGCAATGGAAGAAACTTGGCAAAGGGTACCAGTGATTACTGTGGGGTCTTTCTTACAACTTATGTAAATCTATAGTGGGCCCAATAAAAATTTCAGCATGAAAATGTGAACCTGCTATGAAAAATGGGATCACAAAGATGTCCCCTTTATACCTGGAAGCTGGAAGAGAAAAAACATTAATTTGTGTGCTATAAAAATTTAGCTGTAAAAATATTGGAGAGAGATTTGACAAATGGGATTACATCAAAGTAAAAAGCTTCTGCACAGCAAAGGACAATTACTAAACTAGGAAGACAGTCAACAGACTGGCAGAAGATCCTTACCAGCAATAAATCCCACAAAGGCCTAATGTCCAATATATACAAGAAGCTCAAGAAATTAACCCCTCCCAATGCTACTAAACCCATCACTAAATGGGCAAAAGAGCTAAGGAGAGACTTCCCAGAAGAGGTAAGAATGGCAAAGAAACACATAAGGAAATTCTCATCATCCCTTGCCATAAAGGAAATGCAAATCAAAACAACTCTGAGATTCCACCTCACACCAGTTAGGTTGGTTAACATCATGGATTCCAACAACAAATGTTAGTGGGGATGTGGGAAAAAGAAACCCTGTGGCACTCTTGCTGGGCATGTACACTAGTACAACAACTCTGAACAGCAGTCTGGAAGTTTCTCAAAAAACTAAACATAGATCTTCCCTACAATCCAGCCATACCACTCCTGGCATCTACCCAGAACATGAAGCCAGCATACGGTAAAGACACTTGTACATCCATGTTTGTTGCTGCACAATAGCCAAGTTGTGGAAACAGCCCAGATACCCCACGGTTGATGAATGAATCAAAAAAATGTGGTCCCTATACACAGTGGAATTTTACACAGCCATTAGAAGGAGCAATAATATGTCATTTGCAGGGAAATTGATGGACTGAGAACAAAGCATGTTAAGTGAGATAAGCCAAGCCCAATAAGACAAATGATACATGTTTTCTCTCATATGAAGAAGCTAGAGCTAATATACACTGGAATATTGTGAATTACACAGGACTCTAGATTCACACATAGTGAGACCAAAGGAGGGTTTCTTAGGAGAGAAATATAAAGGCCCAATGCCTATGTCCAGCTGATCATATAAAATAATATGTATCAAAATGAACTCCAAGAAATGGAAACGAGGTTTTTTCTTTGTTGTTTTTATTTTCTCTTATTTTGTCTTGTTTGTTCATTTATCTGTCTTTGGGAGGTTAAGGGGGGCACAGAAATGGAAGGACAAAGGCTGAACAAATGCAGCAGTATTTACTAGACACTATGTTGAAAATGAACAATACAACTTGTGGATAGGGATGGGAGAGAAAAACAGGGAGAGAGTGAGGAAAGAGGCAACATTGTCCAGAAAGAAATGAGCTCATTACCTGACTTACATAACTATTACCCCTCAATGTATAACCTTTACAATAATAATAAAAAAGAGAGAAATTAGATGTAAGTCAGTTAAGAGAATTGAGGCATAGCTCAAATGGTAGAGAACTTGACTACCATACTTAGGACCCTGGGTTCAGTCCTTGATATTACAAATAAACAAGGAAAGAAAGGAAGGAAGAACAGAAGAAAGGGAGGGAGGGAGGGAGGGAGGGAAGGAGGGAGTCAGGGAGGGAAGAAGGAAAGAAAGAAAGAAGTTAACTTTTTAGTTCCAAGAATTTCACACTCAGAATCCCATTCTTTAGAAATAGAGTGATGTCAACTATAGCATTATTCATAACAACCAGAAATAGTATAATAGGTTTAAGGCTGGAGGCATGGCTCAGGCAATACAGCACCTGCCTAACAAGTGTGAAAACCTGAGTTCAGACCCAAAAAGTTAAAATTTAAAGTCCATCATTATAAGAATCCCACTTAGGGGCTGGGAAGGTGGCTCAGTGGTAGAGTGCTTGCCTTGCATGCCTGAGGCCCTGGGTTCGATTCCTCAGCACCACATTAAGCAAAAAGAAAAAAGCCGGAAGTGGCGCTGTGGCTCAAGTGGTAGAGCGCTAGCCTTGAGCTGAAGAGCTGAGGGACAGCGTCCAGGCCCAGAGTTCAGGCCCCACGACCGGACCCAAAAAAAAAAAAAAAAGAATCCCACTTAACCATTTAAGCATAGCTGTAAGGCAAGACACATCAGTATGAGATAGAAAAGTATTGAAGAGAAAGTTATGCATCCCTTAGGGTATCCAGTCTTGTGGACAGTTAGCCTGGAGGAAGCAGGGCAGGGACTGGAGAACTTGCCTTCCAAATGTTAGTAATGAACTCCAGAGAAAGTTGAGACTGTCTGTCAATGCAGAATGGTAACCTTTGTGAACCATGAGGTAATTGTCAGTCTATTTAAGTCCCACTCTTTATTTTAGTGGTGCATACTTAAAAAAATATGAATGAAATAATTCCAGGATGGATTTGCTGAAATATCTATATATTTGTTTACAAATTAAAAAGTAATACACCAACAAATATTAACATAAATATTTCTGGGCTATTCAATTGAGCAATTTACATCACTTTTTGTACTTATAATATTTCTGTGTTTTCCATAGTAAACAACCACAAACACTGGGGAGAAAGTAGCATATATTTAGAAAAATCAGACTAGGGAAATAAGTTATTTACATACAGGTAATTGCAGCACTGATTATATTAATCTGGAGACAGTCCCTTTTAAAGGACAATTTACCTTTAGATTTATCAACTGAGCAGCCACAGATGTCCTTCACCATGGACCAATCGCTTAGAGTGATCTATGAAGCTGTTCCCTTGCTTGAATTGCTTGGAATGAGACCAGTGGCTTTCTGAAGATTATTACTGTTCTAAAAAGCTGTGTCTTAAGCTAGTTCTCAACTGAAGAAGAAAGGGTTCTGCATTTAGTCACAGGCTGAGGCTTGAGTTGATGGAGCCCACACTCAAAATTCCCGTGGAGCAGATGCTGTTCCCAGGAACGATCCTAAATGGTATTACCAGGAAAGACCAAGAGGCAGAGGTCAAAGAAATGAGAGGATCGCTTGCCTCTTGGATAGCATGCATAAGACCATGATTAAACCTGTTAACTTGAATAAAAGAAGGGAAACCATTCAAGGTCCTACTGCAAACCCAGCCCTCTTTCACACCAGGCAAGGAGAAGCCAAATACACTACCATAAATCCCAAGGCACCAGAAAAGGCTAGCAATTCTCACTATACTCTTTGTCAATCCTCATAAGGCATTAGAAAGACAATTCCAAAATTTAGAACAGGGCCCCAAACCTCCTCTGATCTTACTAGAAATGACCTTTGGTGTCTTCTATAACCAGGAGAATATATGGCCACTGTGATTGCCAACTCCAATCCTTTTCTGGGGTACCCTAGTTAGGCTGATTATAGGCTGCCACAGTCACAGGCTTCCCAATAATCCTCTTTGGCCCACTATAATTGTGGCAGCTGGGACATTTCAGGCACAACTAAGAATCTACATCCCCCTACCAGGCCTATGTCCATGTTGCAGGCAGGAAGAGCACTGGAAACTGGACTGCCCTTCCTTGAGGTCACCTCAAGTCCAGGACCCCTGCAGATGGGCTATTATATTCCCAGAGACCAGCAGATGCCCTTGACCCAGTTTCTGTGCTATAATAAAGTAACATATTGGAGAGGCCTCCTTCCACTTGACCAACAGAACCCAGGGACTCTACAGGATTTCATGTTCTACAGCCCTATGGAAGAGCCCTGGGCAAACATAAACGTGGCAGTTGATAAAATCACCTCGTTTATAGATACTGGTGCTACATGTTCTGCCCCAATTCCCTTTTCAGACCCAGATCTTCCTCACAAGAATAGATGGACAATCCCCAAGGGGGCTGCCTGTCTGTCCTCACTTTTCTGCTCACTAGGGACCTCTGTCTTTATTCACTGGTACTGTCTTACTTCCCTTTCCCATTCCCGAGTGAAGCTGTCTCCTCCAAGCTAGGAAGCAGTCTTAGTGTCCAGGGCACAGATAGTACAGGTTCTAACTTTTTTTTTTAAATATTGACTAAGAGACTTAATTAAATGCATAAAAACTAATCATTGTTTTACAAGACAAACACCAGACAAATGCTTTAGGTTCAGTAACTGGTATATTTTAAGCTGAATCCACCAAAATCTTCCCTGTGGACACAATCTGTACCAGATTCAGTGTCTGCATATTTATATAATGGTGACTACACAGTAACCATTATCTTGGCTCAATATATATTTCAAAGTTTCAAAATAAAGGCAACTTTTCAACTAATTCCCTGTTTTACGAAAAATATACTAAGACTAACTCTAAGGGCTCTACCCTAAAAGCAATAAAACTTTCAGGTATTTCCCCCCCTGGATTTATATGTATAGGATTAAGACAGCACTTCCGCCCAAATACTCACTGATTTCCAGCTACCACCGTGAGCCCACCATAATCTCCATCTGTTGTTGGAGGTGAAAAATGGTGTTACAAAGCAGCTTCCACTTAGTTACCTTCTTGGGCCTCCTGGCCCCCTAGACATGGCATTTACACAATTTCATTCAGATGTTCAATTTAATCTTAAATCCCCAAGGACCACTCATAATCCTCTTCCAGAACAACAAATGCATAAACAGGAGTCTCTATGATCCTAACTCAGTTCAAAGCACTTATAAGGAGATGAGACCTTTGCCCACTAAAACCAGGTTTTATTAGTTTCATTGTTCTGTCAGGGGAGGATTGGAGGTAGACCCATTAAAGTTGATGTGGTGGACAGAGAAATACCAGAGTTCAGGTGGAATGAGGAAGTGAGTCAAGGCCAGGAAATGGACCATGTGGAATAGATAGGAAAATCCAAGTGTCAAGCCATTCCGCTAACATAAATTTAAGCCATGATAGATGGAAGAACAGCCAATCAATATGTTCCATGAAACAGAATAGACCATCAAAAGTAGCCTGACCATTTAATAATAAACTAATAATTTTTTATTTTTTTGTATTTTTTCACTTTTTTTAAAATAATTTTTTTAAAGTAGCCTGACCATGCTGGATACTGGTGGCTCATGCCTGTAATCCTAGCTACTCAGGAGGTTGAGATCTGAGGATCATAGTTTGAAGTAAGACTGGACAGAAAAATCCCTATGAGACTCTTAATCTCCAATTAAGTGGTGCTTTGGCTCAAAGTGGTAGAGTACTAGCCTTGAGCAAATGAGCTCAGGGACAGCACCCAGGCCCTGAGTTCAAGCTACATGGCCAGAAAAAAAGAAAAAAATAGCCTCACCAAAGACCCCATAAAAGTCCACTTCCAACCCTCTATTAGTGTGACTGTCCCCCTTAGACACTGGCAACCTAAAAAAATCTTTGTTTCTTCTATCCTTCTGCCTTGGTAAATTCTTTTACCATCCTGACATCTCAGCTCCCAATAGCCATAACAGATTTGAAGTCAATAATATGAGAAGCCTCAGAACTCCAAGAGTTCTCTATTGCATATCAGCATGCATTGGGGTAGAATTTGTACTCATCAGTAAAGAATATTGCTTACCCAATTTTAGGAAAGAAAAAAAGAATCAATGCTGGTATTATCACAATCTCAGACCTCGAACTCTTCTACAGAGCTGTAATAACAAAAGTTTTGCACTGACATAAGGATCAATGGAACAGACTAGAAGACCCACATATAAAGCCATATACTTACAGTTATCTGATATTTGACAAGGGACCAAAAGAATACAGTGGAAAAAAAGATAGCCTCTTCAATAATTGGTGTTGGGAAAACTGATATCCATATGTAGAAAATTAAAATTGGACTTATTTGTCACCATGCACCAATATCAATTAAAGTGGATCAAAACCTCAACATCGGATCTGAAACTCTGAAACTACTGCAAGGAGTAGGAGAAATATTAGAATTATTATGCCTTGGTAGGAACTTTTGGAAGACTCCCAGGAGTACAGCAGATAGAAGAAAGATTTGACAAATGGGATTACATCAAAATAAAACAAAGGACATACTTACTAAAGCAGCCAACTGACTGGGAGACAGTCTTTACCAGCAATACATCCAACAAAGACCTAATATAAAAAATACACATGGAGCTTAAAAAATCAACACCTATCAAAACTAATAAATTAATGAACTAATAAACTAATCTCTAGGGGAGCCAAAGAGAGACTTCTCAGACAAAGAGGTAAGAATGGCTGGGGCTGGGAAGGTGGCTCAATGGTAGAGTGCTTGCCTTGCATGCATGAGGCCCTGGGTTCAATTCCTCAGCACCACATAATCAGAAAAAGCAGGAAATGGCTCTGTCACTGACCAAAAAAATAAAATAAAATAAGATAACTTTGGGATTACATCTCACTCCAGTTAGGTTGGCCACCATCAAGAATTGGAACAACAGCAAATGCTTGTAAGGGATGCGGTGGGAAAGGAACCCTATTGCACTGTTGGTAGCAATGTAAACTAGTATAACCACTCTGGAAGGAAGTTTGGAGGTTCCTCAAAAAAACTACTCCTGGGCATCTACCTAAATCAGTACAAATCAGGATAATGTAAAGATGCTTGCACATCCATGTTCATTACTGCACTATTCAAAATAACCAAGGTATGGATGTAAGAGGAAGGGGGAATCTGCACCACCTTACCAGGGCAGACCTCACAATGGAAATAACCCAGATGACCTACAATAGATGAATAGATTTAAAAAATGTGGTACATATACAAAATGAAATTTTACTCATCCATTAGAAAGAATATTATATGTAATTTGTAT